>NC_135888.1:74261239-74887778 GCF_964194155.1 Cetorhinus maximus
ACGTTTACTGGTTCGGTTGCAGTTCAAGTTTCCTCTAAAATTGATTTCCACACTTAAAATCTCTCACGAACCAGCCCAGTCGGTTACCAAGGAAAAGCTGATTTCTTTCTTTGTAATAAAAAGTATAAACTGATATAAGTAAGAGAGGTAGCCTGCTGCAATTTTATTAATATCGCTGAATACTGTTTCATCACAAAAAAACCCATCTTTAATAAGATTGTCCTCCACCTGTGAGCAACCTGATTTTAAATCAATGAAGAAGGTTTAACAATACTATACTGAACCATTTACAAGCTTCACTGATGTAACATTAGTCAATTTCTTAGTAAATTAAACAATTTTTAAAGTGCAGACTCTTAAGTTGTGTCTGCCAATTCCTGTGTGCCAAAAAAGCGAGTTCAATTTAGAGATCATCCTTGAACATCCACAAGGAGGCGCAAAAGCTGTCCTTGTTATTTCTATCTGGGGGTGGGGCCAGCTTTATGAGCGGTACAGGCTTCGGGTGAAATGATTTTTAATCCAGTGTTTAAATATTGCAAAAAACTTGATTTACCCTCGATGCAACTTGC
Organism: Cetorhinus maximus; assembly: GCF_964194155.1. Classification (NCBI taxonomy): domain Eukaryota; kingdom Metazoa; phylum Chordata; class Chondrichthyes; order Lamniformes; family Cetorhinidae; genus Cetorhinus; species Cetorhinus maximus. The sequence continues at coordinate 74,261,809 of NC_135888.1, forward strand.
ATTTAAAATTCCCTGAACTCTTGCACTGGTTTGGACAATTTCACCTGGATTTCACTGATAAAACTAGTGGGAACTCTACCCTAGTGCATTTAGTCAATACCTGAGTGTGCTCAGACACAAACTCAGATGTAGAGGGAGTAAAAGCAGTAACAAAAAACAAGCTGCCATGCACTGTGACATAATGACTTAAAGTATACAGAAGGAGCATCAACTCACAGCTTTAATTACCAAGGAGCCTCTTTCCTAACTGTTTCGGTGTCACAAATCTGAGACCTTAACTTTATCAGCTTTCTAACTGCAATGAATCTCCTCCCTGATTAAGCTAATAATTATAAATATCTGTTCTGGCCTGAAAGCTGCACTACATAGATCCTGTTAGAAGCCATCAAGCCCTTTTTTTGGAAATATAAGTATGATTTACAAAAAAAAATCTAAACAAATACTTTGGCTGAGAATTTTCCAGCCCCCGTTGTGGCGAGACCCGCTGCACGAGATTCAGTGGCCAGGCCAAAAATCCATTGACTTTTGGCAGGACCGGGTGATCCCGGTAGCGGGCGGGGCACAAAAATCCCCCCCCCTTTGTGTCTGTTTTCACAGAGGAAGACAGAAAGAAACCTCCCAGAAATACTAGAGAACCAAGGCTTTAGTGAGAATGAAGAGCTGAAAGAAATTAGTATTAGTAAGAAAATGTTACTGGAGAAATTAATGAGACTGATAGTTGATAAATGGTCTGATCTACCTCCCAGAGTGTTGAAAGAGGTGGCTGTAGAAATAATGGATGCTTTAGTGGTCGTCTTCCATGATTCTGGAATGGTTCCTGAAGATTGGAAGGTAGCAATTGTAACCCCATTATTTAAGAAAGGAGGGGAGAGAAAACCAAGAATGCTGGAAACTATTGTAAAGGATGTGATAACTCGATACTTTGGAAATAATGGTAGGATTGGGCAGAGTCAACATGGATTTATGAAAGGAAATTCATGTTTTACATGGAGTTTTTTGAGGATGTTACTTGTAGCATAGAAAAAGGCAAACCAGTGAATGTGGTGTATTTGGATTTTCAGAAGGCTTTCAATAAGGCCCCACACAAGAGGTTAGTAAACGCAGAGACATGGGATTGGGGGTATTATATTGGCATGGTTTGAGAATTGGTTAATGGGCAGAAAACAGAGATTAGGAATAAATGGCTCATTCTCAGGTTGCCAGGCTCTGACTAGTGGGGTACTGCAAGCATCAGTGCAAGGGCCCCAGCTATTCACAATCTCTCTCAATGATTTGGATGTGCGGGCCAGATGTAATATTTCCAAGTTTGTTGATGACACAAAACTAGGTGGCAATGTGAGTTGTGAGGAGGATGCAAAGAGGCTTCAAGGGGTTTTAGACAGGCTAAGTGAGCGGGCAAGAACATGGCAGATGGAATATAATGTGAAAAAAAATGTGAAGTTACCCACTTTGGTTTGAAAAACAGAAATGCAGAGTAATTTTTAAATGGTGAGAGATTGGGAAATGTTGATATCCAGAGGTACCTAGGTGTCCTTGTTCATGAGTCACTGAAAGCTAGCATGCAGGTGTAGCAAGAAATTAAGGAGGCAAATGGTATGTTGGCCTTTATTACAAGAGGATGTGAGTGCAGGAGTAAAGATGGCTTGCTCCAATTGTATAGAGCCTTGTGAGAATACACCTGGAGTATAGTTTTGGACTCTTTACCTAAGGAAGAATATACTTGCCATGGAGGGAGTGCAACAAAGGTTCACCAGGTTGATTCCTGGGCTGGCAGCGTTGTCCCATGAGGAGTGATTGAGGATACTGGGCCTCTATTCTCTAGAGTTTAGAAGAATGAGAGTCAATCTCATTGAAGCATAGAAAATTGTTACAGTGCTCGACAAGGTAGATGCAGGAAGGACGTTTCCCCTAACTGGGGGGAGGGTCTAGAACCATGGTACACAGTCTCAGAATAAGGGGCAGACCATTTAGGACTGAGATGAGGAGGAATTTCTTCAGTCAAAGTGTGCTAAATCTTTGGAATTGTCTACCCAGAGGGCTGTGGAGACTCAGTCATTGAGTGTGTTCAAGTCAGAGTTTGAGAGTTTTTAGATGATAAAGACATCAAAGGATGTGAGTGCGGGAAAATGGCAGTGAGGTAGAAGATCAGCCATGATCTAATTGAATGGCAGAGCAGACTTGAGGGGCCGAATGGCCTACTCTTGCTCCTGTTTCCTATGTTCCTATGTTTAGCACTATGTATAACCAATGTAAAGTGACATGCTATCCTAGTCTTTGTGAAATGTGTTCCCTGTGTCTGGTTCTAAGTTGTAATTACCAAACTGGGGATGTCATTAATGCAGACTCAAAATCAAATTGCTGAAGGGTTGCTGGGACCTGAAGAAAATTTAACTTTGAACTTCAGGCCACATTCCAAAATGGTGTCTTTTTTGCTGAAGGAGGCATTGGGACCTATATTCTTTGGTGCCCAAAACAAGGGGGCAATTCCAGTGACAATGATGACAGCCTGCAGGAACAGAGAGGCTGGTGGATCAAACAAAATTTGTCCTTGGGCCTCATCGTAATAATTCAGGACAGTTGCAGGTACCTAATAATAAATGATTTCTGGCCTGTCATTCAGCCATTGTCATGGCTGTTTAGGTCCATAGGCAGACCTGTGCCTCCTATGAACTGAAACTAAATCCGAATATGGACACTGAGGACTACCATTACAGTCAAGCCTCCACCATGATACTACGGTCAGTTTGTTCATTCATCCTGCCATTGTTCTCATACACAGAGGTCACAAATACCTTGAACCTGTTGGGAAAATGAAGATGGTTAGTCTTGTACGACAGGAATGTTTTAGGGGCTCTTACAATTCAAAGGCGGAAATCCAATCTCCACTTGCCAGGTCCAGGTGAAATGGTGTTTGTGCCCTACAGCTACTGATGAAGAAGTGGAAATGATACCAATAAGCCAAAGACTGGCTGCATATTTTATTTGAGCTCAAGGCACCTGATGCACTTAATTTGGAGATCACACCCTGGACCAGGGTAAACAGGAAATTGCTACAAGTTTAAACAGGCAAGCATCGTCAAAATAGTTTCTGCTATATCAATGTTCAGGGAAGATTTGTCAGTGTGAAGTGCCCCTAGGTTCCCAGATGCAGCATTAGAAATGCTGTTACAGGATGTGAGGCTGAGGAGAGAGGCCTTCTGCATACGTGGTCAGGCAGTGCAAAAACAAAAATGGCAGAAGGGTGGGGATGAGCAATATTAAGTTCACTATCACCCTGTTTCCACCAGGCCACCGGAGTTCAAATTTCCAGAGAGAGAGAGGAAGAGTGAGAGAGAAAGAGGAAGTTACAATAGGTGGCAGTCACTAAACCTCTGACCTTTCACTTCCTTCATGGAATTAGTTCTCCAGCTCTGGGGAGGCAATGTTGGGTGTCAGAGATGGGGATGTAACAGGGGAATGCTCCAATTGCAGATCCATACTTCTACTTGTACCCCACATAATACCAATTCCATATTCCCTGTATGTGTTAATTGAGACAAGGTCAACATTCATATTCTGACAGGAAGGGCTTAATAAGAGTCTGTAGGAAGAGATGAGAAAGGAATGTTAGCAAACAGTTGTGGTGCCCGATAGTCTGGCTAGTGGAAGAGAGTGTGAAACATGGATAGTTTGCTGTGAATTGGATTAAGAAGAGATAAGAGTGAAGGTCATGTCTGACAGGTGTATGTATGTATGCTCATTCTACATGTCATGTAGAATGAGCAATGAACAGAGATCGATAGCATTGCACAGACACTTTAAGAGAACATCATTTGACATAGTGATGTGTTAGGTAAACAAAATCACGTATTCATTAGATAGGATGCATTAATATAGTGTCACGTTAAGGAGATGTGCTATCCTTAAAAAGAAATGGTGCACCAAAGTCTCCTTAGAGGTTTTTAATTAATCTTGCTTAGGTTAATATGAGCAGTCAAGAGGACAGGCTCATAAAATCCAATATGTCCAATGAACATGAGCTACCTGCGGTACCAATCTCATAGGTATTGCATGTAATGGATCATATCAATGATTTGATGAATAAAAGATTTTAATCAGATGTCGCAGTGTTTCAGTGGTCATCAACCTTGTTTTAAAGGAAAAATGACCAGCATACAAACCCAACACATATCATAGTTTTCATTGCAAATTACATAGAATGCTGGAAAACAAGAAAGTAATGCTTCTTTTTATCCCCTAGGTGTTCCTGAAAAAGAACACATAGCCCCCAGTATATCCGGTCCTGTCAGCATTATATAATGCATTTCATGCTGTCACTCACACTGAGCCTCTTAAGTATTATTTCAGAGACATTCACCTTGGAGAGTTAGAGTAAGACACAGGGAAGAGCAGTGTGGCAGACAGGACAGAGATAAGCAGGAAAAGTTACTATTGTCACATGAGGGGGAAGGTGTTGCTTGCCAGAGGGTCAGATTATTAGGCCCTTGGAAATTTGGGTGTCACAGATCTTGTTTTTAAACAATACTGCTCATAAAACATCAAGCAGTGGGGCAGGCATTGGGGGCCCCACCAGGTCACACCGGGCATTGGTGATCATACCAGGCATAACAAATAGAAGCAGGAGTAGGCTATATGCCCCCTTGAGCCTCTTCACTATTCAATAACATCATGGTTGACATTTGAACTCAACTCCACTCTCCTCACCCTACCCCATATCCCTCAATTCCCCTGGAGTCTAAAAGTCTATCAATCTCCGTCTTGAATAAACGCAACAGCTCTCAGGAGCAGAGAATTCCAAAGAGTCACAACAACCTGAGTGAAATAAATTCCATCACATCTCAGTCTTAAATGATCAACTCCTTATCCTGAGTCTATGTTCCCAGCAGGGAAAATAAATTGGTGATCATGCCAGTTGTTAATGGCCACACATGGCATTAGTGACCACACATGACATTAGTGACCACATAAGATGGTGTTCTGTAGTTTGAAAATCAGGTGGAGCACTCCATCAGCAATGTTTCCTCCAAGCTACTGGCTACGTGGCTGCACAGTGATCCAAGAGTTCTCACACAGGCCAAACACAAGATCGGCCCTCAAAGTTAGTGTGTGTGCAGCAGCGCACAGAAAAAACTAAAGGGCCCATGCACTTAAATGAATAGGCCTTGCACAGCAAAACACAATTAGAGAGACATTGTCCATCAACAGCATGTCCAGGACATTAGAGGACTGATTTTCAACTCTATAAACTACCATGGAATCTGTGGCATTTCTTGCACAGGCCCCATGACAGAGACCTCTGTGCTTCTTCCATTAATGCTCATACAGTTAACAATCTCTGGTTTCATACAGGCCTTGAGTGTCAGGTTGAAGAGGACTGTTGTTTAAGGCTTCCAAAGCATTCAGGACTGGACTGCATACAAGTATGACGCTGATGCCACTGGAACCATCAGAGCTGCCTTTTTGTAGATAAGAGCTGAGCCAATAGTTGGTTCTAGTGCCATGGCATCAGTATGGTGATGTGTGTCCACTCTCTCTCTCTGGATAACAGCACGTGTGATATCGAACACAAGGACAGGCTGCTCATGCAGTGGCAGAGTTGCCGTAACAGCAAGTCTAGCTCAGTATCCACTGTGAAATGAGAATGCTTCAGTTTGAGACATTCCAAAATGCTTCATTACTCTTGCCATTAAAGCAGCACCATAGAAAATCAGTAGATTGAAGCTAAAAGAACATATTTTACACAGTGGCATCAACAGATAATATTGTGGTAAGAAGCATAATGTTGCTTATCAAAATTATGGTTGCATTAAAGTAACACAAAGGTTTTAAAGTTTTTTGCAGTATGTGCATAACTTTGTGCTTGCTGGGTTTTTAAAAATTTGTTCTTCTGATATATCTAACACTGACCAGTCTGCGTTCATTGCATATCTCTTTTTGCCCAATAGTGTGGAAGCCTCCTTCTACAATGAACGACTTGCACGGCTACCTCAATGGCTTGAAGAGTCAACCACTTAACATGGTAAAAAATATATAGGTCAGACAGAGTCGGGGCAATTTCTTTTCCCTGAAGGAGATTACTGAACCAATTTGATTCTTTCAGCATCCTAGTCCAACAATGACCAGCTTTATTGAATTCAATTTCACAACTTGCGATAGTTAGATTTGAACTTATGACCTCTGGCGTGCATCCATGACATACTTAACACATCTGTGCTAGTGATGTCCCAGTGGTAGACTGGAATACATTAAAGTTAGGGACAAAAAGTTGAGCACACAACCTAGGCTGAAATTGTAGTGCTACACCTTCCAAACCTGCAACCTCTACCATCTAGAAGGACAAGGGAGGCATGGGAACACCTCCACCTGGAAGTTCCCCTCCAAGCCACTCACCATCCTGGCTTGGAAATATAGCACCATTCCTTCACTGTCGCTGGGTCAAGATCCTGGAACTCCCTCCATAACAGCACTGTGCGTGTACCTACACCACATGGACTGCAGCAGTTCAAGAAGGCAGCTCACCATCACCTTCTCATGGGCAATTAGGGATGGGCAATAAATGCTGGCCTAGCCGGCGACACCAATAGCCTGTGAACAAATAAAAAGGAGTGCTGCCCTGTTGGAGATGCCATCTTTTGCCATGACATTAAACACAGGCCTCTCCTGCCTTCTCAGGTAGATATAAAAGATCCTATGGCATCATTTCAAAGAAGAGCAGGAGAGTTCTCCCACTGCCCTAGCCGACATTTATCTTTCAGCCAATATCACTAATAAACAGTATAACTGGTCATTCTGATATTACTGTCTGAGGGAGCTTGCTGTGTGTAAATTAGCTGCCCCATTTCTTACATTACAACTGTGACACAGAGTGCTTCATTGGCTGTAAAGCACTTTGGGATGTCATGAAAGATGCCATATAAATGCAAATTATTTCTGTAACAGCCACTAGCTTTGAAATATCGTGCAGTGGAGCAGTTTGCAGCATAATACAGTGACGACTACCTTGGTTAAGTGAAGTCTTCATGGGCACTGCTTCTGTGATGAAAGGGTGTACATGTTTCTCTGAATGTACATTCTGCTGTGGTATTACCAGTGGATGGGCCTCCATTGACATCTGACCAGAATAGAATCCCTCCATTGATCTTAAACTTCATGTATAAAACAAAGATTATGGGGTATTCCCAACCAGAAACTCACTGTTACTTGTCTTAATTGGAAGGGCAGGGGTGAGTGAAGAGAGGGCAAAGGAAGATGTCAACAGTAGTTGCCACATCTGACAATTGAAAAATCTTTTGGAAAAATGAGCTCGAAGGAATAAACTGATACTATCAATGTTGATGCTGGGTTCCTTGGTCATCTTCTGCCTTAATGGCTGCTGTACCTTCTCTTATGAATGAGGAAGATCCATTCAAGCCAGCAATATGACAATCATTTCACATGGGCATTGACACGCCAGTAGTTAATGCAAATGGTCAACAGTGCAATTATTTAAAGCAATTATATTTGTAGCTCTATTGGTGCTGACTCCAGAGATAATGGTCTTACTCTTTTACTTTCTTTATATCAGAGCAATTAGGGAAGGGCAACAAATGTTGCTTTTGCCAGCGACACCCACATTCAGAAAAGAATTTTAAAAAGGCCAGCGAACAGTCATAATGTGATATGAAGAGGTCTTACCTGTAATTTTGCCTGGAACCCTCAACATTACACCTAACTAAATAATTTTTCTGCTCTTATTAAAAGTGTTAATTGACACATCATTTAGCCAGATACTTGTTGCAACTTGTCAGAATTTAATAATTTAGCAGGTTGAAAAATTGTCTCAGTGAAGCTCTGAAAAATCTATAAATTTTTGAAAATCAGATCTGTGGATTTCAGGAACTTTAGACATCTATGTTATAGGAAGAATTAGTTGCAATTTAAACCATGGATTTTTTTTTTACTAAGTTACTATTCTCACTTCCTGCTACAATGTCTGTATTTGAATACAATGTGAATTGTATTCACATTATTACAATAAAAATTGTAATGCCCTGTGGTAAAATATCTAAAATATTGATCATTCAAATGTCATTTGGACAGGGCTTTAGTTCCTAATATTATGGCCAATTTAATTCATTAGCCCAGAACTTCCAATCTGGGTCAGAATCCCAATTTTCAACCCAGATCAGACAAAAGGTTACCTAATTACCTACCTACGATTAGATGGTCAATGGATGGCCCTTCCAAACTCATGCAATATAACAATCCTGGCAGGGAGCAGAGGAGCGAATCACCGTAGAAGCCATTCCGCTTTTTATGGCATGAGCTGCCATATTTTGGTAAGTAGAGAATTTAAATGTCCCAAAGCCACTTTGCAAAGCTATGGAGAGAAGGCAAGTGTGTAAGATAAGTGGATGAGGGGTAGGGTGGCAGCTAAGTGGGTGAGGGGGTAGCTTTGCAGGTGGGTGGGTAAGGGTTTGGAGGGACAGGTGGATGGATGAGGGGGTAGATTGGCAGGTGGGTGAGGGGATAGGGTGGTAGGTGGGTGGATGAAGCAGAAGGGTGGCAGGTGAAGGAGTAGAGTGGGTCAGGGGGTAGTACGGTGGTGGGTGAATGGTAGGGTGATTGGAGGGATAGTAAGAGTGTTGGGGAGGTAGTCGGGTGATCAGGGGTGCAGTCTGGTTGGGGATAGTCGGGTGTTTGGGGCGCAGTCGGGGGATAGTTGGGTCAGGGGGGTAGTCAGGTCCGGGGTGTTAGTCGGGTGGTCAGGGGTTAGTTGGGGGTTGAGGAGGTTGTCAGGTCAAGTGGGTAGTCAGGGGATCCAATGGAAAGCTAGGGGTTTAGGGGGGGGATCAGTAATATCGTTACCCAAGAGTTACGTATGTGCTTGAAATCAGGTCTTTTGTTAATAAATACTTTAATTTAGATTTTAAAATTTCTAAAGGTGTTAGTGGACTCATTACTTCTGAATTCAGTGCACAAACCATCTCATAATAAATATGAATTGCAAAACTGTTGTGATAGCGTGGCCAAGTTTCCCTTGTGGATTTGGTCTGCCTGCCACACATCACCTGCCATGTTGTAACACTCACAGTTAGTTGCACAGTATGCAATGTTATGACAGGTAATTATTTCAAATTTCCAGCATCTGCAATTTTTTCCTTTCTATCTTTATAATTTACAATGTATTATCCAAGGAAATAATACATGTTATTTTTCTTCTTCTGAAACTTACTATCCACTCCCTTCCTACTTCCTTGTTTTTTGTGTATCAGACGTCCTTAATTTCCACCCATTTCTCTCTTTCCCCCTCTTTCTCTCTGTTTTGTGCTTGCCCCTTGTGTATCACTGCCATCTCAACATCACCCTGCACGCCATGACCAAAGTGTGTAAAGTCCTAGTCCTTGAGTTTCTGTTTGCTGATGACGCCGCACTGGCACCTCATACTGAAGTTCACTTGCAACGGCTTTTAGTTCAGTTCTGTCAGGCCTGCAAGGAGTTTGGATTGAAATCAGCATCAGGAAGACCAAAGTTATGGGTAGGACGTAAGGGACTCCCACTTTGATCAACATCAACAACCTCACTCTGGAGGTCATTGACAGCTTCACATACCTTGTGTCACCAATTACCAGCAACCAGTCCCTTCACACTGAAATCAGCCCCAGGTTTGTCAAGGACACAACTGTCATGTCAAGGCTGAGAAGCTGAGTCTGGATCAACAACAAACTAACTGAAAATACAAAGCTCTGCTTGTACCAGGCTTGTGTTCTCAGCACCCTCCTTTACAGGAGCAAAGCACGGACAACTTCTGCAAGCCAAAAAAAGCAGCTGAACAACTTTCATCTCCACTGCCTCAAATGAATATTGGGCATCTCCTGGCAGGAGAGAGTACTGAATATGGAAGTACACCAGACTCAGGAACACTCAGCATGTTTTCCCTCCTGAGTCAGTGCAACTCTGCAACTCCGTTGGCTGGGTCATGTGAGCTGAATGGATAACAGCCACATCCCCAAAGGCATGTCCAATGGCGAGCTTGCTATTGGTAGAGGCCACAGGTCACCCATGTCTCTGATACAAGGATGTCTGTAAGTGAGGCCTCAAGTTGACCGGGTTCGGAGTTGATGCATGTGAAGTCCTCGCTGCTGACCAGAGTGCCTGGAGGCAAGCAGTCAAGAAGAGCATGGCGAATGCAAAGGACAAAAGAAATGACCAGATGCCAGAAAAGAGGGCTGGCCAGAAGAGAAAAAAACACCAGTCGACCTCTGGCCAACGCTATTTATCTGTGCCAGCTACGGAAGGGACTGCCACTCACAAGTCGGCCTCCACAGCCACAACAGACGATGTTCAATCGAGAAGTGATATTTGTGAAGGGATAAGAGCTTTCCATGATAGATAATGGACCTGAACTTCCTTGGAGTGGCAATCAACATTGTATTGTCACTCCGTGCTCAATCTTTTACCTGAATTTTTTTCCGATCCTATCTTCTGAACTTCTGATTCAGGCCAGGCAAGATCCAAGCAGCGCAGCGCTTCCTCAAGGCCCAGCATGGAAGTTCAGTAGAGTTTTTTTATGCCATTAGCTGCTGTAAACCAGGTAAGTTTACAGGTCCATTGAAATGTAAAGGCCCTTGATAGGCTAGGGAGAAAGTGCCTAAGGGAAGTGGATAGGGTTTGAGCGCTGGGCGAAAAAGACGGAAATTGGGGGCAGGAAATTGGAGGTTGGGGTGAATACGAGGCTGGAGGTCAGGTGTTTTGTGGGTCAGGGGTCAGGGGTCAGAGTTTGGGAGTCAGCGGTTGGGAGAGTTAGATGTCGGGTTGGGCCAGAGGTGGAGACGTGGAGATCAGGTTGGGCCTTGGGGAAGGGCCAGGCCTCGGGGAGAGGGGTGTTGGGTCTTAGGGTAAGCGGGTTGAGCCTCTTGCTGGGGGGGAGGGGTCGGGCCTCGGGTTGGGTTGGGCCTGCAGAAGGCGATGTGGGTGCGAGGGTGCCAGGGCTCAAGGCGGGGAGAGGGGAGTCGGGCCTTGGGTCAGGCCCAGTCGAGTCTGTGGGGGTGTTGGTTGTGAGAGTTGGGCCCGCAGCGGGAGTGGAAGGAGTCCCCTGCGGGTGGTGTAATCCTGTAGGGATGGTAGTTGGGAGGTTGGGGGAGTCCCCTGAGGGGTCAGGGGCGTGGCTGGGAAGCTGGAGAGCTGGGAAGTTACGGCTGATTGCTGCCCATGATGAGACACTGAGGAAATTGGAGGAAAATTGAGTTGGGGTCAAGCATGCAGGTGAAGGACAGGTGGAAACCTAGCTCCATGAAGAACCATTGTCATGTGGCAAAGAAGAAATATATCTGGCATTTTGTGTTTCTGAAGACTTCCGTTCTTCCTTTTTAATTATCTTGAAGTGTGCTAGAGAAATGTGAACATTGTAGTTCACATTCAATGTAGAAGATTGCTGGGCATGAAATAAATGCCAAATGTATTGTTGTTCTAATATTAACAGATACTGTAAAATATTAAGATTTCACATTGAAACTTGAAGGTATTTCAAGTTTAATTTCTCAAATACCTAACATGCTGTAAACAAACCTTAGAATATAATAACATGAATTATTCTATTCTGGAAAATTACTTTGAACAAGTTGAAAAGTTCAAGCTTTATCTTGTCTTTGTTGTTTTATAGAAGAAAAAACAAATTCACTGTTCTAAAAATGATTTCCCTCGAGACTTTGATTCTGGGTTATTTTCCTAAATATAAAATGCTGCTGGCATGTTCGCTGGATAGCAAATCTTGCTGTCAAATTCCTATGTACAGTTACAACCTAAGGATGTTATCCTTCTGGATTTTATGCAAGATATTCCACTAAGATTAGTGCCATCAACCACGCTTATAAATGCACCTCATGTCCCCTGTAATCCAGAGTGCGCCTTAAATGTAACAAGACCCAGGTATCAGACAAATATCCCATGCCCATTATATGCCAATTTACTGGGATATCCTTTGTGCTGCCACATGTTTCTCATCATTTTTGGTAGGCAGTTTTGAAAGTACACTTTTTCAGACAGAGGTTTAGATTTTAAACCAACAGACAAGTTATTAAACATAAAACATGTGAGTAAACATTTAGGAATAAAATAACAGGAGGGATATTGAAGAGGGTTTGAAGCGATCGATTTGGTAACCTGCATAATCTGTGGTAAACAACATAGGAAAAATATTTTTTGAGATTTGATAGTCACACTTATGAGGACCACCTCAGAGATAGGAAATGTAATCTAATGCTTTGGGAAAGGAACAGAATGTACCAAGAAATTTGAGGACATAAATGAATAGCTTGGGGTAGAACAAGAGCTTTTACACTTTCAGAAACTATTGCTTCATTGTATAGAGACCAGGAGGGCATGTGAGAACAGGAAAGTTATTTTAACTGGCAACTTTATTCAACCTAATATAAGCCGGAAAGTCCAAATGGTTTAGACTCTAGAGTTATTAAGTGATGGGTGCATGGCATGGAATGTAAAGGAAGCATCAAGAGGTAATGCTTAACCAGGCCTGGTATGCGTAAGTTATTCAGACAGCGTATAGAAATGCCAAGCTTGAAGGACAGTGGCCACTGAATGATTCAGTTCAACATTTTCTATGACCAATTGCAAAATAGTTGATTTTTAAAAAAATCTGGGAATAAATTAATTATTAATTGGGGTGGTTACTTTACAACATTTCAGTAAAAGACAATTGGAAAACATTTAAAGTTGTAATGCTCCGTATTAAAGATAAATACACACCTCAATTCAACAACAACAATAACTTATATTTGCATAGCGCCTTTAATGCAGTAAAAAATCCCAATCTTACAGGAGTGATATCTATCAAAATTTGATATTGTGCTACTTATTAGGACAAATGCCCAAAAACCTCATCAAAGAGACAGGTTTTAAGGAGCATAAGGATATGATTGAGCAGACTGTTAGCTCCAGATATAGCGATAAATCACAGGTCAAAGACTGGGCAACAGGGAGAGTTAGGAATCTGAAATTGCAATTATATTTCCAGAGATATTTTCCAGGCACAAAGAACAAAGGGTTGGAAAGAGAAGGTGGCTGTGGGTGGAGAGGGATGCAAGGAAATCATCAGGGATATTCTTATCTATGATTGATGCAACGGGGTTGGCGAAATGGTAAGGTTGACCGAGATCCAGTTACCTCAGCATAAACAAGAATGATCCTAATGAATTAATAAACAAGTCAAAAGTGAAATAAAGAGGAAATTACCTCTGTAAATCTTGCAGGGGTACTTGAAACTCGTCACTTTCTCCAAGCCTTCACCCATAATCTTTACACCTTCACTCTGATTTTCTTCCCTAGGCTTAAACTGAAGTCCATAAATTGGGTCTTTGGTTTACTGATCTTCGTACCCGTCTTTCAGTGCTATTCTCCTGTTATCCAGATACTCAACCATGTTTCCTCCTCATCACCACCACATACCTCAATTCAAAGAGTACTAACCATGGCACTTCATGTCCCCTGTCTACTGTATTCACTGCTCCCAATGCAGTCTACTCTACACTGGGGACACTAAATGCAGACTGAGTGACCACTTTCCTTTCGCCACCAAGTTTCTTTTCCAGCCTTTATCCTCCCCAATGACCTTCCACACACTTCTTCACCAGTTTTCTTGATCAAATCTGCCACTGAGTTCCACCTGTCTTCCAAAGTGTCTGTCGTAACTTCTCCTATTTCTCTAATTAGCTGTCTCTCACTATCTGCTCTCTGAATTCCTCCTTCACTTGAGGATCTTTGAGCTTCTACCACCTGATGTTCTGTCCTCTTGTCAGCTGCCATTTTGTTTTCTTAATTTAAAACTGCATTTCTCTTAAATACATTAAATTTTTAGATGTTCCACATTTGTCCTCCAGTTTCAAATATCGGTGATAATTGGAATTTATGCAGGTCTGCCCAAAAGAACATGCCTTACACATGCTCACACAATAGAAGTAAATGTACTCCTCATGTGCATATTTATCAAACACCTACCTTTATTCAATATCCTACAGAAGTAAAGTGCTCATGATAATCAAAGAACACTCACCCTGCTTTTCATCTTACCATTTTATCAACAAACACACAAAGATTAAAGTATATGTGCACATACTGTGAATAGAATATGAGTATTAAAATCATATGTCCAATGACGTGTGTGTTACTCATTTTTATTCACTAATCAGAAATGCAATTAGCCACATCTGGATTCTCAATTAACCACATGCAGCTAGTAGTTGATGTATTGACCAACAATGACTTGTCTATCCAGCTATCAAAGACGATATGAAATAGTTTGACCCCAATATTTCTACATTCAATCAACATTAGTACATTAAAAAATTATAGTATAGGTGCTGAAAATCTGAAACAGAAACATAAAATGCTGGTTACGCACGGCAGGTCAGTCACCGTGTGTGCAGAGAACAGCCAAGTTTACAATTCAAAACAGATAAGAGATGGACAGACATACTAATAAAATCAGAACAAGAGAATGGACGTATAACATGGAGTGGAGCTGAATGGTCTCTGCTTTATAATTTTTATGTCATCCTGTATGATTATTATTTATTTCAGCATTCCATTCATGCTTTTTCTCTGGGTGTGTCTGTTTTATTCAAATATCCCCCTCCAGCACCTTTAATTGTTGCTGGTATTATTGGCCAGATGCCGAACATGTTTGTATAATATTCCTCCGTCCCTTATTTTAATGGAATCGTTAATCCTGTTGGAATTAAAGAGGTAATGCCTTTGTTAAATATTGAACAGAAAATGTTATTTCAAGGTGTTTGTTCACTAAGGTGGGAGGTCTTGTGATGTGGTGTGTAGTGTCCTTGCCTCTGAACCAGAAGCTCTGGGTTCAAGTCCTGCTCCAGGACTTGATGGCCACTGGAAGTGTGGTCGTAACGTGACCAAACAGGTTGATTATCGACCTGTAAATCCTTTCAACATGCCTATAGCAGAAGGTAAGAGTTGGAGAGACTTCTGGTTAGCCATGCTTGATGTGCAGTGGTATCCCTCAAGCTATAGCTTCAGGCTAATAACCTGTTCCAGGAGAAAAACAAGCTACTGAAAAAAGGTGAATGCAAGAGTTTGCCTGCCTCATGCATCTTAGATGGGGGAAGTCTTCTAAGTCCACTCAATGCAAATAATTACTTAAAATCTCCAAAATGCTAATAAAAAGACGAAACTTGAATTTTTGATTCCCATAATATTTTCCAAATGCCTTTATTGCACCTAAATAGTTGACTGATTGGGCGATGAAAACAGCCTGTATAAATATAGCTAATACAGTATCGTTTAATGGATATTCTTTCCATTGACATCTTTATCTATGTTATTGTGAATTAAGCTCTTTTTGCAAATGGTATGATTTTTTTTTTCTAAAGGTCTCTTGAAAGGCAAATTAAGTTTTTTGTTTCATAATTATTGGACATTTTAATTTATTTCCAGCCCAGCATTTTTGATATATATTCAAGTATATCAAAGGTGTGCTTTATTTTGTACAGTGTGAGATGGTCAAACTGGAATGAATAATTTTAACCAGTGCTATTTACAACAACAACAACTTGTATTTATATAGCAGCTTTAATGTTGTTAAGCACCTCGGGATGTTTTACAAGAACATTGGCCCAAATCTCCCGATCAGCATTGGAAGTGTTTTGTCTAATGCTGATCAGACAGAAAAATGCGCACTTACCTGGTTCTGTTTAAAAAGGCCAGACTTCCGATCCACGATGCAGAAGAACTCCCTCAGTGCAGAAATCCACAAAGAGAGCAGGGAAGAGAATCGGCACAGAAGACACGCCCCCTTTTTATGGCACTGGCTTTTGTAAGGGGAGTTTAAATATCCAGTGTGAATGTTAGTGAAGGGCGATGGATGAATGAGTGAATAGATAGTGTGGTAGGGTGGGTAGATGTGTAAGGTAAGTGGGTGAATGGGGAGGGTGGGTAAAGTAAATAGGTATGTCGGTTGGGTGGCAGGTGACTGAGGTGGCAGCTGGGTAGGATGGCAGATGGATAGGGTGGCAGGTGGGTAAGGTAGTAGATGGGTAGTGTGGTAGGTGGGTAGGCTAGTAAGGTGGCAGGTGGGTAGGGTGGCAGCTAGGTAGGTTGGCAGGTGGGTGAAATGGGTAAGGTGGGTGAAGTGGGTGAGGTGAGTGTGTAGGTAGGTGGGTCATGGCTAATTAGGTCAGGCGGCAGGGGTTGTCAGTTTGGGGGCTACTCAAGTTGGGTTGGGAGGGTAGTAGGGTTGGGTCGGGGGTGGGGAGGCGGGAGGTCAGAGGAGTAGTCAGATCGACCGAGGTTAGTCAGGGGGTGGGAGGCTAGTCAGGGGGTTGAAGGGAGAGTCAAAGGGGTTCAGTGTGAATGATTGGGGGGCTCAGTTGTCAGTTATCCAAGAGTTGGATTAGGATTTTTCTGTCTAACATTTCCTGGGTAACTATCCAGGTAAGTACCATGGAACTGGCCGAAGTCTCCGACTCTAGCTCATAGTGCAAGACTTTTTCAGAGGGACCAGGGTGGGGGGCAGGGGAATTGCCCATCAGAAGTTCAAACTTCCTAAGCAATTCCCACAAAGTCAGCTCATCAGGACTTCTGCAGGATCCTGATGTGCATCTTGGGTCGTATGCCCAGTCTCATATCACCTGGGGAACAGAAGATCTGGGCTATTATTAAGCAATATTTTTGACAGCAAGCCACAGAAAAGGGTATCAGGATAGGTGACCAAAAGCTTAGCTTTAAGGAGCATTTTAAAGGAGGAGAGAGAGGTAGAGAGGCAGATTTAGGGAAGGAATTCCAGAACTTAGGGCCAAAGTAGATGAAAGAGCAGCCACCAATGGCGCAGTGATTAAAATCAGGATTGTGCAAGGTGCCAGGATTGGAGGAGCACAACGACATCAAAAGCTTGTCAGGCTTGTAGGTTACAGAGATAGGCAGAGCAGAGGTGATCAAGGGATTTGAAAACAAAGATGAGAATGTTAAAATTAAGGTGTTATCATACCAGGGGTCAGTCTAGTTAGCAAACAGAGGGGTGGTGGGTCAGTGAGAATTAGTACAAGTTAAAATATGGTTAGTGGAGTTTTTGATGAGACAGATTTATGTAGATGGAAGATGTGGGGCTGGCCAAGGAAGCATTGGACTAGTCAACCCTAGAGGTAAAAAAGGTATGGATGAGGGTTTTAGCAGTAGATGAGCTGAAATGGGGATGGAGCAAGTGATGTTACAGAGGTGAAAATAGATGGTCTCAGTGATTGAGTGGCTATATGGTCAGAGGGTCATCTCAGGGACAAATCCAACACAAAGGTTGTGAAATAAAAATAGGAAGTGTTGGAAAAACTCAGCAGGTCTGGCAGCATCTGTGCAGCGAGAAACAGAATTAATGCTTCAAGTACAATATGACTTCTTCAGAACTGAGATTGTGAATGCTCTGGCTCAGCTTCAGAATAGGAGGCAAGGGAGAGGGATGAAAATGATGGATAGAGAATACAGTTTGTGGCAGGGACCTAGAACAATGGCTTCAGTTTTTCGTGAAAGAAAATTTCTACTCATCCAATCTTGGATATTGGACAAGCAGTGTGACAAATCAGGCAGTGGAGGGATCAAGAGAGATCAATCTATGGGGTTTGCAAATAATTCCTTTAAAATGGTTCTGCCTTTACTGTTCCTCATGTTCAGGCCACTGAATTCCTTATTTTCTTGCCCTTTAGAAGGTGCTTCAGGTTTTCTTTAAAACCTGCACTTACATGCCTTGTGCATTGATGCAATGACTTAAATCAAGGAAATCTTTCCCATCAGCTTCAGAGAGGAAGCAATTTGACTGCAGAACTACCAGGCAGATTATTGTGAAAAGCAAAGCTGCATGACATAGTGATAAGGATAATAATTCTGAGCACAGTTGAATACAGAATGTAAGTAGGTAGGTAGATAAGCAGGTGGGTGTTGCATATGCCTTTAGGGGATAGCAGCATGACATTGTAGTGTAAAGTTGTTCAGCAGATCAAGGGTTAATGTGAGACTGGAGAACAGCACCGCCCCTGGTATGATGTGGAGTGTCACATGATAGTAGACTGTGGAGTAGAGTCTGGAAGGAGCCACCATTGAGGCAGCACCCATACATGGCAGTACCTGGGATATGTACATAGTTATGGGTTAAAAATAAATGGTCTATATTTAAACATACAAGCCTCCAGATGTCTTAGTGAGAGACCAAACAAACCTTTACATTAGAAAGTAAGTAGTAAGGAAGGAAGGAGGTACCATTAACAGTGTGATGGTGAATGTGTTACAGGAAGTAAGTGTAGCACAGAAACACCTCAATTTCAATCCTGTAGATATATATCAGACTGGGACTCTTGCAAAATAATGTGTGTATGACACACAACATTCTTAATGTGCAAATTAGGGAGGGTGGCGGTGGTATTGTGGTAATGCCACTGGATTAGTAATCCAGATGCCCAGGCTAATGCTCTGAGGACATGAGTTCAAATCCCACCATGGCAGCTGTTGAAATTTAAATTCACTTAATTAATAAATCTGGAATTAAAAGCTAGTGAGCATGAAACTATTATAAAAACAAAAAACTGCGGATGCTGGAAATCCAAAACAAAAACAGAATTACCTGGAAAAACTCAGCAGGTCTGGCAGCATTAGCGGAGGAGAAAAGAGTTGACGTTTCGAGTCCTCATGACCCTTTAACAGAACTGGCTCTGCTGAAGGGTCATGAGGACTCAAAACGTCAACTCTTCTCCGCCGATGCTGCCAGACCTGCTGAGTTTTTCCAGGTAATTCTGTTTTAGCATGAAACTATTGTTGATTGTAACTATCGTAAAAAACCATCTGGTTCATTGATGCCCCTTAGAGAAGGGGGTCTGCCTAGATGTGATTTCAGACCCACAGCAAATGCCCACTGTAATGGCCTAGCAAACCACTCTGTTGCACCAAAGCGCTACAGAAAACTCAAAAGGAATTAAACTAGATTGACTACGCGGCATCAACCTAGACACCGGAAACGACAATGGCAAGCCCAGCCCTGTTGACCCTGCAAAGTTCTCCTCACTAACGTCTGGGGTTTCAACATATATGTACATAAGCCATTGAAGATGGCAGGGCATGTTTAGAGAGCAGTTAATAAAGGCTTTATTATTGGGACATTCAGTACAAGAGTAAGGAGGTCATGTTGAATCTAACACGGGCAATTACTGCCCCATCAGTCTACTCTTGATCATCAGTAAAATAATGGAAGAGGTCAGCCACAGAGTTATTAAGTGGCACTTGCTTAGCAATAACCTGCTCACTGATGCCCAGTTTGGGTTCCGCCAGGGCCACTCAGCTCCTGACCTCCTTACAGCCTTGGTTCAAACATGAAAAGAAGAGCTGAACTCTCAAGGTGAGGTGATAGTGACTGCTATTGACATCAAGGCTGCATCTGACCAAGAGTGGTATCAAGAAGTCATACCTAGCACAAAGGAAGATGGTTGTGGTTGTTGGAGGTCAGTCATCTCAGCTCCAGGACATCACTACAGGAGTTCCTCAGGGCAGTGTCCTCGGCCCAACCATGGTGCGACACATCATACCCTTCTGTTGGTATTGGTCTTACTAATTGATTTTTCTGACTACACCATCCAACTATACTGAGCCAGCTAACAGCAACACTTTTGCTGCCTGGAGCTTGCTAACAACAGTGCCTTTTTGGTATGGCTCTTTACGCCTGCTGCAGAACATTGGAACATAGAAGCAGGAGTAGGCTATTCAGCCCATCAAGCCTGCTCCACCATTTAATATGATTATGGCTGATCACCCACTTCAATGCCTTTTTCCCCACACACTATCCCCTTATCCCTCTATGTCATTGGTATTTAGAAATCTGTTAATTTCTGCTTTAAAACATACTCAATGGGCAGAGTTATCCCCACGTCGGGGGGGTGGGGGGGGGAAGTTGAAGAGCAGGCGCGCACCTCGATCGGTGCCCCCAATTGGGGGTGTGCCACTATTTTACATGGGCGGGCCAATTAAGGCCCGCCCAGCGTGACATCCGCACAGAAGTGCTCCCTGTGCGGGAGGAGGGGAATTCCCTGAGCCTAGAATGCACTCTTTCGCACATGCGTATGAAAGAGCGCACTCATCTCCCTGAGGCTAAGTGTTGCCTCGGGGGGATTGGCTCTACAGTAAAAAATGTTAAAAATACAAAAAAAAAATTCCCTGACATGGCTCCTCATGTGACACTGTCACATGAGTTGGGACATGTCCATCACTTTTAAATACACTTTAATTACCATTTAAGATATATTTTGCACATCTGTTCCTCCTTCTAAGGTGGATAACCTCACATTTTTCCACATTATATTCCATCTGCCATGTTCTTGCCCACTCACTATGTTTGTCCAAATTCCCTTGAAGCCACTTTGCATCCTCTTCACAACATTCATTCCCACCTAGCTTTGTGTCATCTGCGAACTTGGAATTATTACATTTGGCCACCATCCAAATCATTGATATATATTGTGAAGAGCTGAGGCCCAGGTATTGATCTTTGCTGTACCCCACCAATGTGGGAATGACCCGTTTATTCCTACTCTCTGTTTTCTGCCTGTTAGCCAATCCTTAATCCATGCCAGTATATTGCCTCCTAGCCCATGTGCTTTAGTTTTGCTAACCAACCTCCTGTGGGGGACTTTGTCGAAAGTCTTCTGAAAATCCAAGTAGACTCTGCCCATCAATTCCCCTCTATCAATTCTATTAGTAACATCCTCAAACAAACTAAGGGGGAGGCGATAGCATAGTGGTATTGTTGCGGGACAAGTGATCCAGGGACCCAGGGTAATGCTCTGGATCCCGCCACGGCAGATGGTGGAATTTGCATTCAATAAAAATCTGGAACTAAAAGTTTAATGATGACCATGAAATCATTGTCGATTGTTGTAAAAACCCATCTGGTTCACTAATGCCCTTTGGGGAAGGAAATCTGCTGTCCTTATCTGGTCTGACCTACATGTGATTCCAGGCCCACAGAGCAATGTGGTTGACCCTTAAATGCCCTCTGAAATGGCCTAGCAAGCCACTCAGCTGTATCAAACTACTACAAAGTCACAGAAAAGGAATGAAACCAGACAAACCACCCGGCATCGACCAAGGCACCGGAAACGACAACGGCAATCTCAACCCTGTCGACGCTGCAAAGTCCTCCTTCCTAATATCGGGGGCTAGTGCCAAAATTGGGAGAGCTGTCTCACAGACTAGTCAAGAAACAGCCTGACATAGTCATATTCATGAAATCATACCTTACAGATAATGTCCCAGACATTGCCATCACCATCCCTGGGTATGTCCTGTCCCACCAGCAGGACAGACCCAGCAGAGGTGGCGGCACAGTGGTATACAGTCGGGAGGGAGTTGCCCTGGGAGTGCTCAACATCTGCTCCAGACCCCATGAAGTCTCATGTCATCATGTCAAACATGGGCAAGAAAATCTCCTGCTGATTACCACGTACCGCCCTCCCTCAGCTGATGAATCAGTGCTCCTCCATGTTGAACATCACTTGGAGGAAGCACTGAGGGTGGCAAGGGCACAGAATGTAGTCTGGGTGGCGACTTCAAAGTCCAACACCAAGAGTGGCTCGGTAGCGCCACTACTGACCGAGCTGGCCGAATCCTAAAGGATATAGCTGCTAGACTGGGTCTGTGGCAGATGGTGAGGGAACCAACAAGAGGGAAAAACATACTTGATGCCATCCTCACCAACCTACCTGCTGCAGATGCATCTATCCATGACAGTATCGGTAGGAGTGACCACCACACTGTCATTGTGGAGACGTAGTCCCGGCTTTACATTGAGGATATCCCTCATCACGTTGTGTGCCACTATCACTGTGCAAAATGGGATAGATTTCAAACAGATCTAGCAACTCAAGACTGGGCATCCATGAGGCACTGTGGTCCATCAGCAAAATTGTACTCAAACACAATCTGTAACCTCATGGCCTGGCATATCCCCCACTCTACCATTACCATCAAGCCAGGTGATCAACCCTAGCTCAAAGAAGAGTGCAGGAGGGCATGCCAGGAGCAGCACCTAAAAATGAGGTGTTAACCTGGTGAAGCTATAACACAGGACTACTTGTGTGCCAAACAGCATAAGCAGCAAGTGATAGACAGGGCTAAGTGATCCGACAACCAACGGATCAGAGCTAAGCTCTACAGTCCTGCCACATCCAGTTGTGAATGGTGGTGGACAATTAAACAACTCACTGGAGGAGGAGGCTCCACAAATATCCCCATCCTCAATGATTGGGGAGCCCAGCACATCAGTGTAAAAGATAAGGCATTTGCTACAATCTTCAGCCAGAAGTGCTGCGTGGATGGTCCATCTCGGCCTCCTCCGGAGGTCCCAGCATCACATGTGCCAGTCTTCAGCCAATTCGATTCACTCTACGTGATATCAAGAAATGGCTGCAGTCACTGGATACTGCAAAAGGTATGAGCCCTGACAATATTCCGGCAATAGTACTGAAGACTTGTACTCCAGAACTTGCTGCATCCCTAGCCAAGCTGTTCCAGTACAGCTACAACATTGGCATCTATCCGGCTATGTAGAAAATTGCTCAGGTATGTCCTGTACACAAAAAGCAGGAAAACTCCAACCCAGCCAATTACCACCCCATCAGTCTGCTCTCGATCATCAGTAAAGTAATGGAAGGGGTCATCAACAGTGCTATCAAGCGGCACTTGCTTAGCAATAACCTGCTCAATGATGCCCAGTTTGGGTTCCACCAGGGCCACTCAGTTCCTGACCTCATTACAGCCTTGGTTCAAACATTGATAAAAGAGCTGAACTCCAGAGGTAAGGTGAGAGTGACTGCCTTTGACATCAAGGCAGCATTTGACAGAGTGTTGCATCAAGGAGCCGTAGCAAACCTGGAGTCAATGGGAATCAAGGGGAAAACTCTCCACTGGTTGGAGTCAAAGCTACACAAAGGAAGATGGTTGTGGTTGTTGGAGGTTAGTCATCTCAGCTCCAGGGCATCACCTCAGGAGTTCCTCAGGGTAATGTCCTCGGCCCAACCATCTTGAGCTGCTTCATCAATGACCTTCCTTCCATCATAAGGTCAGAGGTGGGGATGTTCGCTAATAATTGTACAATGTTCAGCACCATTCACGACCCCTCAGATACTGAAGCAGTCCATGTCCAAATGCAGCAAGACCTGGAAAATATCCGGGCTTGGGCTGACAAGTGGCAAGTAACATTTGCACTACACAACTCTCAGCCAATGCCCATCTCCAACAAGAGAGAATCTAACCATCCTCCCTTGATGTTCAATGGCATTACCATCACTGAATTCTCCTCTATCAACATCCTGGAGGTTACCATTGACCAGAAACTGAACTGGACGAGCTATATATATATATATATATATATATAGATACTGTGGCTACAAAAGCAGGTCAGAGGCTAGGAAGAGTGCGATGAATAACCCACCTCCTGACTCCCCAAAGTCTGTCCACCATCTACAAGGCACAAGTCAGGAGTGTGATGGAATACTCCCCACTTGCCTGAATGAGTGCAGCTCCCACAACACTCAAGAAGCTTGACACCGTCTGGGACAAAGCAGCCCGCTTGATAGACAGTACATCCACAAACATTCACTCCCTCCACCACCGACGCACAATAACAGCAGTGTGTGCCAAATATAAGATGTACTGCAGGAATTCGCCAAGGTTCTTTCAACAGCACCTTCTAAACCCATGACTACTACCATCTAGAAGGACAAGGGCAGCAGGTAGATGGGAACACCACCACCAGGACATATCCCTCCAAGTCACTCACCATCCTGACTTGGGAATATATCGCCGTTCCTTCACTGTTGGGTCAAAATCCTGGAACACCCTTCCTAACAGCAATGTTGGTGTACACACACCACATGGACTGCAGTGGTTCAAGAAGGCAGCTCACCACCACGTTCTCAAGGGCAGCTAGGGATGGGCAATAAATGCTGGTCCAGCCAGTGAAGTCCACATCCTGTGAATGAATTTTTAAAAATTATAAGACACTAGTTAGGCCTCTTTTGAAGTACTGTATCCGGTTCTGGGCACCATACTTGAGGAAGGATGTGAAGACATGAAGGCATCCTTCAGCTTCTACTGCAGCACTCTGCAACTGCTACTCCCCTCATTATTACCTCCTTCTCCTCCTCACGGCCTTTCACATACCAGAAACACTATTCTATCCTGACAAGTGCACTGCCAAAGCTTCTCACTTCTCTAATACTGACTGCCCCTTCTTCCTTGCAGAAGAAGCAAAAACAGGGAGCAGGCAGCAATGAAAGAACAAGTTATGGAGCAGGAGACAGATCATGAATGTGGCATTTGGTGAACATCTGGCAAGGCTGAAGGACAAGCTCCACAGGATTTTAACCTGTCTGTACTTCCTGATGCCATAAATGCAAAACCCTTCTTCCATTTCATATCCATTCAGAGGCACCGCACAGTTCTCATGAAATGTGAAACACAGAGAGTAGTACAGCACAGGAGGAAGAGTCACTCAAAGTTACATTTAGAGATGCTGGGCCGAATTTTCAAACTGCCACAGAGGTGGGGTCAAAGATGGATGGGCCTGCAATTTCCTGCACAGGCCAGCATTCCAGTTTGCCAGTGTGGTAATGACACGTTTATGTAAATGTGCAGTATACCTTTATGGAGAATGCTGTTAAGGAAGATCACATGATCTTGTGTAACCACAGAAGAGAAGCGCAGGCTCCCGCTATAGTCATCTGTAGTTAGTAGCCAGTAGTATGGAGATAGGGTTTAATGTGAAAGCACACATGTATAGCTGCTGAGTACCTTTGCAAATAAACAGAATGTGTTCCACCTAAGCAGTGTCTGCAAATTCACTCTATCTATAGTACCAACTCGGCCACCCCACAACAAGCTTGCAACTGGGATCTACAAGATTCAACAAACTGGCGACGAGGAAAAAGCAAGGATCAAGCAAGGAAAAAGCGAGCATAGAGTGAAGGGACAACAAACTGGTGCCGAGAATAAAATAAGTTAACGAAAGAAATCAAGGGAAATGAAATCGGGCTGTACCTCACACGGTAATTGTAAGTAGAATTGCCGTCCAAATCGTCGAAGCAATCCCCTCACAGAATGCTGCAACTTGGAAGAATTGATCCTTCCAATCCAACCACAGGCGATCGGTCTCATTATATTGAATGCCTCACATTCTTTTTCCAAGCGATCGACATTATGGGGGAAGAGGCGAGTGACCCTCTTATCTATATGTGGGAATAAAACCTATGGCTTGATTCGTAGTTTGACGGTACCTCAGATTCGAAAAATTTTGGTGAATTTGTAGACCTCGTGAAGGGTCATTACCAGCCAAAGCCCTTGTTAACGATGTGACAGTTCAAGTTTAACTCAAGAAATGGAGCCCCGGGAAAGACAGTTGCTTGTTACATGGCAAGGTTGAAACAGTTAATAAAATATTGTGAGTTTGGTACATCTTTAAACGACATGCTCAGAGATCGTTTAGTGTGTGATGTGAATGGGGACATGATTCTGAAGAGATTACCGTCTGAAACAAATTTGGATTTTAAGAAGGTGCTAGAGATAGCACTGGCCATGGAAAGCACAGTAAAGGATTCAAAAGCCACACAGGGAGTGTAAAATGGTGCTGTCCCCCATGTTGGCCAGGAAGCCCAAGCCAAAAAGGGCGTGAAAATGCAAGACTTTGCCAAGAAGCGGGGAATAGCCACCGCTAGCAGAAAAATAAAAATAAATCACTTAGCAGTGAAAACAAGGAATAATTGCAGCAGAAGTGAAACAAGCAATCTTATAAGGATTGGCAGTTAAACGTCCCAATGTCATCCCATGCTCAAGCGATATTTTGGTTGATGGGTGCACGCAAAAGTCAGAAGTGGCCCGCTGACAATTAAGAGGGCAATTAAGCCATAAAATGGAGCAATTGACTCTGATTTTTTTGTGGTTCATCCAACCTTATGGTTAGTGGTTGGCGGACGGGCAAATCGGCCAAGCGACTGCATTTTTCATGAAACCTCAACCAATGGTGGGATGAGGTTTCCGTTATTAAATAAAATAAAAATAAAAATCTATGGACAGCATTTTTATCACCTATATGTTCAGATGCCTGATTATGATGCTTGTACATTCTTTTTCTGATTTTCAAAATGTTATTTTATGGTTTTTGGGTCTGTCGCCTGCTGAGGCAGCTTTCTTGCCTTCAGGGAGCTCTCTCTCAGCACTCGTCCACACCTGCGGAAACGTCATTGGCCGGCTTCCTCCCACCCCCCCACCCTGGCAGCACTGAACATCTTAGCGCATGTTTCATGCTGGCTGGCCATCAACAGGCCAGGCAGCGTGAAATTGGCGGTCTGTTTCCCAACCATTCCCGGGCCCGTCGATTGCGCCTGCATACTGACCTGAAAATTCAGCCCATAGAGTGTACTCAGGACAGTTTCCTAGAAAAATATGTTGTGGATCCAACCAGGGATCAGGCTATTTTGGGTTTGGTAATGTGTAATGAGGTAGGTTTAATAAATGATCTCAGAGTAAAAGATCGCCTAGGAAACAGTGACCATAACATGGTAGAATTTAGCATTTAGCATTCAGTATAAGAGTGAGAAACTTGGGTCCAAAACAACTGTGCTAAACTTAACTAAGGATAAATGCAATGGAACAAGGGCAGAGATGGCTGGAGTGGACTGGGAAAGGAGTTTAGCAGAAAGGATGGTTGATGAACAATGGCAGATGTTTAAGAAAATGGTTCATGACTCACAACAGAGATATATCACAGTGAGGAAGAAGGATTCTAGGAAGCGGATAAACCAACCATGTTTAACCAAGGAAGTTAAGGATAGAATCAAATTGAAAGAAAAAAAGCATACAATGTGGCAAAGATTAGTGGTAAGCCAGATGATTGGGAAAGTTTTAAAAACCACAAAACATGACCAAAAAATAATGAAGAGGGAGAAAATAAACTTTCAGGGTAAACTAGCAAATATAAAAACGGACAGTAAGAGCTTCTTTAAATATATAAAAAGGAAGAGAGAAGCCACAGTTAACATAGGTCCCTTAGAGAATGAGGCTGGAGAAATGATAATAGGGAACCAGGAAATGGCAGAGGAGTTGAATAAATACTTTGCATCATTTACGGTAGAAAACACTAACAGCATTCCAAAAATACTAAATAATCAAGGGGAAAAAGACAGGGGGAGGAAATAAATACAATAAGTATCACTAGGGAAGAGTACTAGGGAGACTAATGGGGCTAAAGGCTGATAAGTGCCCTGGACCTGATGGGGTGCATCCTACGATATTAAATAAAGTAGCTACAGAGATAATGAATGCACTAAAAGTAATGTTCCAAGAATCCTTAGGTTCTGGAAAAGTCCCAGAGGATTGGAAAACTGCCAATGTAACACTCTTATTCAAAAAGGGAGAGACAAAAAACAGGTAACTATAGGCCAGTTAGCTTAACATTTGTCATTGGGAAAGTGTTAGAGTCTATTATAAAGAATTAATAGCAGAGCATTTAGAAATACATCACGTAATCAAACAGAGTCAACATGGCTTCATGAAGGGGATACCATGCCTGACAAATTTATTAGAATTCTTTGAGGAGGTAACAAGCAGGATAGATTATGGGGAACCAGTAGATATAACATATTTGGATTTCCAAATGGCATTCAATAAGGTACCACACATAAGGCTACTTAATAAGATGAGAGCCCATAGTGTTGGGGGTAGTATATTAGCATTGATAGAGGACTGGCTAACTAGTAGAAGACAGAGATTTGAGATAAGAGGGGCATTTTCAGGATGGCAACCTGCAACTAGTGGAGTGCCACAGGGGTCATTGCTGGGGCCACAATTATTGACAAAATATATTAATGACTTGGATGAGGGAAGTGAATGTGCTATCGCCAAGTTAGTGGATGACACAAAAATAGATGGGAAGGCAAGTGGTGAGGATGACACAAACAGACTAAGGAGGGATATAGACAGGTTAAGTGAATGGGCAAAAACTTGGCAGGTGGAATATCATGTGGGAAAATATGAGGTTATGCATTTTGGTAGGAAGAATAGAGGAGCTGAATATTATTTAAATGAAGAAAGGCTGCAGAAAGCTGCAGCACAGAGGGATTTAGGTGTCTACGTGCATGGATCACAAAAAGCTAGCATACAAGTTCAGCAGGTAATAGGGAAGGTAGATGGAATGTTGGTCTTTATTTCAAAGGGAATGGAGTATAAAAATAGGGAAGTCTTGCTAAAACTATACAAAGCACGAGTTAGACCACACCTAGAATACTGTGAACAGTTTTAGTCCCCTTATCTAAGGAAAGATATACTGGCACTGGAGGCAACCCAGAGAAGGTTCACTAGGTTGACCCCAGGTATAGTGGGATTTTCTTGTGAGGAGAGGTTGAGTAGGTTGGACCTGTACTCATTGGAGTTTAGAAGAATGAGAGGTGACCTTATTGAAACATATTCTTAAGGGGCTTGACAGGGTAGATGCTGAGAGGTTGTTTCCCCTTGCGGGAGAGTTTAGGACCAGAGGGCATAATCTCAGAATAAGTGGTCACCCACTTAAGACAGAGATGAGGAGGAATTTCTTCTCTCAGAGCGTAGTGAATCTGTGGAATTCTTTACCACAGAGTGCTGCAGAGGTTTGGTCGTTAATACATTCAAGGCTGAGATAGACCGATTTTTAATCAATAAGGGGATCAAGGGTTATGTGGAAAAGGTGGGGAAAGTGAAGTTGGGGATTGTCAGATCAGCCATGATCTCATTGAATGGCAGAGCAGACCCAATGGGCCGAATGGCCTACTTCTGCTCCTACGTCTTATGGTCTTATGGACAGAGGTATTCTGGGAGGAGAGAGAGATTTCAGAAGAATTGTTCTTCATTGACGAACTGCCTTGCAGCTGTAGCAGCTCACAGCAACTTTGCTCTTCTTCTACATTCTTCAATTGCTCATCTCCTTCATTTATCTTCTTCATTTTTTTTCCTTTTCAGGAAGCTCCAAGCTTATTTGCACCTTATAAGATTGTGGAGTATGCAGCAAATGATTAAGAATCTTAATACTTTCTCTGGGAAGTACTGACACCTCCTGAGCTGTCCCAATGGTGGAACCATTGTTTCAGGACACCAATGGTTTGCTAAATTCAGAACTCTTACTATTCAATGGTACTTGGCATCTGTACTTGGTTTCCTGAGAGAAGCCATAAGCGAGTTGGTGAGAGGATAACCTTTGTTCCAGCAGCCTGCAACACAATGGTCTGTGAGAACAGGGAGGGTATTGCGGACAGCACAGTGTTAAAGCCTCATGACTACTGCAAGGAAACAGGGCACCTGCCAGCTTGGGTTGCTGCTTGTGGTACTAAACAAGCTGAGCATTGATTGAATGGAAACTGGTCCTTTTGAAGAATAGTGCTGATCTGTGATGAGGAGCGCAAATGGCAAAATGCATGGCCTACACCTGTGGGACCCAGCAATGTGGGAAAATCTCAGTTCTCCCTCTTCCCGCTTGTCGGCCTCTGTGGAACTGTGAAACAGTTCTAGTTTTTGAACTTATGTGTGGCGCTTTCTGCTTTGTCTGGAATAGTGCGAGAGCTTGCATGCTGTTTTCCAAATCTCTCCTTGTGTGAGCAAATTCATTTTTTGCTGCCTGCAAAGCATCGCCTGTAAAGTACACAAACCTCAGGGGCAGACTGACACTGAAACACTTCACACAGCTATTTACCAAAAGGAAATTACAGTTGCACAAATGATTGCTAAAACATAGGGAAAAGATGTGAAAACGAAAGAAATGCAAGAGTAGCTCAAAATGTTAAAGCTTACAAATATAATTGCCCTCCTCAGCTGTTCTCCATAATCCAAAAACAAGAGGCTGTCTTTGTTTTAGTTGAAGGGGACAAACATAATTGTAAATGATGGGCTACAAATAGAGTGAGGCTGTCTAGAATGCTGCATATAAGCATGGAGAATCAGAATTGCATTGCAGCTTCTGCCTCTGAGCTTGATTTTAGAGAGGGCAGAGTGGTACAAAGCCAAACCGCTAGGAAAACGAGTACATCATTCAGCCCCTTGAGCTGTCTCCACCATTCAATTAAATCATGGGCAGAACTTTCTGGCTGGCGGGCGGGCGGAGTGGGAGAGGGCGAGGACCCGATCGCCACCCACATTCAAGTCCGTGCCCCCATTTTACGCAGGCAGGCCAATTAAGGCCCGGCCAGCGTGAATCGCGGCTCCCGAGGACAGTGGGAGTGGGCGGGCGGCAGCGGGACTGCAATGACCACCGGGTCCAGTGGCGACCTCGCGGCCTGTTTTAAAAAGCTGCTGCAGCCTTTCAAAGGCTGTGAATCATGGCCAGTGGAAGGGCTCCCCAGAGCTGCTGGTGAGCAGGCCAGGCAGAAGGGTAGGGCAGGGGGGCAATGTGCTCCTCATTTTTCGGACGATTGCCTTGCTGCCCTCCTCGAGGAGGTAGCAGAACGGTGGGAGGTCCTCGTACCCCAGGACGGGAGGAGGAGGCCCCCCCCCACATGACCAAATGTGCCTGGGATGAGGTGGCAGAGGTGGTGAGCTCCCGTGATGTGGTGCGGCGCACCTGGATCCAGTGTCGCAAGCAGTTCAATGACCTCTTGCACTCGGGAAGGGTGAGTACCATGTTGGCATTGGTCACTTAACCCAGCAGGTAGGCGTTCCCCCCTGGGTGCCCCATGCCCCAAGTCTGAGTGCAGTGACTGCATT
The DNA here is from genome assembly GCF_964194155.1 of Cetorhinus maximus. Classification (NCBI taxonomy): domain Eukaryota; kingdom Metazoa; phylum Chordata; class Chondrichthyes; order Lamniformes; family Cetorhinidae; genus Cetorhinus; species Cetorhinus maximus. The sequence continues at coordinate 74,292,568 of NC_135888.1, forward strand.
GAATCATTGGTGGCATGTGTCCTTTGCTGGGTGGGCCAGCAAATATTGCCCATACCGAGGTCACCCTGAGAGGGTGGTGAAGAGATGGGTTCTGCACCCACAGCATGTGGTACACTGAGACCCACATTACTGCTTTAGGGACAACCTGGAGGAGCTGCACCTAGGCGCAGTGCTGCAACTCCAGGCCATGTCAAAGTCAGAGTGATGACATGCTGGGAGGGGAGCTTCAAGGTGACGTGGCACCGATCGATCTGCTGTCCTCTGCACTCCACGTGCTTGCGCCTCCTTGCTACGGAAGGTTAGACCGTGTGGTGCCAAATGTGATGTAGGCAGCATTTGGACAAGGGGGTTGGGGGTGGGGGGGGATGGGCCTGGCATCTTTGTGTGAGGGTTCAGCAGCAGCGGGGTGAGGGGGCACAGAAGCCCTGCAATGTTCCACTCTGGTTGGGGTGGGCCGGCCGAGAAGAGAATCCAGGTACAAGTAACACTAATCAATGCTCTTCTCTCCTCTTCAGGAGAAGAATGCACATAATGATGCCGAGCGGGTGAGGACTGGCAGCGGGCCGGCACAGTTAGTGATCCTCAGCCATTTCGAGCAGGAGGTCCTAGATTTGGAGAGGTGCCATGCGCCCAGGTCCACCGGTATTGGTGAGGCTGGGGTGCCACGGGCAAGTATGTTTGCTCAGCACTGAGGTAACCATTGTTCTCCCAGCAGCCATGGCAGCTCAGTCGGTGCCTGATGATGTGCCTCTGGAGTCGTCCGCAATGCAGCAAATGCAGGAAATGCGGCCGGGTGTGCGGGAGCATCTGGTGGAGATACATGAGGCTATACTTGGCTTGGTGTCCATGGAGGAGTCTACGCGGACCATCGCTGATGCAATGAGTCTCATGCTCGAGCGCCATACATCCTCCATGGAGAAAGTGGCGACTCTCATGGAGAGGCTCCTCCAGGAGACCAATCAGGGCTTCCTGGGGATGTGCTCGGACCTGCAACAGCACTGACCTCAGCTGGTCAGTGCCAGTGTGGGAGATGGCCTGGGCACCAGGTTTCCCAGCTTGGTGCCCATCCCTGGTGAGGAGGGAGGTCCGAAGTGACCTCACTTGGCGCAACAGCTGCCTGTCGTCTCCGCGGGCTCCTCTCAGGGTGCTCCGGATGAGGACGGCAGCTCCTCTGCCTCTCTGACAGTGACCATTGCATCCGATGAGGCTGCAACGACTGGGGAGATGCCAGCTGTGGAACTGGCAGCTCCCTCCCAGGTGGGGCCAGCACAGGCTCCATAGTCCAGAGGGCAGCCGCCAAGGTCATCGAGGCCAACAGGACAGTAGAGTGAGCAGGCTGTCTCAGATGCCAGTCCCAGCAAGGGGTCAGAGCCAAGACGTAGCACCCAAAAACGTAAACATGAGGCACTTTAAGCACACCACGGGTTTATCACTGGTGCTTTTGTGTTGGCCTGCAATGAGGTCTTTATGAGTTGGTGTGATGTTGAACATCTTTGTCATTTTGTTCTCTTAAGTTCCTTTTGTTATACCATTAAATTCAGACATGTCACCATGACTGAGGATGCCTCTTTTCTTCTGCAGGTGGATGGTGACCAATAATGTAATGAGTGCTTTGTGGGATATTCAGCTTTATTGACAAGGCCCTTAGTTAATGTTCCTAACCAGGCAGGTTTAGCACTCAGGAATCGAGTATGGAGCCTGCAGCCCAGGTTTGCCCTGGAGATCCATATGTGGTGTGCTAGCTGAAGGTTCAATGGATTAAAGCCTCCCAGGTGTCCCTGCCTCCCTGGAGTACGCCCGGGTCAGCGTCTACCCTCTCATCATTTCCCTGTGCGTGCTCATCCTCGGACTCACTGCTGGACTCATCATGTGCAGGCGCAGCCACTGCATTGACATCTTTATCGCCCACTGTGTCCCCCTTTTCTAGCGCAAGATTGTGGAGAGCGCAGCATGCAACCACTATCAGCGACATGTGATCTGGGGGGGGCCCCCTGAGTGGTCCAGGCATTGGAAGCGCATCTTGAGAAGACCGATGTCTCTCTCCATCACAGCCCTTGTGGAGGCGTGGGTCCTATTATACCGCTGCTCAGCTTCAGTTCTTGGATGGCGGAGAGGCGTCATGAGCCACCTTCTGGAGGGATAGCCCTTGTCACCAAGCAGCCATCCATCCTGCCGGGCTGGAGCACTGAAGAGCCCTGGCACCTGGGAGTGTCTGAGGGTGTAGGTGTCATGGGAGCTTCCTGGGTACCTTGCACAGACTTGTAGCATCTGCATCCTGTGATCACTCATTATCTGCACGTTCATGGAGTGGAATCCTTTCCTGTTGACAAAGGCACCGGGCTCACCTGCTGGCGCCTTGATGGCCACATGTGTGCAGTCTGTTGCACCCTGGATGCGGGGGAAGCCAGCAATCATCATGAAGCCTCTGGCTCGCTGTGTCTGGCTTGCCTGTCCCCAATGGTAGTGGATGAAGGTCAATGCATGCCTGAACAGAGCGCCTGTAACCTGCTTGACACAAGTGTGGACAGCTGATTGAGAGACAGTGCAAAGATCCACTGACCCCTGGAAGGAGCCAGAGGCATAGAAGTTGTGGGCAGCTGTAACCTTCAGAGAAACTGGCATGGAGTGCCCATCTACACAGTGAGCGGAGATCTCAGGCCCAATCATCTGACAGGTATAGTTCACTGTCTCTCTTGAGAGATTGAGCCTCCTTTGGCACTGCACCTCAGACATATTGAGGTAGCTGCTTCGCCACCTGTATACCCTGGCAGCAGGATAGTGGCGTCTTCTGCGGCCCCTTCTGCCTTAGACTACCTCTTGGTCCTGCGCCCCTTGTGGCTGTGCATTTCCTCCCAAAGGTGGCTCTGTGTGCACTCCTGGCCTCCTCCCTCTTCTAGCCCTCCCTTCCTCCTCACAGGAGGTGCCCCCAGTGGAGAGTTCAATTTCCATTCCTAGGCTAAGGGAAGGCTTCCTGAATCCTGCAGGCCCAGAAACGATTCTTCACTGCAGAGTACTGACCTGAAGGTTGTGAGTCCAGACCAAGTAACTGGTATGCGTTTTGAAGTATTGCAGCTCACTCAGGCAAGTATCAGTAAATTTGCAAATTAAATATTTGACAAAGCACACTCGCGACCCCAGTGAGCTCTCTTATCGCACCTGTGGCTGAGGTTTATACAAATGTCTCCTACCCGCCTGCCCATTGCACTCGTGCGACGACCTGAAGTCCGCACAAGTGGCCAAAAGTTGCCATCAATTGGCGCCTCAAGGGCCTTAAGTAGCCCGTTAATTAATGGCCGGCGCACATCGGATGTCATCACGCGCCGACTCCCAACGAAATATCGCGATGGCGCATGGTGACACTGGGACGCTCGCCCGACATCACCGCGCGTCATTTTACATGTCGGTGTGCGGGGCCCGCCCCCACACGCCAATGTGAAAATTCTGCCCCATGGCTCAAACTGTACCTCAACTTTATTCACCCACTCCATGTCCCTTAATACCCTTACTTAACAAATTTATTGGTCTCAATCTTAAAACACAAATTGACCCAGCATCTACAGCCTTTTAGGGCAGAGAATTCCAAATTTCTACCACCCTTAGGTTTACTTGAGGTGAACAAAAAGACGCCAAATGCTGAAATTAAAATAGAAGTCAGGCAGTATCTGAAACAGAAGAACAGGCCAATGGTCCCCTGCCTGCCTTCAAGTTGATCACATTCAAAATGTTAACTTCCCACAAAATGTTGACTGATGAGCTGTGTGCTCCTCACGCTTTCTGTTTTTATTTCACAAGCGCATGATTGATTCAGCTTCCTGCAGTTAAATCTAGACCATCAGAAGTCTGGAACAAATTGGCTTCAACTATCTGACTGTAATGCTTGCTTGCTATTGCTTAATTAACTCATAATGTAAATATTCATGTTCCAACTCTGCAGTGAACAGCTTTTACAACACTGAAAATAGCAACATTTAATTTCTGTGCAAATGCAGCAGTAATTTGTGTGGTTTTTTTTGCATGGAACCTTTTGCTTCCATTATCTATTGTTTTGCTATGATTCATCAAGAGTTTGGATATTAAAGGGCAAGTTTGAGATTCGCGAATTCAACTTTACAAGGGATGAATGAGAACTAATTTTAATAACCATTGCTGCTTTCTGTCTAATTATGCTTATCTTGATTGGAAGTTTAGTTTTCTTTAAAAAAATCCTCAGGTTTCATTCACAAAGGAATTGAATGAAACTTATTACTAAGCTTGTAGCAATTAGATATGGAGCCAGCAGATTTTATCCCAGCATGAGTTAATAGCATGTGAATGGTCAAACCATTTGCTTGAAAATCATTTGCTTGATATTTTAGCAGAGACACTAAAATAAAATCGAGTAAAGCCTCTGATAAAATGGCAGGAAAAAGAATTTCAGAAAAAAGTATTAAGAGTTTCTATGCTTGATGCAATTTCAAGGTCGCAGTTTTTCGTTTAATGCATTGAACCTTACTGAGTCCCAAAACAGCACTTTAGTGTTTGATAAATTGTTATGTGCCATGTAAACAGAAAAGGACTTGACAAATCTAGTTGGATTTTTGTTATCAGAATGGTGTAGACTATGAACATTGCCTGGCAACGTTTCTGTGGTGTTTAGTTTGTTTAGAGGTTAATATTCGAGTCCATGTAATCCTTTAGTCAGTCCGTTCATATGTCTGTGCTTTGCTCTTAATGTCTTGCTGCAAGCTCTTTTATACTATATTATATATGATGGATTAATATCGCTTAGCCACTTTTAAATATTGAATTGTTTTTAGATGTTAAAAAGCTTTAAATACAACCATTAGCAAACATATAACAATTAAAACAGTGTGCGGTGAACAGTAAAATCGGTCATATGTGGCATCAGAAGTCTGGCTTATACATAAGATAACTGTATGACTGCAAACATGACTAGCAAGACATAAGTTGTCGTCTAATCCTGCTTAATTTCACAGAACAGGCATCGTTTGCAATCCTTGCTTGCGGTGCTTCAACCTTGCTTCTTACATTTGATTTCACTTTGATAAATGTGGCTCACTATTTTACAAGCGGTTGCATCCATCCAGAAATCTTAATGATCTCTAATACAGCCCATAATTTTAAACAGTTTAGCTGGACTTATTTGCATATGTGGCATATTACTCCACCAGTCTTTAACACTAGTCAAGGAAGGGCCTGATGTGAATAAAACTCCATCAGGGGAATTTTAACCAGGAGGCAGGCTTTGGTTTGGGTCCGGGTTGGGGTGGGGGTGTTGCAGGGCTGCTGTTAAATCTGACAAATATTTCAGTGTGCCAGACTTCCTTAATTAACTGGAGTGGGTTGGGTTGGGTGTGTAATGTTTGGAGAGGCGATTGCCTATTAATATATGTTAATCACACAACTGGAGTATTATTTCAACTGACTTAAATGTAACAATGATCTGGGGCTTTCTCGGGCTTTCTCGAAGTCACTGATAAAAGGCAGGAGGAGCTGAATCAAACTCACAGAAGTATTACAATAGACACTCAGAGCTGCATCACCTATAGTGGAAAAGAGTTTGTTCTCAGTGCTTTTTCCAAGCTGTTACTTTCCATACAAGGTTTTCTCACTCACAAGGTGGATGGCACTATGGTTGCCTTAGATCGGAGCACAAATGAGGGTCAGTATAACTGGCAGCACCAGCAGCAGCAGTCTGCTGTTCAGAGACTTGGAGCTGGACTGGAAAGGGGGCAACAAGAGAGATGGGAACAGCTGAGAAGGGGGCAGCAGAGAGGTGCAATGCAGCAGAGAGGGAAGCAGCAGTTATGGAGCAGCAAAGAGTGGGTAGCAGAGAAGGGGTCAATAGCGAGAGGGGGGAGGGGGCTGTATAATATATTCCCAGATCGGGAATGTTCACCACTTCGCGGAGCGTAATATGGGGCATAATGTCGTTGGGCACCACTTCTGATGTCATCACACCAGTTTGCGATCATTCAATAGGTGGACAGGTCAAAAAGTCAGAAACCAGCTCGCGTTATTTAAATGGCAATTGAGAAGGAAATTAAGGTAATTAACAACCCAACACAGCAATAATATGCTTTGAAGACAATAATACGCCTTCAGGGTGAGAAGGGGTGTCAGCTGTGGCTCAGTTCATAGCACCGTCGCCTTTGAATCAGAGGGTTGTGGGTTCATGTCCCACTCCCGGAAACCAAGAACTGTGATTGTACTCGAAAGGGTTGCAATCTGTGACTGTTGATAACTCGAAAGAGTTTCAGGGTGAGAAACACGATAGGTGGGCAATCTTTTTTTGATGGGCAAGCTTGTTTGGGTGGTTTTAAAACTGCAGCTGAGACCAGTGTCTCAGCTTTGCAGTTAACACTTCAGTCACTCATGTAAATGAACAGAAGAACCTTTTGGAGATTGTTTCATCAGGGGGATCCTCCTCTGATTCAGAGGGCTGCATTCGCTAGCGAGATCTGTATCACACTGGACCAAGATTGCTCATACTGATGCCATACTCATCCTGGCCGACATCATGAGGTCATTGAGCCTTCTGTTGCACTGGGACCAAGTGCTTCTAAACACGTCAACACTGTTGTCCTCTTCGACCACCTCCTCCCATGCAGCATGAGTCTGGCTGGACTTCTCCTCTTGCCAGTGGTTGGCATGTGCTGGTCACATCGATCATAAACAGCACACAGGAGGGCACCAAGGGCTGCCTTACTGAATCAGGGAGGCTAGTTTGGCCCTTCTAGAACACCTCTCCCCTCATTCCAATGGCAAATGTGCAACTCCTCAATGCCAAAATGTGGGATACTTGTTGATGTTTAAAATTTCTGCCCCCAATGAAGATTGACATGGTTTGCAGAGATTAGCTATAATTTAAATGCACTTACCTGGCCAGGCTAAAAAATGTACAAATCTTCTCTCCGTATAATACATCCACTAAATTGTTCATCTGGTGGGTCATCTGAGACTGTCCCATGCCAGGGTTCCCTTTAAAGTGCTGGCTGTGACGTTGTTCCAGGTCATGGCCTGCAGCCTCCGATACCAGATATCCTGCCCTCCAGCACTCATTGGGCTGGATGAAGGTCTGTAGCCCACCCTTGTTGTTAATTAGCGACAATTAATGTATCATCGGGTGCACTCTGATGGTGGGCCAAGAAGTCAGAACACTGCCAACATCTGGGTGCGTAATGCTCCATTGGCGGATGACCGTATTATTCAGCCTGGGGCAGCAGAAAAGGGGGCAGCAGGGGAGTACTGTTTGCAGGAGGCATTACCTGTGGCACAGGCTGCAAAGGCAGAGGCTGAGTAATTGATATGTTAGAACATCAGTGTCTCAGGAAGCCCAGAATATCACATCAGGTGGCAGCTGATATTTGCAGGCCCCTAGCAAAAGGCCTGCTCCCTTCCAGACCTGGTGACCACACATTACCAGTAGCTGCGAAAGCCATCAGAGCCCTCTTGGGATCATTCCAGGGTTCCATCAGGGACATATCCAGGATCTCCAACCCAACGGCCCACAAAGTAATAAGACTGGTAACTGATGGGTTGTTTGCCAGATCCAGCAATTTTGTGAACTTCACCTGTGGTGATGCCCATCAGAATGAGTAAGGGTTTGGGTTTGCAGCTCTGGCTGGCTTCAGTATGCACCAGCCAGAGTCTCCAGCATGGTAGTGGTTTGCTGTGATCAGTACAAAATTATTATATCATATATATCATACATATCATGTCAATATATCATATGTCATATCCCCCTCAATATTCAGGACCAATCCTTGTCATCCTGCAGCCATGTCTCCATAATGGCTATCAGATCATATTTATTTACTTCAATATGTGTTATCAATTAACTTACTTTGTTATGAATGCTATGTGCATTCAGATACAGTCTTTAGCTTTATCTTTTTGTTATCTTTGTAACATCTAGTCTTGATTGCTGGTGCATTCTTAATTTTTTTTCTCTCTGTCCCTTCCTGCCATTTTATGACCTTCATTTTCCATATTACTATTTTTCCTCTCTCACCTTGCCTCTACTCTTTGATATACCACATCGTTCCACATTTGATCCCTTGTCCCCACTATTTAGTTAAAAACCTTTCTACTTCCCTAGTTCTGCAGTTTGCAAGAACACTAATCCTAGCATGGTTCATGACTGTCCCAACAGTACAGCCTCCACTTACCCCAGTACTGGTGTCAGTGCCCCACAAACTCGTACCGACTTCTCCCACACCAGTCTTTGAGCCATGTATTCATCTCTCTAATTTTATGTACCCTATGCCAATTTGCACGTGGCTCAGCTAATAATCCAGCGATTATAACCTTTGAAGTTGGGCTTTTTTAATTTCATGCCTAGCTCCTCATACTCTCTATGCAGAACCTCTTTCCTAGTTCTACCTATGTCATTGATAGCTACATGGATCACAGCAACTGGATCCTACCCCTCTCACTGCAAGTTCCTCCCAGCCCTGAGCAGACGTCCCAAACCCTGGCACCGGGCAGACAACACAGCCGCCTGGACTCTTGCTTTTTGCTGCAGAGGATAGTGTCAATCTCTCTCACTACACTGCCCCCTACTACCACCACATTTCTTTTTGCTCAAACATATGAATTAGGAGCAGGAGTAGGCCACTCAGCTCCTTGAGCCTGCTCTGCCATTCAACAAGATCACGGCTGATCTGAATGTAACCTCAACCCCAAATTCCTGCCTTTCCCTGATAACCTTTCACCCCCTTGTTAATCAAGAATCTATCTAGCTCTGCATTATATTGGCTCCCCCCACTTGAATAGCTTCCTGTACCACAGTGCCATGGTCAGTTTGCTCATCCACCCTGCAGCTCCTGCTTTCATTCAAACAAGCTGAGAGAACCTCAAACCTATGGGACAATTGCAGATGCTCACACTTGTGCACTCCTGCCTTCTGGGTCCCCTTACCTGCCTTGCTTGCAGTCACAACCTCCTGTCCCTGACCACTGACCAAAATCAGAAGACCTTATTGTAAGTGGTGTGACTGCCTTCTGGTTAAAAGCATCCAGGTAACTTTCCCCCTCCCTGATGTGTACCAGAGTCTGCAGCTCAGCCTCCAGCTCAATGACTCTGAGCTGAAGCTCCTCAAGCCACAAACATTTACTGTAGACAATGTTTTCCAGGAGCTCCCACATGCTGCAGCCTTGACACATCACCTGTCCTGCCATCCTTAATGCATTTTAGTTAATTACTTAATTATATTGTTCACTTATTTATGGTGCTTTTAATATGTTTTATTAACTTTACCACCAATTGGTATACCATTTTAAACCTTAGGAATAGAATAGACCTTAACCACCTACCAGATATTCACCAAACAGCTAACTCCTTTCCCTGTAGGAGAGTAAGATTCAATTCCTACAGGATAAGAAAGATAGAAAAGCAAAAGGAAACAAACACCTCCAACCCCCTCTTCATCAAACTCCCCCAATCACCAAATTCTCAGGTTTGCATTTAGTTTTCTCAGCTGCACTCATTTGCCAAGGCTGCACTAAACAACCCTATATTTATAGCCAATTGACTGGGGCTAGATAAACCAGATTCAACCCGTTAGCTAATTAACTACTCAGCTCTCACAGCAGAGTATGTTTACCCTGTCTAAGCTACAAGAAAGAAAACAACTTAACCTATACAGTACTTTCCAGTTACCACTAATTACAGACTAGATTAGATTTTAAGAACAATATTGCTCTTTAAACTCCCTCACTCACCAAAACTCTCAGGTTTGCATTCAGCTTCCTCAGCTGCACTCATTTGGATGGCAGGATAGCCTGATTAATGTAAGGTTCACTTATGTTGCACCAGTGGACCCATGTCAGAAGCACATGTAATGGTCACTCTTCCCACACCACCCCACCAACAATGTCGCTGATACAAGCCAGCCCTGCAAACAACCAATCACCCCTTGCACATCTCTCCATTGATCCTCAACAATTCATATCTTCTCATTCATTTAAAAGGTAGCTTACCAACCAGAAACCAAGAGTGGACAAGATGGAAAAGGGTGAAAAAGAATAAAATTCAAATGCTTTAGCTAAACAACAGAAACTTAACAACATAACATTTTATCATACAACCTTGCATATATCCATGTGCAATTACGAAGTCATACTCTTTCTTTCCTTACAACTTCTCAATGGTACAATCCTTATGGTTTGAGCAGAGGTAGAGGCAGGCTGATCTGATCCTGCTCTGATTGTTGAGGTGATCTTGGACAAGTTCAATGGGTTTTGGAAAGCATGTGGGCCCTGCCAAAGACTGCTCCACCTGCACATATGGAGGGGCAATCTCCACCATCGGGAGATAATGCAGCATGTAAGCTGCAGGCTGAGCTGTGGGGTGTTGGGGGGATAGGAGTAGGCAATAAATGAGAAATGGACATGCATGCTTTAAGTGGAATCCGCGCTTCCATGTTTTCACTGTTATCCTTCTCATTTCCCAGCCTCATTTCACTGCTCTGTTGTGCTGGAGAGCACTTTGGTGCAGATCAGACCAGCATTATAATGCCAAGGCTGTATCTGTCATTCTATTTAAGGTGGAAGATATGTTAGCATGCAGGGTTTGCAGGACCATGTTCAAGGTGTACAGAGACTTATTTGATTGGGGTGTCTGATGTTCCACCAAGCTGGCCACTCTGCTCCTGCAAGAAGAAATTATCGCAATGCCCCGTGACATCAATTCACTCATGTTTGAGGTGGAATCCTCCATTTCCTTTGTAATCTAGATCTGTCAATGCATCACACTGCCTGCTGTCACTCAGTGAATCACCTACAGCATTTGTGTCCAGTTGAGCTGGACTGCATCTTCCTATGCCGTCCCAGCCACCAACATCTCTTTCTTACCGGTGAAGTCTGAGTCACCAGATGAAAACCCAACTGCATGGTTCCACCTAAGTGCAAGTACCTGAGAAATTGTACGGCCTGCATGAATCCTGTGACAGTGAGCCCAAAGATGGACTCAGCTGCTCTGAAGAATCATCATTGGTGACATCCTCTGACTGCTGCATGCGTAAAGTTCCTGTCAGAGATAAATGACATGAATTAGTACTGGCATGGAAATGGTGCTCTGATTTATCATTATGAGGATGATCATATTTCATTCACCATTGAAATAAAGTCAACATGACTTTCTACCATGTGACATGTGGGTTGCTTGATATTTAATTGTGTCACCAGGCAGCTAGGAGCACCTTATCTCCCCATGTCCGATGGCCAGGAACATTATCTCCAGCACCCCTACCTCTGCACTTGTGAGCTGGCAAATCTGTGAAGGCCACATCTGGTCCTCTTCTTCATGTTTTGTGCTTTCTTCTCCTGCAACAGGAGAAAAAAACTGGAGAACTGGCCCTATGAGTGAATGTGGCGGCATGTGCTCATCCATTTGATGCAGTGGATACTAAGAGGGTAAGGCCTGGAATTGTATGGGGGTAAGTGAGAGTGTTGGATAGATATATGAAGATGGGATGATGTGCATTGAAAGAAAAGGGTGGGTGGGTGTGCAAGTTAAGTGGTTGTGAGGAGTGATGAGATTGGTCAGAGTTAACAAGGCAAAGTGTGAGGGGGTGCTTTGTGCAGAAGAATGTAAGTGTCATGTTACTGAAATGAGGTGCTTGCTTTGAGCATCCTGATTCCGTAATCTATGATTGATGTTTCTGTTCCAGGTATCCAAACTTCTGCAAAGTCCATTTTTGAATTGGCCCTTTAAATACTGGAGATGAGATAGTTTTGTATGACTCTTCATTACATCCATATAGATTGGACTGTAAGCCCGAAAGTAAAATGATAATGAGGCGGTTGAGTTAAAAAGCAACTGACAAACACAATTAACTGACTTCCGAGTTTTCCACTCAATATCAGACATGCTCTCAACGTATCTCCCTGTAAATATTAGAGAACATGTGTCTGCAGTTAGATGCCTGCACAAAGCCTCCAGATCCTGGACACCATGTATAGTGAAAATATCAATCCAATTATAAAGTATTGGGTTTACTAATCTTGTTAACCGATAGTGCACAGAAGGAAAACTCCCTCCCTGGAGAAGAACTGTTGGGAAAGTCAGTCCTTCCAATTGGGTAAAAAATTCTAAAGCAGCTGCTGTGCCACCAGAATAATTAAAAAAAATAAAGCAATTTTAAAAAGAGCAAATTATTTAAATTAACTGCTACTGGTGAATAAATGAAATGAAGTGAGACTCAGTAGTCGTGCAGGTGATTTTACTGGTATTAGCCAAGGTAATACATTATCTGCAATCAAGAGGTGGCTGATGCATTGTACCAGAAGATTAACTGTTGATTTATTTTTTCCAGGAGTGCAGAGACACATGCTACAGAAGCTGTAGCTTCTGACACTACTGCTACCTTCCCTAGGGTGCTGGTATGGTGGCTTTAACAATTCTGTTTTGTGGTCTCTCTGATCCTCCATGTTTTAGATTGCAAGATTCCTTAATTGACAACCTGATTCAAAAAAAAGTGGTCAACAATACACATAATTAAAACTATCATGAGCACTTGAGAAAAAGTACGAAGAAAACTAATGTGATTAAAGGCTGACAAGCCCCCTGGACCTAATGGCCTACATCCTAGGGTCTTAAAGGACGTGGTTGCAGAAATAGTGGATGAACTGGTTGTAATTTTCCAAAATTTCCTAGATTCTGGAAAGGTCCCACCAGGTTGGAAACCCGTAAATGTAACACCTCATTTCAAGAAAGGAGGGAGACAGAAAGCAGGAAACTACAGGCCAATTAGCCTAACACCTGCCATTAGTAAGTTACTAGAATCCATTATTAAGCAGGCTGTTGTTGTAATATGCCTTTAAGGGACAGCAGCATGGCACCACTAGAAGGGAAATATGTCATGTGATCCTGTCTCAGTTTTACTAACGCTTTGAGCAGAGCACACACACATACATACACAGCTCTGATGTCTTCAAGCTTTATACCTTTGTATAACTGTTCTCATGCGCCTAGACTTAATTAGCGAACTCATGTTATGTTTACCCAATCCCTTATGAGCGATTGGTGCCTTGTGCCTTGTACAGTAAATAAGACCAAAGTCACCGTCCAGGACAAAGCAGCCTGTTTGATTGGCAGCACATCCACAAACATTCACTCCCTCCACCGCCGACGCACAGTGTGTACTGACCACAAGATGCACTGCAGGAATTCACCAAGCCTCCTTAGACGGCACCTTCCAAACCCATGACCACTACCGTCTAGAAGGACAAGGGCAGCAGATAAATGGGAACACCACCACCTGGAATTTCACTCCAGGTAACTCGCCATCCTGACTTGGAAATATATCGTCGTTCCTTCACTGTCGCTGGGTCAAAATCCTGGAACTCCCTTCCTAACAGCACTTTGGGTGTACCTACACCACAGGGACTGCAGCGGTTCAAGAAGGCAGCTCACCATCACCTTCTCAAGGGCAACTAGGGATGGGCAATAAATGCTGGCCCAGCCAGCATTGCTCAAATCCTGTGAATGAATTAGAAAAAAAATTATATCTTTATAATAACTTGGCAGTAGTAACAGGCCATTTAGAAAATCATAATACATTCAGGCAGAGTCAACATGGGCCCAAATCTTCTGTTCAGGGTCAAAGTCCCTATTTCCAATCCTGATCAGACAAAAAAATACACACCTTCTTCCGATTTTCCAGGGCAATCTTCCAATGGGGGATCCTACAGAATTCAGTTTGTGCAGGAAACCTCAGAGGGAGCGATGGAGGGATCCTGCACAGGACCCACAACCCCTTTTTATGGTACTCAGCATTATATTCTGCAAGTAAAGAACTTAAATGTCTCAAAGCTTCTTAGAAAAGCTACAGAGAGAAGGTAAGTGTGGAAAGAAACAGGGCTGGGTGGATAAGGATATTGTGGGTAAGGGGTAGGGTGGGTACGATAAGTGGGTAAAGCAGTGGGGTGGGTAAGAGGGTTGGGGTGGGTAATGGGGTAGGCCAATAGGTGGATAGGATGGCAGGTGGGCGTGGGGTAGTATGGTCAGGTCGAGAGCATTTGTAAGGTCAGGGGCTAGTCAGGTCGAGTCAGGGGCTAGTCAGGTGGTGGAGGCTAGTCAGGTTAGGTCAGAGCAGTCGGGGTTCAGGGGTGGTATATGGTAGGGGCTGGAGGGAATCGAGGGAGGGGTCAAAGGGGGAGTGAGGGAGGGGTCAAAGGGGGAGTCAGGGGGGTTCATTGGGGAGTCAGTTGTATAGTTACCTGGGAGTTGGGCTGGGTTTTTTTCTGTCTAACATGTTCGAGGAGACTTTTTCAGAGAATCCTGGGGAGCAGGGGAATTGCCCGTCAGAAGTTCAAACTTTCCGGGCAATTGCCACAGAATCCTTGCGTTGGAACTGTCGAGGGGTCCTGGAGCATAATTTTTGGGGTGTGTCCGGTCTCCAACAGAGATTGGAATGTCAGGGCCATGGTTTGGTGAAAGGGAAATAATGTTTGACAAGTTCATTAGAGTTCTTTGAGGTTGTAACAAGCAGGGTGGGTAAAGAGGAACCAGCAGATGCAGTGTATTTGGATTCCTAAAAGGCATTTGATTAAAGTGCCACATAAAAGCTTGCTGCAGAAGATAATAGCTCATGGTTTTGACGGTGATTTATTAGCATGGATAGAGGATTGGTTAACTAACAGGAAACAGAGGCTGGATAAATAGGTCTTTTCCTGGTTGGAAAACTGTAACTAGTGGAATTCTGCAGCAATCAGTGCTGGGGCCTCAACTATTTATAATCTATATCAATAAATTGGATTTATCCCGCCTCTGTTTCCTGTTAGTTAACCAATCCTCTATCCATGCTAATAAATCTCCCTCAAAACCATGAGCATCTTCTGCAGCAAGCTTTTATGTAGCACTTTAATTGAATGCCTTTTAGGAATCCAAATACACTGCATCTACTAGTTCCCCTTTACTGACTCTGATTGTTACATCCTCAAAGAACTCTAATGAACTTGGAGGGACTGAATGTATTGTTGCTAAATTTACTGATGATACAAAAATAGGTAAGAAGGCAAGTTGTGAGGAGGATACAAAGAGTCTGAAAAGGAATATAGATAAGTTAAGTGAATGAGCAAAAGATTGGCAAATGGGATATAATGTGGAAAAATGTGAGATTGTCCAATTTGGTAGGAAGAAGAGAAAAGCAGAATTTTTGTTTATTTAGTCATTCATGGGGTGTGGGTGTCACTGGCTAGGCCAGCATTTATTGCCCATCCTTAATTGCACTTGACAAGATGATATGAGCTGCCTTCTTGAATGCTGCAGGTCATGTGGTGTATCAAGAAGGCAACTCACCACCACCTGTTATTTAACTGGAGAGGGACTGCACAATGCTGTGGTACAAAGGAATCTGGGTGTCATTGTCTACAGTAAGTAATTAAGAAGGCACATGGAATGTTGGCCTTTATTGCAAGAGTGATGGAATATAAAAATAGGGGAGTCTTGCTCAACTGTGCAGTGCATTGGTGAGACCACATCTGGAGTATTGTGTACAGTTTTGGTCTGCTTACTTAAGGAGAGATATACTTCCATTGGGAGGAGTTCAGAAAACATTCATTAGGCTGATTTCTGGGCTGAGGGGGTTGTCTTATGGGGAAAGGTTGATCAGGTTGGGCCTACACTCATTGGCATTTCGAAGAAAGAGAGGTGATTTTAGTGAAAAATCTGATATTCTGAGGGGCTTCACAGGATAGATACTGAGAGGACATTCCCTCTCGTGGGGAATCTCCAATAGTTTAAAAACAGTCGCTGGTGTTGGTTTAAAAATAAGGGGTCTCCCAGTTAAGATGGAGATGAGGAGGAATTTTTTCTTTCAGAGGGTCATTAGTCTTTGGAATTCTCTTCCACAGACAGCAGTGCAGGCTGGTTCATGAATATATTCAAATCTGAGGTAGACAGGTTTATGATTGACAAGGGAGTCAAAGGGTTATGAGGGACATACAGGAATGTGAAGTTAAGGCCACAATCAGATCAGCCATGATCATATCGAATGGTGGAGCAGACTCTTTGCTGAATGGTCTACACATGCTCCTATTTCTTATGATAACTGAATCAATCACACCATATTCTTTATCTTTGACTTGCGTAACCTGGTTCCTCTGTCAAACATGTAGCCTTGGAGATAAGTGACCAAACCTTATATTTGTATCAGTTTAAACCAGGGATTGGAAATATAACACCATCAGATGAGCTGTCTGCCTATCTTTCATTACATTTTGCATATTTTGTTTAGTGCAGCTTTGCAGTAATAACACACTATCCATTGCCGGTAAATGTACCATCACGAAATATATGCAACTCAAATTTTTACTGCCACTGCCAGTATTACTGCTACTGTCCACCACCCATGTGATGGGCTGGCATATAGTTAGCAAAGTTCATATTTAATGCTGAATGCTATTGTCCTACATTTCAGTTTCAGTTTATGCCTCCTTAATGAGGTATTGCTCATTAATTTGAGATGGATTAATTCCTGTGTAAAATTACCACGTTAAGCATTGTACATGTTGGTTATCAATCAGAATTCTTACCTTCCATTGTCATCCAAACAATGCCCAGTAACTTTGTACACATTCATGTGATAAAGAATTATTATTCAATATTTTAATGTAATATATTCATAATCTCTGTATTTTCTTGTTTTAATCTATGTGTCCCTTAAACTTCTTAAGTGCATAATTGCCTGTGAGTCCAGGGACAGGGAATAATATGCAAATGTTAATGAATAATCTTGATGTGAAAAAGGATAGAGGAATCAACAGCATTATGCTCTTTTGGTCTTATTTCACCCCACCCCCACTAGAGCTATCTGTACCTTGCTTGTCCTGCTCTCCACTCTTAATTAGCACATTCCTTTAGATAATATCACCACCTTCAACACCTCTTTGTTCTTTTGTCTGTGACATCTTTTGGTTAGCTCCTCCTATCACTGGCTGCTTGTCCCAACAACTACCCCCCCGACCGCCCCCCTTAAACCAGCTTATATTTCACCCCTTTCCTATTGTTACTCAGTTCTGTTGAAGGGTCACAAGGACTCGAAACGTCAACTGTGCCCTTCTCCGCCAATGCTGCAAGACCTGCTGAGTTTTTCCAGGTATTTCTGTTTCTGTTTTTCTTTTGGATTTCCAGCATCCGCAGTTTTTTGTTTTTATCTCAGCGTTCTGTATTGCCTGGGTTTAGGCTACAGGAGCAGTTTGGGGTGTTTCAGCAGGCTCAGTGTCCATGTTTATATAGTTAATAGCACTGTTTGTGCCAGGATAGAGCAGTGACCTGAAGGTCAGCATTCTCTCTGTAATCATTACAATTTACATAGTGCTTTTGCCAGATCCTGGATGCTGTTATTGAAGAGGCTAAATGTCTCTGAATGACAGAACCCTCTCAAATATCAGCCTGTAGTATTGTCAGGGGAAATGGCCCCAGATCAGATACAGTCACAGTTGGAGCAGAATCCAGTGTTTCTTCTATAGTGTGTAACCATAAGTACCTACTGATTCTACAGAAGCTGCCATGCAGGAAATAATTCCCTGCCGATTACAATAGCCTGCATTCTGACATTGCCTCCTAAACAGAAGGATATCTTAGGATGCATTTATCCTGCAGTCACAAGGGAACTGCAAGTGATTCATCTTTTGAGTCATCCCCAAGTTATGATCAAGTACCCTTTGTATCAGGGCGATCAGCATTTCTATCATTTCTCCGTGCTCTCGACACCAATTCAGCTTAATTAAGATAGCTTAGCACTCGTGTGCACTTTTATTCTTAGGTTCCCAAAGACAAAAACACACTTATCACAAACCTGTATCCCCTCTTGAAAATCTGGTCCAATTTGAAATATTGGGTTCTATCACACGCTCCCCACCTTGCTTGATTTAGTTAATCAGGGGAACTTGTGAGATACCGGGAGCGTAGCTAGCCTCTTCCCATGTTCCTAGTGCCCTAAATAACTGAAGTGAATGTCTGTCTGTCAGTAATTAGCCATTACCCCAAGGGACTGTAAGCATCTCTTCTGTTTCATAGAGAGACAAGTGGTTAGAGCTTAAGGGACACCGTTCCACATAAAACATGGCTGAGCAGGAATCTCTCCCACACTTACCACCTGCCGTGGGCATGTTGGAAAGATTAGCAGGTTTTTTAGCCATGCCATCAACACATCTTCCCTGACCAATAAGTCTTGATATAGGGCTTGAACTCAAAGCTTCTGTTTCAGAGGCAAGGGCACTACCCACTGAGCCACAAGACCTCTCTGAGGTAGATATATACTTCAATATGAGATACAGGAAGTCAACACACAATGGCATGCAAATTGTGATTTTCAATCCATGAATCTGCAGCTGATTTCACAGAAACAAGGCACAGAACAGGAGGAATGCGCCCAACCCATCGTGTATAAGCTAGCTCTTTGGTAGAGTTTTCCAGCGTGTCCCACTTTCCTGCTCTTTTTTACATAGCCCTGTAATTATTTTCCCTTCAATTATTTATCCAATTATCAATTGAATCTGCTTCCTCTAAATCACCCTTTCAGGCAGTGCCTTCCAATTCACAATAAACTCGCTGTGTGAAAGGAAATGTTTCCTCATGTATGGTTCTTTTGCCAAACATCTTAAACCTGCAGCCTCTGACCACAATCCTTTCTGCCACTAGAAACAGTTTCCTTTCAATCTTTTTATAACCTTCTGTGCTTTAAGGAGAACAACTCCAACTTCTCCTGTCTTTCCACATAATTGAAGTTCATCATTCCTGGTATCAATCTAGTAAATCTCTTCTGCAACCTTTCTAAGGCTTTGACATCTTTCCTAAAGTGTGGTGCCCAGAATTGAATACCAGCAGCTGAGGCCTAACTAGTGTCTTATAAAGGTTTCACATTTAGTTCATATTGCCTCTCCCCACTCTTCTAACCAATTTATCTCTGCCTCAAATTGCATCTGCCATGTAACTGCTCATTTTACCATGTCAGGTTTTGTTCACCTGAAGTCTGTAACCATGGCCTGAATTTTAGCCTCGGTACACCCACGCAATTGGCAGGCCCAGGAGCAGTTGCGAGATCCGCTGCTGTCCGCAATCGGATGCTGACCCCGATTCCACGCTGGCTGGCCAATTAACAACCAGACAGTGTGAAATGCGTGCTGACATAGGCTGAGCGTTGTCAGCTGGGGCAGGAGCATGGTGGGCGCTGGGTCCAGTGTGCTTGGAGGGGGGATTTAAAAGTGTACATGGAGATCCCTGAAGGCCGCCAAGAGGTGTTCAGGAGCCTTAGGGAGCTGTCAGACATTTCCTGGAAGGTGTAACGAATTTCATGATTTATGGCCTCAGGACCCACAGCCCACACCAGGCGGGAGGGCAATGCCCATGAGCACTCTGCCCCCAGCTTCTCAGATGGCTGCCTGCTGGAGCAGTGAGTGCCCAGCAGGAGATGTTCGTCCCTCTGGATGGTAAGAGGAGGCTACCTCATCAAATGAAGGAGGAATGGATGGAGGTGGCTGCACAGGTGAGCAGGCATGATGTTGTGTGCCGCACCTGGATCCAGTGCCATAAAAGGCTCAATGACCTTCTGCTTTCTGTAAGGGTGAGTATGTAGTTGGCATGGAATTGTGTGTAGATTTCTTAGAGGGTGGCCAGACTTTGAGGCGCTCGCAGGTGTGAGATGCAGAGTGCCAAATGGCACATATTCCTGTGCTGTCAAAGGCTCGGAAATGTGCCTGCTTGGCTTGGGTGTGTGCAAGGATGAGTTGTGCCAATCTGATGGGCACCTCAGCCTGAGTGTCCTGGGAGGGGGGGGTGGGGGGATGCGGTGCTGGGGTGTGTGATCACAGGTGCGACAGGTAGAGGATGGACTAATGAAAGCACTTTTATTCATACAGGAGAAGAGAAGCCATAATGCACAGAAGCGCCCACGAACGTGTGATGGGGTGCCCAACCTGATCCTGGTGAAGTTTGAGGCGGAAGCCCATGATTTGGCATGCAAGGGTTGAGCAATGTTCACAGATGGCGGAGAGCCAGGGGTCTCAGAGGAAGGTAAGAACCCAGTGGACAGTGAAGAGACAGGGGGAGTATATAAGAGATGTAGGGTAGTGGCATTTCGAATGAGATGTTCAAACCAAGAGTGCCCTTTGCTCGTATCTTCACAATGCCTCTCTGAGGCAGCTGCCCATTGTGACAAGAGAGTGTAGTGCATGCAGTGATGTTTGCAACTGAACTTCTCTCTTCCTCCATCAGATGTACCATCCTCACAATGTGCTGCAGAACCCGAGAACCCTCCCCGACCCCTGAGGAGGAGCCGCGGACAGATGTACCTGCGTCCCATCCTCTCTCCACACCAAGCACCACCATAGACAAAAGCACATTGGTGGGAAATAGCACATCATATCAGATGGGAGTGCACAGTGTTGAGGGCACATCACACTTGCATGAAGAGCTGGTGGAGGCAGAGTCCACGGGGCACCAGCAGTCGCAGGAGACCAGGACCATGCTGAATCTGAGGTAGATGATGAACCTCTGGAGTTTTCCATCAGGCAGCAGATGCTGGATGCCCAGTGCGATGTGCAGGAAAATCTGTCAGTGTACACAGAGGATCTGTGTGCCATGGTCTCTGTCCACGTGGAGCGTGAGCACTACGTTGACGCACAGCATCCTCCATTGAGAATGTGGAGACTCTCATGCAGAGGCAGCTCCAGGAACAGAATCAGGTTGTTCAGGGGTTGCATTCGGACCTGCAAGCCCACACACCGGTTATGTGGTCACTGCTAGTGTGAGAGATGGATGAGGCACCTAGTCACTCTGCTAGGTGCTCATCCGTCATTGGTGAGCAGGGGGTTCAATCCAACCTCACGTAGACAGATGAGCTGCAGCTCAAATCTGTGGGCACCTCTCAAGGCATTCTGGATGATGGCAGCAGCTTCTCCGCCACTCTGCCAGTGACTGTTGCATCTGATAAAAATGCGACGACTGAGGAGTGCCCAGCCATGGCACTGGATGCTCCCGCCCAGACAGTGCCTGCACAGGCTCTGCTAGCCAGAGGATGGGTGCCAAAGTCATCAAGACTGACAGGGCAGCACAGTCAGCAGGCTGTCTCCAAAGCTGCTGCCAGCGAGGGTGGGGGTCACCAAGATGCAGCACTCGCAAACGGAAGTTTAAGTCACTTTGCGCACAAGGGGTTGACACAGGTGATGTACCTTCGTTGAGACACGTGTTCCGTTTAATTTGTATTTTAGAGACTAGCATATAAATATCTCACTATGTGTATTGGCCTGAATGTGCTTCATGTATTTCAGAAGTGATGGGCCTTGGAGTTGTATGTGACAGAGGGGAAGGGCTGCAACCTTTATTTCAGAGGATGCAACTTGACTTAAGGGTGACAGGATGGATTCATCAGAAACGATCAGTAAGGTAGTGTCATCCTTGCCCTCACTTTCAAGTCATGCCTTGAATGCCTAGCTGTGAATGGAACACCTGTCGGAGCCAACTGGGAGACACCACATACATCTCCCACTGCCCAGAAGGAAAAAACAGTTTAGACCAATACAAAAACAGAATTACCTGGAAAAACTCAGAAGGTCTGGCAGCATTGGTGGAGAAGAAAAGAGTCGACGTCTCGGGTCCACACAACCCTTCAACAGAACTGAAGTATAGTTAGGAGAGGGGTGAAATATAAGCTGGTTTAAGGTGGGGGGCGGGGGGAGAGAAGTTGAGGGTGGGGTGGTTGTAGGGGCAAGCAAGCAGTGATAGGATTTTGTTTTTTTCTTTAGACCAATAGTTTTATTTCCCGATTTTTACTGTTTTTTCCTTCTGGGTGAGCCCTGGAGAGAACCTGAGGTGAAAAAATTCAGGGCATTTTTGTAACCTTAGGAGCCACTGGCATAGGGTGGCCACCTACACAGTTTGAGGCGATCTCTGGGCAATCATCTGGTAAATGGAGGTCACAGTGTCCCTAGAGAGGCGGAGCCTCCTTCAACATTGGACCTCAGACATGTCCAGGTAGCAAGCGCGCTGCCTGTAAACTCTGCCTGCTGGATAATGGCATCTTCTGCAGACCCTTCTGCCTTACACTTCCCGCTGGCCCTACACCCCTTCTGGCTGCGCCCCTCTTTCCACAGACGGCACTCTGGAATGCTGCCTGCGGACACCTGGCCTCCTCTCCCTTCCGGCCTTCTCCTTCTCATCTGAGGAGGTCCCTCCAGCAGAGTAGACAATCCCCACTTTCTTAAAGATGATAGCAATAGTGCAGAAAAGCTCTGCAAATGTTGAGAAATCAGCGAGTTCTCCAGAACACAGAAAAAAATGTTGGAAACTGCCTGTAAACCAACTCCAGCCAACTTACAGCAAAACTGCTACCTACTCACCTTGCTAAGATCCTGTTCACCTAACTTGGCTCAAGCTTTCACAAAAAACATGAGGGCCGCTTGGCCGAGTGGTCCTTGCGCCGAGCGTAAAATTGCTGTGAAGTGCCTTTTTAATTTGCCTAATTGCTCCTTTATTGTCAGCGGGTGGGCTTCGAACATCCGTAATATCGTGCGATGGCACGATGATGTCGGGATGCCCTCCCAATGTCATTGCATACCATTTTACACAAGGTCGGGACTGCCGCATGCATGCTCCAACACTGTAAAATTCAGGCCATTTTTCCTCATTGTTTACTGGGTTTCAGAGTTTTGATTGGCTGCAAACTTTGAAATTATGCTGTGTATACACACCGATGTGGAAAATTGCCCAGGTATTCCCTGTCCACAAAAAGTAGGACAAACCCAATCCAGCCAATTGCCACCCCATCGGTCTATTCCCACTCATCAGCAAAATTAACCATTCACCAGAAACTTAACTGGATCAGGCATTAAGACATTATGGATACAAGAGCAGGTCAGAGGCTAGGAATTTTGCACCAATAACTCACCTCCTGACTCCCAAAAGCCTTTTGAGACAGACAAGTGTGAAGGAGGAAGAATGAGGAGAGGCAATAAAAGATGAAGGGCACACTGATAGTTTATCCCTGGAACCTTTATTCATCCTCTCTTATGCCTTCAAATCTTTCCCAAAGTGTGATGCCCAGAACTGGACACAATATCCCTGTTGAAGCCACACCAAAGATTTTTTACAGGTTTATCGCAATTAATTACTTTTGTACTCTATGCCCCTATTTATAAAACCAAAAATTCCGTATGCTTTATTAAACACTTTCTCAATCTGGCCTGCCATCTTCAATGATTCATGCACATATACCCCCAGGTCCCTCTGCTCCTACACCCCCTTTAGAATTGTACCTTTTATCTTTTATTATCTCTCCTCATTCTTTCCACTTCAATCTTCTCTGCCTCAAATTTCATTTGTCACTTGGATGTCACTTGGGCTCTGAAGAAGAGTCATACAGACTCAAAATATTAACCCTGTTTCTCTCTCCACAGATGCTGCCAGATCTCCTGAGCTTTTCCAGCATTTTCTGTTTTTATTTCATCTGTCACTTGTCTGCCTATTCCACCAACCTCTCTATGTCCTTTTGAAGTTTAACATCATCCTCTTTACAGTTCATAATACGTCCAAATTTTGTGTCATTCACAAATTTTGAAATTGCAACCTGTATACCCAAGTTTAGATCATTAACATATACCAAGAAAAGCAGGGGTCAGGAACCCCACTATGTACCTTCCCCCTGTCCAAAAGACAATTATTCACCACTACTGACAGGCCTATTATGTGGAGATATATCAAATACATTTGGAAGTCCATGTACAGCACACAAACCACATTACCCTCATCAACCCTCATCAAATCTTTCTATTAACTCAGCAAAATCTCAAGCAAGTTACTTATAGATGGTTTGCCCTTAGTCAATTTGGTCCATATTGTTTCTAAAAGCTTTTCCAACACTGAGATTAAACTGACAGGCCTGTAACCATAAGTAAGACTTTTTTTGAACAAGGGTGTAACATTTGCAATCCTCCAGTCCTCTGGCAACACCCCTGTATCTAAAGATGATCAAAAGATTATGACCAGTGCCTCCACAATTTCCATCCTTACTTCCCTCACCTTGAATGCATCTCATGAGTACATCCAGTCAATCTAATCCATCCTCTTTATCAATTTTTAGCCTATCCAGTGTTTCAACTCCCTCTTCTTTCACTATGACTTGGGCACCATCTTCTTCCTTGGTCAAGACAGATAGAAAGTACTCGTTTAGCATCTCAGCCATGCCTCTCCCCTCCATGTGTAAATCCCCTGACTCCACTTCTCCTTTTACCACTCTTTTACTATTTATATGTCTATAGAAGATTTTAAGGTCTGCTGGCATGACCCCCCAGGCCTTGCAGACAGCAGATCCTGATGTGGTTGATCTGCAGATAGATCCAAGAAACTGGCTCTTTGGCTGTATGTGCAGTGTGCTGGATATGGCCTTCTATAAGTAGCCAATTCAGCTGGTTACTGAATGTTGGTGCTAGTCCTCTTCTTCTTACTGTTACTGCATCCAAATGAAATTGGCAATAACAGCATCCAAGGCATGCAGTTAGAGTTTACTGAGGGTGGGTGAGATTTTTAAAAAATGTCAGGACAAAGCAGTGTGGAAGCTAGGCACTCTCCTGGCATTGGAAACAGCACAATGCGCACAGATCCTCACATCCAATTAACTACAGCTGAGTGCTCTTTATGTACTATTCCAGTAGCTCTGAGGTAAAGCTCAACTTTGACAAAGGTATATGGTAACAGATTGTTTGCCCATTAAGGGAAGAGGAAAATCAGTCAGAGTGTGTAATGGGTGCTGGTCAGCTACCACCCGTTTTGCACCCCAGCTAGAGCTGATTTTTATCCCTTAAACTTTTGTAACTGAACTTTGACCAATGGAAAAATATACCATTAAATGAAAGGGTAACCAACATAAGAATGGACAGAAAGGGGGCTTATTTATTTAGCATCCAAAAAACAGGCATAGGCATTGCAATGCAGATTAACCTGTGCCCATTGCTTCTGGTACAGACAGCAAGTCAGCCTCATGCTGACTGCTAATTTGCATGATTATAGTGTGCAGCCAGTGCTAACTGCACTGTTGAATGGTTGCATGCTTCAGCAGGGGACTCAAAATTGTCAGAGACTAGCACCACGTAAAGGTCACCTGCAATACTTAAAGCCAATCTACCCTACACATCTTACAGGGGAGTTGCATTGTGGCTGGTGCAAATGGTGGAAGCTTTTGTGGAACTCATTCCGACGTGGGACAGAACAATGGTACAACATAGGACAATGTGGGTTCCAAAATTTTCTGAAGCTGAATTGGAGGCATTGGTCTTGAGAAGGTGCAGAGTAAGAGGGATATTCTCTATCCACAGGGAGCCAAGGGGCCCTTTGGATAACTCCAGGAGGCAGTAAGAGCAGATAGCTGTGGTGGTCAATTCACGGAGTCAAACCCTGAGGATCTGAATGCAGTGAAAAAGTTCAATGGCCTCAGGTGAGTGGTCAAGGTAAGTAGATGCATTTTAAAAATCCATATTCCGACAACTCAACCAGTAGCCTCAAGTATTAGTCAATTAACATAGAAAGATTTGCAAAACAGGAGGGGGCCATTCAGCCCATCATATCCATGCCAGCCAAAAAAGATTTATCCAGCCTAATCCCACCTTCCACCTCTTGGTCAAAAGCTCTGAAGGTTATGGCATCTCAAATACATGCCCAAGTTATTTTTTTTAAATGTGATGAGGGTTTCTGTCTCTACCGCCCTTTCAGGCAGAGAGTTCCCAGACCTGCACCATGCTCTGGGTGAAAAAATTACTCGGCTCCAGTCTCATCCTTCTATCAATCACTTTAATCTAACCCTTCTGGGCTATCGACATCTCAGCTCGTGGAAACATCTCAGCTATCCAACCTATTTAGGCCTGTCATAATTTTACAAACTTCAATTAAATCTCCTCTCAGCTTCCTCTGTTCCAAAGAAAACAAGCCCAGCCTGTGCAATCATTCCTCATAGCTATAGACCTTTATTCTGGGCAACATAATTGCAAATTTCTTCTGTACCCTTTCCAATGTGTTCACATCCTTCCTCTAATGCAGTGACAAGAGCTGTACTCTAGCTGTGGTCGAACTAGTGTTTTCTATGATTATAGCATATGCTCCCTGTTCTTATAGTCCAGGCCTTGGCCATGATGGGAGAGTACCCTGTATGCCTTCTTGCCAATCTTATTTACCTGTCCTGTACTTTCAGGATCTGAGGTCATTCAGTCCAATGTCATACTCTAAGTATTCCTTTGCATTTCTTAGAATCCTACCATTTATGTATTCCCTTGCCTTGCTTGTCTTTCCCAAATACATTACCTTGCACTTGTCTGTATTGAATTCCATTTGTCTGCCCACCTGACCAGTCCATTGACATCGTCTTGCAACCCACATCCTTCTTCCTCACTATCAACCACATGCCCAATTTTCATATCATTAGCAAACTTCTTAATTATGTCGCCTGTTGTAATATGCCTTTAAGAGATATCAGCATGATGTCACTGGAAGGGAAGTGTGTCATGATCCAGTCTTAGTTTCACTTTTGCTTTAAGCAGAGCACACACACAGCTCTGATGCCTTCAAGCTTTATACCTATGTATAACTGTTCTCATGTGCCTAGTCTTAATAAATGAACGCACAACCTGTTTACCCAATCCCTTGTGAGTGAATGGTGCCTTCTGTCTTGTATGGCAAATAAGCCCAAAGTATTATATAATTATTATAACACAACATGGTGTTCAGTGGTGGTAAGACAGGCAAGAGTAGAAATAGGTACAACATAGTGACCAGCCTTAGATCATGCTACATGGCATGAGATAACCCTCCACATTTTGGTTGGATCGCAACAAAACCACCGCATCAGAGAGTGTTGAGAATGCAGCTCCCTGACTGCAAAGAAAAGCATTGCAAAAAATATTTAAGTCTAAATCATTGCTATATACCACAAGCTGCAAAGGCCCAGTACTGAGCACAGTGAGTTCCACTGTTAGTGAAGAGCAACAGGATTCAGAAATTGTGGAGTTAGATCTTTCTGATCTAAAACAGCACATTTGGAAAACTGGGAGATAGGTTCTGTCCTGTAACCTGCTGGTCCTATCACTGGAAAATCGGAATAATGTCCCAAAGAAAATGTATGTTGACGTAGAAGAAGACAACCAGAAATTAGAAACACGTCAAGAGATCATGGGTCAGTAAACTTGAGGCAGGGATATTCAACTTGTGACCCATGAATCAAATAGAACTGGTAAGGCCCAGCAATCTGTCCCAGAAAAGCAGAAAACTCAATCCTATGGTTTGCATATATTATCTGGCATTTGCATGTTCTGGGCCTGGAAAGCACTATTAGCTTATTAATGGTTATATCCTTAATTAGAACATCATGGTCTACACTTTGAGGTGCAAGTAGTCCACAAAGACATACACTTGTACACCTTTGTGCTACAAACAGCATTTTTTTTTTTGCTTCTCGTTAATTTAGGTAAGTAATATTTTGGACGAAAACTACTCTGGGCAATTCCTACAATATAAAGAGAACTTCAGTAATTTGATTAATATAGGGCAATCCTAATATTTAGCACAAAGGAATTGGCCAATACAAAATCTTTGCTAAAGACTTGTTGGCAACTTACAGTGTGAAATGTTGGAGTAGAAATGTATGAAAACATTGAATTGGAATTATCAAGCCAAAAGCTGCAATATCTTTAAGGGGATCAAAACTCATAGGTCTTGTGTGACTAATATTGAGACCAATAAGCTGTGCACTGAGTTGGTACAGATGTGATGTTTAATTACTAATTGTTACCCGTATGTTCGAATTAACTGGAACCAAACGAAATGGACAGTAATCAGGGCTGGAATGGATCTTGGGGGTTGTCATGTAAAATGGGCAACAGTGAATCAACAGCTTGTTATATATTCCACACAATTCAAAGGGTAATAAAAGCCAGAAGGGAATAAAACGGGCTGCTTATCTTCCATCTCCAAGGCCATGTATCTCTACCTCCATAACATCGCACGACGCTACCACAGCTCAGCTCATTTGCTGCTGAACCATCATCTATGCCTTTACTACCTTGGCCTTGACTACTCCATTGCTTTCCTGGCTGGCCTCCCATCTCCCACTCTCCACAAACCTGTGCTCATCCAAAATGCTGCTACCCATAACCCCACTCACACCAAATCCCATTAATCCATGACCCCGGTGCTCACTGACCTGCATTAATTCTTGGTTAATTGTAAGGTTTTCATTTTTGTTTTCAAACTCTACAGCTTTGCCTCTATTTCTGTAACGTGCTCCAGTCCTGCAACCCTCTGAGATCTCTGATCTCCTCCAATTCTGGCCCTTTTTTCAAACTCAAATTAAATCACTCTAACATTCGTGGAAACACTTTCAACTGCCCATGTCTTAAGTGCTAAAATTCCATCCCTACATCTCTCTGCTTCTCTGCCTCTCTCTCCTCCTTCAAGACCTTCCTTAAAACCTCTTTGACCAATATTTTGGCCATCTGTCCTAATGTGGCTTCCTTATGTGGTTTGATGTCAATTTAGTGCTCCTGTCAAGTGTTTAGGGACGTTTTACTACATTAAAGGCACAATATTAATGTAAGTTATTGTTGTGCAACTGGCGACTACTAATTTCACTCTTCATTGTTTTTATCAGGCCAAAGTGCTAGTTAATAACATTGAAAGAGGTAAGCCTGTTCAATACTTTTCAGGTAAAGATTCCTGCATTGATTTTCTCTCAGTTACTTAAAAATTTATGTTTAATTTATTCTTTGTTTCCCAATGGATACTTGAGAATTTCATCAACATTGCCCTTGTTTTACTTACTGGCTTCTCATCAATTTTAAATAGCATTGGAAGCTGAAATCCCAGTGCCTTTCACTGAAGGAAGTGGATCAACTCTCTGGTATCTTGGCAGATTACTGAGTATTTTCTTTTTAAGTTGGAGACACAGGAAGACAGCTACCTAAATTATTAAGGAATTGTGTCTTTAAAATTCTATTGTTAAGTTTATCTATCCACAAACATAATTAGGAATATTTTTGTTTTTATTTGTTCATGGGATGTGGACGTGGCTGGCTAGGCCAGCATTTATTGCCCATCCCTAATTGCCCTTGAGAAGTGTATGGAACAGGGCAGGCCATTCACCCCTGGAGACTGTTCTGCTACTCATTAGATCATGACTGATCTGCGGCCTCAACAGCTTTTTAGGGGAGAGAATTTTGAGTTGCACTATGTCTTGTGTGAGAATGTACTTTCTGACACCATCTCTGAAAGATCTAGCTCAAATTTTAAGCTTATGCTTTGCCCTGGATTTCTCTGACAGTGGGATGTCGACTCTATCAAATCGTTTAATCATCTTAAACATCTCAATTTGATCGCCCCATAATCTTCTACACTCAATTGAATGCAAGCTTAGTCTACACAAACTCAAAACTTAACCTTTTTAGCATTGGTAACATGCTGGTCAATCTGTGCTCTACACCCGATATCCTTTCTGAGGTATTGTGGCCAGAACTGAATGCAATACTCCAGAGGCTGACTAAACAGAGCTTCATATCATGGTAGCATAACCTTTATATTTCAGCCCTTTGAGATGAAGGCGAATATTTCACTATAGACTTTTAAGACATTTTTTGTACCTAGTCATTAGTTTTTTTTGTGATTTCTACAGGCAAATGGAAGTCAAAAAAGGGAAAATGTTTTTGAGTGATGTTGAATTCATTGATGCCCCAAAGATGCACCAAAAGTAGCAGCAATTGATTTTTCTAGCTATGCAAAATAATTTTGGGTTACTTTTAAACAGCTGTTCTCCATGAATTTGAGCTGCCTTCGAATTTAGGAATTTGTTGCACTATTAAACAATCTTTATTTTCAAGGAAAGGTGTACATGGTATGGAGTGTAAAGTGATACATAGCCACTTTTCATTGAATTAATTTCATCAACAGGCACCTTGATTCTGACTTTATTTTGAAACCTTTAGCTCCCAACAGGTGGTCAGATTGTTTGCTTTACAGGAATGAACCCCTCATCTGCACTGCGTGGAACTCGAGAATAGGAGTAGTTTCTTTCAGCCGTGAAGCCTGCTCCACCATTCAGTTTAATCATTCCTATTCTTTACCTCATCACCATTTACCTGTTTTCACTCCATGTCCCTTGATATCCTTACTTATTAAAAAATGATCATTCTCAGCGTTGAAAGCTCAAATTGTTCCACATCCACGGTCTTTTGGGGAGAGAATTCGAGATTTTTTGTACCTTTTGTGTGTAAAATATCTTCCTGTTTTCCCTCCTATGGAAGAATTTTCCCCCTGTCAGGGGTAAGTTCAGGGGCGGGCGCATGCAGGCACGCCTCCGATTGGCGCCCCGCCGCCATTTTAAGTGGGTGGGCAAATTAAGGCCTGCTCATCGTGACGTCCACCAGGAAGTGCTATGCGCTCCCTGTGCGGGCTGATGGGGGATTCCCTAAGCCGTGAGTGCGCTCTTTCATACATGTGTCATCTCCCTGAGGCTAAGTGCTGCCTCAGGGAGATCGGTGCCAAATTTAAAAATGTGAAATGTGGACAAATAAAATTTCCCTGACGTGTCCCCTCATGTGACACTGTCACATGAGTTGGGGCATGTCCATCACTTTTAATTCAACTTTTATTACATTTTTAAAAACCTACATGAAACCTCATCCTACCCGTGGATGAGGTTTCATGTTTTTTCTGAAGCCCGCCAGGGCTCCCGGCCTGCCCACCAACCTTAAGGTTGGACGGGCAGGTCCTTTAACTACTCAATTAGTTTTTAAATGGCTTCAATTGGCCGTTGACAGGTCGGCGGGTGCACAGCTGATTCGGCTGTGCCCCCGCCGACCTGAAAATTTAAATGATGCGGGGTGTCGTCAGGAATTCCGCCCGATGTCATCCTGCGTCATTTTACGCGTCGGCGAGCAGGCCCTGCACCCCCCGCTTGCCGAACTCAATATCCTGCCCTAAGAATCTGCCTTCGCGCACAAGAGGAAATATCTACCCTATTAAATAATTTTAACATCTTAGACCTTTCGAGTATGCCACCCCTTAATCTTCTGTACTCAGAAGAACATAAGACACATTCTTAAGCTGATAGAAAGAGAAAATAACACCAAGAAGTGCTAACAAGCATTGTTAGCAGATCCTTTCAGGGCTCCTTTGCATGGGGATAGAATTTCAAATATTTAAACAAAAATTGTTTGTTGCTTATCATTTCCTAAGGCAAATATCAACATTTTTAAAATCCCTGAAAACAGGGCTCAGAGTTTACTTTGCACAGCAAACTGAACTATACACTCTTGTGCATTCTTTTAGTCCCTCTCTTGCAGGTGATTTTGCCTGGCTTCAGCGTGGCTATGCTGGGATACCCCAGTGGTTGCAGCATGGCTGGGGAAAGGTTGCTGGCTTTTACTGGACGGGACTGCGTATGGCCTTGCAGGGTGCCCTCAAACAGCTCTGGGTCTTGGGGGCCCAGCTTCAGATTGCATCGCCTCAACATGGGCGGCAGCTGTCAACAGCAAGGACTTTGCCGAGTGGCAACTGTGGGAGCATGAATACCGTCATTCTGAGAAAGGAGAGCAGGTTCATGCACCATGGGGCCACTGCCACCTCTCTGGGGCCGTGCCTCAGCAATCCTGTTGGAGCAAAGATTGTTGGACTGTTATTAGACCCAGCAAGCCCCTTTGTGCACTGGTATGTGCAGCCATGATAGCATCAGTTTGACCCTGCATGACACCAAGTTGGGCTTGCATGGCAACGAGCTGAGATTTTGTGACTTCAATCTGAACTTCCACTACAAATCTGAGACATTGGGTAGATTCTGCTTGTACTGCAATGGAAGCTGAAACATAAACCACCAGACCACTGCATCATGGCTTGGTTCAGAATTGCTATCATGGAGTTGGCCACCATTTCCACGCTGGAAAGGATGGGCTCCAAGCTTTGGCAAAGTACTGTGTCAAGTTTCAGCTGGACTTCTCCATGCTCCTTGCCAGTGACAGCAAGCTCTGTGGATGACCTTCCAATGTACCAAACATCTGTGTGCATTCCCACCAGCCCTTTCCTGTATGCCGCCCGATGAAAATACTCAGCTGAGTCCTCTGCAGCAGAATTCATTTACAACTTTGCTTTTAATGAGCTAACACACAACCTATGCTTCCGCACTGGTGACTCACCAATCACAGCTTTATATTACCCTCTACAATTCATGCAGTGCCAATGTCTGAACTGGTGGCTGTGATTGTCAGATCAAGTGATGGTGTTCCTTTATCTGAGGTCTGGCGTAGTTCTCTTCCTTCCTCATGGCTGCAGTAGCTGACCAGGTGGCAAGCCTTGGGTACATGAAAGCATAAATGGAAAGCGGGGGTTGGGGATTAGGCAAGACGGTGTGGTGGAAAGCGAGAAGTCCATAGTCACAGCATCTGGCAGGTAGCATGTGAAGTGGAATTTGAGAAGCTGCTTAAGGCAGAAACATACCATCATCCTAAATATTTATTCTCAGTGATGGCGGATGTAACAGCCTCAGTCACAGTCAGCTCCAGTATACGGAGCAGTATCTCCTCCCGAGGGCTCAGGCAATGAATGTGCCCCTGTCCTCTCCTGATTCTCTGCGGCTCTCATGGTTATGTGCCTCCTTGTCCTGAGAGAGAGAGAGAGAGAGAGAGAGGGAAGAATGTCAGTGAATGTGTTACAACGTGTTTGGGGGATCTGCCTGCCACAGCTGAATAGCTGGAGGTATGTGGAAGTAGTGAGAATAGTTGTGGTTGTGAGGCTGACAACTGTGTAAACATGAGTTGGAACATCTGAATGTTAGACCTGAGTCTTGATTGCTATTGGGTGATGTTGGGGGCTATGAGCATTGGTGCTTTGAGCATTGAGAGAGGTTCGTGGAGTGTTGGGTAGGATATGGAATTTGAAGATGCATTTGCTGACCTTGGCATGTGATGTAGTTGAATCTTTCTCACACTGTTCACAGGTCCTCATAGCTAGACGCCAGGAATTGACCTTCCTGGCCACCTATTCCCATTCTCTTCTCAGGGTGTGCCTTGACAGCCTCCTGGCACATGATATCTCTCCTCCCTTCCACTTTCACCACTAAGACCTCCAGCATAGCACTCAAAAGCCTGAGATCCTCCCTCTGGTCTGTTTCTCCATTTGTTGTCCTTTACCTCCCAACCAATCTCCTTGAAACTATTGTAGCAGCTCCGATAGTATGAGTGCAGCTCTCCTTGAAGAAGGAGAGGTTGTTTTAAGAGGTTCAGGCTAGCTATGTAACATGCTAGCCATGCATGCTGCCGGACCCCTTTCAAGCATGCTACCAGTTAGTACATGTTTCACACTAGGCTATACACTGCAATCATTGAACTGAGGAGGCAGCACAAAGTTTCTGCACTGCACTGTTTCAAGGGGACCGGGCATGGGGTAATAGCCCATTGTGATCCCCCACTTGAAAATGGGCCTTACTGAATTTTTCCCTCTTCATCTGAAGCAAGTTAAATCCAACATCTACCAAATCCTGCAGACTTCAAACAACATCACAGGATCAAACCGCTAACTGATTTCTTTTTGAATACCTTGACATGTTAGAATCTTTGAATGCGAAAGATTTTTAATCTGGTTTGATTGTTGCTGCCATCTCCCAATTTCTGTCTGCTTAGGCACTCAGCTTCAGTTATTGCAATGTAAATCAGTTTGTGCTTTTATGCCAATGTGAGTTACTTTACATCAGGAAATAAAGAGCTCATAGAAAACAGTCATGAGGTGATGATATTTCAAAAATAACTGCACCATTGGCAGAATGTAAATCAATCTGATTCTGCCTTTAGAAACTCAAGAACACAAGAAATAGGAGCAGGAATAGACCATATGGACGGTCGAGCTTGCTCCACCACAATCATGGCCGATGTTAGGCTTCAACTCCACTTTCCTGCCCGCTCCCCATATCCCTTGATTCCCTGAGAAAGCAAAAATCTGTCTATCCCAGCCTTAAATGTATTCAATGATGAAGCATCCACAATCCCCTAGGGCAGAGAATTCCATAGATTCACCACTCTTTTGAGTGAAGTAATTTCTCCTCATCTCAGTCCTAAATGATTAGCCCCTTATTCTGAGGCTGTGCACCCAGACTCTCCGACCAGTGGAAATAATCTCTCAGCGTCTACCCTATCCAGCCCCTTCAGAATTTTGTAGGTCCCAATGAGCAAACTATTCCAGGAATGTGAAGCATTTTTACTCTCTGTGCTTTTTATGCATTTAAGCAACACACCAGATGATCTACAGCGGTGTATAGCTTTAGAAATTTAAAAAATGATATAAGAAAATCTATGTGATCATTTAAAGCCAGCCCACAGTGTTAGTTACATGTGTTGAGCAGCCCTGCATGCAAAGTTTGTGACACAGTTTGGAAACCCCTTCCCTGGACCTCTATCCCCCATTGAGCATGTATCAATCTTTCACTAAAAGAGTAAGCATATTGACTATCTTTCAAATCTGTGCCAGTAACATTCTAATCAAAGCGAAAGTGAGCAAGGGTAACTCAGCTGAAGCATTTCCTCTGCCTCTACTCAGGTGCCATCTCCTTCTGATGGTGAAGTTAGAGCAAGAACTTACTGTGTTTGAACACACTGAACATTCTGAACCTTAAGGTGGTAGCAAAAAAAGACTAATTATCCAGATTTGATGTTTAAAACCTGTTGGCAGAGCCTCACACTGATCCATTTTTGTAGAGAGGCAAGCATTTTTCTGCCTTGTGCTCAAATTAGCTTGTGCCATTTAAAATGAACAGTTGAAATAAATGAGCCAAGGAACAGCTAATTCTGGAAACTAGACTTTAGCCTGAGCAGTTATAACCTTAGCATTCATATAGCTGTTGTCAGATGAAGCTTTTGAAGTAAATCTTTAACTGTCTTGTCCCTAACTTTTATTTATCAACACACCACCCTGCTCTCATGCCCACATGTCCGTCCTTGGCCTGCTGCAATGTTCCAGTGAAGCTCAACGCAAACTGGAGGAACGGCACCCCATCTTCCAACTAGGCACTTTACAGCCTTCTGGACTTAACATTGAGTTCAACAACTTCAGACCATGAACTCTCTCCTCCATACTCACCCCCCTTTTCGATCCCCTTTTTTCTAATGATTATCATATCTTTTTTATATATTTTTCTTTTCCCACCTATTTCTATTAATATTTTAAAATTTATTTCCATCCATTGTTTCATCTCCATCTTTTAGCCTATTTCGATCCCTTCCCACCACCCCACCCCCACTAAGGCCATATGTCACTTGCTCATCCTGCTTTCTACCCCTTAATGTCACCATTAGCACATCCTTTAGCTAATATCACCACCGTCAACAACCCTTTGACCTTTTGTTCATGACATCTTTGGCAATCTCTCCTTTGCCTCCACCTATCACTGGTCCTCTATCCAGCTCCACCTGTCCCGCCCCCCTTAAACAGCTTATATTTCACCTCATTTCTATTTCTCTTTAGCTCTAATGGACTCGAAACATTAACTCTGTCTTCCTCTCCACAGATGCTATCAGAACTGCTGAGTTTTTCCAGCTATTTTTGTTTTTGTTTTATTTATCTAATTTTGTTCATTCACAATGATGGATCTTTTGCGACTAGGTCTGGGATTTCAGATAACATTTCAACAAATACGAGGTCCATCAACTTGATTTTCGCAAGTGGGGGAATGAGATTAGTTACAATGTAAGATATGACTTTCACCATCTTCTGTCGGTCATTGGAGCTTGTTTGGCAATCATGCAGTTTGAAGCTGATCTTGGACTTGAATCTCCAGTAAATTAATAACAAATCCTTTTCTTATCTTGGAACTCAGCAGGGATTTTCTCTTCTCTTTTTTGTTTCTGTATCTTTCTGTTTTTTGGTCATTTTTGCAGCAACATTTTCATTAAACAAGAGATTGTGAGCCAATGTTGGTGTCTGGTTGTGGTATTTATCTAATTTATTCCTCCAGCTGCTCTTTTTCTATAGCCTGTTATGTATTTACGAAGTGAAAACCTATGGCAATATTAGACATGTTTCACCTCTATCGACCAAATCTCAATAAATTAAAAGTGAGTTTCAAATTATGATCATCTGATAGGATCCTGCCCCACAAGGTACTTTGTCAAAGTTGAGCTGTTCCGTGGTTTCACCTGCCAATTTTCTTAGGTCTATATACCAAGGAAGTGCAAGTCATTTTGCTGCAGAATCAGGACCAAAAAATTATTGGAATTCCTCTTAAAATGCTGGCACAAAATAGCGCAAAAGTCCGTGCTCCTGCTCCCTTGTGCTTTTTTTGCATGGGGGTGAGGAGGTAGTGGGGAGAGAGGAAGGAAGCAAAGAAGAAAGGCTTGCATTAAACTACTTACAACATCCAAAGGGCCTCGCATACAATGGATTACTTTTCCGTGCAGTTATTGTTGTTTGTGTAGGCAAACATGGCATCCATTTATCACATAGCAAGATACCAAAAACAGCAATGAGATAATTCATTACTGTTGGTTTAGCTGAAGGGCTAAGTATTTGGAGATACTAAGGCCTATTTTAACTAACCAGCATAGAACAGATGGGCAGCTCAAGAAGAAGAACTGGGCTAAACACAGCAATGTTACCAAAGTGGAGGAGTTTCTGGAGGCCGCAGGAGGGGACGGTCTTGTGTCTGAAATGCCAGTTTGAAGCCTGTACTTCACTAATACATGAGATAAATGAAACTTCTGCTGCATTATGAAAGATAATTACAGATCGATTTAATCTTACATGGCAGGTCGTAGGGCTTGTTGCTCATTTTAGAGGGTAGGTACCCCGAACCATTAGAGACCCAGGCCTTATTTCCATTCTGCTGGAAAGCTGCAGTTCATCAATTATAGGTGGACAAGAAACAGGTCAGCTCCGGTGGAGCCGGCCAACAGGCAGAGCCTGAGGAGGGGTGGGAAAAGCAATTCTCGCCGGCTGTTAAGGGTGGGGATGTGGTGGGGTGTGCTGCTCAGTGAGGCTGGCTGCAGCTGGGACTTTTTACGGGGGCCCAGGAGGTGCATGCCTGCTCCTCCTGCCCCCAGCCATTCCCCAAAAAACAATATTTCCACGTCTGTTTTGAAAGGGGCCTTTAAAGACTGTTGATAAGGCCATTCACTACCTGAAACAAATGGGAAGAACATGCTCCAAACGCACTCCGTTTATTGTTCAAATAGCAGTCAGAGTCCTATACACATCCCTTTATTGGGGAGGTGGTGGCGTAGTGCTATTGTCACTGGGCTAGTAATCCAGAGATCCAGAGCAATGCTCTAGGGACCAGGGTTGGAATTCCACCATGGCAGATGATAAAATTTGAATGCAATAAAAATTTGGAATTAATTATGACCATGAAACTATTGTCAATTGTCATAAAAACCCAACTGGTTCACTAAGGCCCAGTAGGGAAGAAAATCTGTCATTCTTACCTGGTCTGACCTATATGTGACTCCAGACCCACAGCAATGTGATTGACTCTTAAATGTCCTCTGAAATGGCCTAGCAAGCTACTCAGTTGTTTCAAACTTCTAAAAAGCCTAAAAGGAATGAAACAGGACAGACCACCCGGAATTGACCTAGGCACCGGAAATGACGATGGCAAACAACCCCGTCAATCCTGCAAAGTCCTCCTTACTAACATCTGGGGGCTTGTGCCAAAACTGGGAGAGCTGCCGCATAGTCTAGTCAAGCAACAACCTGACATAGTCATGCTCATGGGATCATATCTTACAGATAATGTCCCAGACACCAGCATCACCATCCCTGGGTATGTCCTGTCCCACCGACAGGACAGGCTCAGCAGAGTTGGCGGCAACGTGGTATACAGTCAGGAGGAAGATTCCCTGCGAGTCCTCAACATTGAATCTGGATCCCATGAAGTCTCATGGCATCAGGTCAAACATTGGCAAGAAAAACTCTTGCTGATTACCCCCTACTGCCCCCGCCAAGGTACTCTGTACTCCTCCATCTTCAATACCAATTGGAAGAAGCACTGAGGGTGGCAAGGGCACAGAATGTAATTCTGGGTAGGGGATTTCAATGTCCTTCACCAAGAGTGGCTTGGTAGTGCCACTAATGACTGAGCTGCCCAAGTCTTAAAGAACAAAGCTGCTACATTGGGTCTGTGGCAGCTGGTGAGGGGACCTACAAGAGGGAAAAACCTACTTGAATTCATCCTCACCAACCTGCCTGCCACAGATTCATCTGCCCATGAGAGTATCGGTAGGAGTGACCACCGCACAGCTTTTGCGGAGACGAAGTCCTGTCTTCATACTGAGGAACTGACCATCATATAGTGTGACACTTACATCATGCTAAATGTGATAGGTTTCAAACAGATCTAGTTGCTCAAGACTGGGTAACTATGAGGTGCTGTGGGCCATCATCATCAGCAGCAGAACTGTACTCAACCACAATCTGTAACTTCATGGCATGACATATACTCCACTCTACCATTACTGCCAAGCCAAGCGATCAACCTTGGTTCAATGAAGAGTACAGGAGGGCATTCCAGGAGATATACTAGGCATATCTAAAAATGAGATATCAACCTGGTGACCTTATAGGACTACTTGCGTGCCAAACAGCATAAGCAGCAAGTGACAGACAGAGCTAAACGATCCCACAACCAATGGATCAGATCTAAGCTCTGCAGTCCTGCCATGTTCAGTCGCAAATGATGGTGGACAACTAAACAACTCACCGGAAGAGAAGGCTCCATAGATCCATGGTCATGATGGGGGAGCCCAGAGCATCAGTGCAAAAGATAAGGCTGAAGCATTTACTACAATCTTCATAGGGGTCTACAGCACAGAAAAAGGCCCTTCGGCCCATCGAGTCTGCACCGGTCAAACAAGTACCTAATTATTCTAACCCCACTTTCCAGCACTAGGCCCATAGCCTTGTATGCCATGGCATCGCAAATGCACATTCAAATACTTCTTAAATATTATGAGGGTTTCTGCCTCTACCACCCTTTCAGGCATTGAGTTCCAGATTCCCACCACCCTCTGGGTGAAAAAATTCTTCCTCACATCCCCTCTAAACCTCCTGCCCCTTACCTTAAATCTATGCCCCTGGTTATTGATTCCTCAACCAAGGGGAAAAGTTGCTTCCTGTCTACCCTATCTATGCCCCTCATAATTTTATACACCTCAATTATGTTCCCCTCAATCTCCTCTGCTCCAGGGAAAATAACCCTAGTCTTCCCAATCTCTCCTCATAACTAAAACTCTCCAGCCCAGGCAACATCCTGGTAAATCTCCTCTGCATTTTCTCTAGTGCAATCACATCCTTCCTATAATGCGGATTCCAGAACTGCACGCAATACTCTAGCTGTGGCCTAACCAGCGTTTTATACAGTTCCAGCATAACCTCCCTGCTCTTATATTCTATGCCTCGGCTAATAAAGGCAAGTATCCCATATGCCTTCTTAACCACCTTATCCATCTGTCCCACTACCTTAAGGGACCGGTGGACATGCACACCAAGGTCCCTCTGATCCTCAGTACTTCCCAGGGTCCTACCATTCATCATATATTCCTGTGCCTTGTTTGTCCTGCCCAAGTGCGTCACCTCACATTTATCCAGATTAAATTCCATTTGCCACTGATCAGCCCATCTGACCAGCCCATCTATATCCACCTGTAACCTAAGGCTATTCTCCTCACTATTTTACCACCCCACCAATTTTCGTGTCATCCACGGACTTACTGATCAACCCTCCTACATTCAAGTCTAAATCATTTATATATACCACAAACAGCAAGGGACACAACACCGATCCCTATGGAACCCCACTGGACACAGGCATCCAGTCACAAAAACACCTCTCGACCATCACCCTCTGCTTCCTGACACACAGCCAATTCTGGATCCAATTTGCCAAATTGCCTTGGATCCCATGGGCTGTTAGCTTCGTTATCAGTCTCCAATGTGGGACCTTATCAAAAGCCTTGCTGAAGTCCAAGTAGACTACTTCAAATGCATTGTCCTCATCTACACAACTGATCACCTCTTCGAAAAATTCAATCAAATTGGTCAGACTTGACATTCCCTTTAACAAAACCATGCTGCCTGTCCTTGATTAATCCCTGCCTCTCCAAGTGTAGATTAATTCTGTCCCTCAGAATTGCTTCCAATAGTTTCCCCACCACTGAGGTTAGACTGACTGGCCTGTTGTTCCCTGGTTTATCCCTTCCTCCCTTCTTGAATAATGATACCACATTGGCTGTCCTCCAGTCATCTGGCACCTCTCCTGTGGCCAGAGAGGTATTGAAATTCATTGCCAGCGCCCCTGCTATCTCCTCCATTGCCTCACTCAACAGCCTGGGACACATTTCATCTGGGCCTGGAGATTTATCTACTTTTAAGGCTGCCAGACCACTTAGAACCTCCTCCCTTTCTATGCTAATTTCTTTATTATATCACAGTCCTTCTGCCTGATTTCCAATCCCAAGTCATCCCTCTCACTTGTGAACACCAACACAAAGTATTCACTTAGAACCCTATCTACGTCTTCCGGCTCCACACACAAATTACCACTATGGTTCTTAATGGGCCCTACTCTTTCCCTAGTTATCCTCTTACTCTTAATGTACTTGTAAAATAACTTTATTTTACCTGCCAATGCTTTTTCATGCCCCCCTTTTGCCCTCCTAATTTCCTTTTTAAGTTCTCCCCTACACATTCTATACTCCTCTAGGGCTTCCGCTGTTTTGAGCCCTCAGTATCTGCCATAAGCCTCCCTTTTTCTCTCTATCCAATCCTGTATATCCCTTGACATCCAGGGTTCCCTGGATTTGTTGATCCCACCCTTTGTCTTTACTGGAATATGTTGGCCCTGTACTCTCCCTTCTTCCTTCTTGAATGAGTCCCACTTCTTTGATGCAGGTTTACCTAAAAATAGCTGCTCCCAGTCCACTCTGGCCAAATCATATCTGATCTTATGAAAATCGGCCTTCCCCCAATTTAGAATTCTGATTTCTGGCCCATTCTTGTCCTTTTTGAATCTAACAGAGTTATGATCACTATCTGCAAAATGCTCCCCCATTGATATCTCTACCACTTGCCGGCTTCATTCCTTAAAATTAAGTCCAGGACCACTCTCTCTCTTATAGGACCTTCTACTTTTTGGCTTAAAAAGCTCTCCTGAATGCATTTTAAGAATTTCACTCCCTCTAAACCTATCACACTATT
This sequence comes from Cetorhinus maximus, assembly GCF_964194155.1. Taxonomy (NCBI): domain Eukaryota; kingdom Metazoa; phylum Chordata; class Chondrichthyes; order Lamniformes; family Cetorhinidae; genus Cetorhinus; species Cetorhinus maximus. Next base: position 74,333,776 of record NC_135888.1, read on the forward strand.
AACCCAGTTAATGTTGGGGAAGGTGAAATCCCCCAATATTACTCCCCTATTATTTTTACACTTCTCTGAAATTTGCCTACATATCTGCTCCTCTATTTCTCCCTGACTGTTTGGGGGCCTATAGTACACTCCCTTCTTTGCTTTTCAGTTCCACCCATATGGCTTCATTTGAGGAGCATTCTAAGATGTCATCCCTCCTTACTGCTGTAATTGATTCCTTGATCAATATTGCAATACCCCCTCCTCTTTTACCTCCTCCCCTGTCTCGCCTGAAGACCCTATATCCCAGAATATTGAGCTGCCAATCCTGCCCCTCTCTCAACCATGTCTCTGTGACAGCAATGACAACATACTTCCATGTGTTAATTTGTGCCCTCAATTTATCTGCCTTATTCGTAAGACTCCTTGCATAAAAATAAATACCATCCAACCTTGCCAAACTCCCTTGTGCCTTAACTGGCCTATAATTTCTATGCCTTCCAGACTCACTTGCTCTCTCTTCTAATTTTGGCTGTGCATCTCCTCCTGGTGAACCTCCTTTCAGGATCCCACCCCCCTGCCAAGTTTGTTTAAAGCCTCCCCAACAGCACTAGCAAACGTCCCTGCAAGGATGTTGGTCCCATTCCAGTTCAGGTGCAAGCCGTCCACTACAGATCCCACCACCCCCAGAAACAGTCCCAATGTCCCAGAAATTTAAAGCCCTCCCTCCATCTCTCCAGCCATGCATTCATCTGGACTAACCTCCTATTTCTATACTCAGTAGTGTGTGGCACCGGAAGTAATCCAGAGATTACTACCTTTGAGGCCCTGTTTTTTAATCTGTTTCCTAGCCCCCTAAATTCTGCTTGCAGGGCCTCATCCCTCTTTCTACCTATGTCATTGGCACAAATATGTACCACAATCTCTGTCTGTTTACCCTCCCCCTTTAGAATGCCCTGCAGCCGTTCAGTAACATCCTTGACCCTGGCACCAGGGAGGCAACAAACCATCCTGGAGTCTTGTCTACGGCCGCAGCAACACATGTCTGTTCCCCTTACTATCAAGACTCCTACCGCTATTGCTCTTCCCCTCTTTTTCCTCCCCCTCTGTGCAGCTGAGCCACTCAGTGCCATGAGCGTGGCTGCACTCCCCAAAGGAACCGTCACTCTCACCATTTTCAACACAGAAAAACGGTTCTTGAGCGAGATGCAACCTCGGGATTTCCTGACTACCTGCCTGGCACCTTTCTTCTGACTGATGGTCACCCATTCCCTTTCTGTCTGCACTTCTGTAAGCTGTGGGTTGACCACATCTGAAAACATGCTATCCACAAAACCTCCAGCCTTGCAGATGCACCTCAATGACTCCAGCTGCCACTCAAACTCCAATACTTGGAGCTCAAGTAACTGCAGCTGGTCACAGACTGAGCTGCTCTGCCATGCCACTAGTTGAAAAAAAAAACCTAACTTTAAGTTAAATACAGTAAAAAAAGTTAAATTATTTATGTATTTTAAATAAAAACTAGAACCCCTACCTTTCCTTAGCTTAATCTATTTTAAACTGGAGAAAAACTGGAGAAAAACACTTACCCACTACTCACCAATCAGCTCTCACCATTGTGCTGACATCACTTTTTGAAGATTCCCCGCACTCGCGCTAGTTCTGATCTCTCCGTCGCTCCCTCGCACTGTCTTGTGATGTCACTCTTGTTATTTTTTTAAAAATATACTTTATTCATAAAATATCTGGAAGAACATTCCAAAACATTTCAAAATCACCATCACAAGAGTACAATCAGATTCAACTTTTACACATGGATCACGAGGTGCATCAAAACAATCAATGAATATTACAATCATTTCAATATGGTCATTACAGACAATCAGACAATGGTATTGGAGTTATCAACATACATCATGTTGCACTCTGAGGTGCTTCAATACAATTATAATACAATTAGTATTCAATGCATACATTCATTTTGAGCTGTACAGCCTGAGGGGCTCTCAACAGTTCCCAGCCCCTCGGTGCACTATGGCAGAAAGGTCTTAGACAGTGACATTTCCCCATTGTGCCTTTGCGGCGGCTGCACCAAGCTTTAGTGCGTCCCTCAGCACGTAGTCCTGGACCTTGGATTGTGCCAGTCTGCAACACTGAGTCGGGGACAACTCTTTGCGCTGGAAGACCAACAAGTTTCGGGCAGACCAAAGAGCGTCTTTCACCGAGTTGATGATCCTCCAGCTGCAGTTGATGTTTGTCTCGGTGTGTGTCCCTGGGAACAGCCCATAGAGCACAGAGTCCTGTGTCCCAGCACTGCTCGGGATGAACCTCAACAAAAACCACTGCATCTCTCTCCAGACCTTCTTTGCAAAGGCACAATCCACAAGGAGGTGAACAACGGTATAGTCCCCACCACAGCCACCTCGAGGGCAATGGGCAGAGGGGGTGAGACTCCTGGCATGTTGGAAGGATCTGATGGGGAGGGCCTTTCTCACCACCAGCCAAGGCACATCTTGGTGCTTGTTGGAAAGTTCTGGCGATGAGGCATTCTGCCAAATGACTTTGACGGTCTGCTCGGGGAACCATCCCACAGGATCCACCCCCTCCTTTTCCCGCAGGGCCTCTAAGATGTTATGTGCCGACCACTGCCTCTCTTGTTATTTTCAACAAGAACTGACTGCAGAACACTCTTCCCAGACTGCTTCACCATGATGCTGACTGCAGGACACTCTTCCCAGACTGCTTCACTGCGATGCTGACTGCAGGACACTCTTCCCAGACTGCTTCACTGCGATGCTGACTGCAGGACACTCTTCCCAGACTGCTTCACCATGATGTGACTGCAGGACACTTTTCCCAGACCAAGCGCTGAGTGGATGATTCATCTTGGTCTCATCTGGAGGGCCCCATCATCACAGGTGCCAATCTGCAGCCAATTCAATTCACTCTACATGGTAGCAAGAAATGGCAGAAGGCACTAGATACTGCAAAGTATCCAAAGTATCCTAACAATATTCAGCAATAGTACGGAAGACTTCTGCTCCAGAACTTGCTGCACCCCTAGTTGTTCCAGTACAACCAAAACACTGACATCTACCCGGCAACGTGGAAAATTGCCTAGGTATATCCTGTACAATTATTGTCCCATCAGACTACTCTTGATCATCAGTAAAGTAATGGAAGGGGTCACCAACAGTACTATGAAGCGGCACTTGCTTAGCAATAACCTGCCTACTGTCGCTCAGTGTGGGTTTTGTCAGGGCCACTCAAAGCTGAACACCAGAGGTGAGGTGACAGTGACTGCACTTGACATTAAGGCATTATTTAACTGAGTGTGGCATCAAGGAGTCCTAGCAAAACTGGAATCAATTGGAATAGGGAGAAAGCTCTATACTGGTTGGAGTCACACCTAGCACAAAGGAAGATGGTTGTGGTTATTGGAGGTCATTCAACTCACTTCTAGGACATTGCTGAAGGAGTTCTTCAGGGTAGTGTCCTTGGCCAAACTATCTTCAGCTGCTTCATCAATAACCTTCCTTCCATCATAAGGTCAGGAGTGGGAATGTTCGCTGGTGATTGCACAATGTTCCACGCCATTCACAACTCCTCAGATACTGAAGCAGTCCATGTCCAAATACAGCAAAACCTGGACAATATCTAGGCTTGAGAAATGGCAAGTAACGTTCGCTCCACACAAGTGCCAGGCAGTGACCATCTTCAGCAAGAGATCGCCAGCATATGGGACACTTGCCTTTATCAATCAAGGCATAAATTACAAAAGTAGGGAGGTCATGTTGTCATGTTGGAGTTGTATAGAATCTTGGTGAGGTCACAGCTGGAGTACTGTGTGCAGTTCTGGTCGCCACATTATAGGAAGGATGTGAGTGCACTGGAGGGGATGCAGAGGAGATTCACCAGGATGTTGCCGGGGATGAAACATTTAAGTTATGAAGAGAGGTTAGATAGACTTGGGTTTTCATTGGAGCAGAGAAGACTGAGGGGTGCCCTGATCGAGGTGTACAAGATTATAAGGGGCATGGACAGGGTGGATAGGGAGCAGCTATTCCCCTTAGTTGAAGGGTCAGTCACAAGGGGACATAGATTCAAGGTGAGGGGCAGGAGGTTTAGGGTGGATGTGAGGAAAAACTTGTTTTCCCAGAGGGTGGTGACAGTCTGGAGTGCGCTGCCTGGCAGGGTGGTGGAGGCGGGTTGCCTCAGATACTTTAAAAAGAACCTGGATGAGCACTTGGCACGTCATAACATTCAAGGCTATGGGCCAAGTGCTGGTAAATGGGGTTAGGTAGGCAGGTCAGGTGTTCTCACGTGTCGGTGCAGACTCGATGGGCCGAAGGGCCTCTTCTGCACTGTGCGATTCTGTGATTCTGCAGTTACTGTGGAACTTGAGTCTCAGGTGATGAAGATATAGATATAGATAAGAGAGAACCCAACCATCATCCCTTGATGTTCAATGGAATTGCCATCGCTGAATCTCCCACTATCAACATCCTGGGGGTTATCATTGACCAGAAACTGAACTGGACCTGCCATATAAATACTGTAGCTACAAGAGCAGGGCAGAGACTAGGAATCCTGCAGTGAGTAGCTTACTTCCTGACTCCCCAAATCCTGTCCACCATCTACAAGGCACAGGTCAGGAGTGTGATGGAATACTCTCCACTTGTCTGCATGGATGCAGCTCCAACAACACTCAAGAAGCGTGGCACAAAGCAGCCCACTTGATTGACACCCCATCCACAAGCATTCACTTCCTCCACCACCGATGCACAGCAGTGTGTACTATCTACAAGGTGCACTGCAGGAACTTACCAATCCTCCTTAGAGACCACCTTCCAAACCTGTGCTCTAGCTCTACCATCTAGAAGGACAAGGACAGCAGACGCATGGGAATATCACCGCCTGGAAGTTCCCCTCCAAGTCATTCACCATTCTGACTTGGAAATATATCACCGTTCCTTCGCTGTCGCTTTCCAGCAGCACTGTGGGTGTACCTACACCACATGGACTGCAGCTGTTTAAGTAGGCAGCTCACCACCACCTTCTCAAGGGCAATTAGGCATAAGCAATACATTCTAACCGAGCCAGTGATGTCCACATCACATAAATGAATAAAAAAAACAACCTATAACTCCAATTTGCAATACTAAACCAGTTCCCAGCTGATTCTAGTGGGTTTGTCAGTTGCCCTTGGAAATGCCCTGCACAAAATGGTGGCAAGCAGACATGGGTGAAGTACTAAGTGGGTGGAGTACTTAGAGTTGCCAACTCTGAGTAAATGTATTCCTGAAGGTTTCATCATATGACTTGCCACCACGCTGCAGCCATTAGTTGGCCAACACACCCATCCTTGTAATAAACTGCCTTCCAACGCCAATTGGAAAGCAAAAAGACACATGACTCAATTCAATGATGCTTAACTGTCAGCTAATCAGCTGTTTTTCCCATTTTCAATACATTTTCTTTTAATCTGGTAAAGAGAGTTGTTCAAGAAAATGATAAAAAATACAATCTTTTTAATGTCCTGATGTTGTTACTCCAGGGTTGCCACACCAGTGCCCTGGAGATTGAAAATAAAACTTCAAAGAAGAGTCATATTGGACTCAAAAGGTTAACTCTGTTTCTCTCTCCACAGATGTTGCTGGACCTGCTGCGTTTTTCCATCATTTTCTGTTATTTATTTCAGATCTCCAGCATCCACAGTGTTTTGCTTTTATTATCTTGGAGATTGTTTTTCAATCCTGGAAACTCCAGGCCAATCCTGAAGGGTTGGAAACCCTAGGACCACTCCAATTTTGGAATCTCTAATGCCTCTCGCCTGCTAGGCAGACTGAGTGAAAATCATCTTTGAAACCCTGCATATTCATCACATAGCTAGAATCGTTAATGAATTCCTATGGCCTCTGGTGTTGTGCATATTATATCACTGTTGAATGTGTTCAGTATTTTCAGTGAAAATTAATCAGAATAATATCTACCACAAATAAAATTGATGTGTCCCATTAATAATGCTATCACTTCTTAAAAGGAAATCTATTTTGAGATATGCAAACCATACGATAATATGAACGGGCTAGGACTCGAGACGAAAGAGTGTACTTATTAAAATGATCAATTCCATTACAGTCTCAAATTTCAAACTTATTTTGATGCAGGTCATGAGAGAGCAAAAGAGCACAATTCCACTGTTGATGTACTATTTTCTTCATCAGCACATTCTTATTCAGCCCATGGCATCATAATAATGACCAGTGCTTCAGGTAGCCAATGGTTATGTTTCTAAAATGAATCATTTAAACACAAGAAATTGCAATAGCATAACAAAACCAACATTACTTCAATTACTGCATAAAGCAATTTAAGGCACATCATTGAGGGAATCATACAGAATGAATATGTTACCTCATGGGCCAGCAACATGATGATGACCTTGGCCTAGTATTAGTACAGATGGAGTGCATTGTACAGAGGTAAATTATTATCTTGAAGCAGCTAACTTAGAAGTAGATTCAGAGAATGGCACAGTATGGTCTACACACGTACTCCTTGAATAAAAGAGGCTGCACTCTTGGCACACAACATCGATGGGAGTACAGTTAGGAGAATCAGCCATGGAGGTTAGTGTATTCAATTTTCAGGTCAAGGCTGAAATTTTGGAGTGCTGGAATTCAGAAGGATAATCCTGTGCACTCAATTCTTCAATACAGGCTTTTGTCAATTGAGGCTCAGTGCTGTGAGTGCAACATTGCTGAATTTACCTTTGTAACTCTGCAGGTTGCAATTAACAGTCACAACAACAATTTACATTTATTTAGCTTTTTGCCATGTTATTAAGCCTATCAGAGTTTAATCAGACAAAAAAATTATACCGAGCCAAAGAAATGGTCATATGTACAGTTGACCAAAGCCTTGGTCGCAGAAGCAGATTATAAGGAGCACCTTAAAGGAGAAGATAGACACAGTCAGACATACATTGCTTGAGCCAGAAAAAATGATTATAAGTGTTCTCCTGTTGGGAACAAAATGTCCCAAGTTACTCTTGATGATGATTAGAAAGCATTAGGGAGGTAAACCTTGCACCAGTGAGTGATTCTCACCACAAATGCAAATGTGGACCATGCAGTAAAGTAATCATTAGTAGGCAACAGGCTACCAACTTCTGTGAAAGAAAGTGTCATACTTAAGACAGGTACAACATTCAATATGTAAATGTTGCAATCATCTGGTAGCGTAACAAGAAAAGCTCAGTTTAAAAAGATCTTTTACTAATAAATAACTTCTGTATATGACATGTTGAATCTACCAGCAGGAAGCAAAGAACAAATCTGGCAACATATAAGATCACATATTATTACAACAGGGTTTAAAATTCTTAATATCTGTTGGATCCTTGTCACTAGTTTAGTTGGACGAATGGATCTGAGCGGCACACTAGTTTCGGGGTGACCGAGTTAGTACCATACATATAGCAGATCAGTAGACAGTTCTTATATAAAATACATTCTATTTATTTACAAAGGGACTCAGCAGCTACACTTGTGTACTTACCACTAAAACCCTGTCACTGCATTACAGACTCTTACTCTAGACTACTCACTACAGACTATGAAGGTAGCCTGCGCTATTCTGTCATCGGTCATGTAATCTTCTATTATAATATTCTTCTTAAAGGTATATTACACATCAGATTATCACAATATCTCTCTGATGTGGCTACAATTAATGCACTGAGGAAATCTTCCTGTTATGGAGTCAGAAGAATGGAAATAAAGATGATGTTTCTAATGTTGCAGCTAGCACCATATTGGTTTTATTCCTTACCTCCCCTAAGACTTTTCCTTACAAGACACATCAATATTAAACTTATATACTTCTGCAGGGACCACCCATAAGTATGCCACAGTCCCAAGGTAATTACTTTAATTCTCCTCAGTTCCAGCTAATCTAAGAGGTAAGACTTTCATTTACAATTTCTTGACTGTGGATGCCCCAGTCTTTTATTCTGGTTACTTCTCAATACTCCAAGCTAATCTGCAGGGTGCTTTCTTTTGCCACAAGATCCTGTACAGGGCGGAGTCATCCCAGATTTGCACAAAGCGTGGTAGTGGGCGTGAAAAAGGACGTTTTAGCTACCAGCCGCAATGGCGGCTTTTGGTGCCTTATCATCCCATTCCTTGTGCGTCCCACCTCATTAATTATGCATTCACGGGGAACCTGCCAGATTGTTGGCGGGCGGACTTGGATTTTCCCACCACGCCGTGACCTCAGTGCTTCCTCACTCCGGGCGCAATATTTAAAGCGCACCAGAATGCAGCCTACTTCATGTCTACAGAGCAAGACTGCTCCAGGCGACATATGGCCCTGAAAGCAAAGAACACGGCAGCCTCCAAATTTAGTGACAAGTCTCTGGGGTGCCTGCTGGAGGCAGTGGAAGGCCACCGTGATGTCCTCTACTCCCGCTCTGGCCGCAGGAGGCCCAGAGTCACCAATCTGGCCTGGGAGGCGGTGGCTGCGGCAGTCAGTGCCATGGGAGCACAGCGGAGGTTAGCCATTTAGTGCAGCAAGAGGATGAATGCTCTCATCGGTTCCGCCAGGGTAAGGTAACCACCTCATCACTCTCATGTCACACACTCACAAACCCATCACACATCCACAGGGATCTCACACCTCAAGGGACAACACCACTAACTCTCACACACACCCTCACATCTCCATCAGGCTCATACCCTCTCGAGCTCTCATCCTCATCCCGTCCATGGCTCTGCTCACCACACAAACATTTCACGCAGTGCCATGTGTCCTGCTCACACTCTCTCAATCTGTTTTCATGCAGGAGAAGCCTGCTCACAACAGCAGGGAGAGGTCCCAGACTGGGGGTGGAGTGGCCCACATTAAGCCCCTCACTCGCTTTGAGGAGTGTGCCATCGCGCTGACTGGTGAGGACGTGGACCATGCCTGCGGCGAAGGGGAGGTCAGCAGTGAACACCATGTAAGGATCTATGCAACTGTGAGTGCTCTCTCTCCTGCCTTTGATTCTGCTGCCATGCAATAACTATCTCTACATTGGTTCACAGGGAGATGTGCCAAGGGACCGACACCCTCAGCCAGCCAGTCCCTCAACTCCATCTACGTCCTTATCTCCAGCGAAGAGGACACCTCCTCCATTGAAGAGCTTAAAATAAGTAGCCTGGAAGACCCGTCACAGCGCTTACCCACACCCTGCATCAGCGCAGAGACATACTGCTCGATGGGATCAAGATCTAAAGTAGGCTCAGGTTCACAATCTGGTAGTCACCAACGGGCACGTGTCCACAGCAGGAGGAGGCAGGTTCAGCCGAGCTCCCCGGCACTTGGAGGACTGCTGGGGAGGAGGCATCTGTGAGGTCTGAGTCAGTGACAAGCCTCTGGATTTGGCCTTTCAACTCATCGTGGTCAGCAGAAAGTGGGGGAACATCACACACAGCTGTTGGAAGCCCTCAACAGTGTAGCACACGAGTTGGAGGAGTGTGGCCACATGCTCTCTGATGAAGTGGTGCCCACATGTGTGCACAATGAGGTCTCCATGGGAAGATGGCGGATGTCATGGAGACCCTGGTGCAGCAGAATGTGGAGATGCGTGCAGTCCAGCACTCCATCATGGTAGCCATGGGTGAGTTCTTGCAGTAGGAATGTGAGGGGCAGATGGGACACCTCAACACCCACCCAGGCGCTCCTTCCCCTCAAGGAGTCAGGCCAGGGCCCTCGAGCACCCGAAGGGAGGTGGAGCGGCAGCTGGACACCCCTGAGTCATCCACTCAGGAATCTTGGAAGCTGTTCTCTCCTGCCGAGTCCCCTTTGCTTGTGACCCCTTCAGCTTTATCCTCTGTCACAGCAGAGGGAGCAGCAGGCCCACGGCAGGGCATCCAAAGCAAGTCGGGGCCCTCAAGGCCTCTGCTCTCCAGAGGACGCATCCCAAAGTCATCAGAGGCAACAGGGCCAAACATTGCACAGACTGTCTCCACCCCCCCCTGAGGATGTCAGGGCAGCACCTAGAAGAAGTGGTAGGCCTAGAAAAGGTAAGGAATTCTGATCACAAGTCATGGGTGAACAAATTTTGCCACTTTATAATCTGAAAATATATTCACTTTCACTGAATAATGTGTAATGGTGTCTTTTAGCTTCATTTACATGCTTCACGTGTCTTTTCCCCTGCATTCTCCCCCACCATTAGCTGTTCAGCTGCACACAGCCAAGCCATGAGTTATTCTGGAGGGTGAAGTGTATGTGTGGCAGGGCCTTTTAGAGCCTCGTGCAAGCACTCTCCAATGCATGCAGAGCCTTTCTCAGTCAGACTCATCTCAACATCCTGAGCATTTACAATGCTGCCTGCTGGGGTTCTCTATCAGTTGTCCATCTGAGCTGACCTGCATCTCCGCCCACCCACTGATCACACTCCCATGCAGCACCTGTGCCTGTCCAACACGAGGCTCCGCTCACTTTCGCTTTGAGAAAAATGGTAATCGTCACATTTCTGCTCAGCTCCCCCATCCTTTCCCCTCCCCCAGTCACCCATGTACATTCCCCCATCACTCTTGACCCCCACAGGCATCACCTTTCACCTCCCACATCACTTACAAACCAGGGCCCTTTTCTTTCCAGGATATCCAGGTGAACGTATATGTTTCCTACCTTTCTGATAATCCCAAATCCATCCACATTGGACTCCCTGACCTCCTTCTTTCCACCCCCCAGGGTCCGTGTCTGCCTCTGAGTCTCCATCAATCACTTGCCGTCTCTTCTACTGCCACCGTCGCACCCTCACCCTTCTGGCTCCCTTTGCCCCCTCTCGTACCCACTATTCCCTCCTACCATGCCCACCCTCAGTTTGGTCCCCAGGAGGTAGTCATTGACTCCACAGACCCCTCCCTTGCACATTCATCTGAACATCCCACCCCCCCTTATTTCCTCCTCCACCCTTACTCTTCCTCCCTCCTCCTCCTTCCTCCCCCTGGACTCCTTCCCCCCTTCAAACTCCTTCTTCCCCCTGGACTCCTCCCCCCGCCCCCCCAAAGCCCTATCCCTCTCCGAACTCCTTTACCGCCCCCCAAACTTCTTCGCCCCCCCCGAACTTCTTCCTCCCTTTGAACTCCTTCCCCATCCGAGCTCCTTCCCTTAAACTTTTCTCCCCCCACGACACCTACCTACCCAGTTGCTACATTCTCCACTGTTACACCCTCCCCCCCCGTACCCCTTCCTCCCCCCTCCGAACCTCAACCCCTCAATACCTTCAAGCCCCCCTGTCCCAGCCTCATCCCCTCAACACCTTCAACTACCTCACCCCAACCTCACTGCTCCAGTATATCTTCCTCTCCCAGTCAAACCTAGACCTTCCTCCCCCAATCCCACCCACCCCAAGTACACTTTACTTTCCCACTCATAGCTGGACTTTATTCTCCCCGCCTCGCCGATCTCCATAGCAGCCCATGGCCAACACTGTGATGTTCCAAAGTAAAACCGAGACACAATGGGGACCTTCCACCTTCTCAGAGCTAATTAGAGGTGGAGCCATGCCCAAGAGAAGCTACCCAGTATGTGATGCATGTGTTCCTCCAGGGTCTGGTAGTTGTAGGGTTCCAGCATCTTCTGCTCCTCGGATGTCTGCGACATGAGTCCCTAATTTTAAGTCCTGACTTCTGCATGTCATGCTTGTCCAAATGTGTTCAGGGCCGGCGTGTTTTCCCTCCGGCGTAATGGGGTAAATCTGGCGTGCGGGAAAGATTCCAATAGGGCCTTGCTTTGCATCCCATTAACGGGCCCAGTGGGATTAGAGTTTTGCCATGCGGACACCATCGGATGACCCCGCTGTGCTTTCATTCCAGTGTGAAACCAATTTATGGCCTTCTTGCCATGTTGCCCCCTCCCCCTGCCCACCATGACACCTGATGCCAAAGGGGCTGGAAAATTCTGGTCATAGATTTTTCCTCTGGTTTCAAACCAGATAATCCTCCAGCTTCTGTTCCCACACAAAATTCAAACTGAGATTAAGCCCTACCCACATTCCAGCTGGTGAATGATGACATTAGTTTTTTCTTTGTTTACAGTGCAGGTCTAGCTAACAGCAATTTATTGTATCTATCTTCTCTTAGTGAGCTAAAAACTGCACACCCCAGATGCAAACTGCAACTAACTCTCTCAGCAAACGTCCAGATAAATTGGAACCAGAGAATCTCCCTAAGCTCTACCCATCTCTATGACGATGTAACATTCTCTGGGATGTCCTCAAACAGAACTTTATGTTAAGTATCCCTCATTTAAAAGTCTTTCTTTGATTGGAATAAAGAAATGGATTTTATAATGCTTCAGGATTTACTGAATGCTTTTAAACTAATTTAGCTCTAAGTCCAAAAACAAAATCATCTCTCTGGACTGCCTGTACTGCAAGGATTGCAGATGTTTTGCCTCCGGTCCTTTAACTAAGTAAGCCCACCTGCTGTTTTATGGTTTTACCTTTCTAGCTGTTGACCCATTAAATTAGCATAATCCCAAATTTTTAAGTGTAATTACATCACTCCAAGGTTGCTTATCACTTTCTTAGCCAGATGTGCTAATTTGTCTACATTTAACCTTTTAACCGGCAACCTAAAAGTTATATTCCAAAAACTAAAAGTTATATTCTAAAACTTGACCTCATCCTCACCAACCTGCCTGCCGCAGATGCATCGGTCCATGACAGTATCGGTAGGAGTGACCACCGCAAAGTCGTTGTGGAGGCAAAGTCCCACCTTCACGCTGAGGATACCCTCCATTGTGTTGTGTGGCACTACCACCATGCTAAATGGGATAGATTTCAAACTGATCTGACAGCTCAAGACTGGGCATTCATGAGGCACTGTGGGCCATCAGTAGCAGCAGAATTGTACTCAAACACAATCTGTAACCTCATGGCCCACATGACCCCCACTCTAATTAGCTCTCAGAATCCCACCAAGCCAGGGGCCCAGCCCTGGTTCAATGAAGGGTGCAGGAGCATATGCCAGATGCAGCAGCAGCATACCTAAAAATGAGGTGTCAACCTGGTGAAGCTATAACACACTTGCATGCCAAATAGCATAAGCAGCAAGTGATAGACAGGGCTAAGCGATCCCACAACCAAAGGATCAGAGCTAAGCTCTACAGTCCTGCCACATCCTGTCGTGAATGGTGTTGGACAATTAAATAACTCACTGGAGGAGGGCGCTCCACAAATATCTCCATCCTCAATGATAGGGGAGCCCAGAGCATCGGTGCAAAAGATAAGGCTGAAGCATTTGCTAGAAACGGCTGAAGGCACTGGATAGTGTAAAGGTTATGGGCCCTAACAATATTCTGGCAATAGTACTGAAGACTTCAGAACATGCCGTGCGCCTGGCCAAGCTATTCCAGTAGAGCTACAACACTGGCATCCACTCAGCTACGTGGAAAATTGTATACAAAAAACAGGGACAAATCTAACCTGGCTAATTACTGCTCCATCAGTCTACTCTCGATCATCAGTAAAGTAATGGAAGGGGTCATCAACAGTGCTATCAAGCGGCACTTGCTTAGCACTAACATGCTCACTTGTTAGGGTTTGGGTTCCGCCAGGGCTACTCAGCTTTTGACCTCATTACAGCCCTGGTTCAAACATGGACCAAAGAGCTGAACTCCTGAGGTGAGAGTAACTGCCCTTGACATCAAGACCACATTTGACCGAGTGTGGCATCAAGGAGCCCTAGCAAAACTGGAGTTAATGGGAATCAGGGGGAAAACTCTCCGCTGGTTGGAGTCACACTGTTGGATCCAGTGCCTGGTTTGTGGGGCTAAAGGATCTGTGTTACATGCTTGTTTCAGGGCGACCGAGTTGGTACCAAGACGGGGAAGATCTGTAGCCCGTCCTTAGAAGAAACACATTCTGTTTATTTACAAAAGGAACTCAGCAGCTAACTTGTGTGCTTACAACTCAAAACTCTGTCTTTACTTTTTAGACTCTAACTCAAGGCTACTGACTACACAGGTAGCCCATGCTACTCTGCTATTGGGTACCAAGATCATGTGAACTTATGTATTTGTTTTAAAGGTATGTTACACATCAGATTACTACATCCCTCCCCTTTACTCAGAAATACATTTTACAATTTTTCTCAAAATATCAAATTATTCACGCACAGTTAAATAATTTACAAAGTCAATAATTCTGGGGGTTTACTTATGCACGTAGAACATCTCAGCTCCACAGATTCTGATGTTGATCCAGATCTCACTTTAGTCGTCAGAGCATCAGGTTTTTCAGTAGGTACCTGCAAATCTATTTCTTCGACACTTTCAGGTACAGTCGGCCCTTCAGACCCATCTGTACTCAGTTGAGTTCTTTCAACAGGAGACGTTGATTCAGTCACAAATACTGGCAGAATTATCTCCGGGTATTTTGTTTCTCCTCTTCTTATATGGTCCAAATGTCTCCGTATGACTCGAACTTCAACTTTCACCTGGTAGGAAAGAGGTCCGGTTGCTGCACTTATTTCACCAAACAACCATGTTGGTCCTTCTCTAAAATTTTTCACAAATACTTTCTCTCCTACATTAAATGTCCTGTCCTGACTGTGACAGCCATGTCCAATTTTTTGACTTCCCTGACTCCTTTCCACTAGTTTGGCATAATTAGACTCAGTCTCAATCAGAGACGGCAGTTCACCAACAATTCCACAGGGGTGACACCTGTTGTTGTTTGAGGGGTGGTTCTATAATGGAAGAGAAAACGTGCTAATTTAGTTTCTATAGAATCTCCAGGCAATTTCTTCAGACCAGATTTGAACGTCTGAACTGCTCTCGTAGCCAGTCCATTTGAAGAAGGGTGGTTATGGTGAAATTTTCACGAGTAATACCGTTGATGCTGATAAATCGGTGAAATTCAGCACACGTGAATACTGTTCTATTGTCTGAAATGACCACTCCAGGTAGTCTGCTGATTGTGGGCTGTATCTTCCGGTCGGTGAGTGGCGGGGGGGTGGGGCCCGCTCACTGACACGTAAAACGGCGCGGGGTGACATCGGGAGGGCGTCCCAACATCCCCCCGCGTCATTTACATTTTCAGGTCAGTGTGCGCGGAGTCGAGTCGGCTGCGCACCTGCCGAGCTGTCAACGAGCACTTAAGGCCATTAATAAAGTAATTGAACTAATCAATGAACCTGCTCGTCCAATCTTAAGGTTGATGGGCAGTCCGGGAGCCCTGGTGGGCTTCTGAAAAAACATGAAACCTCATCCATGGGCGGGATGAGGTTTCATAAGGGATTTTAAATGTTTACAAAACGTTGAAATAAAAGAAATTGACATGTCCCAGCTCAAGTGACAGTGCCACATGAGGGGACATGTCAGGGATTTTTTTTCACACTTCTAAAAATTTTTGAAACTTCCAGCGATCTCCCTGAGGCGGCACTTTGCCTCAGGGGGAGATCTGTGCGCTCTTTCGCACACATGCGTGAAAGAGTGCACTCCCGGCTTGGCTCAGAGAATCCACCCCCCCCGCCCCCCCGCCCGCACAGGGAGTGCACAGAGCTTCTGAGCGGATGTCACATTGGATGGGCCTTAATTGGCCCGCCCCCCCCCCCCCCCCCCCCCGGGGTCGCTGATCAGGAACCTGCCTGCTCCCACACATCCCCCACTATGGGGGGAAAATGTTGCCCTGTGAAACATTGCTGTAGCTTGTCAATTGTAGCAGAAGATATCGGCGACCTCACTTCATATATGTCCATCCATTTTGAATGTGCATCGATGATAAGTAGAAACATTGTTCCCATAAAAGGTCCCACATAGTCAATGTGTCCTCGCACCCATGGCCTACCTGGCCACTCCCAAGGGCATAAAGGAGCTGTTGCCGGCATGTTTTGTACTTGCCGACACTGCTTACAGCTTCCCACTAAGTTTTCTATTTCTCCATCCATTCCCGGCCACTACATATAGCCATGTGCTATTGCCTTCTTTTTGGAAATTCCGGGATGTGCACTGTGAAGTTCAGATGACAATGGCTTTCATCCTTTTCGGAGAACAATCACTCAAGCTCCCCACAATAAAATGCCTTCTTAAACAAAAACAGAATTACCTGGAAAAACTCAGCAGGTCTGGCAGCATCGGCGGAGAAGAAAAGAGTTGACGTTTCGAGTCCTCATGACCCTTCAACAGAACCTTCTTGTCTGGTTATCTTGTTTCTTCTCTGGAAATACGGTTTCATTTTATCTGATTCTTGTTCTTGTGACCAACTATGAAGAACTTGATCTCACACTTTGGATAACACTTGGTCTCAATTTGTCCAATCTTTAATCTGTCTAGCACATATCAGTGATGAGTCCAGGGAGTTCAATAATAAATTAATTTTTGAGGAATTGGAACATCCTCATCTTTTACTTGCATGGGCAAATGACTGAGTACAACTGTGTTTGCAATTTGACTTCCAAGATCAAAGCCCATCTTTGTACTCCTGCTGAGGCTATAGTGGGTATAGCCCTGCCTTCACTGAACAATCCTGATAATAGCTTGCGGTCCAATATGGTAGTAAAATGACGACCATGTATATATTGGTGAAACTTCTTAACACCGAAAATGATTGAAAGACCTTCTTTTTCTATTTGAGACTACCCTTTCTCTGCAGTATTGAGTGTTCTTGATACATATCCTTTAGGTCATTCTGACCCATCATCTATTCGATGGGAAAGCATTGCTCCCACTCCATAGGGAGATGTGTCACACATTAATATCAACTCTTTTCTTGAGTCAAAATATACTAGAAGTGAAGATAACTGTAACAACTGTTTCACTTCTTCTTGTGATGTTTGCCAAGACCATCTCTGGTTTTGCTTGAGCAAGTAATACAGGGGTGCCAGTTCTGTCAACAAATTAGGCAAGAAGTGTCCATAGTAATTGATCATCCCCAAGAATGATATCAGTTCAGATGTATTCTTTGGCACTGGGGCTTCTCTAATGGCTTTCACTTTTTCTTCAACTGGATGTAGGCCTTGTGAGTCTACCTTGTGACCTTAGTAAGTTACCTCTTTTGCTTGGAATGTGCACTTTTCTTTTTTCAAAAGCACTCTTACCTGCGAAAAACATTTCAAAATTTCTTCCAAGTTCATCAAATGTTTATTTTCAATGAGTCCAGTCACAAGGATGTCATCCAAATAAACTACAACGTGGGGCAGTCCCTGTAGTAAACTTTCCATGTTCTTTGGAATATGGCACAAGCTGAAGATACCAAAAGGTAAATGAGTGTATTGGTACAATCCCTTTGTGTGTATTTATGGTGCAAACTTCGGGAGGCCTTCTCTTATTCCAATTGTCAATAAGCATGTCTCATATCAAGCTTCGTGCAGGTAGTACTACCTGTCAGTCTGGCGGACAAGTCTTCAATTTTAGGTATGGGGTGTCTATCCAACTTAGCCATTTTATTGACTGTGAATTTGTAGTCCCCATAAATTCGAATGCTTCAGTCAGGTTTGAGAACAGGTACAATTGGTGCTGCCCATTCTAGAAACTGCACTGGTTGTATCACTCCCAGTTTTTCTAATCTGTCCAGTTGGCGTCTATCTTTTCCCACATTGCGTAAGGTACTGGTCTTGCCTTCATGAATCTTGGTGTTGCCTCTGGATCTACATGAATCTTTGCTTATGGCCCTTCAATCTTTCCAAGTTCATCATTGAAAACTGAGGCATAATTTTATAGCAGCTCTGATAGCCCATTATTTCTCAGTTGGAAAAATACAGTCCATTCCAATTTAATTTCTTTCAGTCAATTTCATCCGTGGAGACTAAGTGCCTCGCCTGCTACCACCATCAAAAGTAATTTCATTGTTCGACCTCCGTAGTGTACTGTGACTTCACATATGCCTTGACTTGTATGTCTTCTCCCATGTAAGTTTTCAATTTGGCATCAGTTTCTTACAAATTTAGTTTATGTTGCCCATGATTCAGGTAATTAACAGTATGCTCAACAATCACCATAGTGGCTGCTCCAGTATCCACCTCCATTCTGATAGGCTTCTCATTCACTCTGATGGTTATATGTTCTCCCTAACTATAAATTATATAATGAGTAGATATCAGCATCTATTACTTCAGGCTTTTCAAAGCTGTTAATCTCATTGGGTTTTTGCTTTTGTCTGAAAGTCTGCCTGATTCTATCTTTACAATGTCTCATGAAGTGTCTGTTTCAATGTCAGAAAAAAAATTCAATATTTTTAAACTGTGATTCATTATACGGTTGTCTACTTCCACCTCTGTTACCATTATGCCATGCTTTTGCTGCTAAGTTATATCTTTTAATTTGTCTGCTGGTGGTGGCTGCTTCCCGCTTCTGAATAAAGTTTTGCACTTTCACGCACTTTTTGGCTGAGGCTTCCCACCCACCCAATGTGGAAGACGGCGTCATTTGGAACTCTCGATATGGCTTTCAAGTCTCTCACTGCACCTTCCATTGCCAGAGCAATTTCCAATGCCTTCTGAAAATCTAAATTTGTTTCAGACAGTAATCTCTTCTGAATCAAATCTTCATTTATACCGCACACCAAACGACCTCTAAGCATATCATTGATAGATGTACCAAACTCGCAATATTCAGTTAATTGTTTCAGACTTGCCACATAACAAGAAACTGACTCCCCTGCGCCTCTATTCCTTGGGTTAAATTTGAACCATTGCATCATCACCTATGGCTTGGGCTGGTAATGATTCTTTACGAGGGTAACCAAGTCATCAAAACTTTCCAAATCTGGAGCACTGGATGCCAACAAATTCTGAAATTAATCAATAGGTCTTACTCCCACATGTGCATAAGAGAATCGCTAGCTTCTTCTCCTCCCCTGCGATGTCGTTTGTCTGGAAGAAGAATGCAAGGCATTCAACATAGTGAGACCAGTCATCTGAGGTTGGTTTGAAAGGCTCCACTCTTCCAAATTGCAGCAAACTCTGAGAGGATTGCTTCAACGATCAGGAAGGAAATTTTTCTTTACTTACAATTATTGTGTGACGTATGGCCCGATATTGGTTCTTCTGATATCCTTAGTTCTTTCTTGCTTTTTACCTCGTCCTTTTGTGTCTTTGCTTGCTTTTTACTCTCGCCAGTTTTTTGGATCCAGTGCCTGGGTTTTTGGGGGTAAAGGATCCGGGTTACATGCTTGTTTCGGGGTGACCGAGTTGGTGCCAAGACAGGGAAGACCAGCAGACCGTTCTTAGAATAAACACATTCTTTTTATTTACAAAAGGAACTCAGTAGCTACACTTGTGTGCTTACAATACAAAACTCTGTCTTTACTCTTCAGAGTCTAACCCAAGACTACTGACTACAGAGGTAGCCTGCACTACTCTGCTATTGGGTATCAATATCTTGTGATCTTACAATACAACATTTGTCTTAAATGTATATTACATTTCAGATTACTACACATACCTAGCCCAAAGGAAGATGGTTGTGGTTGTTGGAGGTTAATCATCTCAGCTCCAGGATATCACCGCAGGAGTTCCTCAGGGTAGTGTCCTAGGCCCAACCATCTTCAGCTGCTTCATCAATGGCCTTCCTTCCATCATAAGGTCAGAAGCGGGAATGTTCACTGATGATTGCACAATGTTCAGCATCATTTGCGACTCCTCAGATACTGAAGCAGTCCATGTCCAAATGCAGCAAGACCTGGACAATATCTAGGCTTGGGCTGACAAGTGGCAAGTAACATTCGTACCACAAAAATGCCAGGCAACGGCCATCTCCAACAAGAGGGAATCTAACCATTGTCTCTTGACATGCAATGGCATTACCATCACTAAATCCCCCACTATCAACATCCTGGGGGTTACCATTGACCAGAAACTGAACTGGACTAGCTATATAAATACTGTGGCTACAAGAGCAGGTCAGAGGCTGGGAATCCTGCCCCAAGTAACTCACCTCCTGACTCCCCAAAGCCTGTCCACCATCTGCAAGGCACATTTCAGGAGTGTGATGGAATGCTCTCCACTTGCCTGGAAGAGTGCATTTCCCATGGCACTCGAGAAGCTTGACACCATCCAGGGTAAAGCAACCCACCTGATTGGCACCACATCCACAAACATTCACTCCCTCTACCACTGATGCACATTGGCAGCAGTGTGTACCATATACAGCATGCACTGCAGAAATTCATCAAGGCTCCTTAGAAAGCACCTTCTAAACCCATGACCACTACCATCTAGAAGGACAAGGGCACCAGGTTGATGGGAACATCACCACCTGGAAGTTCCCCTCAAGTCACTTGCCATCCTGACTTGGAAATATATCACTGTTCCTTCACTGTTGCTGGGTCAAAATCCTGGAACTCCCTTCCTAACAGCACTGTGGGTGTATCTTCACCATGTGGACTGCAGGAGTTCAAGAAGGCAACTCACCACCACCTTCTCAAGGGCAGTTAGGGACAGGCAAGAAATACTGGCCCAGCCAGCGAAAACATACTTAAACAAAGTAAATAAATGCAATAAGATTAGCAGGATTTGTAAAACATAGCATTATCATAACAATTTAATTTTGTTTCCTCTTATTCCCAGTCTTTAACTCAGCAATAAATGTTTCATGTAAGTCTACAGCCCAATCGTCCATTTCATTCGCTGTAGGTGTAATTCCATCCTCAAGCTCATTTTCCGAACCCAAATGTGGTAAATTCTCATTTCGATTTAACAAAGTCAAAATGACATTTTTGCGCGCTAACACCTCATTTCTTCTCTGGTCAAAATCTCTTTTTGCCTTTTCAAAGATGCTATTGAGATGCTTCTTGTGTTCATATGAAAGGGTTTTGTATTCCTGCTTGGTTTGATCTTTAAACTTTTTATGATACTGTTATTTCTCCAAATCCCATTTCGAACAGGTCTTTTCTACTTCCCTTTGAGCAAAGTCAATTATATTCTCCCTGTGGAGTTTCATAGTTCGTTCCAACCCTTCAATTCTTTTGCATAATCCACAGACTATTTCATTCCACTCTTTTCCAGATTTTGAATGGTTTTTTGCAAATTGTCCACTTGCCTGGATTCCAAGTGCTGTATTTAGTGTATTAGCACCAGAAAGCATTTGTAAATCTGTCTCTCTGGCCATTGACTTTTCCAGACCATTTTGTGATATCAGTCCCTTTTGTTGGCAATTTCTGATTCCAATTCTGCTTGCACATTAGCTGTTTTCATATTGTCCATTACTGAGGTTGACACATCAGCAATTTTACTTGGATCAATTCTTTGCTCAACTGGACTACAATTCAGCAAAGAATTTTCATTCACAGGAACAACTTTGGAACCATGACAATCCATACCACACATCTCTTTCCTTTCATCCAGTTTGCTTCAAAGTTCGAGAATTTCATTGCTCCTTTCACGACGCAGTTCTAACAGTTTGTTTGTTTTGCATTCAACCAATTCTGCATTCAACCAATTATTCTGATTTACCAACAATTGCTTTTCTTGTTCAAGGCATTTTCCCTGATATTTCATAACAACTGCTGATGCTTGAAGTTCATCAAGTTTTAACTGAAGATCGACCTTTGTTAAGTTTTCTACTACAAGTTTATCATTTGGACATTTCAAGTCCTCAGTCAAATGTTCTACTTTCTGCAAATGATTCTCAATTGTTCTTACTAATTCTCTTCTTTCATTAGCAAACTCCTCTTTCACACATGAAAGTTGGTTTTCTACTTTAATCAGGTTTTCTTTCAATTACTTGTTATCTGCAATAGATGTTTCATTTTTGGCCACAGTAGTTTTCTGAAGCTTGTCAAGGTCAACATGATCAACTGCCTGCTGCAATACAGGCCAATGTTACCACATTACTGTCTCTGCTAGCCAAATCATTATCCAGATAAAAATCCACCCCTTCAATAGGTGGTTTAGGAATAATTCCCACCATAACAATTGCATTTGCAAAGTGACTTTGTAAGTTAACTTTAAAGAAAGAAACAGGTTCATAAATACCATTAATACCCGTTATTAACGCTTTTTCCTTCATAAATCTACCTGGAATACCATCAACCACCATCAGTGATTGATCTGCCCCTGTATCTCTCAAAACCTCAATCTGTTTATTTATTTTGTTGGAGGAGTAAGGGAACACTTCTCCCGTCGACACAAAACATCCAGGCCCTCTAATAGTCTGACTTCATTCAGCAGTGATCAAAGAAGGATTCTCTGGACATTCCTGAACCATATCCCCCTTTCCTGTATGCTCTGAGGGAACAGGTTTCACCTGCACCATTGCTACAGTTTTAACAATTATTTCCTTTTCTGATGTAACCTTTCCTGAGGATTCCTTTGGCGTTCCTACTACTGCAATAGGTCTGACATTTAATCTCCAGCAATCTGCCCGAACATGTCCCTCCTTGTTACTTGGGCTTTTGAATGTCACTTCCACCCTCAGCATCTTCCTTTCTGGTCTGAGGAAAAATTTCCTTAGAGTTCCCAACTGTCCCTTCTCTTCCCTGACTACTTGCCTTCCTTTCAGCTTCCCATCTTCTATCCTTCTCGGGTTTATGGGGATGACAGGAAAAAGATTTAGATTTATGGACCAGTTCATAATCATCAGCCATCTCTGCTGCCTATTTCGCTGTTTTAACCTTCTGGTCTTCAACATGGGTTCTAACTACAAGAGTAAATGAATTTTTAAATTCTTCAAGAGAATTATTTCCCTAAGGGCTTTTTTTTTCTCTACCATTAATGCCCATGTCCAATAGTCAAAATGACTTTGCTTTACCCACTCAAATCCAATATCGGTCTACCCAGGCTAGTTCCTTATATTCTAAAATTCCTGCCTGTATGCCTCAGGGACTAACTTATATACACTCAGAATAGCCTTTGTTTACTACATCATAATCCATTGATACCTCTCCTAAGAGTGAAGCATAAACCTCATGAGCTCTACCTACCAACCTATTCTAAAAGAGCAAAGTCCAGATTTCTTTTGGCCACTTCATTTGCTTAGCCGCCTTTTCAAATGAAATAAAGGATGTATCTACATCCCTTCCCTCAAAGTTCAGAAGAGCTCATACAAATTTAAACATATCCCCACTGGGTTCTGATTTGGAAATAAGTCCTTCCTCGCCTACTGGTGTCTCTTTTTAATTGCCAATGTTTTAAGCTAGAATTCTCTGCCTCTCTCTTTTTCTCTTTCCTATTTTTTTATCCCCACCATTTCTAACTCCCTTTCCTCTTTTCTTTATCTATCCTGCCTTTCTGCCTGTTCCCTTTTAAATGTTCTTTTTTTCTTTTTCGGCTGCCTCTAGTTCAAGTTTTTTCATTTGCAGCTGAATTTGAGCCCATTCCAATGAACCACCCCTTGGAGAACCTGATCTCTGAGGTATTCCTGCCAGTTTGTCATGAAGCTATTAATGTATATAATATTGGAAAATATGTTTCTTTTAAAATAGAGGTTTAGTCTGTGGGTGTGTCTTAATTAGATTAAAGCCAGCTAGTCTGGGTGCTTTGATGTGTACAAGTTTTGATATATAAGAGAGGAAGAGTGCATTTGCATTTTTTTGAATAGAGCATTCAAGAAGTGGGGTAAATTCTGGCACCTAGCGAGCAGAGACCAAGCAATATGTTTATATTGCTAATAAAATTGGTACTATGAAAGGGGTTTTATTGTTGGAAGAGGCTGGTAATACAATGAGAATTTACGTTCAATAGGCTGTGCTAGGTATAGCTTCAGCAGCGTGTGTTGAGCAGAGGCAATGTAAGATCCAAAGGCAGCTATAAGCCCCCAACTGTCCCCACAGGAACCACAGTGAAAAGAACCTCATTTTGAATTTGTACGGTGAAAATGCTTTGCCTGGTGTCTGGTTAAGTTTATGGGTTGCTGTTGCCTTAATGGAGATTAGTTTGGGAATTTGTTAAAAGCTATGATCGTAGTAATTTGTAGCCATATTTAATGTGTGTAAATTAATAAAATGTTTCATTTAGCTTAATATAAAATCTCTCGAGAACTGGTGGTATGATTCCTGAATTTAGAGTTCCATCTCAAACAGAACACTTAAAATGATAGATTATGACAGTTGTTTAAAGTTTCCCTCTGGGATTTTTAAAAATAACTCAGCTTTACCAACTGCTCGGTCATAACAAGTTTTAAATGCTGTGCTATTATCTCAACTATGTCCACCTTCCTCGCCCTTTCAGGTAATTTTAACTCCAGTTCATCCATCAATTCTATCAGCTTACTCTTGGTTAATTTCTGTAAACCAGCCAGAGTTACATTTTCCATCTGTAAAAAAATCTTAGCAAACTTCAAAGCCATTTTGAATTCCAACCCAGAAGTATACCTCAAAGCAACTCCAATTCCTATGTCCAGTACCTCTTTACCTCCACGTACTCGTTAAAATGGCTCACAGGTCCCACCAATCAAGGATTTCCAGTTCCAGACCAATTATTCCATGTCCAAACACCCGCTATCCATGTTTCAAATCCCACAAGAGCCCTCACTTTGTTACGATCCCAGCTGAGGTTACCCCCGGACAAGCCTGATCCCAGAGTGGAATCCAACTTGATAGATCCTAACTTTTATTCGTTTGTTTAGATAGGTGGAGAGTAGCTACTGAACAGAGGCACAAGAGTCAGCTGATGAACTTTTAACAAACAAATAAAACATTTATTCAACCAGGGAAGATTAACTATATTACATAGAAACATAGAAACTAGGAGCAGGAGTAGGCCATTCGGCCCTTTGAGCCTGCTCTGCCATTCATTATTATCATGGCTGATCATCCAGCTCAATAGCCTGCTCCTGCTTCCTCCCCATACCCTTTGACCCCTTTCGCCCCAAGAGCTATATCTAACTCCTTCTTGAAAACACACAATGTTTTGGTCTCAACTACTTTCTGTGCTATTGAATTCCACAGGCTCACCACTCTCTGGGTGAAGAAATCTCTCATTTTAGTCCTAAATGGTCTACCGCATATCCTCAGACTGTGACCCCTGGTTCAGGACTCCACCACCATTGGGAACATCCTTCCTGCATCTACCCTGTTTAGTCCTGTTAGAATTTTATAGGTTTCTATGAGATCCCCCCTCATTCTTCTGAACTCCAGCGAATATAATCCTAATCGACTCAATCTCTCCTCATATGTCAGACCCACCATCCCAGGAATCAGTCTGGTAAACCTTCGTTGCACCCCCTCTATGGCAAGTACATCCTTCCTCAGATAAGGAGATTAAAACTGCACACAATATTCCAGGTGTGGTTTCACCAAGGTCCTGTACAATTGCAGCAAGACATCCCTGTTCCTGTACTCGAATCCTCTCGCTATGAAGGCCAACATACCATTTGCCTCCTTTACCGCCTGCTGCACCTGCATGCTTACCTTCAGCGACTGGTGTACAAGGACACTCAGGTCTCGTTGCACATTCCCCTCTCTCAATTTATAGCCATTCAGATAATAATCTGCCTTCCTGTTTTTGCTACCAAAATGGATAACCTCACATTAATCCACATTATATTGCATCTGCCATGCATTTTCCCACTCACTCAGCTTATCCAAATCACACTGAAGCATCTCTGCATCCTCCTCACAGCTCACCCTCCCACCCAGCTTTGTGTCATCTGCAAATTTGGAGATATTACATTTAATTGCCTTATCTAAATCATTAATATATATTGTGAATAACTGGGGTCCCAGCACCGATCCTTGCAGTACCCCACTGGTCACTGCCTGCCATTCAGAAAAAGACCCGTTTATTCCTGCTCTTTGTTTCTTGTCTGCCAACCGGTTTTCTATCCATCTCAATACGCTACCCCCAATTCCATGCGCTTTAATTTTGCACACCAATCTCTTATGTGGGACTTTGTCGAAAGCCATCTGAAAATCCAAATAAACCAAATCCACTGGCTCCCCCTCATCAACTCTACTAGTTACATCCTCGAAATATTCCAGTAGATTTGTCAAGCATGATTTCTTCTTAAATCCATGCTGACTCTGTCTGATTCTGCCACTGTTTTCCACGTGCTCAGCTATTAAATCTTTTATAATGGACTTTAGAATTTTCCCCACTACCGATGTCAGGCTGACTGGTCTATAATTCCCTGTTTTCCCTTTTTAAATAGTGGGGTTACATTAGCTACCCTCCAATCTGGAGGAACTGTTCCAGAGTTTCTAGAATCTCGGAAGATGACCACCGATGCATCCACTATTTCTAGGGCCACTTCCTTCAGTACTCTGGGATGTAGATTATTAGGCTCCTGGGATTTATTGGCCTTCAATCCCATCAATTTCCCCAACACAATTTCCCTACTAATACTGATTTCTTTCAGTTCCTCCCTCTCACTAAACCTTGTGTTCCCCAACATTTCTGGTATGTTATTTGTGTCCTCCTTTGTGAAGACAGAACCAAAGTATGTCTTTAGTTGGTCAGCCATTTCTTTGTTCCCCATTATAAATTCCCCTGTTTCTGACTGTAAGGGACCTACATTTGTCTTCACCAATCTTTTTCTCTTCACATACCTACAGAAACTTTTACAGTCAGTTTTTATGTTCCCCACAAGCTTACTCTTGTACTCTATTTTCCCCTTCTTAAACAATCCCTTGGTCCTCCTTTGCTGAATTCTAAACTGCTCCCAATCCTCAGGTCTGTTGTTTTTTCTGACCAATTTGTATGTCTCTTCCTTGGATCTAATACTATCTCTAATCCCCCTTGTAAGCCATGGTTTGGCCACCTTTCCTGTTTTACTTTTGCGCCAGACAGGAATAAACAATTCTTGCAGTTCACTCATGCGCTCTTTGAATGTTTGCCATTGCCTACCCACCATCATCCCTTTAAGTAACGTTTCCCAATCCATCATAGCCAACTCACGCCTCATACCATTGTAGTTTCCTTTATTAAGATTCAGGACCCTAGTCTCAGAATCAACTATGTCACTCTCCATCTTGAAGAATTCTATCATATTATGGTCGCTCATCCCCAAGGGGCTTCGCACAACTAGATTGCCAATTACTTCTTTCTCATTACACAATACCCATTCTAGGTTGGCCTGTTCTCCAGTTGGTTCCTCAACATATTGGCCCAGAAAACCATCCCATATACACTCCAGGAATTTCTCCTCTATGGTATTGTTACTAATTTGATTTGCCCAATCTAAATGCAGACTAAAGTTAGCCATAGTTACAGATGTTCCTTTATTGCATGTATCTCTAATTTCCTGTTTAATGCTATTCTCAACATCACCATTACAGTTTGGGGGTCTATATACAACCCCCACTAATGTTTTTTGCCCCTTAGTTTTTCTCAGCTCTACCTATATAGATTCCACATCGTCGGAGCTAATATCTTTCCCCACTATTGCGTTAATTTCCTCTTTCATCAGCAATGCAACTTCACCACATTTTCCTTTTTGTCTGTCCTTCCTAAATATTGAATACCCCTGGATGTTCAGTTCCCATCCCTGGTCACCTGCAAACATGTCTCAGTAATCCCAACTATATCATACCTGTTCGCATCTATTTGCGCAGTTAATTCATCCATTTTATTCTGAATGCTCCTTGCATTAAGGCATATAGCTTTAAGGCTTGTCCCATTCCCACTATTTTTCACTGAGGCCCTGTTTGATTCTTGCCCTTGATTTCTCTGCCCACCACTTTTCTTATTCCCCTTCCTGTCGTTTGCTCTTGTCCTTGATTCCCCTTCCTCTGACTCCTTGTATAGGTTCCCATCCCCCTGCCATTTTAGTTTAAACCCTCCTCAACCACTCTAGCAAATGTTCCCCCTAGGACATCAGTCCCGGTCTCGCCCAGGTGTAACCCGTCCAGTTTGTACTGGTCCCACCTCCCCCAGAACCGGTCCCAATGTCCCAGGAATTTGAAACCCTCCCCCTCACACCATCTCTTCAGCCACGTATTCATCCGATATATCCTGCTATTTCTACTCTGACTAGCATGTGGCACTGGTAGTAATCCTGAGATCACTACCTTTGAGGTCCTACTTTTCAACTTACTTCCTAACTCCCTATATTCTGCTTTTAGGACCTCATCCCTTTTTTTACCTCTGTCGTTTGTACCAATGTGTACCACAACCACTGGCTGTTCACCCTCCCCCTTCAGAATGTCCTGTAGCCGCTCTAAGACATCCTTGACCCTTGCACCAGGGAGGCAACATACCATCCTGGAGTCTCATTTGCGGCCACAGAAACACCTATCTATTCCCCTTACAATTGAATCCCCTATAGCTATTGCATTCCCACACTTTTTACTCCTCCCCTGTGCAGCAGAGCCAACTGTGGTGCAATGAATTTGGCTGTTGCTACTTTCCCCTGAGAGGCCAGTACCCCCCCAACAGTATCCAAAATGGTATATCTGTTTTGCAGGGTGATAGCCACAGGAGATTCCTGTACTGCCTGCCTAGTCCTTTTGCTCTGCCTGGTGGTCACCCATTCCCTTCCTACCCGTGGACTCTTAACCTGTGGTGTGACCACCTCTCTACACGTGCTATCCATGATACTTTCCACCTCGCAGATGCTCCACAGTATTCTCATCCGCCACTCCAGCTCCGAAACCCGGGCTTCCAGGAGCTGCAGCTGGAGACACTTCCCGCATACATGCTGGCCCCAGGCACTGGAAATGTTCCCGGCTTCCCACATAGAGCAGGAGGAGCACACCATGGCTTTGAGCTCTCCTGCCATGACTTGCCCCTTTAAATTAAATTAAACCTTTTGGAAGATACTTAATAGCAAATAATATCAATTACTCTTGGGCCCTTCTTCCCTGCTCCTCGTTGTTACTGACTTTACAAACAATGAACCACAAAATAAGACCTTAAAAACTATAAGCAATAAAAGTAGTAAATACTTAACTGACCGTACTCACGGTACTCAAAGGACCACCTCGTTCCCTCCTCACCGTACTCCCAAAGCAGCACTCCAGTGACGACTGTGGTGCTGACTACAGGACACTCTTCCCAGACTGCTTTGCAGCGATGCTGACTGCAGGACACTATTCACTGAGTATTTCACAGCAATGCTGACTGCAGGCAAGACGCTCTTCCCAGATATTATGGGTCTCTTCCCAACACCCCCCAGGAGCTTATCACATCGTGGGCCAACCAGTCTCATTGAATTCCATCCTTCACATGAGGCTTTCCAATCTCTACTCTCCAAGACCTCGCCTTGGAATCTTCTCCCAAACTGATGCCTTCTCTCAGCAGCCTTCCGCAAGGATTCACCTCCAGGGTTTCGAATTCTCCTTCTGATGTTCCTTTTCCCTGGGTAACCACATGCATTCAAGTTGTATTCCATGCACTCTCTCTCACCAACTCTGTGTTAACAGTACACCACTGCTTCGCATGCCCATAGCAAAGAGTTATAGACCTGCAGTTGTCTCTTTGGGCCTTCTTGCTTCTTGCAAGCTGTTCTCGCTTTAAATCTGCTTTCTGTAGCTTTTGTCTCCTTAAGTCTGAAGCTTGGAGCCTTTCTCTCTGCCCCTCACTCTTAACTTCACTTAATAGGACCTTTTCCCATATTCCTATCCTTCCTTTGACTAGAAGGTCTTCTTTGGACTTCCCTCTCTTCCACGCTCCTGGATTTTTGGGGTTTGCTTAGTTTGGGATTGCCATCTGTCCCATCTAGACTGCTTCTGCTTCACACCTGTCTTCAAAGCAGCTGAACTCCAACAGCTTCCAAAACAATAAACTGTTTCTCTTCTTCTTTGTGTCTCTCTGTGGGAGGGATCTGCCTTTCTGACCCCCTGTTGCTATGTAACAGCCAGTTTTCTACTGTTGTGTTTGTTTAACTTCTCCTTAGGGGTCATAAAACTCCTCATTAGAAATGCAAGTGCCTTTTTAAAAGGAAACTAAAACTCCATTTGACCTTTCTTAACACACAGGTGCAGAAATACAAATCAAACTTAAACTTTAGTGCTACAGCTCATTCCTCACACCTACAAATACCAATATAACTTACTTAAACTATCTCTATTTCCTAACAGTCCCATTTTAAAGAAGCATTGTTCCCAATGTACTGAATGGCACCAATTGCACAATCAGGATAATCTTTGGGATTGTTTTAACAAACAGGAAATTACATTTAGGTGGGATCTTCAGTATAAAAAGAGTTTCAAGGTTCTTCACAGAGAAGTGAAGGGAATGAAGAGGAGGTGAGCAGGGTGACCAAGAGTTTGATCCAAGAAGTAGGCCTTAATGAGAGTCCTGACAGGGAATGTTAAGTGGCCTTGTGTTGTTGAGTGAAAGGTTAACGTGTCAGAAACTTGAATCCCAATCCAAAAGTGCCTCCAATTTTAATACAGGGGATGGTGTGCAAGCAGCTAACCAACTTCAAGGAAACTGAGTTGGCACTTTAAATATTACAGTGAGAGATTCAATGTTATTCACCATATGATATTTAATTGTGGACAGCTGGATTTCCTGGGAAATCTGGCAACTAAATCAAGGGAGCACTGTCAGATCCAGGATTTGGAGTGCCGCTTTCTTTACTTGCTGGATCCAGCATGCCTGCCTTGTCAACACCTTGAGGTTAGGTACACCTCCCCCCATCTTCCAATCACACCCCAACAATCAAGGCCTCAACTTTGCCCTTGAACCCTCCAACCTCCCCCTCTGTCACTCTCCAAGCCTCCAATTTCCTCTAGGTCCAATCTCCACTGGGCCTCCAATCCTCAATACCACATCAGAACCTAGGATCCAACCACCCCACCCTGGGACAGGACCCTGAGATCATTTTGCCAATTCCGGACTGATCAAACCCTTCTCCTGCCCCGAATTCACCAACCTGAATCAATCTCTACCCAGGATTGACCCCTCCTCTGCCCCTGAATTGGCCTCACTCCCTCTCCTGACTAGACCAATCCCCACCTAGTACCCGAGGGACTGCCCCTACTCCCCTACTCCAGATGTTCTTCCAACACTGGGACACAATTTACCTTGTCCTGCAAGCTCCACAAATCTTCTCCCCACGCAACAAGTCAAACTTGTCAATTATTCTGGCGCCAGACAGGGGAATTGTTTGGTGATGTTACCAACTCCCACTCCCACACAAGGTGGGCTAGGTAAGTTAAAATCCAGCCCATTAAGTCCAGTTGCTGCAGTGCATCTTGTATACAGTACACACTGCTGTTGATAAGCATCAGTAGTGGAGGTAGTAAATGTTGAAGATGGTGGATGGAGTGCCGATCAAATGGGCTGCTTTGTCCTGGGTGGTGTTGAGCTTCTTGACTGTTGTGGGAGCTGCACTCATCCAGGCAAGTGGAGAGTATTCCATCACACTTCTGACTTATATCTAGTAGATGGTGCATAGGCTTTGGGGAGTCAAATGGGCAGATAAGTGGCAGATGGAATTTAACCCTGAACAGTGTGAGGTGATACACTTTGGAGAGAGTAATTTGACAAGGAAATAGTCAATGAATGGCAAGGCACTAGGAAGTTCTGAGGAACAAAGGGACCTTGGCGTATGTGTCCATAGATCTCTGAAGGCGGAAGGGCACGTTAGTGGGGTGGTGAAAAAGGCATATGGGACACTTGCCTTTATCAATCGAGGCATAGATTACAAAAGTAGGGAGGTCGTGTTGGAGTTGTATAGAACGTTGGTGAGGCCACAGCTGGAGTACTGTGTGCAGTTCTGGGAAGGATGTGATTGCAGTGAATAGGGTACAGAGGAGATTCACCAGGATGTTGCCTGGGATGAAACATTTAAGTTATGAAGAGAGGTTGGATAGACTTGGGTTGTTTTCGTTGGAGCAGAGAAGACTGAGGGGTGACCTGATCAAGGTGTACAAGGGGCATGGACAGGGTGGATAAGGAGCAGCTGTTCCCCTTAGTTAAAGGGTCAGTCACAAGGGAGCATCAGTTCATGGTGAGGGGCAGGATGTTTAGGGGGGATGTGAGGAAAAAGTTTTTTTACCCAGAGGGTGGTGACAGTCTGGAATGCACTGCCTGGGAGGGTGGTGGAGGCAGGTTGCCTCAGATCCTTTAAAATGTACCTGGATGAGCACTTGGCATGTTATAACATTCAAGGCTATGGGCCAAGTGCTGGTAAACAGGATTAGGTAGGTAGGTCTGGTGTTTCTCGCATGTCGGTGTGTACTCGATGGGCCGAAGGGCCTCTTCTACACTGTGATTCTGTGATTCTGAGAGTAAGGAGGTGAGTCACTTGCCACAGGATTCCTAGTTTCTGGCCTTCTCTTGTAGTTGCACTATTTATATGGTTAGTCCAGTTCAGTTTCTGGTCAATGGTAACCCTTAGGAGATTGATTGTGGGGGATTCAGTGATGGTGATGCCACTATATGTCAAGGGGCGACGCCCGATTTTTAATTTATATTGAAATTAATGGAAATGAAATTGGGCGGTTTCTATAATGGATGACGGATCTGTAACACCCAGGTGACAATTTAACATCTACTCCTCCCTTTCTATTTGTTGGATTTTCCCAAGTTATCCACATCAAATAGACCTCTCCTCGTTTCTAAAATGTAACGACTTAAAAATTGGAACTTGTAAACAGAAAGTACCATTATCAGCTGTTTCCTGAGATTGACTAACATGCACTTGCAATCCAATCATTTTTATTTTAGCAGCCAACTTGGAGGATATAAATACCTGTTACACATCAATGCATATCTGCTGTCCTGTTACAAAATACTATTGCTTGTAGGAAGCAAGACTTGTCAATATATTAAACAAGATCCCAATAAACATGATCAGATTTTAAAAACAAAAAGCTAAAAGCTACTGCGGATGCTGGAAATCCAAAACAAAAACAGAATTACCTGGAAAAACTCAGCAGGTCTGGCAGCATCGGTGGAGAAGAAATCAGTTAACGTTTCGAGCCTTCACAACCCTTCGGCAGAACTGAAGCATAGTTAGGAGAAAGGAGAAATATAAGCTGGTTTAAGGTGGGGGGGCGGGGGGAGAGAGAAGTTGATTTTGTTCTATTTTCTAAATTGAATCGGTCATACACCTATTTATAAAACCACAGAAATGTTTATTTATGATTTTCTGTCATATATATATAAAAATGTCAAAGTAATTAAATCATTACTTTCAAAGTCTTGATTTATCTCATTGAATGTCTATATCTGAGGTCTATATGCTTTATGAACAGTATGACACATTCATTTTATATATTTTGTATGTTTTTGATTATTAAAGGTTTGATGAACATAGTAAGCCCAGAGGTTTATTTTTTCAATGTCCTCTCATCAAAACACTGGATCTTGCTGAGTTCCACTGTCACTGAAATCCCTCTCGTACCCTACAAAGATAACCATTCTTCATGTGTCCAGCCAGTGATTGTAGACAGGTTATTCAGCTGTTCTCACCAGGCAACAGTACAATGACACTATCTGGCAGGGAACAGCTATCAGGGCTCGAAGGCTCTTTCATCTTATCCTCTATAGTGTATAGCAACTGTAAGTACCCAAATACTTCCCAAGGTCAGTCAGTAGGAATTGAACCTTTGACTTTCTGGTCATGTCTAGCTTAGTTCAATACTGTACAGTCGGCACCAGTGGGTTTTGGAGGGAGCTTTTAAAAAAAAATCTAAAATTCAGTTGTACTGTATCCTGATTACTACTGAGAGAAACAAAATCATTTCCAATCTGGGGCGGGGGGGTATTATTTTGTCATGTGGTAGGGGTTTAGACAGGGTTTGGGGATTGTCTAGTCTCCTAAAAGTATGTTGTTTAAGTCCATAGTCTTTTTAACCAAGACTATCTATTTACAGCATGTATTTACAAATTTGGACCTCCACACGAGGCAAGAGCTTTTGCTCTCTTCATTTTCTCTCATACTTCTCAGACATGTGATCTGACACCATTATGACATTAGCATCATGTATGCTTCTGATGTTAACCCTTTATATCCACCCCCCCACCCCCTTCAGTGGTGAGTGCACAGTAACGTTGCACAGCAATCACTCAGGTCACCTGTTGGACTTCAAGGTTGAGGCACATTGGAGGCGTGAGGGCAAGGGCTGCCCTACGGTTGAGGCGATTGGGGGTGGGGCAAGGGCTGACCTGCAGTTCAGGTGCGTTGGAGGTGGGGGCAAGGGCTGGCCTGCGGTTGAGATGGCTTGGGGGTGGGGGCAAGGGCTGCTCTGTGGTTGAAGGTGGTGCACAAGAACGTGTGGGGTGGGGGGAGGGAAGCTGCCATGCATCAGGGAAACCTTGTATAAAATGACCATTCCTCTTCAGCTGAGACAGTTCAGATGCAGCCACATTGATATGCGTGGAGCTGGGCCTCTAGCTTATCTGCCCACTCAAGCAATGCAGAGGAATGAAAGCGCCACCAAGTGCCCAGATCTTTTTATCCCTCAGGCACAGACTGCAAACTAATGACCGTTTTAGTGGACTGCAGAACAGTTGAATGACTGGGCACATTGTATTATCTCCTTGCTAAAGCTGGCTGTGGAGCAGTCAGTTGTGGAGGCACTTATAGTCCCTTGTAATGTCATCATTCAGGTTTGGACTAGTCTCCTCCATGGTTCAAGCTAACAGCACAGCCTTGCAGTGCAGGTCAGGAGAATGCCTGCACCTGAGCTGAGAGCACAGCATGCAGTCCAATGGACAAAGCTGCTGCCAATCGGTCAGGTGGAATGGGGCGGAGCAGGGTGGGGTTTTGGGCAGCCATGTGGTGCACTAAACTCTGGCCATCCAAATGGTGGCCAGCACTCTTCAGGATGCGTTAAGAGGTTTTCAGGATTAAACAACGGAGGTTCTTATATACCCAAACTAACCCACGTGTCTCTCTCTTTCATTCTGTAAGAGGAGTACATCAGGAGCATGGAGCCTAGTGATCTAGCTATATGCCTCATGGCATACAGAGAGTGGAGACAACAAAGAAAAGAGCGACAGAGATGCCTGGCTGTGCAGGTGGGAGACGCAGCACCCTCGGGAAGAAGGGGTGGCTGGGGCACCCACACACGCCGCTGAAGAGCCACAGCGAGCCACCGCCTGTTGTTCCTAGCTAGACCAAGGGTCTATAGACACTGCCTTTCATCCCTGCAGATGATCGACAGCTAGTGTTGCTGAAGACTGCGAATGTCTAGAGAACTGGTCGGTCACATCTGCCAGCTACTGCAGGATTTGGTGCCAAGGGGACATGGAGGGCATCCACTGCCAGTGGTCGTGAAAGTGACAGCAGTGCTCAAATTTTAAGCCAGTGGCTCCTTTCAGGGCTCCACAGGTGACCTCTGTGGGATATGACAAGCCTCCACCCACAAATACATCCATGACGTCAGGGATGCCACTTTCGCGAGGGCACACAACTTTGCGCATTTCACCCGGAGCCAAAAGAGCCAGGATGCAAGAGTGATTGGATTTTCCCAGATCTCGCGTTTCCCACAGGTGCAGGGTGTGATCGACTGCACTTATGGGGCGCTCATATCTCCGTCTCAACACACAGTCAACTATGCTAACCGTAAGGGCTTTCATTCGCTGAATGTTCAGCTAGTGTGCAACCACCACAAACACATCCTGCAGGTCTGCAAAAGATTTCCAGGAAGTGTTCATGATTCCTACATTCTCAGTCGGTCATAGATCCCTGACTTCTTCCAGGGTCCACAGGGGCTGCAGGATTGGGTCCTCAGGGGCAAGGGCTATCCACAGAAGAAATGGCTGACGACATCCATGCAGCGGCCTCACTCTGCAGCAGAGAGGAGGTATAACGAGGCTCATGCTGCAGCTCGCAACTTGGTGGAGCAAACGTTCGGGAAGCTGAAGATGAGGTTCTGGTGCCTGGATCAGTCTGGTGGAGCCCTGCAATACAGTCCGCAGAGGGTGTCATGCATCGTCGTCTCCTGCTGTGCCCTTTACAACCTGGCGCGGCAATAGTGAGAAGAGCTCGATGAGGAGGAGATGCAGGTGCTGGAGGTCTCCTCCGATGAGGAGTATATCCACGGTGATGAGGGTGAGAATGACAGCGATGAGGCCCTCACACTGGTCAGACGAGGCAGGCACGCTTGGGAGGCCCTTGTAGCTGCTGATTCATGGAGAATGATGACAACATGCAGTGGGGAGACCCCATAGATCCTTACATTGCATCTGTGAATGTTTGACTCCAGTCTGGCTTATGCAGTAGGAATACCCTCTGTGATAATGTTCCTGTCATGGAGATGCAGTAGAGGCCCTAATAGTAGCTCGATTCCAGGAGGACAACATGCAGGAAGGACACTCCATAGATTGTCACATAGCATGTGTGAATGTCTGACTCCTGTCTGGCCGAGGGCAGCTCGCTTGTGCTCTGTGATCAGGGTCATATCATAGAGACACAGCCATGAAACTTTAAAAACAGCTGATTCTTTGTCCGCCTTCAGCACCTGAGCCCTTCAGGAGCACAGCGTCACTGGTCACAGATGCTGAAGAGATGGAGGCCAGCCCCACCTTAAAGGCGCTGAGAGCACACAGAGAGAATGACAGAATTCTGTGATGCCTGCCCATGACATTCTGGCAGCAATGACAAGGGCCATTGAGGTGTAGGCATCAGTAATGTGTCCAGGGAGTGTGAGGCCGGAACATCACTTTGGTCTAAAGGCTGCACGGAGCACAGGGAAGAGGCCCTGGACTGAGACACCTGCTTTTATCTTGTGCAGAAAGGCTTCACATCTGAATGACATGAACACTGCTCATCAGAACAAGGAGCCAAAGGCAGGAAGACATTCTTGGGAGTTTATTGACAATAGCGAACAGTGTGTACAAGTGATAACACCCATGCCCAGGCTGTACAATTACATCTTCTTCACTTTCCTAACCCTGCCGCTACGTCTTGGTTCTCCGCAGACATCCACAGTGGAGGTGGAGGGAGCCTGCTGACTGCTACGCCATCTGTGATGACCTTGGCAGGCGTCCTCTGGAGGGCCGAGACCTGGAGGGCCCCGGCCTGCTTTTGGAGTCCTGCTGTGTGGCAGTGGCACCCTCCTCAGCCTGTGGAGATGGAGCTGCTGAGGTCACAGGAAGAGGGGATTCGGATGGGCTGAACCCTCCCAGGGTCACCTGGATAGATAGCCTCTTCCCTATGGGTGCCTGAGGGCCCCTGGCTGACTCCTTGAGGAGATGGGGTAGCTGGAGTGAGATCAGGCTGCCCCCCACCCCTCTTGAATACACACTGTTGGAGGCCAACTATGGCAACAGCGATCGAGTTCAGTCCGCCAGCCCTGCACGAGCGACATCCTGACCCAAGGTCTCCATGGCAGCCGCCATCCTACCAGTGTTGACCTTGGTGCTTTGCAATGCCGGCGCTATCACCTCAGCCTGAAGGTGGATGGACTCCTCCATCGTGCCTTGAGGAGTGCAGCGGACATCCCTTCCTGATGTTCCCAAGCTTGCTTTTGCAGCTCCAGCAACTGTGACATGACTGAGTCCAGAGGCTCGTCATCTGACTCGGACTCAGAAAATTTCTGCCTCCAGCATTCATCTGAGTGCCGAGGACCTGGGAGGTCCCTGCCGCCGCCTGCTGTGGATCAGAAAGTGCAACGTGCTCACCAAGATTGTGATCCCGAGGCTACTCTAAAGTTTGGTCCCATTGAGGTGTGTGTCTCTGCGCTGGTGGAGGGTGTGGGTGAGCACTGTGATAGGTCTTCAGGGAGTCTTTCAGTGGATTCCTCTTCTGAGCTTCCCCCAGGGCTCAACTGGAGGCCCTGGGTCATGGACCCTGTCGGGTGTTTGGCAGAGGTACCTGCGAAAGCAAGGGGAGATAATTAGTGCATGGCAGTGGCCTGTGAAAGAGGACACATCACTCACAGCATGGTTGTCTGATGGATGATGCACTGCTGGATCCTCACTTGGTAGAGCAGTGCCGACCTCACCATCAGCACAGGACCGGTTCAGATAATCACTGGCCAACTGGATGGCTCTGTTTTCAAAGTCTACGAGGACCTTGATTTCAGGAATTCCTCCGTCAGTCTGCGACCTCTCTCTCTTGTTGTGTGCCAGCTTGTCCTGCATGAATAGAGATGGAGAGTGTAAGCAGGACGCCTGCCAGGCCAGATGATAAGTATGTCTGGCCTGTGTGGGTGGTGAGTGGTGCCATGGACGGGATGAGGACAGTGAAGGTGTGTATGAGAGAGTGAATGGTGATGTCCCTTGAACTTGCAGTAAGTGAGGGCCTTGTGGATGGGTGATGGGTTTATGAGTGTGTGAGTTGAGAGTGATGAGAATAGTGTCTTACCCTGGCAGAATGGAGAAGATCATTCATCCTCTTTCGGCACTGGGTGGCTGTCCTCTTTTGTAGGGCATTGGCGCTGACCACTGCTGTCACTGCCTCCCAAGCCAGATTAGTGATGTTGCTGCCCATCCTGTGCCCTGAGTGGGGTAGAGGACACTATGGCGAGTGTCCACTGCATCCAAAAGGTGCTTGAGGGACGTGTCACTAAACCTGGGGGCTGCAATCATTTTGCCTTTCAGGGCCATGTCTTTGCAGCAGTCATGGGCTGGAAGCACTGAGAGGTGAATGCATGGCTGCTCCTTAAGTATAACACCCATCGTGATGAAGTGGCAAGGTGATGGCGTGGCAGGCAAATGAGAGCCCGCCCGCCATGGAAATGGCGTGTTTCCTGGGAATGCATAATTAATGCGGCAGGTTTGGGACGATATGGATGAAAAGCAGCTATTGCGGCCGATGGGTAAAATGTCGTTTTACCTGCCCACTACCGTACTTAGTGCAAATCTGGGGCGATTCCGCCCAGTGTGTCCGCTGTTGTTTGACTTTTTCCATGCATATACTCTGATGGAGTCATACCTCATCAATCTTAATCTGAGCTGCTGGATTTTAGGCAGCATCCTTGCAATTTCTTTCATGTTCCAAAGTGGTTTATTGGTCTGTTTCGATTTTGAAACATAATCCTATAAAATAGTCAGAAATTTTTTCACACGTCCACATTGCTACCAAAGCTTCTTTTTATATTGTGGTGTATTATTATTCCATTTCTGTCAGTGACCTAGAGGCACAGTAAACTGGTCTACACTGGCCATCTTTTTGCACTTGAATAAACCTGCCCTTAGATCTGTAGTCAATGTATCTGCTGCTAGTATGCTCAGTAAGCCTGTGCTGTAATGCACCAAGATTTCAGAGGAGATTAATAGTTGCTTAATGCTTCCAAATATATTTTGCTAGTCTACATTCCAGCACCACTGTTGACCCTGTCTCAAATGCTACTTCAAGGCCTCCTTAACCTCTGCTAAACCTCTGTCTACTTGGTTCACAATCCCCAGGAATCTTTGAAGCTCAGTTATGTTCCTCGGTTGTGGATATTCTCAAAAATTTTGCTTTTAGTGGATTAACTATGATTCCTGTGGCTTGTACCATGTGACGTAGAAACTTAATCATGGGTTTGACAAACTCACATTTTTCAATCAGTGTTAGGTCTGCATCCTGTAAAGCTCTCAGGACTGCTCTGACTCTGCGATCATGCTCCTCTCTCATGGATCGATGTATGAGTATATCATCCATTGGCATGTTAATCCTTCCATACCTTCTAAATTGTTGGACATCATTCTCTGGAAAATCCCTGGAGCAGATTCGATTCCAAAGGGCAATCTATTGAAACAATAATGACCGAAGGGCATAATGAATGTGGTTGGTGATCTGGATTCTTCACCCAGGGGCAATTGCCAAAATCCATTGTTTATATCCAATCTGGTAAATAAAGTGCTCTTGTCTAGCTTTTCTAGGCCCTCGTCCACTGAGGCCATCGGGTGGATCTTACATTCCACTGCTTTGTTTAGATGAGTTAAATCCACATAGGTTCTTTTCGAGCCATCTGTTTTTGTGACCGTAACCATACATGAACACCATTTTGTTGGCATGGTAACCGGTGAAGGGTTCTTAAAATTCCCACATTTTTCATATCATCAACAAGGATATGACTTTTGGACTTTTACCTGAAACCAGACAACGAGAGGAGACAGAATATGCATCTTCCCTTTAAAACAATTAACACAAAACTAAAGCCCATAAAATCCTGCATAAATAAATCGCTACTAACTATGGGGGCAGGAAGACCACAATCAATGCAATTATGCGAACCCATCAATACTCCACACATACAATGGCTTTCAGTTCAAGACTAGTTACGAGGGCAGGAAGACAATGATAAATATCATGCGAGCCCATTAAAAACGAGACAACAATCACCTGAAGAGGCCCACCAAAAACCAGACAAAGAGCTAACATTAATTTGGATTGAGATAAGAAATTTGAAAAAAAAACAGTATAACTGGGGCAGCAGATCTGAGTGGGAGCAGTTTTGGGCAGGGACACAGAAGGATGAGCAGTTTTGAAAGCTGACACAAGGCAGTGAGCAGTTTTTGGAGCGGTTTTTGCAGAGTTTAACAGGGAGCTGAGCCAAGCGGAGGAAGGAGATCTGGAGGTTTGCAGGCCCGCAGGCAACATCACAGCGAGGGGCATGGGGTGGCAGGCTCAACCGAAGACAACAAGGCCCCAACCGCAGCCCTCCACGAAGATCGACCATCCACAACCGCGCCCTCCACCCAATTGAAGAACCTTTGCAGATTCCACAGACCAGGACCACGTGGGGACGGCAGGCCCCAGAGGACACAAAGAGCGTACCCGAAAATTGCAATCGGCTTACCCGGCTGGATTTTGAACTGTCAAGGAACCCTGGTTGGTGAGCATGATCCCTGACCTCTCCTAATTCAATTTAGTTAGGTTTTGGGGACGGGACAAGGGTAAGGGGATTAGTAGTGTGATTTTCCCTCGTTATGCCGTGTGTTCCCCATTCTTAACTAAGTGTACTTTGTACATCTGTATAATCTCAGTGTAAGCCTAATGTTATAAGTTCATTTGTGACTTCAATAAACTCAGTTTTTTTTCTTGTACCAAAACCAGTTGTCTGTTGCACTTTGTCACAACCCCCAAATAAGTCCAAGGTCTAGAACCCAGGGAGTAGGAGTGATTCGAACCACTCAGAAGTCAGAGGTGGAGCTGACACATACACCACCACCCCCTACACCGGTGAGATAGCCCCTTACTGCTCCATCTTTTCAATTTCACCCTTGAATTTGTCCAAGTGTGGGTGAGGAACTTTCCTTGGGTTA
This sequence comes from Cetorhinus maximus, assembly GCF_964194155.1. Lineage (NCBI taxonomy): Eukaryota > Metazoa > Chordata > Chondrichthyes > Lamniformes > Cetorhinidae > Cetorhinus > Cetorhinus maximus. Next base: position 74,374,788 of record NC_135888.1, read on the forward strand.
AAGAGGCAAATTGGCTCAGCATCAGCCCCGTAGGATGATGTGGTACTCAGTCTTCAATTTTCCAGCCATGTAAACAATTTTGGGAACTTGTTTTGGAATGTGGTGCTGTAATTCTCATCAACAACTTTGTCCACCATAAAGATTAATTTCAGTTTTAGGCACACCTTTTTGCTTAGTAGAGAGCATTCTTGATTTTGAATGACATGGACAAGTTCAAGGATTTCTCTATCTTTATATTTCAGCTTCACCATGAGGTGGCCTTTCACTTTTATTGTAGTCCCTCCAGGGTCTGGTAGTTTAATAGACGAGGGTTACAAAATAATTTGTTTGAGCCATTTTACTTCATCTGATAAAATAGAAACCCCTGTTCCTGTGTCTAATTTTGAAGTCTGTGGGGTGTCCATCCACTTCGCGTTAACACCCCACAGCTTGCTTTCAGTGTGATTTTTTCTCCCCTGGGAAGATTAATTTCTGTTCTTATGGTTTTCCCACGTCTTTCACCTGGTTCTGCTTTAACATTTTCTCCATCTTTTTACAGGTTGTCAGCATTTTGAGCGACAGTTTTAAAGTGTCCTATTTTTCCACAGCAGTGGCACTCTGCCACCACAACGCCCCCTCCCCCCACACCACCTCCTACCCCAGATATTCTTCTCATATGTTTGGCTTATTCTTGCTGCACCAGAGACCATTTTAAAATGGTGGTTGGTGTGCATTTCACAGATTTGGCAGGCTCGGGCTTTGGCGCACTTTCCAGTTTATGGCCCACGAATTAAATGATCCAGCTCGATCTTCTCCCCGGGACCTCTACTGCCCAGTGAATGAACACCCAATTCTGTTTCCTAAGTTCCCTTTGACTCACGACATGCACTGCTTTCACCAGCGTTAAATCCTCTCTTGTCTATAAGAGATATGATAATGTTTTATCTAAACGCCTCTGCAATGACCCCCTCGCCAATCAGCTCATCTTTTAAATCACTTGTTTTAAATCACTCTGTACTGCTTTCAAGGTTAAGTTTTTGGCAATAAAGCTGTTGAATTTGTGGTGAAATTTGTGCCGTTGTAATTCTCAATCTCACAGACGTTATATCAACAATCAGGCCCAAAATTGCATGCTGAAACCAAGCTTTCAGACAGGGCAAGTCTTATTAGCACAGCACCTATTCAGTATCTGTTTTTACCCTTTCATCTTTCCCAGATGTTTCATTTCCTAATTTAAACTTGTTTACCGCAACAAAATAGAATAATATGATATAATATAAAATGGCTTCTTAAAAGCAATTAGCCACTTGCAGCAAAAAGCTGGAACAATATTTCAAATATCAAAAACAATTGGTGCTTTCACTGAATAAACCCCAATCTCTGCACATTGGCTAAATCTCTTAAATAAACCTTCTTTCCAAATATGTTCATTAAAGTGTAAGCATTATCACAAAGCAACCAATATCACAGTGGCAATTACTTTTAAGAAATATGAAGCCAGTTTCAGGTGGTCTTCTTATTGGAAAAATCAGGCAATAACACAAATTCTTTGGCCTCAACAGTCAGTGGTAAGATTTCGGCTATTTGTAGTTAAGTTGACAAATTGGTGCAAAATTTCTACTGTCTCTATTTTTCAACATTCCAACAGTCTGCACCTAATAGGAGCCCTGATAAAAATGAAATGCAGCATTAACTATTGCAAGATAAATTAACCAAGCCAAGATGGAATAGGAATAGGCTATGTACACACTACTTAAAATAAATGGATTCATGTCTGCATTAAAATAAGAGCCAAAGGAATTTCTAGGTTACCATTATTTTTTTTTTTATCTGCAGCCCTGTTGCCATTTTTCATTTTATTTGCCCTTTATGGGTTTTTGCACAAGTGTGGATTGTATTCAAGATATAGATTCCATGTCATTAAAATATTTAGCATTTGGAGTTAGATGCCTGACGACATGGGCCAAAATAAAGTTTGGGTCAATGAGTTAAGATATGAAACGATTAATAGAAAATGATTGGAAGCACTGGTGATTTATTCCAACCAGAGATGCATAAATGATTTGAGATGTTTTTGGCTAATAAAACCAGCTATGTAATCTCAAATGTTTTTTTTAAATAAAGAGTGACCTCACCTAAGCCAAGGAGGGGCTTTGGGCTGGACCCAGGATAAGACTAATTAGTTAACATGTGCATATCAATCATGACATAAAATTATAGCACAGCTCACTATGTCCAAGCTAATAGCAGTTTAAATACTTTTGCTACTGCTGTTAATTTTGCACACTTCCACCAGGCACTAATTGTAACCTTCTTCAAACTTCTGTACACTATTAAAGAACATGCTGAAAAAAAGACTTCACTGACAGCTTGTAGAGTTAAATTTTAATAATAAAGCCAAACAATATCGACAAGGAAAGTTGGATCTATGGGCTGTGTTGAATTAGCTGATCTGAGTTGGGTTAGCAAGACGGGTGATTTAGGTAACCCTCCATGGTATAGAGAGAGAAACAGAGGTTCCCACCTGCTGATCCCCATCCAGCAGCCCCCACTGGAAGTGTGCAACTGTGAGTGCAGAGACAGGCCTAGTTGTCATCTCCTCAGCTCTGATATGATGCTCACTGGTGACTAAGGTTTAAACTACTCAGAATCATTTCAAACTCAACCATTACAGGGACTAGGAAAATTGAGTTTCCATTCTAGCACTTATGTTTGAATTCAATCCCAGAGATGGAACAGCATTGCTAACACACTACGTGGAGAATTTTCTCCGTCAGGTGGGCCAGTTGGGAGCGGGCGCGGGCGGGCCTGGAGCTGACCGCAATCGGCTGTGCGCCGCCATTTTACATGGACGGGCCAATTAAGGTCCGCCCAGCGTGATGCGCACCCGAAACGCTCAGCGCCACCTGTGCGGGTGGGGTGGGTGGGGGGGGTGGGAGGAGGGAGAGTAGGGGCCTGCGCTCTTTCGCACATGTGCACGAAGGAGTGCAAAAATCCCCGAGCCAACTCCATGCCTCAGGGAGATTAGGTTCATATTTAAACTTTGAAATGAGGAGAGATAAAAATTATTCAGACATACCCCCTCATGTGGCAGTGTCACATGAGCTGGGACATGTTCATGAAGGGAACAAAATCTATTTATTAATTTAATAAAGCCTTCATGAAACCTCATCCCGCCTGTGGGTGAGGTTTCATGAAAACGTGAAGGCCGTTTGGGCCCTTCGCCTGCCCGTCAACCTTAAGGTTGAATGGGCAGCCCAGTCAATTGCCGAAATTGGTTCATTAATGGCCTTAACAGGCCTTTGACAGGTCGGTGGGCATGCAGCCACCTCTGGTGCGTGCCCGCCAAATGAAAGATCAGAATGGCATGTGATGGCGTCGGGACCGCACGCCTGACGTTACTGGGTATAATTTTACACGTCGGCTTGTGGGACCTGCCCCCGCACACCGACGGGAAAATTCTCCCCTATGACTTTTGATCATAAGATGCAGATGTTTGGGAAAACCATCTTCATAGGGTGGATGTGGAGAGGCTGTTTCCTCTTGTGGAAAAATCTAGAACTAGGGCCACTGTTTAAAAATAAGGGGGTCACCCATTTAAAACAGAGATGAGGCAAAATTTTTTCTCTCAGAGAGTTGAGAGTCTTTGGAACTTTCTTCCTGAAAAGATGGTGGAAGCAGAGTCTTTGAATATTTTTAAGGCAGAGGTGGATAAATTCTTGGTAAGCAAGGGGGTGATAGGTTATCAGCGGTAGGCGGGATGCAGATTTCAGGTTACTATCAGATCAGCCATGGTCTTATGAAATGCTGGAGCAGGGTCATGGGGCTAAATGGCCTACTCCTGCTCCTTGTTCGTATATTTGTATGTAATTCATAGGGCAGAACTTTCTGCCTGTCGGGCGGGTGGAACATGAGCGGCCAGTTAAGGCCCTCCCAGCGCATTTCCAACTCCCGTGAATAGCGGGAGTGTGCGGGCTGCGGTGGGCATGCACAGACCACCGGATCCAATGGTGACCCAGCAGTCTGTTTAAAGGAAGGCCTGGCAGCCTCCTGTACGCTGCTCACAATGGCCACGTCCAGGTCACACCGCAGGGGTCTGCTGAGCAGGGCACACTGGAGGGAAGGGCAGAGGAGTAGGTCAGGCTGCAGGGTAGGCCAATGTGCCCCTCACTTTTCTGATGAATAACTTGCTGCCCTCCTCGAGGAGGTGGCAGCACAGCGGGAGGTGTTGGTCCCCCAGGATGGGAGGAGGAGGCCCCCCAACATGACCAAACATGACTGGGAGTAGGTGGCGGAGGTGGTGAGCTCCCGCAACATGGTGCGGCGCACCTGGATCCAGTGCCGTAAGCGCTTCAACGATTTGTTGCACTCTGGAAGGGTGAGTACCATGTTGGCATTGGGCATTTAACCCAGCAGGTAGCCTTAGCCTTTGAGGCCCCTCCCCTGCCAAAGTCTTACTGTCATGACTGCATTGAATCATGTTGAGCATTTCTCATACGCTGGGTGGACAAGCAAATAGTGCCCATGCTTAGATCAGCCTGAGTGGTTCATGAGGACGAGTTCTCCCCCGTACCATGTGTTGCTCTTAGTCGCACGTGACTAGTCTGGGGGCAACCTGCAGGAGATGCAGCTAGGCACATACTCAGAACTCCAACACATGTCCTATTCACCGTGATGAGATTGTAGAAGGGGAGCCTCATGGTCTCGAGGCCTAGAGCGATCTGCTGCCCTCAATGTTACACATAGTTGCGCCACCTTGCTATGGGAGCTAAGACCGTGTGTTTCCTAAAGTGATGGACGCAGAATGTGTCCAAGGTGGCTGTTGTGGGGGGTTGGGAGCAGGCGTACTATCCTTGTGTGACTGATCAGCAGTAGCGGGGAGAAGAGGTGCTGGAGGCCTGATATGGGCCACTGTGGTTGGGGTGTGGCGTGCGCATGCAGAGTCCATGCGCGATTAGCCACAATGAATGGTCTTCTCTATTTTTCAGGAGAAGAATGCTCATAATGCTTGTGTGTGTTCGCAGACTGGAGGAGGCCAGGCCCAGCTGATGATGTTAAGCCGTTTCGAGCAGGAGGCCCTGGAGCTTGAGAGGCGCCATGCACCCAAGTCAACTGGGGTCAGTGAGGCTGGGTGGAACGGCTAAGTATTTGAGGTCAACAGTGAGATCCGCTCTGCCTTCTCACCATCCACAGCACTGATGGTTGTTTGATTTGTTGTTGTTGCAACATTGCTCGGTCACAGAGTGATAGAGTCAGAGGTGTGGGTCATAGACAAAGGTCCCTCGGCCCTTCGAAGATGCGCATGTCCAGCACCTTCCAAAGTCGCCTTATCCCATTTTGGACCACTATCCCCATGGCCTTGTATGCCATGACATCGCAACTGCACATCCAAATACTTATTACATGTTAGGAGGGTTTCTGCGTCCACCACCTTTTCAGGCAGTGCGTCCCACATTACTGTCTGCAAGAGTTGCTCATCACCTCACTTGTCAACCTCATGCACCTTACCTTAAATCAATGCCACCAGGTTACTCATCCCTCTGCCAAGGGGAAAAGTTCCTTTCTGTCCACCCTGTCGCCCCTCATTATGTTATAAAGCTCAATAATGTCACCCCTCAGTCTCCTCTGCTCCAGGGGAAATATCCCCAGTCAATGCTATGTGTTTTCATAACTCCAACTCTGCAGCCCAGCCAGCATCCTGGTCAGTGACCTCTGCACTCTCTCCACTCCAATCACATCCCTCCCGTGAAGCGCGTTTCACAACTGCACGCAGAACTATAACTGTGGCCTAGGCAGCGTTTTCTGCACTTGCAACATGACCTCCCTGTTCCTATATTCTATTCCTCGGATAATATAAGCAAGTATGGCATTTACCTTCTTAAACGCCTTAGGTACCTGTCCCACTACCTTAAGGGACCTGTCGACATGCCCAGCAAGGTCCCTCTGATCCTCTTTACTTTCCACAGTCCTACCATTCCTCGTGTATTCCCGTACCTTGTTTCTCCTACCCAAGTGCCTCACACTTATCCACAGAACATTCCATTTGGCATTCCTTAGGCCATCTGACCAGCCCATCTGTATCCGCCTGTAATGTTAGGGTCTCCTCCTGGCTATTTGCCACCCACCAATATTCATCTCCATTGGTTCTGGAAGGTTGAGCGCATAATGAGCCAGAGGGGAAGGGATGAAGTGTGTCACTGTGTGCACGCTAACTGATCCACTGTCCTTGTTGTTAATTTCAGCATCATCAGAGCATGGCCGCCAGGAGGAATTGCAGATGCCCCCCTCACACCTGGGAGCCCTCAACTGTCACCTGTGTCACACCATTTCTGTGAGGCAGGCACCAGCGCAGATACTAGCACCTCGGTGGTCATTGCAACATCGGCTAGTGTCCCGGGGCACAGTGGAGAGGACACTCCACAATCGCTGGAGGAGCTGGCAGAGACAGAGAGTGCCGATGGCGCCAGCAGTCGGAGGACTGCAGGGTACCAGGCACATGCTGAGTTGGGATGTGATGATACGCCCCTGCAGTCATCCACAATGCAGCAGCTGCAGGAAATGCAGCTGGGTGTGCAGGAGCATCTGGGAGTGTTGCACGATACTATGCTTCGCTTGGTGTCCGTGGTGGAGGAGTCCACACGGAGCATGAGTGACGCAATAAGTCTCATGGCAGAGCGTCATGCTTCCTCCATGGAGAGAGTGGCGACTCCCGTGGAGAGGGGCTTCCAGGAGAACAAGCAGCTTCTCCTGGGGTTACACTCGGACCTGCAAGCCCTCACAGCGCCAGTGGCCACAGCTGGTCAGTGCCAATGTGGCAGATGGTGTGGGCTTCAAGCTTCCCAGCTTGTTGCCCATCCATCGGCGGTGAGAAGGGAGGTCCAGGGCGACCTCACATCGGCGGAGCAGCTGCCTGTCGTATCTGTGGGCTCCTCTCACGGCGCTCCGGATGAGGGCACCAGCTCCTCCGCTCCTCTCCCAGTGACTGCTTCATCGGGTGAGACTGTAACAACTAGGGAGATGCCAGCTGTGGAACTGACAGATCCCTCCCAGGCGGGCCCAGCACAGGCTCCACGGGCCAGAGGACGGCCGCCAAGGTCATCGAGGCCAACAGGACAGCAGAGTCAGCAGGCTGGCTCAGATGCCACTCCGAGCGATGGGGCGACGCCAAGACATAGCACCTGTAAACGTAAGCATAAGGCACCTTAGGCACACCACGGGTTTCTCACTGGTGCTTTTGTGTTGGCCCTAGATTAGAGAATTATTATTTGTTTTTGCTTGGAGAACATTTTTGTTTGACTTTGTGTGACCTTATGATGGTGAAAATTAAAACCAGATGTGTTACCATGGTTGAGGGTGGCTCCTTTGCTCTGCATCTGTTTTACATACATGTCATGACTGTTTGAGTAGACATTGAAGTTTATGTCCAAAGCCCTTAGTTGCAGCTGATGAAGTGGCAGATGTAGCATTGAAGTGCCAAGTATGGATGCACCAGGCAAGGCTGGTCCTCCTGATCCATTTGTGTGGAGCTAGCTGAAGGTTCGTTGGATTAAAGTCTCCCAGGTGTCCCTGCCTTCTTGGTGTAGTCCCGGGTCAGCGTTTAGCCCCTCAGTATTCCCCTGTGCGTGGCTCATCCCCAGAATCAGTGTTGGACTCATCGTGTTCAGCCGCAGACTCTGCTTCAACGTCTTCATCGTCCACTGCGTCCCCCCTTTCCAGCGCAAGATTGTGCAGAGCGCAGCATGCAACCACTATCACCAAGACACGATCTGGGGGATACTGGAGTGCGTCCCCTGAGCAGTCCAGGCACCGGAAGCGCATCTTGAGAAGACCGATGGTTCTCTCCATCACAGCCCTTATGGAGGCATGGCTCCTATTGTAGCGCTGCTCAGCTTCTGTTCTTGAATAGCGGAGAGGCGTCATGAGTCACCTTCTGAGGGGATAGCCCTTATCACCCAACAGCCACCCTTGCAGTCAAGCCGGAGCACTGAAGAGCCCTGGCACCTGGGAGTGTCTGAGGATGTAGGCATCGTGGGAGCTGCCTGGATACCTGGCACAGACTTGTAGAATCAGCATCCTGTGATCACACACTATCTGCACATTCATGGAGTGGAAGCCCTTCCTGTTGCCGAAGGCACTGGGCTCACCTGCTGGCTCCTTGATGGCCACATGTGTGCAGTCTATAACACCCTGGACGCGGGGGAAGGCAGCAATGGCCGCGAAGCCTCTGGCTCACTGTGTCTGGCTTGCCTGGTCCCAGCGGAAGTGGATGAAGGTTAATGCACACCTGAACAGAGCATCTGTAACCTGCTTGACACAAGTGTGGACAGCTGATTGGAGACACCGCAAAGATCATCCACCGAGCCCTGGAAGGAGTCAGAAGCATAGAAGTGGAGGGCAACTATGACCTTCAGAACCACTGGCATGGGGTGTGCACCCACACAGTTAGGGGAGACCTCAGGGCCAATCATCTGACAGATGTAGTTGACTGTCCCCCTTGACAGTCGGACCCTCCTTCGGCACTGCACCTCAGTCATATTGGGGTAGCTGCTTCACCGCCTGTATACCCTGACAGCAGGATAGTGGCACCTTCTGCGGCCCCTTCCACCTTGGACAACCTCTTGGCCCTGCACCCCTTGTGCCTGCGCCTGGCCTCCCAAAGGTGGCTCCCCTGCTGGCTGATTGTGCAGTCCTGGCCTCCTCCTCATTCTAGCCCTCCCTTTATCCTCAGAGCAGCTGCCTCCAGTGGACATGTCAGAACCCATACCCAGGCTAAAGGGAGGCCTCTGGAAAGCTGCAGGCCCGATAAAGATTGCTGACTGCAGAGTTCAAATGTTCAAAGTACAAGGAAAACTGCTGGAATTCGTTCTGAACTGTTACAGATCACACAGGCAATTTTTAAAAACTTTCTGCAACAAATACTTGCAGACCAGATTGACAACCCCACTGAGCCCTCTTTTCCTGCCCGTGGATGAGTTTTATTAAAAAAAGTCTCTTACTCGCCTGCCCATTGCGCCCGTGCGCCGACCTAAAGATCGCACGGGCGCCTGAAAATCAGCGTCGATTGACGATTTAAGGGCCTTAACTAGCCCGTTAATTAATGGTGGGCGCGCGTCAAACTTTGTCGCGCGCCTGCCCAACAAAATATCGCGATGGCGCGCGCTGATGTTGGGATGTTTGCCCGACATCACCGCGCATCATTTTATGCGCTAACACGCCCTGCACATCAAGCAGAAAATTCTGCCTATAATTTTTAATAAGTTAAAGGATATCGATTTTCAGCTTGTCTATGCAGCAGAGATAATGGCAATTGCAGTCAACTAATACGCAAGATGGTGTAAATAAAAACTGCAGGAACTAACTACAAGAACAAAAATTCATCTTTAATAGATTCACCTCCACATTTTCTCCCCAATAGAAATAAAATGTTTCCTTGAGAAAATGAAGGAATATAAAATCCTGTTGCAATGTAGTAGTGGTAATCAGCACTGACCTCACTATGCGACTCCAGTGCTGTGGAAGATGAGGTGCTCCTTTAATTTGTGTGGCCTTAATACTGCACCCACTGGGAACAACTATTCTGAGTTCATCTACTGAAAAAAACATTCATAGCTTGGAGCTTAGGAATAGAGTGTGGTTGCTGTCTTATCCTCAACAATACACTTACGCTGTCACCTAGGTTGATTAACACATTATTCAAACTTAACTTCGTTACCATTTAGCAATAAGCAACCAGAGAACAGTCACCAAGGTGTAGAGTAATGAGGTACAATGTGTGATACGTAAATGCATTAATATTGCTTTATACGAGTATGCAAGAAAAATATTTGTGGCTTGCAACCCGTCATTATATTTATTCCTAGATTCTCTCTTGCTTTTTCCTCTGAGATGCTCCTTACCAAAGGGTGAGTTTAAAAACACAGCTTCTTGCTGTCTAAAGATGAACTGATAAATATTAATCTATAGATAGAAATGCTGGAAATGCTCAGGTGTGGCAGTATGCTCTGGAGACTGAAACAAAGGGCCGGATTTTCATGGAGTCAGGAGGGTTCTGCAGACCTTCAAAAATGGCAGAGGGCTTACCCAGATGTGGAGGTCCCGCCCCCATTTCTGACATATACAGCAGGGGGAAAGAGGTGAGATGTGATTCACACAGGCAGGAAACCCAAACTCAGCAGGGCCATTTGAACTTAATGCTGAGTTCAAACAGACTCTGTTTTCGTTATTCCAAGGACCTTAACCTAGATGAATTGATGAAGTAGACATAAACGCTCTTGGGGTGTGGATAAGGTCATTTTGACTATCATGATCTGAAGCTTTTTTAAAATGCCCTTTTCTATAACTTGATTTAAAAAAAACAAATTGTCAGTGAGAGTTCAAAAACAGTCAGCTGGATACCTTTGATTATCAGGCCATCCGGTTTAGGTTCAAAAAATACCTTACCCTCTGTTTGTGCAACTTCAATAGAATTATTTGTTGACATTTCCAAAGGGCTAATATTATGCCCTTATGAATTCTTGGCTTAGTTTCAAAATTATCTCAGTAGGGAGTTCTGAGTTCACAGTTTTATTGTCAATTTAAAGAGGCTATTAAAGTGTTATCTGTCTTTGATATGGGATCTAAATAGAAGGTTGTCTGTTTTTAAAAGAGATTGAAAATTTTGAATATATTTCATGAATTGGAGTTTTTTCACTATCATGTGTGCACGAGTGAAAGCTGTATTAGATTGTTGGAAGTTTTTTTTTGTCTCCAGATTGTTCTTGAGGTTTGCCCATGGTGGATACTGGGTGAGTGGCTACAGAGATGGCATGGGAGTATGAGGGACCATGGGACTATAAAGGGGCATGGGGGAATGGGTAGGGATCATGAATTGGCATGGAGGGGCCATGAGGAGGCATGGGGGTGGGTGAGGGGCTGTGAAGACTAAGGGCTAGAAAGCCTAACAGCTTCTAAAACATCTGGGATAATGTCCCATAGAACCGAGGCAGGCCTTCTAACAAGTCCGCCTTGGCACTTGCCCACTCCACGGCTATCTCAGAACTGCTTCCAAGGCTGGAGGTTCCAACTCTATCCCTCCCCTGCTTACCCGGAGCAAAAATTGGATCTAATGGGGCCTTTTAAACTCAGGTGGGTCTGCCAAGTTCGGAAATTCCTGCCTCAGTAGAGAAAGTCTGGCCCAAAGTCAATGTTTCAGGTCAATGACCTTTCATCAGAACTGGAAAATGTTAGAAATGTGACAGCTTTTAAGCAAGTGCAGAGGTAAGGAGGGGTGGGGAGGAGATGCAACAAAACAGAAGTAGAGCTCTATGATTGGGTGGAGGGCAGGAAAAATTAAATGATGAAAGTTGCATTGATGCAAGGCAAAAGGGGGTTGTAAGGGTACAAGTAAAGAAACAAAAGATGGGCTTAGCAGAGATGTAAATAGCAACAGCACATCACTACCAGTGCTTTCTGCCCAAAAAGTTGAGAGTAGTGGCTGTGATCTAGAATTGTTGCACTCCATGTTACAGCTGGAAGATTAGAAAGTGATAAATATTTATGCTTCTTCTGATTAATCATTTCACTGCACAGTCAATAGGTTATACACATTGACCTCTGTTTACACACATGATTTATGGCAAAGCATTCAGGAACAGGATTCAACGAGTAGCTCATAATTTCAGTATATGCTGCTCTCCATTCCACGTTTCCTCTATGTAATTCTCTTACTTCTACAATTTTGTTCAGTGGTTTAAAATAATCTACTACTTTTATATCCTGATTAATTATAAACACTTTCAGTTATAATGTTGCAGTCTCGGATTTTACCATTTATCTTTTTTTGTGTGTCTTGCCACTAGTAGATATAGTTTTGACTTACAAAGCCATGAATATTTCTTTGGAGGATCAGGATCCAACAAATAGACCAGAACATAGGGGATTAGTCAGGAAACCAGGAATACAAATGTGTTCAGCGGGGCAAATTACTGCCTCTTCGTGAATACTATAATGAAGTGCCTCCTTAAACCAAACTTGGTGTATTTGCAAGAGTTATCTTTCGGGCACTTCTGATGCTGAATTTAATTGCTTCTGGTTTCCTCATCCATTACCTTTCTAAAAAATAATTCTGTATCAGATAATTGAAATTACTTAAACCTTGAGACAGTAATAAACTGTGGACTAAATTTAATTGTATTCAAACCATATGCAAATACTATATATACATATACACACACACCACAATTTCATGATTAATACACTCTCTTCTCTAGGCAGTCCCTCAGGTTCGAGGATGACTTGCTTCCACTCCAGTTTGAGGGGTTATGAGATGGCTGATAAGTGCAATGCACGATCTACAGACTCTACCACATGCTTGGAGGGTCAGGTGAATGAGTTGTTTGGAGGTTTATGCGCACCCTCCAATGCCTCAACCTCACCTCTGTACATTCCCGATGAAGTATCTCAATGTGTTTGGAGTCTTCAGGAATGAACTTTCTCAATTTTGGTTGGTCACAAGCTAGGGTCTCCCATGAGTCAACAGGTATGTTTGACCTCTTCAGGATGCTTTGAGAGCGTGTCTATTGCTATCCTCTTGGGTATCTCTTGCCACAACCAAGTTCTAAGTAGAGTAGTTGCTTTGGGAGCCTGGTGTCAGGCATGTGAGTCACACGTATCATCCAGCGGAGCTGGTTTTGAGTGATTAACACCTCAATGCTGGGCAAATTAGCTTGGCAGAGGATGTTGCTGTTGGACCGCTTTTCTTCCCACTGGATGTGGAGGATCTTATGAAGGCAGCACTAACAGTATTTCTTCAGTGCTTTGAGGTGCCTGCTTTCAGTTGCTCAAGTCTTTAAAACATATAGAAGCAAGGGGATCACTGCTGCCCAGTAAACCATGACCTCAGTCTCAGGTTTGAGATCCTGGTGCTCAAATATTCTTTCCCTTAGTCAGCTGAAGGCTGAGCTGGCACATTGGAAGCGAAGATGAATATTGTCATCTATGTCTGCCTTTGTCGAGAGGAGGCCCCCAAGGTATAGAGAATGGTCCAGATTTTCAGTCAGCAATGACCTGGAGTGAGCAGTTTCTGTGTGAGCACACACACATGCATCGCCTGCATGCTGAAGTTGTATGTGGTTTTGGTTTTGAATTGAAGGTGGTGTAGGTTGAACAGTTCCCTGTCTGTTCTGTAGATTATCTCCATGCCTGTGGCTAATTTGCTGGAGGTGAGGTACAGTATTGCAGTGAGGAAAATGGAGAAAAGAGCTGGTGCAATGACACAGTCTTATTTGACCTGTTGTGACCAGGTGAGAAGGAGTGAACTGGCTCCCCTCTATTCAGCTTCCTCAGCTGGTCACAACAAAGGTTTAAGTTTCTTTTTCATGAGGATATGCCTTTTTTGAATCCCGTGTTTAACTATTTAAGCTGTGAGCAATAAGAAGCCAATCAAACAAGGTTTTCTTGAGTCAAAGAAAGAGGAAATTTATTAACCACTAAGCACGCATGCACACGCACATGTGCACACACTCGCACACCAGAAACAAGGGAATGTAGGGTCCAGTAAAGTTGAAAGAATATATGGTTAAGTGCCCTTTGATTGTCCTGGAGGCTGATTTGGGATGATTTTGTGGATGCAGTCAGATGTAGAAAGTATTGCAATTATTACGAGATCTCAGTTCACTGGTAGATTTCTAGTAATGTTGGCTTCTGGACCTGGTAATATACTTATTCCAAAAGAGAGAGAGACCAGCTTTCAGCCTCTTTCCTCTACTGAAAACTCCCTTGCAATCTCTTTGCAGTGGCTGCAGCCTGGCCTGTTATACTTCACCCATTGTGTATTTCCAAAGGTTTTGGTGGGTCTATCTGTGGCAGCCATTGTTTCAATATCCAGTACTTTACATTTTAATGTCTCTTCCTTTGACAGTGACAAGTTTCAATGGGTGTATGAATGATAAGAAATGTCTTTTCCTTCACACTACCCTGAAGGTGATTTGTTTGTTTTTCAAGATGCTTTGGAAGATGGCCGTACATTTTTAAGTAGCTTATGTCTCATTTCAAGTTGCAAAATTTCCAGTCATTTGAAAGTTTAAATCCTATTTTCAACAACAAAAGGGGCATAGCCTCATGACTGACCCCAGTTTTCACTGAGATAGGTTTTTGGTAGTTTCATTGGTGAGGATCATGTCTTACATGTCATCATGGAGTAGGCAGAGGATGGTAACACATTTCTGAGGGCAGTCAAATCTGGGGAGGATACTCCATAAATGCTCATGGTTCATAGAACCAAAGGCTTTCATGAGGTTGAAAAAGGCCAGATATAGCAGCTGGTGTCATTCCGTGCACTTTTCTTAAATTTGCTGCGTAGTGAAGATCATGTCTGTGGTGCCTCTAGATAGGCGATAACTACACTGCAACTCTGGAAGAAGCTCCTCAGTCACTGGGAGGAGACAATTGAGGAGGATCATTGCAATGATCTTCCCCGTGGTAGACAGGGAGACTCTTCTGTATTTATCGCGATTGGACTTATCTCTCTTCTTGAATATAGTCATGATCACAGTGTCCCTGAGACCCCCAGTATGCATTTCTCTTTCCAGATGAGGAATATGACATTGTGCAGCCGTGTCAGGAGTGTAACTCCACCATGTTTCAGTATTCAATCTGCTCCATGGCCTTTGTTGTTTTTCAGCTGGCAGATGGCTTTTTCAACTTTTCTCCAGAGCTGGGTAGAGCCATTATTGAGCCAAAGGGAGTACTGGTCCATAAATCATCTTGACACACTATTACTATCAGTATCCCTTACTCTTGTTTAGTTCAGTAATCCTCAGAACTAATTTGTTGAGTATATCGTAGTAGATCAGTCTTCTGGAGTCCTGTTCCTATTTATCTTGCTATATTGTTATTACACAATCTTATCCCTTCCCCTATTGGAAACAAATGTGCATGTATTCTAGAAACCATTAGAAATATTCTCCCAAAGTGTCAATTCTAAGTGCAGCCATTTAACAAGCTTTTATTTGATTTAGCTAATAGGAAATCTATCACATAAAGAGTAAGGCTCCCTTTTAAACTGGTGGCTTTAGGTAAATAGGATAGACATTAATTAACTATAATTCAAAATAACACATCCAGAAGAAATAGTTTCTAGGGCAACGTGAACCTAATTTGTTATTTAGACTCTACAGCAAAGTTCTGATAAGCGTTACTATGTCTATTTCTGAGAAATATTGCTCTTGCATTAGTATGGGACTATTGTCTCTCACTAGTATTGTTGGCAACTAAGGGTCATTCCTACAACAAGCAACATTTTATAAGAAAATATTTGCAGGGCTACAGAGAAAGAGAACCTCTTACAGCCATTTCTTCACGTGATGTTTCCTGCTGTCTGCAGTCAGATTGCAATTTCCCTTTAAGAGGTGCTGGCTACCTTTAACAGATGTCAGTCAAGTTTCATCCCAACTCCACCCACCCCTGCAAACAGGCGTGCAGGCGGTGAATAGCATGGGTAGTGCTGGCTGCACAGCTGAGTCATAATAATGAGTTATCAGTGCCAAGATCACATGATCCTTGGGTTCACATAATCAACATGTGCAACGGGCAGCCTGCCCCTGTCCGCCTGTTTTCAGGCATGATTGAATTTCCAGGTCATAGTTTCAAAAATGCATTAACCGAGGAGATGACGGAACTGTTTGCACTGTCCCTGTGATTTCAGCTTTAGACTTCTTAGCCTTCAAATATGGGGATCAATGTTCGTTTGTAATGTAATCTTTTTTTGAGGCTCATATACAAACAACATGTGGAAGATAAAGTAAAATAAAAAAGACCCATAATAAAAGTAAGTAATTTTTACAGGTTACAAAAAGTGACAGGAGATTACAATGACAATTCTTTAGCTGCCTTGGTTGTCAATAGCCTGACGTATTGTTGTGTGCAATACATTTAGTGGACATTTTATTGATGAAATTGTAAAGTCCATTTCTAATTTGTGTTCTCTTTTAATAACCTGCCCTTTTTTCTTTCACTGCTATCAATGATTGTGCAGTGTATGGCAATCCTTCATCTAAGACAGCAGAAAATGTAGCCCCCATAAAACCATAAGCTTGGGAGGAGATACAGATGAGGAAATACAGATTAGTTATGTTTTCTGCTCAAATAACACATAACATTAACAAAGACTTAGCAAAAGTCAGCATTAGACTTCTTTGCAGATCTATTAAAGCTCAAAATAGATGACATTCCTGCATGTAAACATGCTCTATATCTTTCAGTTTTGCCCAATTGACTTACAAAGGTTTAAGGGCTGAAATATGTTTTAAATCGATAACCCAACTTCTTGCTTTAAGTCAGTCATAAAGGTATGCAAAGCACCAACATAGGAATGTCGGAACACGAGTAAGCCATTTAGCCCCTTCAGTCTGTTCTGCAATTCAATGAGATCATTTTTTTGGATTTGTTCTTGGGATTAGAGTGTCGCTAGCAAGTCCGCTACTTTTAGTCCACCCTTAATCGCCCTTTAGAAGGTGGTGAGCCACCTTCTTGAACCGCTGCAGTCCAACCAGTGTTTTGAAGGGAGTTCCAGATTTTGGAGCCAGCAACAGCAAAGAAATGGCGATATAGTTCCAAGTCAAGATGGTTGTGGAGCTTGGGGCAGAACTTGCATGTGATGGTGTTCCCATGCGTCCGCTGCCCTTATCCTTCCAGGTAGTAAAGATGCTGTCATGGGCGCCTTGGAGGATTACTGCAGCACTTTTTGTAGATGGTACACTGCTGCCAATGTATGCCGCTGGTGGAGTGAATGAATATTTAAGGTAATGGATGGGGTGCCAATCAAGCAGACTGCTTTGTCCTGGATGATTTTGAGTTTCGCGAGTGTTGTTGGAGCTGCAGTCATCCAAACAAGTGGAGACTATTCCATTAGTGCTGACTTGTGCATTGTAGATAGCGGACAGGCTTTGGAAGTCAGGTGGTCAGTTACTCGCCTCAAAATTCTGAGTTACTGACCTGCTCTTGTAGCCACATTACTTATATGACAGGTCCAGTTAAGTTTCTGATTAATGGTAACCCTCAGGAAGTTGATCGGGGGAGATTCAGTGAAGGTAATGCTGTTGAATGTCAAGGGGAGATAGTTAGATTACTTTTTGTTGGAGATGGTCATTGTCTGGCACGAATGTTACTTGCCACTTATCAGTTCATGCCTGAAAGTTGTTCAGGTCGTGCTGTTTGCAGGCACTGACTATTTCAGTATTTGAGGAATTGCAAATAGCACTGAACATTGCAGTCATCAGCGAACATCCCCACTTCTGACCTTAAGATGGAGGGAAGGTCATTTGTAAAAAATTATTTATTGTTTTCATGGGATGTGGGCATCACTGGCAAAGCCAGCATTTGTTGCCCATCCCTAATTGCCCTTCTTAGGCCAGTTCAGAGTGTAAAGAGCCAACCACATTGCTTAGGGTCGGGAGTCACATGTAAGCCACACCAGGTAAGGATGGCAGATTTCCTCCCCTAAAGGGTATTTAGGAGCTAAATGGGTTTTTACAACAATCAATGATAGTTTCATGATCACTATTACCAAAACTAGCTTTGAACTCCATATTTTATTAAGTGAATTTAAATTGCACCCACTGCTGTGGGATTTGAACCCATGTCCCCAGAGCATTAGCCTGGGTCTCTAAATTACTAACCCAATGACATTACCACTACACCATTGTCTCCCTGTTTGTTTTGATGCAACAGCTGATGATGATGATAGGATACTACCCTGAGGAACTACTGTACTGATGTCCTGGGGCTGAGATGATTGATCTCCAACAATCACATCAACTTCCTTTATGCTAGGTATGACTCCAACCAGTGGAAATTTTCATCCCTGATTCCCATTGACTTCAATTTTGTTATGGCTCCCTTGATGCCACACTCATTCAAATGCTGCCTTGATGGCTAAGGCTGTCACTCCCACCTCACCTCTGGAGTTCAGCTCTTTTGGGCCAAGGCTGTATTAAGATCTGGAGCTGAGTTGCCCTGGCATAACCCAATCTGAGTATTGGTGAGTAAGTGTCACTTGATAGCACTGTTGACGACACCCTCCATCACATCGTTGATGATTGAGAGTAGACAGATGGGGCAGTAATTGGCTAGATTGGAACTGTCCTGGTTTTTGTAAACAGGACATACCTGAGCAATTTTCTACATTGTCGGGAAGATGCCAGTATTGTAGTTGTACCAGAACAGCTTGGCTATGGGTGCAGCAAATTCTAGAGCGCAAGTCTTTCGTGCTACAGCCAGGATGTTGGCAGCGCTCATAAAATTTACTGTTTCCAGTGCCTTCAACTGTTCTTGATATCACATGGAGTGAATCAAATTGGCAGAAGACTGTGATGGCGGAGACCTGAGGAGGAGGCTGGGATGGATCATCCTTTCATTATTCTGGCTGAAGATGGTTGCAAATGCCTCAGCCTTGATTTTTGCAGAAACATGCTGGGCTTCCCCCATCATTGAGGATCGGGATATTGGCAAAGTCTTCGCCTCCTACTGTTAGTTGTTTAAATGTCCACCACTCACAACTAGATGTGACAGGGCTGCATCTGATCTGTTGGGTGTGGGATCACATTGCTCTGTCTATTGCACGCTTCCAGAGCCAGAAAGCGAAATAACAGGCCCTGGTGCTTCTCCTGGTTCCAGGCCCTTTACCCCTCACTCTTTAACTCTCTTTCTCACATCCTTTGTGTGTCCAGACTTGGGAAGCATAGTCACTGTGGGGTCAAACTATTTTATATAGGTTTAGCAAATCTTCTTGGATTTTGTACTCTATAAAAGCCCATCAAAAGCTCAGGTTTCAAAATGGTACACTTTACAACCACAGCATTGTCAGACAATTGCACACAACCTGGTCATTCATTATGCAACCAGCTCTGCTGCTTTGAACCTGGCCCAGTTTTGCACTGAACAGGAACATCCAAAGGACTTGAACTTCACAAGCATTGCAAACAACAATCCCATGGACAAATTAGAGTATCTTGAACTAACAGTGACATATTCTATTGGCTCATGACTCCTGGTTTCACTTTCAAATTTAAAAATGGCAAAACCAACTACTTCACCTGCAATAATTTGCTACCGGTATCCATACAAGTGGGCTTGTTCTTCAGAAAAATTATTTGCATTGAGTGATAAATATTTTCTCTATTTAAATTGAAACTAACCACACTTACAAATGCCCAACATGGAGCATATGATAGGCGAGCAAAGTACAGCTGATGCTGGAAATCCGAAATATAAACAGGAAATGCTGGAAATACTCAGCAGACCAGGCAGCATTGACTCTGTCTATCTGTGCAGAGAGAAATAGAGTTTATGTTTCAGGTCCACAATCTGCACTATATCTGACGAAGGGTCACTGGCCTCTGGTTATCTCTGCATAGATGCCGCCAGACATGCTGAGCATTTCCAACACTTCCTGTTTCTACTGGAGCAAAAAATAACCCCTTTGCCAGCGCCCTCTGAAAAGCAATCAGGCTCTTGCCAGCCTCTCACTCCCCCCAGCAATAAACCCAGCAGCAGCTGCCTTAGATCTGGTTTGGCACAACATTACACATGAATAAAAAAAAAATTAAGGTATGAAGAAAACATAAAAACTTGCTGAGCATAGAAAATTATAAACTTATAAATTTATAAAATTATAAATTTATAAAAAAAGAGGAATTAATAAAAATGACCATTAAAAAGTGCCAAGCAGCAGAGCTAACTAATATAACATTTTTTCCCTTTTTGTTTAAGAAGCAGAGCTAGAGGGAGACAGACTAGGCCCCAAGCCCTAGTCACCAGGGAACGGGGAGGGGGGCCAGGGCCAAGCTAAGTATTTCAGTTTAACTAACACCTATCTTGCATTCGCCTCGAGTGGTGCACACCCCAACATGGCCTCAGCGGAATTCAGACGAAAGTGGGGTTTGGAAGCAGATTGCCTTTCATCCTGAGTTCTCCTCCTTTCCCAGTCCAGTGTGTGGATAGGTTTTTATGGAGGGTGCAAGAGGTGGGCGGGGGGGGGGGGGGGGGGGGAGCGATATATGTCTCTGCACCGTGTTTCCCAATCTTAGGGTTCTGTCTCTCTCGCTCTCTCTCACACACACACACACACTTACTCACCCACTCTCACAAAGGGGAAGCTAGGGCCAGAGCCTTACCATCGTCGAGAGCTATGGAAAGGCCAAGAAGAGCCAGGGGTGCGTACACCATCGACTGAGTGAGGTCTCGGAAGAGAGATTAAGAGGGGAAGGACCAGGGCAGGGCCACAGGCATCATCAACTCGGAGCAAGGAAGGGAGGTCGGGAGGAGAAAAGCCCAGAGTCACACCATTGTTGTGAGACTAAGGAAGAGAAGGGCCAGAACTACTCACACTGTGGACTTGAGGGAGGAGTTGAAAGGGAGGTCGGGAAGCCAAGGGCCTTGTGGAGTAAACTAAATATAGAGGCACTGGATGCTTTACCTTACCTTACGCTCCTACAGCCCCCAGCCAGGTCTGAAGAAAAGTTAAGAAAGCAGCACCTGACAAGGTTCAAACAGAACAGTCCACAAGGTAAGAAAGCAAGCAAGGACTGGAGAATCTTGTGCATCCTACTCAGTCAATGATTGTTCAGAACAAGAGCAATCATTGGCTAAGTGGCCTGTCAATTGGAATGGTCTGCTCACCAGATTGGCTGCTTTGGACACTGATCACCCAGATTGAAAGGCTACTCAGCCAATTATTCTGGGCCTCCCTAGAGCACAGACCCCAGTGTTTCATGCCTTGTGCACCCCCCAGTACAACCAATACCACCTGATTAGTAGGACAACCATTAATTAGGCCACCAAGCTTCTTAAGATGCGACTCTGGTGTCTGAACCAGTCAGGTGGTCCCCTCCACTACCCTCCTGCAAGGATCTTGGTTATAGTAGTGGTCTGCATGCTCTCAAATAAGAGAGAAGTGAGTACAGTGAGGCCCTGAAATATGACAGCTTATCAGGAAGGAGCAGGAGGTAAGAAAGGAAGAGGAGGAGCAGGGAGATGATGCAAAACAGAGAGGTGCCCCACTACATGATGAGGTGGCCTCCTCTTGCCAGCCACCAGGAAGAGAGCTGGTGCACCCACTGGGTGAACAAGATGGCCGAATAGGGCAGCAGGAATAGGGTGAGCAGCAGCTGCTGCCAGTGCAGCTGGCAAAAAAAAACTGAACTTGAACTCAAGACTTTATGAGCAGCTTCAGCTGGCACTTAACACGTGTCTGAGGGTGGGGCACTATGCAGTTGCCTCCAAATCCAACCCTCCCTTCCCTGCTGACAGTCCCTCTCTCTGGCCAACAACAAGCAATAGCAGCGAGCAGGCGCAATTCTTTCCTGGTACCGCCCACCACCCCCTGCACATGCTTGCAGACTCCTGACCATTTCCCTTGCCTCGTGTGCATGTGGTCCCTCCATCCAATCTCATGACCCATTTGTTTTGATACCTCACTTTCACTCAGCTGTTCGCTGGCCTTCAGCTGCCTTCCTGACTTGTCTTTGTGAATGCTGCAGTGTGCAGCATAACGTGAACTGACTTCTCTGCCTTCTGCTGTCACACATGCAGCTTTAAAAGCCATCTTGTGCCCTTTGACCGAGTCTGGCTGCCAGGCTAGGCTCTCTGCTGCACGCGCCTCGCAGCTGCCCCTTCCTAGCTAGCCCAATCAGCTGCCCTCACACCCAATCAATCGCAGTAATTGCAGGCTGCAGCAGGAGGACCTTGCACTCTTCTGCTCTGCAGGCAGCTCAATTTGGCTCAAATCAAAATCAACATAGCCAGGCAACAACAACCGTTAAACCGGAGATCATCTGAGAATTAATTAATGGAAAGGTGAAGCAGGCAGGAAAGTAGGTTTCCTAGAGGGCGAGTGCCAGTGAAAGTGGGGTATGGCAAGATACAGACACAGAGAGTGTGTTAACATAGTGGTGAGCTTCAGCTTCCTCTAGTAGTCAGAGCAAATCCAGGGAAAACTCGTTATCTGACATGGCATCATGTCAGATAAATAGAGAAAAAGATCGCCTGGGGCCTAATATCATAAATGGAAGGCTCAAAAGGAAAAAGAACAAGTGAAGCAAGAAGGTTCTTTTTTGAAGTATCTTTGTCCACAACATCAAGAAGATGAAGGTAGCTGCAGGTCAAAGGATCAACCTGCTGAAACTGAAGTTGAGGTAACAGTCCTGCCTACAGTGTCACAAGTTGAAGCAGAGTTTGAATGTAGAAGATGATGAACCAAATGAAGAGGTGTGCCAGGAGGAGGATCAAGATTTGAAAAGATGTGGGTCTGCCACCAGTGTGACCAGTTTGAACTATAGTGACCCTGCTACTTGGCCCAAATGTGACAAGGCGCAAAGACAATGGGCTGAACTTTACCAGGTCCTTAGGGACAAGCTTGGAGGTGGAAAGGTCGGCAAAATGGCATGGGATGGCAGCAGATGATGTGCTGTCCTGGAGCCTAATTGAACCAGTTAAGTGGTCAACCCTGCTGTGCTCGGAGGGGGGAGTGGGGTGGCTGAGGTTGGGGGGCTCTGGTGGGAGATGCTTCTTTTAAGGCACTTTTGGCCCATGGAAGGACCGCACATCAGCAATGGCCATGCCCACTGCAATTATGTCACCTGCCCCCTAACCACTGGAAGCCCTCAATGGCACCTCCTTGATTAGCCCCTGTGCCCCCAGATGCCACTTACCTAACATTGCAGGTGCACAACCATAAATAACAACCTTGTCATGCAGGTGCAATTCCAGCAGTGACCACCACTACTGATGGCGCTGCTGAGGTTACCCTCTAATTTCTGATTGTAATGGCAGTTCTTGGGAATGGGCTTTGATCCTTAATAGGGACGGCAGCCATGACGGCAGCCTCTTAATTGGCTGCAGCTGAAAAAATGTGGCCTCAGGTCCCACTGATTGCGAATGGAGGCTCACTCCCTGCCTTCGGCGCCAGCAGCTGGGACCCCTGCAGCCTACATAAACTTCAACACAATGGCTTCAATTTTCCCAATCCTTTAATGAGCTACTACTCATCTAATATTAGATGCCAGAGAAGCAGAGAGACAATTTAGAGACAGAGGTGGGGTCAAGGGAGGTGAAAGAGAGATGCAGCTGGGTACGATCAGCCTACATATGGAAACTGATTTCAGATGATCTTGCCAAGCGGCAGCATGCAAATGAGAAAAGTCAAAGTAGTCAATCGGATAAATCAAATGTTAAAATACTCTCTCATCTCATATTCCTTCACAAGACTCTAGCTGCTTTTTGACTTTTTTTTCCTATAATATATATATATAATCGGAATATCACCATTAGTGCTTTTAGAGCGCATTTAGAATCTCCTCCTGAAAGGTTTTGCATCTTTTTATAGTCCATTTTCAGTTATAAGACTGTATTAGCAATCTGTTATTACTGCTCCATCTTCTACTTGCACTTCTGAATATTTTAACCAGCTGTACAGTTATCCGTCTTCTTACTGCTTTGGATTCTTTAGGGAATTAATGCCGGCGACAAACCAGAACATTCTCCTTGTCATTAAAATAGACTGGGCCACAAAATTGATTTCCAATTTTACACAGTACAATAGAACTGCTGCGATATGAATCAATGCTTTCATGCTTTTAATATCAATGAATCATGTCCATTGTTTTTTTTCCCGGAAAATGCAGGATTCAAGTACACATGATAACTGCCTCTAGCAGTGTTATGCTATCTCCAGAAGTTTATTACAGCTTCTGTTTATCTTCACACTTAAGTAGCCTAAATGTAACGTTAGCCAATATTTTTTTGCAAAGTTGATCTCAGTCTTTAAGGGCAGAATTTTCTGCCCGTCGGGCAGGCGGGCCTGACCCAATCTCCAGCGGGTGGGGAGCAGATCCCCACCGGAGAAGCGGGCAGAAAGAGCGCACGAAAGAGCGCACATCTCCCTGAGGCTAAGTGCAGCCTCAGGGAGATCGCCCGGACTTTGAAAAATATTAAAAATAGAAAAAAAAAACCCTTACATGACCCCCTCATGTGACAATGTCCCATGAGTTGGGACATGTTCATAATTTACAGAATAACTTTATTAAAATTTTTAAAACCCTGCATGAAACCTCATCTCGCCGTTGGGTGAGGTTTCATGTTTTCTCTATTTGCCGCCGGGGCTCCTGGCTGATCCGCCAACCTTAAGGTTGGACGGGCAGGTCCTTTAATTGGTTAAATGATTCTGTCAATGGCCTCAATTGGCTATTGACAAGTCGGCGGGCCCGCAGCTGATTTTGCTGCGCCCCCGCCTTCCTGAAAATTTAAATGGGGCGGGATGACATCGGGGGTTCCGCCCGACATCATCCCGCGTCATTTTACGAGCCAGCGAGCAGGCCCCGCCCCCTGCTCACCGATGGCAAAATTCTGTCCTAAGGGTTTAATCTCTGAAAGGATTCTGATCTTGAGCAAGTTTTATGAAGGATTTCAATCAGACTTCAACTTTCAAGTCTGCCTGTTAGCCCACCAAAAATATAATTGTTCCTGCAGGGGCTTTCTTTCTAGATGATCTACTCCCGGCCAACTGCTGATGATATCCCCCTTCTTCATGAATTCATTACATCATGAGTCTCAAATACATTTATTTATGCACTCAATATAGTATAAACCTATTAGATTTGCCCAGTAGGTACTTCTAATCATTGAAACTTTCTTCAAACAGTTTGTGTTTTCTCTCACTTTCCCCTTTTAATTTCTTCATCTCCCTGTTGTTCCTAACTGGTTGCTAATAGATTTTATTATATTAATGTATTCTGCCTGATGACACCCCATTCCTCTTTCAATCACTTTTTGGTGCTCTGATCTTTTACACAGGCAAATACTTTCTCCTTCACCAGTTGCTTAATTTAGTTTTTATTCTATGTCACATTTTGCATATTAAAAATGCACAGGAAACATATGCGAAGGGGTATGGTGCCTTATTGTAAATCTGACAGGCTCAGCATAAGGAGGGCAGTACTGAAAAAAGCAATGGGAAACCTGTAGCCTCACTTACACTCATATTCTAGCTGCTGCCATTTTGGAAGGAACCTTTGAGTGCCTGTCTGTTTGTATCAGTATAGACCACTTTAATATGCAAATCAGGATGCTATAACATACATAGGACTCCATTTGCAGATTTGAGGGTGAAGCAAGCACAGTGCACTCTGCTTATTTGGCCAAGGTGGCACTTTCAAAACAATGTTCCAAAAGATTTTTATTTTTTTGCAGGTGGAACACGAATGCTCTTTAAGACTATGCATAGCTGCTTTGGGCCAAAGTTGCCCAGGTTCAACCTTGCTTCACAATAGATTCCAACCATGACATATCTACCTGTCTGCCATGGCCTGACATCCAAGCTGTCCAAGGTTTCTCCACTGGCTAACCTGTTTGGGACATGCAGCTCACTGGGGCTGTGCTGCTGAGGCCGTCCATAGGCCAAAGATTTCCTCATCAAGTCAAGTTGATGAAAATGCAAACATTTTTACCAAAGCTACTTGGTATTTTTCAGTAGCAGTCAGATAGATTGGAATTGTGGGTTTCATTGTTGAGTTCTTGGGCTTCTTTTAACATTAATGCCAGTAATATTGTAACAAGACTTCATGGGTATAAATAGATGCATTTAATAAGACTACTACTTTTTCCCATAGGACTGCATTTCGAATGCCGTAACGTAGGAAAGAGACAGATGTAGATGTGAATATTTGCTGAATATGGCTGTCAGCTGTAATATGATGTAATGAAGATACAGCTTTATTCCATGTTACTTCCTGTTCAAATTAATTACTTGCCTATAAACTCAAAAATAGTCAACTCACATACAGTGAAATTGGTATGGCAGATGAGCTTAATTATTTTTTCCAGAAATAATATCTTGAAGAAGGATATGAGGAGTTGAAAAGTTTACACTGAATTTGTCACATTCTACAATTAAACAGTACTCCTATACCTTTGGATGTTTTGCTTTCCCAGTCCTGGCAACCCCATCAGTCAACTTTTTAAGTTAAAAGCCCAGCATAGCCCAGATAGTGCCTACATTACAATAATGACTACAATTCAAAAGTACTTGTAAAGCATTTTAAGACACTCTGAGGTCATGCTATATAAATGCAAGTCGTTAATCCTTTCTTTATTTTTAGATATAGTTACAAAAGTTTTAACTATGGTCCTCACGCCAACACTTGAAATTATAATTGATGGTGACTATAGGGTGTATGACCTTTCCTTAGCTATCTTGCAGTCTCATTTGCCTCAGCCGTCATTAGGTGTATTAATAACATTTAATAACAGTAATTAACTGCATTGATTCTGGTTGATCGCTGGACACTGGTGGGAAGAAATTATTTAAATGAAATAACAGTAGCAAATCCAACAAATATGAATTAACCAATTCATAGAACAACATCAGATTGGGTGAGAGGATATTTATGAATAGAAAGCATAAGCATAAATCTTGGTTTGCCTGTTAGCAGTCTAACTAGCATGGAGGTGACTCATTAACCTTATAGTTCTAAAACGTTTGCACTCCAGTGCTTTAGGTTTCTTAGGTAATGAATAATGAATGCCTCAAGTCACTTGGAATGTGTCCTTTGCTATATATTTTATCACAAATTTCTGTTATCACTTCTAATTCTGTTTGTCCAAGGGTGTTAGATGTTTTGTTGTTACTTCAACTATGCCTGGAGCTTTTCCTGTACTCATCAATTTCAAAGCATTCTTTACTGATATCATAAGGTTTGGTTCTTCATTTGCCTCTATGACTGGGATTTTCCAGCCCCGACATCAGCGGGCATCATTGTAGGCATGATGGGAAAATTTGAAGAGCCATTGACTTTTAACGGCTTCCAGGTTTTGCTGGCTCACCCACGATAATGCCCGCCAGTGTCGGGATCGGAAAATCCCGCCTGTAACTTGAGGGCTCCCTCAATTTGGATCATCATACAATTTGCTTATATATTCTGTCCATTTTTTTGCTATTTCACCCTTTTTAAACAATATTTTACCAACCATTTCTTTTATGCACCCACTCTCTGTTGTTGTCCCTTTATCTGTCAAAGGTTTCACCTTCTGGAGCAAAACTCTCATTTTGTAATTTCTTTCCAGATTCAATATACTTCATTACAATACTTCATTAAATGAGACGTTGCTGTTTATTTCAAGGGGAGTGGAATATAAAAGTAGGGAAGTTTTGTTACAGGTGTACAAGGCATTGGTGAGACTACATCAAGAGTACAATATACAGTTTTGGCATTAGAAACAGTGCAGCAAAGGTTCACTCAACTGATTCCTTGAATGGTTGCCTTATAAGGAAATTTTGAACAGGTTGAGTCTGTACCCATAGGAGTTTAGAAGATTGAGAGGTGATCTTATTGAAACATATAAAATCCTGAGGAGACTTGACAGGGTGGATGCTGAAAAGATGTTTTCCCCTTGTGGGAAAGACTAGAACTAGGGGACACAGTTTAAAGATAAGGGGTCTCCCATTTAGGATGGAGATGAGGGGAACTTTTTTCTCCCAGAGGGTCATTAGCCTGTGGAATTCTCTCCCCCAGAGAGCAGTGGAGGCAGGGTCTGTGAATATTTTTTAGGCTGAATTAGATAGATTCTTGACTGACAAGGGTGTCAAAGGTAGAGAGGGTACACAGGAATGTAGAGGCCATAATCAGATCAGCCATGATCTTACCAAATTATGGAGCAGGCATGAGGGGCTGAATGGCCTTTTTTTTACACCTGCTGCTAGTTCATATTCATAATGGACATCTTATTATACCATTTCTCTTTAGCCTGTTTACATGCATTCTTTATTTCCTTTTCAATTTCATTATATTCAGGTGTGTTTCTTTTCTTCCCTCTATCTTCATCGTTTGTATCTCATCTGACGTTCACTCCTTGTCCCTTTTTCTTTTCCGTTTTGGTAATATTTCCATTGCAGCACGTGTATACTCTAATTCTTGTTTTGTCCATTTGCCTTTTATTTCTTGTCCTTCTGTTTGTTCTGATTCTTCAATCCTGAGACATTTATGCTTGTTTTTCACTTCAGGAGTGAATGCCTCTCTGATATTCTCATCCTTCAACATGTCAAAGTCTAAATGGTTGCACATATTTTCCTTTTTTTGCTGTTTTCAGCTTCAACTTAATTTTTGCCACAAGGAGACTATGATCTGAATTTATACCCACACTGGGATATGTATGAATGTTCTTTACATCGTTTATAAAACATTGATTCATCATCACATAATCTATTTGATTTCTCTACACATTGCCTAGACTTCTCCATGTGTACTTTTCAGTTGCTTAAAGAAGGTGTTTGCCACCATCAGATTATTTTCTTGCCAAAATTGTAACAGTCTCTTTCCTCTTTAGTTTTTCAATCCAAAGCCATATTGATTGATGTGTGTTCCTGATGTTCCTTCACTGATTTTAGCATTTAAGTCACCCATTACAATTACCACATCAGTTGACTTAACTTGATTAGAACACTTCAGGATGTCAGCATAAAATGCCTTTATTTCCTGCTCACTGTGATCTTGTGTCAGCTAGGGCACAAACTTGCATAACAACCAGATCAAAAAACTTTCCTTCAATATTAACCAGGATCATTCTTTTTGAGATTGGCCAGTGACCTTGAACTGATCTCCTGTATCTTACTTTTGCCAGGATTCATACTCCATTCCTATGTTTCTCACCTAACGAGAAGTAAAGCATGTGATTCTTCTTTCCATCTGACCATATTCTAATGTTCTTACTTCTGAAAGCCGTACTAAGTCAATACAGTGTCTATCCATTATCTGTTTACAGGTAATTGCCTGATATAAAGTCCTTATGTTCCTGTTCTCAAAAAGATACCTGGTCATTGAGTGTAACAGGCTCAGAAGCTGACCTCTTTTGTGAGTTTAGGTCAATTTGATCATAAATTTGTTGGCTACTTGGTCATTGGGCAAGGGCTTCTCCTTCCCTGGCACTATCTACAACAGAATCAGTTGCAAGGGGTCCAAACCTCTTCTGTATCTCTTCAGACTATGACATTACATAATTAACTATGGGGCTTATACTGTGTGAGGCCCCAGATGCCTCACAGGTGACTGGCCATATTGCCTTACTGAGCATCTTGACTATGCCCCTAGGTTTGTCACCTTGCTGTTCTCCCCTTCTGAGCCATTGTCCAATATTTGTTAGGACCTTCTGCATGTTCCGCCATTCACAGGCTTTGTGCACATTAGAAGGAGTGATGTCCCCACATCACAGCAGCTGAAGCTGATTGACCCCTCAATTAGTTTTGCACAACCGCTGAGTCGAGATCCCGGGGTATGACTGCTGATGTGCTTAACAAGCTGCTTGGAGTCATAAGTGAGAGTCCATCCTCATGCTGGACTGACAAGAGAGGACTAGAATGCAACCTCTAAATGCTAGGTTGATTTTCAGTGCGGAACTTACATCCAGTTGAAGTAACCATTGTCTCAGCGATAACATTCCAACCCCTGAGTCAGAAGAGTTGGATCCAGGCCCCATTCCAGATAATCCAGGTAAGTGGAGATGGGAGCACCCGGCACTGAATACTGGGGATGCCTAATGGAGATACTTAAGCCTACTGGATGGGAGTGACTCCTCCTGATAAAGTGTAAGTGGGGCTTCTTAGCCTGACTTGTAGCCCACCTAGGAGAAGTTACGCCAAAGATAATAGCTGTGAGGAAGCTAATGGCTTGACTCTAGGACACTTCTTGGAAGATAGCAAGATAGCATTCTGCATGCATGCTTGGCAAGAGGTCACATCCTAAGTCAATGACATGTACCGCAATAACTGGAATAGTGCACAAGGTAATGGCTCATGTTAAGGAAACTGCAAATTAAGACTAACCAACAGTACCATTTTCCAGGTACACGACCATAAATTGTTGCATATCAACCACATAAAATTTGTTGCTGATCCATCCTTCACTGTTGCTGGGTCAAAATCCTGAAACTCGCTACCTAACAGTAACAGCACTGTGGATGTACTTTCACCAGGTGGACTGCATTGGTTCAAGGAAGCAACTCACCACCACCTTCTCAAGGGCAATTAGGATGGGCAACAAAAGTTGACCTTGTGAGCGATGCTCACAGCACATAAAATAATTATAAAAAAGAGGCCCTATGATTAAACCTGCAGCTTCAAGAACCCACCCGCCACCATTAATTGGACAGCAGACCTGCTTGCCTCATTGGCATGGCCTAATGGTAAATATCAACAGGAAGAAAAATGGCTCAGCTACTCCTTCCTAACGTGGGGCTGAAGAATCTCATGTTAGATTTGTTGAATTAGGTCATGCCCAAGGGCAGAATAAATGGACACATAATCTACCCTTAAAAAGCCTGTAAAAAAGTTTGAAATAGAATATCTACAAGGAAAGGGTTCTCTCATCATGACGCCAGCAGAGATGGACAGAAGTAGTGGAAGAACCCACCAGAGATTATACCCCCCCTTCTTTGTCCCTATATTTCTTCTAAGTGGCTTTATACATTTAATTGTGGCACACAGCCACTTAATTGCTGATGAGAGGTTGATTTTTCATCCCTCTACTTTGCTGAGTGGAATGTATTCATAGGTTATGAGTATGTCAAGTGTATGTTCACATGATTAAACATGTAAGCGAGCCATCTTGGTGTCTGTCTCTCTTTTCAAGTCCCTCCTGATGTATAACAGAATATGGTGATTAAATGGGATTCAAATGCAGACATTTTTACAGCAAACATCAGTGGGGACCATGATGAATAAAATAAACTAGTTCCCAGTGACCTAACTTTAGGATGGTGAAGATTTTTGACTAGATTGTGTTGAATCTTATTGTTTCTGAAAACATGTGGCTGCGCTCAGTTGAATAGGCTGCTGCAGGGTCCTGGTGAGTTTATTCTGAGTTAGGCTAAATTAGCTTCTATATCACTGTCACAGACAGCCACAGTAAAGGGTTTGCTCTGTCACTGTTACATTTGAAAATGGGACAATATGGTTATGCCACAGGATACATCAGAAGGTTACGAATGTGTGATAGGGCTCGAGGCCCATTCAGTTCAGACATTGGAAGAATAAACGTGTTCTGCAGAAAATGATGAGGCCCAGTCTGAGAATAGAGTCATAGAGTCATAGAGGTCTACAGCACAAAAAAAGGCCCTTTGGCCCATCAAGTCAGCACAGGTCAAACAAATACCTAACTATTCTAATCCCATTTTCCAGCACTAGGCCCGTAGCCTTGTATAGAATAAGACAAATCTTGAGCACAAGAAAGCAATTCAGCTAACAGAGATTGATCCGGAAGTGTCTGGAACACAAACAAGCCTTCTTGCTCCTAACAAGGCAAAATATATGCCATTCAAAATAATTATCACCATGTTGGAGGAATATTTTAATCCTAAACCACTAGATGTAATGGAAAGATATAAATTTGGAATCAGGAATCATAAAAGTAGCGAAATAGTTGGTGACCACATTATGGCACTGAAGAATTTGTTATTACATGACAACTTTGGTGCATTCTTAGACCAAGCATTATGAGGCAGATTCATGTCTGGTCTAGTAGATGAAGGAATCCAGTCGAAGCTACTAAACACACAAAATCTTACATTTGAGCTAGTGTGTAAAATTGCTTTTACCATGGAGACAACATCAAAGAATATTCAGTCATTTTTACCTATGCAAATGACTAAGGACAGCTTCTGTCCACTGCCAGCAGGCTTCTGCCAAGTCTAAAGTGGGGAGATCTGATCAGAAAAGTGCTGTAGAGGTTTAATTGCTTGTTATCACTCTAATTGCAACCATGTAGCACAGGCATGTCAGTATAAAAATGTTAATTGTTTTAATTGCCAAAATTGCAACTGCTTGCCGAGTGAAGACCAAAGCAAAAAAGAGAACTCATTCTAGTGGTAATGGAAAACAGTGACATCACAAGGGTGAAGTTCATAATCTTGAAGTGAATTCAGAGAGCTTAAACAAAGGAGAGCTAGGGCTATACATATTTATGCCAATAGCAGTCACTTAAATTACAAAACTTTTTATATAACGGTGTTGGTAAATCCATAGTATGTCATCTTGCACATTGATGTGGCTGCAGATTGCTCAAGCACGAGTAAAGACACATACAAAAGCAAATTCTGTGATGTACACTAACTGAGAGCACAGCTCAATTGAAAATCTACTCAGGTGAGGTGTTAGAAATGTGAGGACAAATGAAGAGTAATGTCCAATATAAGGGCAAGTATCACAAGTTACCTTGTTGTGGAGAGATATGTCAACAACCTGATGTTAATGGGCAATGACTGGCTTTGAGAGCTGAAGTTAGACAGGAAACATACTTTTCAAGTTGAGATGGCCAAGAAGCTAAATGAGCTTTTGAACAGCTGTAGCAATATTTTCAAAGACAGTTATGAAGGTACAATCAGTGTGAAAGCACACATCAAAATCAGACCTGATGTAAGGCCAGTATACTACAAGGCTAGGCCAGTTCCTTATGCTGTCAAAAGGAACTAAAGAAGATAGAGAAATGGTGTGTTAGTGAAAACTGATCACAGTGATTGGGTAACCCCAATCATAGTACTGCACAAGTCTGATAAAACAGTGAGACTATGCAGGGCCTACAAATTCACAATCAACCAGACTGTTGATGATGAACAGTATCCCCACTAATGGCCTCTCAAGATTTGTACGCAGAGTTAATGGGATCCAAGATATTCACAAAATTGGATTTGTCTCTTGCTTATGCACAGCTCAATGCAGATTGAGGGAGTCAACAGTATTTCACAATAAACACACATGGGGTTATATGCTGACAGGAAGCTGTACTATGGTGTGAAGTCTTCTCAAAAAATCTTCCAGCTACAATGGACAACACTTTGCAAGGAGTGCCACTTATTTGTGCAATTAGCATGATTTGTTGATTGGAACTGCAACAGAGGAAGGGAATCTTTAAGAGTTGGATGAAGTGTTAAGAAGGTTCAATGATCATAATGTGAAGTTGAAAAAGTTGTTATTGTGCAATCTGAGGGAGTATCTTGGCCTGAAAATTAATGAATAAGGGTACAGCCAGTGAAAAAGCAGATAGAGGCTATGGTCAATGCCCCAACAGCAAAAGACAAATCCGAGCTTAGACCTTTTCAGCATGGTCCAATATGGCTCAAGATTTCTACCTGAGCTTGCAACAGTGTTAGCTCCATTTTATGAGTTGTTGAAAAAAGATGTGAAATGGGAATGGTCTAAAGCACAACAAGATTCTTATGATGCATGTAATAGAAGCTTGAGCAGTAATACACAAGCCATTCATTGTTACACAAATTGTGACCAGCAGCTAGCGTGTGATGCTTCAAACTATAGAGTTAGTGCTGTGATTAGTCATGTCATGGATGATGGACACGAGAAGCCCATAGCATTTGTGTCATGTACCTTAAAAAGATTGAACATAACTACTCACAGATAAATAAGGGAGCCCTTGGAATCGTTTTTGGAGTCTAAAAGTTTCACTAGTTTTTGTTGGGTAGAAATTTCACACTAGTATAAATCATAAACCCCTAGCAGCCATTCTTGTCCAACAGGTCAGTCTGCAGTATCAATGATGGTGGCATCAAGGATGCAACGGTGGGCTGTACTTCTCTTATAGTATGGCTACAACATTGAATGTCAGGGTTCAAAGTAGAATGCTATAGCTAACATACTGCTGCTGCTTAAAGACTCAAAACTAAGTTGTGAATGTGCAATCTTCACAATAGGAGCTGTGGATGAGAACTTCCCAGTCACTGCAACTGAAATTTCAGCTGAAACGCAGAAAGGCCTAGGCAGGGATTTTCCGTGCCCGCCGGTGCCAGGCGTGTTCGGTGGCACGAGCGGACAATATGGCACGATCAATTTCACAATGGCGCGAAACCAATTTGTGATCTTCCACTCGGCCCGCCATTCTCCGCCATCGGATGTTGAGAGCCTCATTGTAAAACATCTGCATATCATTATTAGGCCAGCTGCTGGAATCATCCCCACCAATCCCCCAAATTTGATCGTCCACCCATGTAGTGAGAAGGGGTGCAGAGAGGGGTAGGAGTAAGGTTTGAGGGGAAGAAGTGAGGCTAGAGGAAGAGGTAAGGCTGGAGGAAGGAGTTTGGGGGGGGGGAGGAACTAAGGGTCGCGGAAGAGGTAAGGGCGGAGGGAGGAGTCAGGAAGGGGGAGGGACTAAGCGGGAAGGGAGTCCGGTGGGGTGGGATGACTAGGAGGAAGGGGTTCCAGTGAGGGAAGGGGTATGAAGGGAGGAAGGGGTGAGAAGGGGGGAAGGGGGTGCGGAGGGGGGTGGGTGTGCAGGTGAATGTGCACGGCAGGTGTCAGATAGGTCCATGTCTGTCGCCTGGGAGGCAAACTGAGGGCGGGCGTGGTATGGAGGAAGGGTGAGAATGACCAAGGCAGAGTGAGGCCGTACGGTGTGAGGGTGATGGCTTGACGGTAGCGATAGAAGTGATGGTGGTTGGTGGGGACTCAGAGGCAGACATGGACCCTGGGGATGGGAAGGAGGAGATCAGAGAGGTGAATGTGGATGGGGGACTTTTGAGAAGGAAGGGAACGTGCACATTAACCTGGACATCCCCGAAGGAAAAGGATTGGGGCTGGTAGGTAATGGCGGGGAGGTGGAATGTGATGCCGATGGGGTCAACTGTGATGGGGGAAAGGAAATGGGTGACTGGGAGAAGGTAAAGGATGGGGGAGTGAAAGTAAAACCGACTTAGCACCATGACATCCAAATCGAAAGTGAAACGAGTCATGGTGGGCGAGATCAGGTGCTGCATGGGAGTGTGATCAGTGCGTGGGTGGAGTTGCAGGTCAGCTCAGATGGACAACTGAAAGCGAACCCCAGCAGACAGCATTGAAAATTCTCAGGACACTGAGATGAGTGTGAAACATGAAGGGTCCATGTGCGTGTGAGAGTGCTTGCACGAGGCTCCAAAAGTACCTGCGACACATACACTCTCCCTCCAGAAACACTCATGGGCCGGCTGCTCCCTCAGCGGAGATGGGTCTTCCAGGCTGCTTATTTCCACCTCTTCACTGGAGGAGGAGTCCTCTCGGCTGCAGGTGAGGATGTGGATGGAGCTGAGGGACTGGCTGGCTGAGGGTGTTGGTCCCGTCGTAGAGTTCCCTGTGAAGCAAAGTAGAGATAATTAGTGCATGGCAGTAGAGTCAAAAGCAGGAGAGAGAGCACTCACTATTGCATTGAGGGAGGGATGATGTGGTGCAGGATCCTCAGCTGGGTGTTCGCCACTGACCTCACCATTGCCACAGGCAGGGTCCACATCCTCACCAGTCAGCACAATGGCATACTTCTCAAATTGAGTGAGGGCCTAATGTGGTCCACTCCATCCTGGTCTTGGACCTCTCCCTGCTGTTGTGAGCAGGCTTCTCCTGCATGAAAACAGATGGAGAGAGTGTGAGCAGGACTCATGGCACTGCGTAGAATGTTTGTGTGGTGAGCGAAGCCATTGATGGGATGAGGATGTGAGTGCGAGGGGATATGAGCCTGATGGAGATGTGAGGGTGTGTGGGAGAGTTAGTGCCATTGTCCTTTGAGGTGTGAGATCCCTGTGGATTTGTGAGTGAGTTGAGAGTGATGAGAAGAGTGAGTTACACTGGCGGAAAGGATAAGACCATTCATCCCCTAGTGGCACTGGGTGGCTGTCCTCTTTTGCAGGGCATTGGCACTGATCACTGATGACACTGCCTCCCAAGCTTGAATGGTAACGTCGCTGCCCATCTTGCGACCAGAACAGGGGTAGAGGACATCACGACGGGCCTCCACGGCAACCAAATGGCATTCCAGTAACACGTCATTAAACCTGGGGACTGCAGTCTTCTTGCCTTTCGTGGACATGTTCCCTGCAGTTGCCCTGGCCTAGAAGCACTGACATGAGTGCACGCAGCTGGACTTTCAATATGGTGCCCGGCATGATAAAGTGGCGAGGTTATGGCAGGCGGGTGAAGAGAGCCTGCCTGCTATCGAATTCCCGGGAATGCATTAATAATGTGGCGGGTTCGGGGCGATGCAGCGTGAAAATCCGCCATCGCTGTAGGCGAGTAAAACATCGTATTACACACCGACTATAGAAACATAGAAACCTAGAAACTAGGAGCAGGAGTAGGCCATTCGGCCCTTTGAGCCTGCTCTGCCATTCATTATGATCATGGCTGATCGTCCAACTCAATAGCCTGCTCCCGCATTCTCCCCATATCCTTTGATCCCTTTTGCCCCAAGAGCTATATCTAACTCCTTGAAAACATACAGTGTTTTGGCCTCAACTACTTTCTGTGGTAGCAAATTCCATAGGCTCACCACTCTCTGGGTTAGGAAATTTCTCCTCATCTCAGTCCTAAATGGTCTACCCTGTATCCTCAGATTGTGACTCCTGGTTCTGGACTCCCCCACCATCGGGAACATCCTTCCTGCATCTACCCTCTTTAGTCCTGTTAGAATTTTATAGGTTTCTATGAGATCCCCCTCATTCTTCTGAACTCCAGTGAATATAATCCTAATCGCCTCAATCTCTCCTCATATGTCAGTCCCGCCATCCCAGAATCAGTCTTGGAAGCCTTCACTGCACTCCCTCTATAGCAAGAACATCCTTCCTCAGATAACGAGACCAAAACTGCAGACAATATTCCAAGTGTGGTTTCACCAAGGCCCTGTATAATTGCAGCAAGACATCTCTGCTCCTGTACTCGAATCCTCTTGCTATGAAGGCCAACATACCATTTACCTTCTTTACCGCCTGCTGCGCCTGCATGCTTACCTTCAGCGACTGGTGTACAAGGACACCCGGGTCTCGTTGTACATTCCCCTCTCTCAATTTATAGCCATTTAGATAATAATCTGCCTTCCTGTTTTTGCTACCAAAGTGAATAACCTCACATTTATCCACATTATATTGTATCTGACATGCATTTGCCCACTCACTCAGCTTGTCCAAATCACCCTGAAGCATCTCTTCATCCTCCTCACAGCTCACCCTCACACCCAGCTTTGTGTCATCTGCAAATTTGGAGATATGACATTTAGTTCCCTCATCTAAATCATTAATATATATTGTGAATAGCTGAGGTCACAACACCAAACCCTGCGGTACCCTACTAGTCACTGCCTGCCATTCAGAAAAAGACCCGTTTATTCCTACTCTTTGTTTCCTGTCTGCCAACCAGTTTTCTATCCATCTCAATACACTACCCGCAATCCCACGTGCTTTAATTTTACACGGTAATCTCTTATGTGGGACTTTGTCGAAAGCCTTCTGAAGTCCACATAAACCACATCCACTGGCTCCCCCTCATCAACTCTACTCGTTACATTCTCAATAAATTCCAGTAGATTTGGCAAGTATGATCTCCCTTTTAGAAATCGATGCTGACTCTGTCCAATTCTGCCACTGTTTTCCAAGTGCTTAGCTATTAAATCTTTTATAATGGACTCTAGAATTTTCCCCACTATTGACGTCAGGCTGACTGGTCTATAATTCACTGTTTTCTCTCTACCTCCCTTTTTAAATAGTGGGGTGACATTAGCTACCCTCCAATCTGTAGGAACTGTTCCAGAGTCTATAGAATCTCAAAAGATAACCACCAATGCATCCACTATTTCTAGGGCCACTTCCTTAAGTACACTGGGATGTAGATTACCAGGCCCTGGGAATTGACGACCTTCAATCCCATCAATTTCTCCAAAACCATTTCCCTACTAATACTGATTTCTTTCAGTTCCTCCCTCTCACTAAACCCTGTGTCCCCCAACATTTCTGGTATGTTATTTGTGTCCTCCTTTGTGAAGACAGAACCAAAGTATGTATTTAGTTGGTCAGCCATTTCTTTGTTCCCCATTATAAATTCCCATGTTTCTGATTTTCCCCTTCTTAATCAATCCCTTGGTCCTCCTTTGCTGAATTCTAAACTGCTCCCAATCCTCAGATCTGTTGTTTTTTCTGGCCAATTTGTTTGCCTCTTCCTTGGATCTAATACTATCTCTAATTCTCCTTGTAAGCCATGGTTTGGCCACCTTTCCTGTTTTACTTTTGTGCCAGACAGGAATAAACAATTGTTGCAGTTCACCCATGTGCTCTTTGAACGTTTGCCATTGCCTATCCACCGTCATCCCTTTAAATAATGTTTCTCAATCCATCATAGCCAACTCGTGCCCCATACCATCGTACTTTCCTTTATTGAGATTCAGGACCCTAGCCTCAGAATCAATGACTTCACTCTCCATCTTGATGAAGAATTCTATCATATTATAGTCGCTCATCCCCAAGGGGCCTCGCACAACTAGACTGCCAATTATTCCTTTCTCATTACACAATACCCAGTCTAGGATGGCCTGTTCTCTCGTTAGTTCCTCAACGTATTGGTCCAGAAAACCATCCCGTATACAGTCCAGGATTTCCCCCTCTGCAGTATTGTTACTAATTTTGCTTTGCCCAATCTACGTGCAGATTAAAGTCACCTATAAGTACAAATGTTCCTGTATTGCATGCGTCTCTAATTTCCTGTTTAATGCCATTCTCAACATCACCACTACAGTTTTGGGGTCTATATACAACCCCCACTAATGTTTTTTGCCCCTTACTGTTTTTCTCAGCTCTACTCACACAGATTCCACATCGTCGGAGCTAATATCTTTCCTCACAATTGCTTTAATTCCCTCTTTAACCAGCAATGCAATTCCACCGCCTTTTCCTTTTTGTCTGTCCTTCCTAAACACTGAATACCCCTGGATGTTCAGTTCCCATTCCTGGTAACCCTGCAGCCATGTCTCCATAATCCCGACTATATCATACCTGTTTACATCTAGTTGCACGGTTAATTGATCCACTTTATTGTGAATGCTCCTTGCTTTAAGGCACAAAGCCTTAAGGCTTGTCTTTTTAACATTACTTGTCCCATTCCCACTATTTTTCACTGAGGCCCTGTTTGATTCTTGTCCTTTATTTCTCTGCCTATCACTTTTCTTATTTCGCTTTCTGTCTTTTGCACTTGTCCTTGATTCCCCCTCCTCTGGCTCCTTGCATTGGTTCCCATCCCCCTGCCATCTTAGTTTAATCCCTCCCCAACCACTCTAGCAAATATTCCCCCTAGGACATCAGTCCCGGTCCTGCCCAGGTGTAATCCGTCCAGTTTGTACTGGTCCCACCTCCCCCAGGACCGGTCCCAATGTCCCAGGAATTTGAAACCCTCCCCCACACACCATCTCTTCAGCCATGTATTCATCAAATATATCCTGCCATTTCTACTCTGACTAGCACGTGGCACTGGTAGTAATCCTGAGATCACTACCTTTGAGGTCCTACTTTTCAACTTACATCCTAACTCCCTATATTCTGCTTTTAGGACCTCATCCTTTTTTTTACCTATATCGTTTGTACCAATGTGTACCACAACCACTGGCTGTTCACCCTCCCCCTTCAGAATGTTCTGTAGCCGCTCTGAGACATCCTTGACCCTAGCACCAAGGAGGCAGCATACCATCCTGGAGTCTCATTTGCGGCCACAGAAACATCCCTTACAATTGAATCCCCTATAGTTATTGCATTCCCACACTTTTTACTTCTCCCCTGTGCAGCAGAGCCAACTGTGGTGCAACGAATTTGGCTGTTGCTACTTTCCCCTGAGAGGCCATTCCCCCCCAACAGTATCCAAAATGGTATATCTGTTTTGCAGGTTGATAGCCACAGGAGATTCCTGCACTGCCTGCCTAATCCCCTTGCTCTGCCTGGTGGTCACCCATTCCTCTCCTGCCTGTGGACTCTTAGCCTGCAGTGTGACTACCTCTCCATATGTGCTATCCACGATACTCTCCACCTCGTGGCTGCTCCACAGTGTCCCAAACTGCTGCTCCAGCTCCGAAACCCAGGCTTCCAGGAGTTGCAGCTGGTGACACATCCCACACACATGCTGGCCCTGGGCACTGGAAATGTTGCCAGCTTCCCACATAGAACAGGAGGAGCATGCCACGGTTTTGAGCTCTCCTGCCATGACTTACCCCTTTAAATTAAATTAAACCTTTTGGAAGATACTTAATTTCAAATAATATCAATTACTCTAGGACACTTTTTCCCTGCTCCTCATTGTTAGAGAATATAGCCCTTACAAACAATGAACCGCAAAATAAGACCTTAAAAGCTATAGCGATAAAAGTAGTAAATACTTACCCGACCGTACTCACAGTGCTCAAAGGGTCACCTCGTTCCCTCCTCACTGAACTCCCTCAGTCACCTCTGCTCTCCCAGCTCCTTTTCAACTCCTGACTCCTCCCGCTTTTCTTTCAACTCTTGGCTCCTCTCACGCTCCTTTTCAACTCCGGGCTCCTCTCGCGCTCCTTTTCAACTCCAGGCTCCTCTCGCGCTCCTTTTCAACTTCAGGCTCCTCTTGCACTCCTTTTCAACTGCCGACTCCACTCGTGCTCCTCTTCAACTCTCGGCTCCTCTCGCGCTTCTCTTCACCTCCCGGCTCCTCTCGCGCTTCTTTTCACCACCCTGCTCCTCTCGCACTCCTTTTCAACTCCCGATCCCTCTTGCACTCCTTTTCAACTCCCGGCTCCTCTCGTGCTTCTTTCCAACTCCCTACTGCTCTTGCACTCCTTTTCAACTGCCGGCTCGTCTCGCGCTTCTTTCCAACTCCCTACTGCTCTTGCACTCCTTTTCAACTCCCGACTCCTCTCACCCTCCTTTTCAACTCCTGGCTCCTCTCACGCTCTTCTGTTATACCGCTTAGTGCAAATCTGGGATGATTCCACCGCTAGTTTTAAAAGGAGTCTACAAACAAACTTTACATGGTCGGACAGTGTTTGTTTGGTGTGCAGATGAGGAAACGAAAACATTTCACAATTGATATAATGAGTTGTCATGTGAACAAGGATGCATTAAATGGGGTCACAGAGTGCTAGTGCCTAGTTTTTTCAGAGACAAGATTCTGTGAGAACTCCATACTGAATATAGGAACATAGTTATTATGAAATCCATAGCCATAAGTTTTGTTTATTGGCCTGGTCTAGATGGTAATCTAGAACCATTGGTAAGCAAATGTCACATTTGTCAAAACTGCAGAGTAAGCTCATGGCCATGGTCATGGTTGACTCAATCATTTCAAAGTGTGCATATAAACTTTGAGAAAATGAGGAATATATTTTCTTGGTGCTTATTAACACCTTACAAGTGGATTGAACTAAAGCCTGTAGGTTAAAACATCAATGCTGAAAGGACAATAGATCAGTTACAGTCCACTTTTGCTTGTCACGGTTTAAAAGAGGAATTGTCTCAGGTAACATCCCTCAATTTCAGTCTGCTCCTTTC
This sequence comes from Cetorhinus maximus, assembly GCF_964194155.1. NCBI lineage: Eukaryota > Metazoa > Chordata > Chondrichthyes > Lamniformes > Cetorhinidae > Cetorhinus > Cetorhinus maximus. The sequence goes on from NC_135888.1 coordinate 74,416,083, forward strand.
CAGAATTTCATAAAGCAAAGCGGTATCAAACAATTCCACCATGCAGCATCAACTGGAGCAGCAGAGAAGTCTGTAAGAATAGTCAAGCAAGCACTCTAGAACCAAATGCTGCATGGATATTCAAATTTCAGCATGAAACAGAGATTAGCTATTTTTCTGCTGGAACATAGAACAACTCCACATTCCACTACAGGCCAAACACCTGCTGAGCCCTTAATGAACTGATGATTAAGAACATGTTTGAGTTTAGTTCTACCAAATTTAATTGCTAAAGTTGAACAAAAATAGTTCAGTCAGAAATGTTAGTGTGACCCAAGGAGAACATAGTTTCAAGGGAAATGAACATGTTCATATTATGAGCCACCCCCACAAGTAGGATATGGGCAATATCAGAAAAGTTTGTGGTGCTAAGAGTTAATTACTTGAAATTGGTATAGAAAAATGAAAAGCGTTCACGTCGATCGTACGCTCCCAAGGAGGAATCATCCAAAACTTGAGCATGATCTACTTATGTAGTTAGTGTAACTGTAAATAATTTATGAAAAAAAAACTTGTTTTTAAAACATAGAAGAAGCAAAGTGCTGTATTCATATATTATGATCATGCATAATGATGTAATTAAATATGCGATATGGCTACATTGATGCCTGTCTCTCTTTATAAGTTCCTCCCAATATATACCAGTGATTCCCAATTTCATGCTCAATCCATACTGCTAGCTTGCCTTGAATTTTAAATGAAGACCAACCTCAGAATACCTTCCCGTATACCTCCCCTGTGGTCTGGCCCTGGTCCTGAATATTGCAATTGGCATATCTGTAATAATTCACTATAGCCTATGGATAGCCATAAAACTGGTTTCATAGGAAGAGAGGAATAAGAATAACCCATTCATCCTCTTGAGCCTGTTCAGCAATTCAATGAGATCATGGCTGATCTGTATCTTTACTCCATCCACCTGCTTTTGATCCATAACCTTGGCTGTCCAAAATCTATTGATCTCAGGTTTAAATTTTTTTAAATTGAGCTAGCATTTATTGTTTTTTGTGGGAGAGAGTTTCACACTCCTACCACCTTTTATAGGGAATGTTTTCTAATGTCGCTCCTAAATATGCTGGCTCTGACTTTAAGGTTATGTCCCTTTGCCATAGACTTTTCCACCAGTGGAAAGATGCTTCTATCTATCCGATCAATTCCTTTCAATGCCTCACTCAAATCACCCCTTTACATATTCCAGGGAATACAAGATTAGCATCCTTCCTCATAGTCTAACAGTTGGAGACCTGGTAATGTTCTGCTGAAAATGCACTGCCCGCCTTGTGATGCTGAGAACTGCTCATTACACTTGTTGGGTCTAACCAATGTCGCCGAAGACTGAGCATGTCTAGGGAAATGGTCGATCACATATGCCACCTGCTGCAGGATTTGGCACCACGGAGACATGGAGGGCATCTACTGCCAGTGACCGTGGGACTCAATTTTTATGCCAGTGGCTCCTGTGCTGGTTCTCACAAGCCTCCATGCACAAGTGTATCCAGGAAGCCACAGACGCCACCTTCACAAAGGCATTGTGCATTTCGCCTGGGATCAGGAAAGCTATGAAGCAAGAGTACTGGGATTTGCGCAGATCTCAGGTTTCCCACGGGTGCAGGGTGCCGTTGACTACACTCATGTGGCGCTTAGATCCTTGTGGCAACAAGCAGTCAACTACGTCAACCGTCAGGGCTTCCACTCGCTGAATGTTCGGTTGGTCTGCGACCACCACAAACACATCCTATAGGTCTGCTTAGGATTCCCAGGGAGTGTCCATGACTCCTATATCCTTTGCAGGTCTTAGATCCCTGGCATCTTCCAGGGCCTACAGAGGCTGCAGGGTTGGCTCCTCAGGGGCAAAGGCTACTTACAGAGGACGTGGCTGATGACACCCGTGCAGTGGCCTCAGACTGCAGCAGAGTGACGGTATAACGAGGCTCATGCTGCGACCCAGACTTTGTTGGAGCAAACAATAAACATTTTGAAAATGAGGTTCCAGTGCCTCGACAGGTCCAGTGGAGCACTGCAATCCAGTCCCCAGAGGATGTCGTGCATCATTGTAGCTTGCTGTGCGCTACAGAACCTGGTGCTGCAACAGGGGAGGACCTGGCTGAGGAGGAGATGCAGAAGCTGCACGTCTCCTCCAATGAGGAGGGCATCAAAGGGGATGAGGGTGATGAGGTCCCCGAAGGCAAGGATGTTGGCGATGAGACCATTGCAGTGGCCAGACGAGGCAGGCGCCGGGATGCCCTCATAGCCATAAGATTCATGGAGGATGATGACAAGATGCAGTGAAGACAGTCCTGACATCCTTATTGCAACTGTGAACGTTCGACTCCTGTGTGGCTGATGGCAGCGCACATACCCTCAGTGCTTAGTCTCATATCATGGTGACGCAGAGCAGGCCCTAATAGTCGCTAGATTCCAGGAGGATGATGACGACATGCTTTGAGGACACCCCATAGATCTTCACATAGCCTCTGTGAATCTCTAACTCCTGTCTGGCTGAGAGCTTCTTGCATGCGCTCCGTGATCAGGGTCATATCATAGATGCAGCCATGAAACTTTAAAAGTATCTGATCCTTTGTCCGCCTTCAGTACCTGAGCCCTTCAGGAAAACAGTGTCACTGGTCACAGATGCTGAAGAGATGGGGGGCCAGCCCCACCTTAAAGGTGCTGAGAGCGCACAGAGAGAATGACGGAACTCTGTGACATCTGCTAACGACATTCTGGCAGCAATGACAAGCACCATCGAGATGTAGACATCAATAATGTGTCCAGTGAGTGTGAGGCTGGACCATCACTTTGCCCTGAAGGTTACACACTGCACAGGGGAGAGGCCCTGGTCTGAGACACCTGCCTTTATCTTGTGCAGGAACCACGGTTTCACATCTGCGTGACACAAACATTGCTCATCGGAACAAAGAGCCATAGGCAATGAAACATTCTTGGGAGTTTATTTACAATGGTGAATATTATATACACATGATTAACACCCGTGCCCATGCTGTGTGTTGCGGAAAACGGAGTGAACGCTCAGACCCAGGAGGTTTGTCTCGGAAGCCTTTACTGAATCGTGATATCACGGAGAGCTCAGCAGCATACAACGGAGCTAGCCGGCACTCTGAGGAAGCATCAGAGTACACACATAGTTATAGTAAAATCGTGCGTAATTAATAACATTGAAATTTTATCTTTGGCATGCATACAATTGTTCTGTCTTAGTTTATAATTACGCAAAAATCCTTGAGTAGTTACACAAAACCTTGAGTAGCCCATCTGGCGACTAGTCATCTGGACAGACAACAGATAGCGTGACTAGGCCCTGTCTCATGTGCTGATAACAGACGTCCTAACTTTGTTTCAAGGACTCATGGTAGTTTGTTCATGATACTTGTTTTTCCTCCTTCACAATAGCTGACAGCGCAGGTTTGTCTGCTACTGGTGCAAGGAGACTTCGTTGTAGTATTCCACTATGGTTTAACCACTTAACCCTTTGTTATCCTGTAGATGTATTTTATGCTCCCACACTGTGCAATGTCTTGGTCCTCTCCCGATATCCGCAGCGGAGACGGAGGCAGCCTGCTGACTACGACGCCCTGTCTGCGATGACTTTGGCAGGTGTTCTTTGGAAGGCCAGGACCTGGAGGGCCCCAGCCTGCTTTGCGTGTCCTGCCCTGGGCCAACTGCACCCTCCTCGGCCTGTGGAGCTGGAGCTGCGGCTTCACAGGATTTGGATCGGCCAGACATTCCCGGAGTCACCTGGGTGGATGGCTCCGGGGTTTTGAGCTGCTGGTCCTCCTCCCTGTGGGCGCCCGACAGCTCCTGGCTAACTCCTTGAGGAGAAGGGGAAGCTGGAGTGAGATCGAGCTGTTCGGTGCCTATCTAACTTCGATACCGTTGGACGTCAAACATGGCGTTAACGATGGAGTTCAGCCTGCGCAGTAGTGCAGAATCGATGTCCTGGATCAAAGTCTCCATGGCGGCCGCCAGCCTGCCAGTGCTCACCTCGGACTGGAGGCAGACGGACTCCATCATCCTTTGAAATCTGAGGAGTGCGCCAGTCTTCCTGATGTTCCCGTGATTGTCTTTGCAGCCTCACCAACTGATTGAGGACCAAGTCCAGGGGCTCATCATCTGACTCGGACTCAGCAGATTCCTTGCCTCCAGCAGTCCACCGAGTGCCGGCGATCAAGGATGTTCCTGCCTCTGCCTGCTGTGGAACAGGTTGTGTGCTGTGCTCATCAGATTGTGATCCCGAGGCTGCTCTACATCTCAGTTCCACTGAGGTGTGTGTCGCTCTGCTGGTGGAGAATGTGGGTGTGCACCATGACAGGCCTTCAGTAGTGCTGCCCTCAGGGTTCTCATCCGAGGTGTTCTCGGTGCTGGGATTGGTGTCAAGGTTTCCTGGCGGCGACATGTCAGATGTGCTTCGGACAGAAAATGGAGATTATTAGTGCTTGGCAGCCATGTTGAACACAGAATAGTGGATTTAGAGTAGCATTGAGAGAGGGATGGTGTGGTGCAGGATCCTCACTTGGATGCTTGCCACTGACTTCATCATCGCTGCAGGAATGGCCCATGTCATCTCTGGCCAGCTGTGATGCAAGACTCTTAAATGGAGTTAGGACCTTGATGTCCGGCACCCCACCCCCCACCCCGGCCTGCAACCTCTCCTGTTGGTTGTGCGCGAACTTGCACTTCATAAAGATGGATGGAGAGAGTGTGAGAAAGATGCAAGCCAGGCCAAATGAAGAGGATGCCAGGTGTGCGTGTGTGCTGAGTGGAGCCATGGACAGGATGAAGAGGCTATCTCCAGAGGGGATGAGGCCAGCTGGAGATGTGAGGGCATGTGTGAGAGAGTGAGTGGTGATGTTCATTGAGCTGACAGTGAGTGAGATGCCAGTGAATGTGTGATGGGCTTGTGACTGGGTGAGTTGAGATTGATGAGATGGTTGACTTACCCTGGCGGCTTGGATGTGATTATTCATCCGTTTTCTGCACTGGATGGCCGACCTCTTGTGTGCAGTGTTGGCACTGACCACCTTTGCCACCTCCATGGAGTGGTGAGACTGATAGGCTTCCTGCGGCCACAGCAGGGGCAGGGGACATTGCAGTGGGCCTCCACAGTGTCCAGAAGGTGTCCCAGGGATGCGTCAATGAGTTGGGGGACTGCACTAGTCTTGGCTTTTGGGGCCATGTCTTCACCAGAGCAATCCTGGGCTGTAAGTATTGAGAACAGTGCCCGGGGCTGCAGTTTAAATATGGCGTGAAGAAGTGGCGCGGTAACGGCGTGGTGGGTAAATCAGAGGCCGTCCACCAGCAATCTGGCGTGTTTCCTATGACTGCATAATTTATGAGATGAGTAGAGGATAGTATTGTACGAAAACTCACCATTATGGGCAGCAGGTAAAACGTCTTTTTTCATGCCCGCTACCGCACTTATAAATTTTCTTGTAGGTACTTAATAGCTAGTGAAGCTGTGATTCACCTAAAGATAGGGTCCATTACATTGGGCCAGTTTCCTATTTGGACAAAAGATTTCTATTAGCTGCAGATACAAATAATCAAATGCCACTGTTTATGTTGTCCAGCCCTTTAATAAATTCTTCAGGAATTAATATATCCACATTTTACAAAAAAATATTCCATTTCAATGCTTGCTATTCTCTCATTATAATAGCTAACACTGGACATTAAATGATAAAGGCCTGGATCTTCCGTGAGGCACAAGTCATTGTCAGGTAGCCACTCCATTCGAAATTTTTATGCCCTAAAGCTGCTCTGCATTTTTTGCCAGATCATCTAAGCCAGCTTCTCCAGAAATGCAGAGCACAGTATCCATCAGAGAGCTCCATTGCAGCACTGTAGCATCAGGGAAGGCAAGACAGGCCCTCTTTTTATGGCACTAGCTACCATATGGCAAGTTTAAAAATTCAGTGTGAATGTTAGTGAATGGGTGAGTGGATGAATGGGTGAGTGGTTAGGGTGGCAGGCGTGTGAGGTGGTATGTGGATAGGATGGTAGATGAGTAGGGTGGTGTTTGATAGGCTGGTAGGTGTGTAGGGTGGCAGATTGGTAAGGTGGTAGATAAGTAGGGTAGTAGATGAGTGGGTGGTAGGTATGTAGGTTGGTAGGTGGGTAGGGTGGCAGGTGGGTAGGGTGGCAGGTGGATAGGGTGGTACGTGGGTAAGGTGGTAGATGGGTAGGGTGGTATGTAGCTAGTGTGGCAAGTGGTTTGGGTGGATGGTGGGTGAAGTGGGAGAGGTAGGTAGGTGAGTTGTAATGTAGTTGGCTTGAGTCGGGGGGATCTAAGTCGGGGGGGGATTCAGTGACGAGTCGATGATTAGGGGGTCAGTTCTGTAGTTACCCAGGAATTAAACTAGGATTTTTGTGCCTAACATTTCCTGGGTGACAATCTAGGTAAATCCTATGGAGCCTTCCAAAGTCTCCGACTCTAACTCAGAGTTAGACACTTTAACGAAGGGTCCCGGGGAGCAAGAGTACTGCTTGTCAGAAGATCAAACTTCCTGGGCAATTCCCATGGGGGTCAGAGCATCCTGACTTCTGCAGGGTCCCGACGCACATACTGGGTCGTACGTCTGACCTCCGATGATCTGAAGACTAGAAGATCTTGGCCAAAACAGCTAAACCATTTTGCAATGATCCGATTTGTGTGTTGAGGTTGTATTCACAAATTAGGAATTCTCTGTAATAAGAGCAAATGGAAAGGGGATTGTGTATACTGAAGTTCTATGCATAAATCAGGATGATTCCCCTATCAGGAATTTGTTTATCAAGGTTTGACTGTACCCTTACTTAAAAACAGAAAATGATGGAATAACTCAATAGGTCTGGCAGCATCTGTGGAGACCGAAGCAGACTTAATGTTTCGCGTCCATATGACTTTTCTTCAGAGCCATGAAGAAGAGTCATTATGGACTCGAAACGCTAACTCTGTTTCTCTCTCCACAGATATTGCTGAGTTTTTCCAGCATTTTCTGTTTTTATTTCAGATTTACAGCTTCTGCAGTATTTTGCTTTTATTGACTGTACTCTTCATGCATTATATTTAATTTCAAATTGCTGTCAGTTGATTTATCTTATAAGCCAGTGTATTTATTTACTGATTCTGTGTGTATGTATGTTTCTGGATTGGGAGCCTGTGACCCTTTGAAATAGTTCGCTCCTTTTCAAAAATTTGGTTTAAACTATGCGTTTGTTTCACTTCAATGAATAAATTGATTATTTTATGACACAATTGCATTAGTGATAAAATGAATCATGTTCTTTACTCACAAAATTTTGGAGGACTTTACAAAAAAAAGTAGCTAGTTATTGAAAATACTTTTTTCCCTTTGTTGCAGCCATGTTGCAGCCATGTGAGGAGGGGTAAAATATGATTCCCCTATGATACCACCCCAAGCCTGACCATAACAGGTTTTGTTCAAGGATTTAGAAGGATGAAGGTATTGTCTTAATGTCTGTTTTTAACCATTTAAGTACTGATTGCAAAGAACCAAGTCTGATGTGCTTTCTTGAGGTTCAAAGCAAAAACCCACATGGATAAAGATATAAAAATATTTTAAAAGATAAACTTGCGCTTCTCAAACTTTCGAGACCCATATTCATACACACACACACACACACACAAGCATGAAGAATGTACAATAACATAATTCATCCCCAGTTTTGGCCAGGGCAAGAGTAGTAGCATACTTAAGATTGGATACAAAATATCTCCCTCTTGATACCATTGTTCTGCCCACTGCCAAATTGATTGGGGTCTTCAGGTAGGTGGTCAAGGTTGTTATGGGGATCAGGAATCCTATGTCATCAGTAGGAATGTGGAAATAGGACTAAGCTGTTCAGCCCTTTGTGCCTGTTCCACCATTCAATTAGATCATGGCTGATCTATATCTTAATTCCATTGGCATACCTTAGGTTTGTAACCTGTATAAAACATTTGCCTAACAAAAAGCAATCACTCTCAGTTTTGAAATTTTCAATTGATGCCCAGCCTCGACAGTTTTTTTTGGTGAAGAATGTTCCAGATTTTCACTGCCCTTTGTGTGAAGAACTACTTCCTGACATCAGCTCTGAATGGGGTCTCCTCTAAATTTGTTATGTCCCCTTGTTCTGGACTTCATAATCACAGGGAATAGTTTTTCTCTATGTACTCTCTCAATTCCTTTAATAATCTTTAACACCTCAGCAGCAGTAATAGATGTAGAGTTGCCGAACTAGTAGTTCATAAAGTGACCATTGGATTCTGGTCCTAAAACAGGGCAGGTAGGTTTTCTAGCCATACTTGAGAGATGGGAAGAGCAGTAATACTTCACTGGCCCTGTAAAATTCAAATTGCTCAGTTCACACACACACACACACACACACACACACCTTAACTCAGCCTGCTCAGCTTCACAAAAGAAACATTGGTTTCTCTGCCTGATTGGAGAATCATTATCCTGGCCATTTCAGTTCTTGAACTTGACTCCATCATAGCCCCCATGAACAATGAAAGCACCATGAGAAGCCAGGCCATTAACCGTCTATAGACTGTCTAATCAGTATTGCATTTAACACAGAATGCATATCTCAAGGATTTTTCATTGCACGAAGCACCATCTATTTCCAATTTCATAGAATTTCACTTCCAACCACAGTGTCTCCCTGTGACAGATTTTGTTCTAAATTAATCAGTTTGATGTTTCATCTAACTGGTTTCTGAGGAAGGCAATTGACTGTATTTACCTGGGACCCAAAGTGGCTCGCCATCTCCCTATGCCCACCACGTGGACAGACCTCAAGTAGAAGCATTTCTGTTGCTGTCAGGTCAGTTGGCCTTATCTGTTTTCAGCTCACTGTCCATTTATAGAGTGGTGGGATGACAGAGGCATTGAAAGCTGTGGAAGGAGAGCCTTCTGGAGAGAAAGCATCAATATTCATTGTATGTGATAACCTTCACCTCCTACTGACATCTCTGCCATTTTGTCAGGGGGTGCAAATAATGCCGAAAGAATCTGGTGGGTAATACTGGCATCGGGTGGAGCACTGTTTGTATCCTCTGCCCACAGATTGTACTTATTTTTATGGGCCTTGGAAACAATTGGCCCAGCCAATCCGCATTAACAGTATTTTTGTTTGTCCAGTGCTTGATTGGGACAATTGAACTTTTCATCCTAAATCCCTAAGTTTAATAGCAAAGCTGTTAGTGGCCTATGTTCAGAGCAGATGTAACAGTAATGAAAGGAATGTTAAGGCGTGTAAAACAGACGAAATAAGCATGCGGGAGATTAGGAAGCCATACAATTAACATGGAAGGAAGCAGACAGAGTATTTTAATGATTTAAAATAAAGCTCCATACATCACAAATGACTGTATGTGGATGCCTAGAGCATGTTTTACCATCGATGTCATGGCTAGCTATGATGCTGTGTTACAGAACACCTGCACTTTATGAGGCAGAATTGAAAAAAAAAGCAGTAACCCAAAATTTATTAATGTGTTTGGGGGAATTGTATCCCTAACTGGTGGGTAGAAATTGGGCATGTGGGCAGTTAAGCTATCAATAGTTTTGTGCCCTGGAAATATGCAGATTCTGGTCTGATGCAATCATTGGGACCCGACTGCAATTTTACCTCAGGCAGAAGTGGCCGAGTTATCATGGCTTTCCCTTCACATTGAAGAGAGTAGGGACTTCTGAAGCAAGATGAAGAGGCCCAGACAAATAGGCTTTCTGTTTTTCTTTGTGGGGCTAGAAAGGAGTTCCTCTGCGAGTGCCCTGATCTCCCACCCTTCCCTCCAGTGAGATCTTCCTGGAACTCTCTCCCCAACACAGTTACCTTCATGTAAGCAGCAGCAGAGGCACAGGCCAATTTCCAAGAGACCAACAGTCACTTCCCATTGGTCTGAGCAGGGTGAACCAATAGCATGCTAAAATAGCTTGGGTCTCAATTTATATCCAGTGAGTGTGTTTCACTTACACCACTGCCCCCAAAACAGTCTGGAACTTTAATTGAATCTGGTAACTTTCTGTTCTGAATGAAAATGCACACACGGGATTTACAGCATTTGAGGTTGTCCCTTCTAATCACTTCATTAGATTTTCTACCTGTGACAGAGTAATTTTTTTCCCCACTCCTGTTGAGGTTGGTTATATGAGATTAACCTCACGTTGTTGAAAAATTTCTGATGGGTTAGGGCACATCTGTTTTTAAGCCATGTGCAAAAGGGCAGCAAGAGGCACTTGAATAATTTGAGTCTGGATTTTTATTATTTTTATATGTACAAAAGCAGAGTGGTTGTCATTATGGACTTGAGTTAAAACAAGGACATCTGGGTACCTGGGGATTTCTCCACAGTTTCCTGACTGAATCATAACAAAAAGAATTAGACACTTTACAAAGGAGTATCTCATCCTCTGCAGGTATCAGCACAATAATCGATTAATTATCAGCTTAACAAATTAAACAGTAATATTACTATAGATGCATACGATTGGCACCTTAGTTTTAACATATCCAAATTCACAGAAAGCATACCAAATTATTCATGGATGTATAAAAAAAATTACCCTTATATGATGTACCAAATGCATCCTAAAAAGTGGCACTGCTAAATTTCCCAGCATTAACATCAGAGTCTGTATTCACTGTGGTGTGGTATCCATTTTCATATCATTATTACAATCAAAAACGTTCATTATCCTGAACGTTCATTTGCACGCTAAACAACTTTCTGTCATGGGGATAAAATTGATAGAGAAACCTTCTCCATTATTCAAAATCACTGTGCCTGTTGTGGACACTTCAATTTCTTCAACATGAGCACTTCCATGTTCTTAGGAGGAGGAAAGATACTCAAGGCCTTTCTAGTGATGAAAGCACTTTCACTGGTTAATGGACCTTGTCCCATATATCATCTGCTACTTCCATTCTAAGAATCATTATGATCATTTTAACTACTGCAGATTTAAATGCACTTCATCACTGTTTCCGCTAAGTGCACCCATATTAGGGCCCCAGACCATACCCCAACTGCATTCCTAAATGTTGCCGTTAAAGCATTTACAGGATATTCACTCATGCCTGACATTTTGCTTCACTGAGCAGATAGCAATATACCATTTATTTTCCCCACTTTCTTTTGGGAGGAGCCAAGAGTCCAAGATGCCACCAAAATAATTCTTCAGGATAGCTGTGCTTTATCCGCAAGTGCTTGGTGATTTTCAGGGTGCGTTCTTTTAACAATGAAAGGGAACTTGTTTGCAAAGCAAAGAACACAATCTCTATTTGCAATAAGTTATAAACAAAATGCATTAAGCTTAATGTGCAGAGGTACCTTACCTTGAACAGCCCTCACAGTGGAACCCATGGGGTTGCAGTCGAGCAGACAGGCGTATCTTTTTTCCTGGTGAAAGGTCCAGCCATACTGACAGAAGGTGCTGTATCAGAAAGATCTCTGAATAGGCCATAGAACCAGACTAGACTCCCACCCACAGTATTTCCTCAGAGTTCGCCTTCAGGACATAATCCTGGACTTTCTTAATGGAGCCAAATGGTGCATGTTATTGAGGCAGTGGAGGTTTACCCTAACCCAAAACCTACTGTGGCTTGAGACACTTTGGGAAATAAGCCAGTCCAAAGAAATCTTCTGCTCACTGAATTTGAATAAGGAGGATCTTCTAGAACATCTGTACTCTGTTCTTAGTCCACAGGCAGAGTTGGTCAGCAGGCTAGGGATATTTGCTACAAAGCTTTAGCACCTGGTGATATCCTTACACCTGACTCATCAAGACCAAATGTGGCAACAAACAATCCATGGAGATACAAAGCAAAGCTACCAGATATTGATGCAACTGGCAAATTCAACAGTGCCCGCAACAGTGCTACCAATCTTTAAATTGAAACTCCAAGAATTTTCACAATCTGCCCAGCACCACCTTTAGATATAGGAAAGAGGACAAAGCACAACTGTAATAAAAAAAAATATTCTTCAAACAGCTCTTGGCTTCATAATGTCGCGTTGGTTGTTTAAAGGCTCTGCACAATTTGCCCAGAGAGATGAAAAAATATATGGTTAGTTTGCACCTTAAACACCGCCTTGTTTTAAAGTAAAATTTCTTCAAAATATCTTTTTAAAAATGTGGTTATAGTACACTTATGTAGAGGCTTGAGTAGAATTAAAAATTTGATTGCATCTTACATTATTTTCTGCCTGCGACACACCAGCACGATGACCAGTGGCTACAGCGTCTTGGCAACAGACGCCAATGCCAAAAACAACAACCCACAACAACACTTGGTGGATTCATGGGCAGCACTTGTGGCAGAACCGGCCTCTCAAGGATTGGACCCTTCTGCCATGAGTAAAGGTGCACCACATGAAGACACCCCCTCTGTAATGGATTACTTGCTGCATGTTCATCATTTTTCATAGATGGAAGGATGTCGGAACTGACATTGGACTGAAGAGGAGTGACAATCACCATTGGATTGCCACTCTGCTCCTATTTACTTAACTTGCACAGGAGCTCCACATTTCTCGCCCGGGCTTCCAAACTGGGCCTCCTCAGAAATGTGGAACGCACTTGTTCAGGATTCCTTCCTTCGTAGTGGAGGGGTTTCGGGGGAAGCCAAACACCTCCCTCTTTTTATGGCACTAGCTACAGTATTCCAGTAAGTTTAAATGTCCCAAAGCCACTTTGACAAACTACAGAGAGAAGGCAAATGTGTAAAGTGAGTGACTGAGGGGTTTGGGTGGGTTGGGAGGTTTGGGGTTAGTCAGGCCAAGGGGATAGTTGATTTGGGGGTGTAGCGAGGGGTAGTCAGGTCAGGGGGGATGGTCGGTTAGTTGCGGTGGGTTGTCGGGTTGGGGGGTAGTCGGGTGGTCAGGGGGGTTAGTCATGGTGTCCGATAGGGATTGGGGATGGGGTCAGTAGTATAGTTATCAGGGAGATGGAACTGGTTTTATCCTTCTAACTTCTCCTGGTAACTATTCTGGTAAGTGAGGCAGAACCACCTGAAGTCTCTGACTCTAACCCAGAGTTTCAGAGGGTTCCAGACGCAGGGTAATTGCCCATTGGAAATACAAACTTCCTGGGAAATTTCCGGGACATTTGAGGGGTCCACCAGTGCATCTTAGGAGAGACCTCCAATGTACAACCATCCAGGAATCGGAAGTTCTGGGTCATTATTTTCAACAATCATTGGTATTCTTCTGTAGAAACAAGTTTGGAATATAAAGCTTGGCAGTATTCTTAAACTTTACAGGGTCAATTTAAACCCAACTTTGGCAGGAAACTGACGGGATCAAATCTGCCAGCCATTTTACACTTCTTTTGATTTTACTTCCATTAAATTCAGTGGGTCACTAGCCCAATGCAACCCATCAGATTCCTGCTGGAGTGGTTCTCTTAATATTACCTTCTGCTCTTTCTATTCAGGTCAATCCTAATTCCAAAAAGGCAAACTCTAAACTTCTAAATTTTTTCAGTGAATAAATCCACCCTTCAGCTGAGAAGTTACTACTAAGACCCTGTCTACCTATTCTGGTAGTTCAGCTAAGTCCTGATGGTTCTGTGAAGAGTTCTCCATGTGACCTGGCCATCATTATTGCTCCAATAAAATTGGACTGAAAGTCTGAATAAATTAGACAACTCTTTCAAAGAGCCAGCAAGATGGGCTGAATGGCCTCCTTCGGTGCTGTAAGTTTCCGGGTGGAATTTTCCGGTCCCACCAGCAGCAGGTTTCGTGGTGGGCAGGAGCGGAAAATTCGGAATGAGGCCAGAAGTCGGATTCCCGCTGGCTGAAAAACGTGTCGAATTTTCCCCTCACCACATTCATGATGGGGCGATGGCAGGTCGGCTTTCCCACTGATCCATGTCGGGGATCCCATTTGCATGCATTAGCATGTTATGAATATTCATTAAAATACAACTCGCTGGAATCATGTTCCCCCACCCAATTACGTGCCCATGCCAGTGGAAAATTACATCGGTCTAAATCACGACCAGGTATAAGTGGTGTGCAGCTGTTCATCTTCACTTCACTTGTGACTTCAAGGTAAATGCAACATTCAAAGTCTAACTGTAACAGCGCTGCTCCGGTTCCTCAGTGATGTCGCTGTTAGGCCAGACTGGTGGGGGTGTATGATGGGGCTGCTCAGCTTGGCTGTCATGGTTGTTGAGTTGGGCTGTTCACAGTGGCTATTGCGCTACTCTGGCCGGACAGCATTGAATGCTGCGAGTCTCAGGCAGGGCTGCATTCTATAACAGAGGCCAGAATGAGCGACTGAGGAGAGGGGCAATAAGATAACAAAGACATGAGTGTGAAGGGGGCTTGGTAGGGTTGTGGGGGTTGGGGGGGTGGCGGTCGATGGCAGGCAGAGGGAAGATTGGGGGTGAGGAAGCTAGAGCCCAACATGGAACAGTAGAATAAAAGCAAAATACTGCGGATGCTGGAAATCTGAAAGAGAAGCATTAAATGCTGGAAAAACTCAGCCGGTCTGACAGCATCTGTGGAGAGAGAAACAGAGTTAACATTTCAAGTATGTATGACTCTTCCTAGGAGCTAAAGAGAAGTAGAAATGTGATGAAATTTATACTGTTTGAGGGGGGGTCAAGCAGGTATAGCAGGATAGAAGGCCTGGGACCGGCGGTGGGGGACGCAAGGAGAGATTGACAAAGGTGTCATGGACACAAGACAAAGGGAGGTTTAATGGTAGTGGTAAGGGCTGAAGAAGGTGCTGATAGTGGCATAAAGGTGAGAAAGCAAAATGTGTGAATAGCAGAACAAGGGTCAGCACTCTGTGAAAGAACAACATGGAGCAAGTGAGACATGGCCCTATTGGGGGTGGGGTGGGGAAAAAGGATAGAAAAAGGGATAAAAGGATAAAAAAAGGGATAAATCAATGAATAAAGGATTAAAATAAAAATAAGTAAATACATTTTAGAAAAGGGATTTAAAAAGGAGTGAAGATGGAGGACAGAGTTCATTATCTGAAGTTATTGAACTCAATGTTAAGGCCAGAAGGCTGTAACTTGCTTAATCGGAAGATAAGGAGCTGTTCCTCCAGTTTGCTTTGGGCTTCACTGGAACATTGCAGCAGGCCAAGGATGGACATGTGGGCATGAGAGCAGGATGTTGTGTTGAAATGACAAGTGACAGGGAGGTCTGGGTCATGCTTGCGGACAGACCAAAGGTGTTCTGCAAAGCAGTCACGCAGTCTGTGTTTGGTCTCCCCAGTGTAGAGGAGATCACATTAGGAACAACGAATGCAGTAGACCAAATTGAAGGAGGTGCAAGAGAAGTGCTGCTTCCCCTGAAAGTGGTGTTTGGGCCCTTGGACGGTGAGGAGGGAGGAGGTAAAGGGGTAGATGTTGCACCTTCTGCGATTGCACAGAAAGGTGCCGTGGGAAGGGGATGAGATGTTGGGGGTGATGGAGGAGTGGACCAGGGTGTCCCAGAGGGAACAGTCTCTATGGAATGCAGATTGTTTGGGGGGAAGATGTGTTTGGTGGTGGCATCATGTTGGACTGTGTGGAAATGGTGGAGGATGATCCTTTGAATGCGGAGGCTGGAGGGGTGAAATGTGAGGACAAGGGGGACCCTATCATGGTTCTGGGAGAGAGGAAGAAGGAAGACATGCCAGTAGCATCGTTTTGGAAAGTGGCTTCATCAGAACAGATGCGACGGAGGTGAAGGAACTGAGAGAATGGGATGGTCCTTACAGGAAGCGGGGTGTGAGGAGCTGTAGTTGAGGTATCTGTGGGAGTTGGTGGGCTTGTAATGAACATAGATGGACAGTTTATCACCAGAAATAGAGACAGAGAGGTTAAGGAAGGGGAGGGAAGTGTCGGAGATGGGCCATGTGAAGGTGGTGGAAGGGTGGAGATTGAAAGCAAAATTGATAAATTTTTCCAGGTCCAGACGAGAGCAGCACCGAAACAGTCATTGATGTACCAAAAAAAAAAAAGAGTTGTGGGAGGAAGCCTGAGTGGGACTGGAACATGGAATGCTCCACATACCCCAAAAGAGGACTGGCATAACTGGGGCCCATACAGGTACGTGTAGCCATACCTTTTATTTGGAGCTTTACCTGCTCCACCGCCACCCACCTCCCCCCCGCCCCCATTAAACAGTATAAATTCCATTACTTTCTACTTCTCTTTAGCCCTGAAGAAGATTCATGCGGACTGAAAATGTTAACTCTGCTTCTCTCTCCACAGATGCTGTCAGGGCGGCTGAGAAAGTCCAGCACTTTCTGTTTTAATTATGGAACAGTCAAACGCAGACACAGAAGGGGGTGAATGGGGCTGGATTTGCATGAACAGGTGGGGATGCATGCAGAATCTAGAGTATGAAGGTGGGGGCGGGGGAGTGGTTAGTATGCCACAAGAGGGAAGGGTTGCACAGGGACTCATAGGGCAGCATTTTCTCCCCGTCGGGGGGGTTGTGCAGGAGCGGGTGCAAGCAGGTGGGTTCCCGATCGGGGGTGCACAGCCATTTTACATGGGCGGGCCAACTAAGGCCCGTCGAGCGTGATGTCCGCCCAGAAGCGCTATGCGTTCCCCGTGCAGGCAGGGAGGGGAGATTCCCTGAACCGGGAGTGTGCTCTTTCGCACGTGCTGCCTCAGGGAAATCAGTGTTACTTTTAAAAAGGTAATAAAAGATGAGAAAAGTTTTATTGACATGTCCCCTCATGTGACACTGTCACATCAGCTGGGATATGTCAATTACTTTATTAAAAATGTAACACAAACTTTAAATCCCTCATGAAACCTCATCCCGCCCGTGGATGAGGTTTCATATTTTTTCTGAAGGCCGCCTGGGCTCCCGGCCTGCCCACCAACCTTAAGGTTGGACGGGCAGGTCCATTAATCATTTTAATTACTTTTTAACTGGCCTTAATAGGCCGTTGACAGGTCATCGGGCGTGCAGCCAAGGCCGGCTGTGCGCCTGCCGAACTGAAAATCTAAATGACGTGGGGTGAGGTCGGGATGCACACCGCTCGCCAACCGGAAAATGCTGTCCACGGAGCAGGGGGAAGGGACATGCTTTTGTGATCACTCATTAAGGAGCTGGAGAGCTGAGTGAAAAAATCATAGTCCCTGGACTGATGCCAAGTGGTTGGGGTGAGAGGGTAAAGGCAGTCCTGAGGCTCTGTGGATCTTGTAGTCATGGTGAGAGATTAAAGACAGTCCTGGGCCTCAGTAGGCCATGTTTCAGGGCTATGTATGGGTTACACTGCTTAGAGTAACAACATGGAAATGGAGTCGGAGCTGATAGAACTCAGGAACAGGTCATTAAGAATGTGCAATTAGAGACATTGACATTTAGAGTGCATTAACGTGAGAGTGCAGGAGTCATTGGGTTCACAATGAAGTTGATCAATTTGAACATTAACAGAGAGGAATGTGAGAATGGAAGATGCTGCCAACCATGAAGGGAGCGCAGCTGCTGGATATCTGCAAGATGATCAATGAAAGCCTCTAAGGTGCTTTCTGAAATTGGCATGGCTAATGGGCCAAAGACCAGAAGGCATCCAGTCGTTCCAAAAGTGAAGGATAAGCATAATCAGTGTAGCAGACCAGACATAGTAAGAGTGCATTAAGTAAGGTTGGACATATCCTGGGTGCGCTCATCCCTCTACCAACCTCTCTGGGATTAAGATGTCAAGTATCTGGGGTGGCATCTTGGTCAGCTAGATGTGTGAGTTTGTGCCTCAGCTGGAACACTGGACCTGGGAAAGGCGAGTAGTGTCGCTGCAGCTTTAGGGCATGACAGTGGATTTCTGGTAGTGATTGGGAGATCCACTGTAGTTGCCCATTATTCATTAATTTGTTAGATCTGTCTGTCCGCAGGGAGAAGGAGGATTGAATTATGGAGTCTGCGCTCAATGCTGCTTTCTTGACGGCAATGATCCGATTGAGGAGGAGAAGAGGAGCCCAGCGCCGCCTAACACAGCTTCGAGAAGAGATGCGGCCTAAGAACCATGGTTCAGGGGATCCCCAGCAAGACCCAGAGGATGAAGAGGTCAGACCCATCCCACAGAGGTGACTTGCACAACTAAGGGTCTACCAACGACACCATTCCTATCTGGAGATGAGCGAGAGACAATGCTGCTCCTGTCTACGCTTGTCAAGAGATGTGGGGATCATATCTGCCACATTCTGCAGGAGGATCTAATGCCCCATAGACTGGGCGGACATCCCCTGCCAGTGCCCCTGAAGGTCACCGCCGTGCTCAGTATTTTTGCCAGCGGGTCGTTCCAGAGATCCACAGGGGACCTATGTGGCATCTCTCAGCCCTCAACACATAAATGTAACAAGGAGGTGGCAGAAGCCCTCTACAGTAAGGCTCATCATTATGTAAAGTTTACACTGGATGAAGCTAGCCAGGCTTCTAGGTTTCTGGGTTTTGCTGCAATCTCTGGCTTCCCTAGAGTACAGGGTGTGATTGATTGCACACATGTGGCTTTGACACCTCTATGGTAGCAGCCCCTGATTAACAGGAAATGGTTCAATTCACTAAATGTTCAGCTGGTGTGTGACCATCAGAAGCGCATCATGTACATTTGTGCCAGATACCCATGACTCAGGCATGCTGAGGCACTCCCAGACACCTCAGATATTCAAAGGGCCGTGCCGTTTACAGGGTTGGCTGCTGGGTAATAAGGGATACCAGCTGAAACAATGGCTCGTGACACCCGTGCATCATCCTCAAAGTACCTCAGGGGAAAAATATAATGCGACGCATAGTTCAACCTGGTCCATCATAGGCAGACCACTGGCATCCTGAAGGTGCGCTTCAGGTACTTGGGCCACTCAGGTGGGGCTCGGCAGCACTCTCCCCAGAAGTTGTCCTGCATCATCGCGCTCTGTTGTGCTCTGCACAATATGGCGGTTCAAAGGGGAGATCACTTGCCAGAGGGAGCCATGGAGGAGGCTGAGATCTCTTCAGACGATGAAGACCTGGAAGGGCAGCAATCTGAAGAGGGCCATAATGGGAAGCTTCCATGTGAGGATGCAATCAAATCCGCAAGACGCAGAAGAGGTGCCCATGACACACTCATAGCCACAAGGTTCCAGGAGGAGCAAAGTGCAGGCAAGCACATTTCTCCTGTCCCTTAATGGCATGCCAGTGATCTGAAAGGTCTTTACGACCACTAACATTGAGAGCAAAGTCAGCACTGGGCCTTGGAATTCCAACCCTCAGGTTTCACCAGACCCTAATCTTTGAATAGATCACTAGCCAAAGCTGTATGTATCCACTCTGGGGAGTTAAAGGCAGCACAGCAGCGCAAAGCCTGAGTCATCGCCTCCTGAATGAGATACTTCTTGCTGCCACAGAGATATGCACACAGCTGGAGAGGCCATCATGCTGCAGGTCTTGTGCTTTGGCACAAACAATGAAGACAGCTATTTGGTGATGAGACAACATGAGTGGTACATGAGCACACATAACTCCATGGTGCCTCTTAATGAATATTAAACCAACACAATTTGCAGTCAGTTTCAATAAAGAGGTTGATACATCTCCCTGAGGGGTCCTCCTCCCTGTGAGTGCCTGAGTGCCCCTACCTGACTCTTGAGGAGAAGGGCACCTGGAGGGAGGTTGAGATGTCCGGCACCCCACTCGCCTGGCTGCTGATGGACCCTACCAGGGTAATAGAGTGCAGGTCCAAGCGCAATTCCGGCAGCATCTGCTGGACCAAGGTCTCCAAGGCAGCCGCCATCCTTCCCATGGAGACCTTGAGGCATTCCCATGACAGAGTCATGACATCAGACAGAACACGGGTGGACTCTTCCATCCTTCACTCTAGTCAGTTGAGGGCCTCCACCACCTCTGTCTGATGTTCTACCATCTGTTTTTTCATCTCCAGCATTTTTGTGATGGCTGCTTCCAGAGGCTCCCCATAACGCTCTGAATCAGCAGGCGGCCATTCTCCAGCAGTCCTTCGAGTGCCAGAGACCTGGTCTGTCACTGCCTCCGCACGCTGCAGAGATGTGTCAGTGAGGTGTTCCCCAAAATGTTACCTCGAGCCTAATGTAGATCTATGACCCACTGGGGTGTGTGTCTCTGAGCTGGTGGAGGGTGCGGGTCAACACAGTGATGGGTCTTCTTCTAATGGCTCCTCAGCTTTCTCGTCTGAAATGGCCTGGGGGCTGTGGCTTATGTTGCTTGTGCTGGTCTGTCTGGACCTGCTGCTGCATGTAAGAGTTAGCAGATAGATTTAGTTCATGAACAGGCTGTATGCAACATTGCGTGTCAATCACTGGGAATGTCAGGATGTGATCAACTCATGGAGGACTCGTCCTTACTGGCTTACTGAGGGAGGCCGATATCACCTTCCCCACAGGAGAGACCTCTGTCCTCCCCTGCCAACTCAAAAGCATCCTCCTCAAACTTGGAGAGATCCTGGATATCTACCAGCCCTCCTCCAGTCTGGGATCTCTTCCTCGTGTTGTGGGAAAGCTTGGTCTGCATGAAGACAAAGGAATGGAATATGATGAGAAGAGATGGAGGAGAGGTTGGGAAGCATGCATGCCTGCTGTGTGTGCTGAGTCCTCCCCAGTAAGTGCTGAGGATGATGTTTGTGCAGGATGATAGATGAGATGCTGGTAAATAGGCTTTCAATGCTGATATTTCCCCTGCTAATATTGTGTGAGATCCCTGAACTGAATGACGCTCTGAGTGCATAATGCCACTATTAGAGTATGAGTTTGGAGTCAGATAAATTATGACTTACCCTAGTGGTGTGGATGAGATCATTCACCCTTTTCCTGCACTGGATGGTGTTTTCCAGGCAGTGCCTGCAGAGCTGGTCTCCTTCGTGACTGCCTCCCATGCCGGCCAGGTAAGATTGGTGAACCTCCTGGGACCACCCCTCGGGTAGAGGACACCCCGATGCTGGCACACACCACAAATAAATAACTCAAGGGAGTCATTGCTGAACCTTGGCACTACCTTCTTTTTGCTTGGAGCCATCTCATTGCTGGGCTGCTGAGGCTAATAGGTGTGTTCAGCTGGCATTCATAAATAGCGCCAGTACCTTTGACCTCATAAGATTATGGCGGTGGCAGACGAATCATTGGCCGCCCTGCCACGTGATTCAGAGAGATATTTGCTGATGCATAATTATTGAGCTCCCAAGTGTAAAATTGGGCATGATTTCCCAATCCCGCCAATCAGCGAAAACTCACCGTTAATTCCACCCACCACTGCACTTAGTCTCAGAAAATTCTGCCCTCTATGATTCCAACAAACTTCAGCAAAAATAAGTAACTCTTCTCTTGACAGTATATGGGAAATTTCTTTGTGAAAATACCTGCTGTCTTTACCTACAGAACAAGCTCTGCATGTCAAGCTAATTCTTTAAAGGTGAAACACTTAGAAATGTTGGTGAGAGCTATGACAAGGCACTATACTTATGCAAGTAATTCTATTTCATTAACTCAAGAAAGATACATTAAAGGCAGTCAACATCAGGCAGAGGAGCAGCAATGTAGATGGAATTGGAGCTGAGATCAGCCAATAGCAGTACGTTTATAAATAAATAATATTATATAATTGTTTTGCCTGGCAAACATTCATCGGAAATGTGAACTGTAATGACTTGCTAAAGCTCCAGAATATGACCAAGGTAAACCTCTAAACTGAGGCTATTTTGCTAATTTACTTTCAGAGCTTAATTAAACTGTTAGGAAACACATTAGCCACAAGCGGGAATTCAGATTAAAAAGTTAACATTTTGGCCACTCTTTTCAGACTTGTCCAGCAGTAAGGCACACTAGTTAAATATGCAATTATAACTATGTACAGTTATCACAAGCTGACTGAACTCATTTTCAGCTCCAGCAGCTAGCAGTAAATCAGCCATCCAACTTCAGCAGATTATTTTGCCTCATCTCTGGGTCAGGATGCTGTTGATTTAAGCCCTCCCCAGAGGCTTCAGCATATAAATTAGGTTCCTGCTCCGGGGTTGTATCATGGGAGGTGCTTTCCTTCAGGGTGATGTATCTCATGGGAACTGTTGTTCACTGGAACTAATTTTGACTCACCTTTTGGTGGTTGGAGAGGGATTTATTTTAATAACCCATGTTATTTTAAAACATTTTTCTTGCATCTCACAGGAGGGCTGCAGATTTTACGACCCTGTTTAAAAAGAGAGGGAGAGGAATAAGCCCAGCAACCACAGTTCAATCAGCCTAATGTTGGGGGTGGGGAAACGTTGAGAGGTAATAATCCAGGTCAAAATAAATCAACATTTAGAACAATATATGCTAATAAGTGAAAGCCAGCACAGTTTTGCTAAGGACAAATCATGTCTGACTAACTTGCTTGAGTTCTTTGATGAAGTAATGGTGAGGATTGATGAGAATTGTGCAATTGATATTCTCTTAAATCTACGACTGTCAAATGACTAGTGGACTCCAAAATATACCGGTATCTGGATGAAGTTTTTTTCTTACACATGAGCCCCTTTGTCCATTGGTTTTCACTGCCTTCAAAAAGTGTTTGACAAAGTATCACGTAATGGACTTGCCATTGAAATTAATGTCCATAGAATTAAAGGACAGTGACAGGTGGGCAGAAAATTGGCTAAGGGACAAAATAAGCGAACAGTAGTGATGAACAGTTACTTTTCAGACCAGAGGGAAGTGTATAACGGCGTTCTCAGGGGTTGTTGTTGGGACCAATGCTTTTTGATATATTTAATGGAACACATGGC
This sequence comes from Cetorhinus maximus, assembly GCF_964194155.1. Lineage (NCBI taxonomy): Eukaryota > Metazoa > Chordata > Chondrichthyes > Lamniformes > Cetorhinidae > Cetorhinus > Cetorhinus maximus. Next base: position 74,438,854 of record NC_135888.1, read on the forward strand.
AACATTTTAAAATTTATAGATACAAAACTTGGAAATATAGTGAATAATGAGGAGGATAGTAACAGACTTCAGGAGGACGTAGATTGGTAAAATTGGCAGACATATGGCAGGTGAAGTTTAATGTGAAGGCATGTGAAGTGATACATTTTGGAAGGAAGAATGAGGAGAGGCAATATAAACTAAATGGTACAATTATAAAGGTACAGGTGAGGGGAGCCATTCAGCCCTTCCAGTTTATCCTTCCATTGTACCACATCATATCTTACACATCACCATGAGGTCTCCACTCATTTCAAACTCAAATTGTTCTAACCTTGCAATGTTAATAGGAGAGATTATCACTGGACAAGTAATCCAGGGCAATGCTCCGGGGACTCAGGTTCGGATCCCTTCATGGCAAATGGTGGAATTTGAAAATCTGCAATTCAAAGTCTAATGAAACTGGACGGACCACCTGGCATCGACCTAAGCACCAGAAATGACAACTGCAAACCCATCCCCGTCAACCCTCCAAAGTCCTCCTGACTAACATCTGCAGGCTAGTGCAAAAATGGGAGAGCTGTCTCACAGGCTAGTCAAGCAACAGCCTGACAGTCATACTCATGGAATCATACCTTAAAGGTCAGATCCCAGACATCACTGTCACCATCCCTGGGTATGTCCTGTCCCACCGACAGGACAGGCCCAGCATAGCTGGCAGCACAGTGGCATACAGTCAGGAGGGTGTTGCCCTGGGAGTCCTAAATAATGACACCGGACCACATGAAGTCTCATGGCATCAGGTCAAACATGGGCAAGGAAACCACCTGCTGATTACCATGTACCATCCCCCCTCAACTGATGAATCAGTGCTCCTCCATGTTGAACACTAACTGGAGGAAATACTGCGGGTGGCAAGGGCGCAGATTGCACTCTGGGTGGGGGCTTCAAGTCCATCACCAAGAATCACTCAGTAACACCTGCAGCATTTGCAGAAATCATCAGCCAGAAGTATTGAGTGGATAATCCATCTCGGCCTTATCCTGAGGTCCCCAGCATCACAGATGCCAGTCTTCAGCCAATTTGATTCACTCCACGTGATATCAAGAAATGGCTGAACGCACTGGATACTGCAAAGGCTATTGGCCCTGACAATATTCCGGCAATAGTACTGAAGACTTGTGCTCCAGAATTTGCTGTGGCCCTAGCCAAGCTATTCCAGTACAGCTACAACACTGGCACTTACCTGGCTATGTGGAAAATTGCCTAGGTATGTCCTGCACACAAAAAGCAGGACAAATCAATTCCCGGCCAATGACTGGCCCATCAGTCTACTTCCAAAGTAATGGAAAGGGTCATCAACAGTGCTACCAAGCAGCACTTGCTCAGCAATAACCTGCTCACTGATGTCCAGTTTGGGTTCCGCCAGGGCCACTCAGCTCCTGACCTCATTACAGCTTTGGTTCAAACATGGACAAAAGAGCTGAACTCCCGAGGTGAGGTGAGAGTGACTGCCCTTGACATCAAGGCAGCATTTGACCGAGTGTGGCATCAAGGAGCCGTAGCAAAACTGGAGTCAATGGGAATTAGGGGGAAACTCTTCACTGGCTGGAGTCAGACCTAGCACAAAGGAAGATGGCTGTGGTTGTTGGAGGCTGATCTCCTCTGTTCTAGCACATCAATATAGGAAATCCTCAGGGTTCTGTCCTCGCCCCAACCCTCTTCAGCTGCTTCATCAATGACCTTCCTTCCATCGTAAGGTCAGAAGTGAGGATGTCCGCTGATGCTTACACAATGTTCAGCACCATTCACGATTCCTCAGGTGCTGCAGCAGTCCATGACCAAATGCAGCAAGACCTGGACAATATCCAGGCTTGGGCTGACAAGTGGAAAGTAACATTCGCACCACACAAGTGCCAGGAAATGACCGTCTCCAACAAGAGAGAATCTAACCATTGCCCCTTTACCTGCAATGGCATTACCATCACTGAATACCCACTATCAACATCCTGGGGGTTACCACTGACCAGAAACTGAACTGGACCAGACATGTCCCCTTCGAAAATAAGAGTGGTACTGCCAAATCTAAACCCTCCGGTTGTCTAGAAGAATACAGGGGAAGATCAAACAGAAAAAGAAAGCATACGTTAGGCACAAAGAGCTAAGCACTGCAGATAGCCTAGACAAATATAGGAAGTGCAGGGACAAAGTAAAAAGGAAATAAGGAAATCAAAGAGCTGGCATGAAAAAAGATTAGCAAGTAAAGTTAAAGATAACCCAAAGATGTTTTACCAATACATTAATGCTAAAAGGATAGTTAAAGAAAGAGTGGGACCTATCAGAGATGAAGATGGAAACTTGTGTGTAGATGCAGAGGCTGTGGGAAGGGTTTTGAATGAATATTTTGTCTCTGTTGTTGTTTAAAAAGGGATCAAAGGAAATGCCAAACAATTATTGGCCAGTTAGTTTTACATCGGTGGTGAGCAAATTAGTAGAATCGATCCTGAGAGAGAGGATTAACTGTCATGTGGAAAGGCATGGACTAGTCAGAGATGGTCAGCATGGATTTGTTAAAGGAAGATCTTGCCTCACAAATTTGATTGAATTCTTAGAGGAAGTGACAAGAAGGGTTGATGAAGTTAGTGTAGTGGATGTTGTGTACATGGATTTTAGCAAGGCATTTGACAAGGTCCCACATGGCAGATTGGTCAGGAAAGTAAAAGCCCATGGGATTCAGAGTAATGTGGCAAACTGGATAAAAGGTTGGCTTTGTAACAAGAAACAAAGGATAATGGTCGATGGATGCCGTTGCGAATGGAAAGTTGTCTCAAGTGGTGTTCCACAGGGCTCAGTGTTGGGACACTTGCTGTAGCTACGAGGAGAGATTGGATAGGTTGGAGTTATTTTCCTTAGAACAAAGGCTGAGAGGTGATTTGATTGAGGTGTACAAAATTATGAGGGGAATAGATAGAGTGGACAGGATAAAATTGTTTCCCTTGGTGGAGAATTCTAGAACCAGGGGACATGAATTCAAGATAAGTGGCAGAAGGTGTAGGGGGGGTATGAGGAACAACTTGTTTACGCAGAGGGTGGTGGGTGTCTGGAATTCACTGCCCTAGTCGGTGGTAGAGGCAGAAACTCTAAACTCTTTTAAAAAGTGCCTGGATCTGCACCTAAAGTGCTGTAAGCTGCAGGGCTATGGGCCGGGTGCAGGAAGGTGGGATTAGAAAGGGCACCTGGGTGTCCTCGTGCTGGCATGGACAAGATAGGCAGAATGGCCTCCTTATGTGCTGTAACTTTTCTATGGTTCTATGGTTTCTATGTAAATACTGTAGCTATGAGAGCAGGTAAGAGGCTACGAATCCTGCGATGAGTAACTCACCTCCTGACTCCCCAAAGCCTGTCCACCATCTACAAGGCTTAAGTCAGCAGTGTGATGGAACACTCTCCACTTGTCTGATGAGTGCAGCTCCATCAACACTTAAGAAGTTCAAGGCCATCTAGGACAAAGCAGCCCTGCTTGATTGGCACCCCACCCACAAACATTCACGCCTTCCATTACTGACGCATAGTAGCAGCAGTGTGTACCATCTGCAAGATGCACTGCAGAAATTCACCAAGCCTCCTTAGACGGCACCTTCCAAACCCATGACCACTACCATCGAGAAGGACAAGGGCAGGAGATATATGGGAACACCACCAGCTGGAAGTTCCCATCCAAACCAGTGATCATCCTGACTTGGAAATATATTGCCATTCCTTCACTGCCACCGGGTCAAAATCGTGGAACTCCATCCCTAGCAGCACTGTGGGTGTACCTACAACACATGGACTGTAGCGGTTCAAGAAGGCAGCTCATCACCACCTTCTCAAGGGCAATTAGGGATGGGCAATAAATGCTGGCCTAGCCAGCGACGCCCACATCCCATGAATGAATTTTTAAAAATTGATTCTGTTATTATATGTAATTTTATACATAACATTGAAAAAACTTGCAATATAATCTGTCTTCTTCTTCAATGAAGAAAGCCTCATAATATTTGAAAATTATAACTGGTTCTTTTTCATTTATCCTGTGGGCTTTCCAGAATATGCATCCATAAGGACATGATTTAGGCTTTGCCACTTCAAAGTGTATAAATTATTTGTTCAAAAATACACTCCAGAAGCAATCCACGCTAGGTGACCATTGAGAGCTGTCCTGACTGAAAGCAGCATAAAATTTACCAAGACTCAGAAGATAAGGCTCTGACCTCTATTTGGCAACTAAATATAAAGTATACAGTAATTGCAAATGTTCCTCTTCCTAGACCTTCTATGTCACATTCTATCCTTTAATTCACAAGAGCTGCAATGATCTGCTTGCAGGTCATTGACAATGCTGCTTTCTGGCCAGTTATGTGGAAACAGACAGAGAACAGTGTGGGTTGACATATCCTCTGGGATACCGACTAATCTACAAACAGTGATCTCACTCATTCCTAACAACGACCTGACCAAGATTAAACTCTCTCGTGTATATAAGTCCATGTCCTGCTGCTCAGCAATGCAATTTGTGCACATGTTGTGCCACCAAACCACATGAGAGGAAATTTTTAGCATGATTTCACTTTGTGTTTGTTGTGAGGGCCTGAGCAGCATTTATTTCATTCTATACATTTGCAGAATAAATACGTACCAGCCTGTGGGCTTAGTGGCAAAAAGTTCTTTAACAACTGAGAGATTAGTGTAGAAATGCCCGGAGATATATGGCACATTCAATATTCTTTGTGTGATTTAATGCTGAATCTGCTGACAAATTTTATGTGGAACTGCAGATGAAATGATCACTGATTTAGGCTGCTGGAGATAGTCAGAAGTGAATGCTGACAATATTACTAGGAATCAAACAAGTATAAACTCACTTTCTGGATATGAGAAAAAGGAAAAAGGTAGGTTTGCATTTGTTTTTAAGTGAGACCTAGGCCTGAATTTTTCACTCGTCGGGCATACGCCATCGACGGGCTCGAAAGCGAATGGGAAACACCCCCCTGACAGCTATCGGCCCCCAACCGTGATTCAATGCTGGTTGGCCAATTAACGGCCAGCCAGTGTGAAACATGTGCTGAGAAGGGCTCAGTATTACCGATACGGGCAGGAAGAGGGTGAGCGCCGACGTCACTGTGGGTGCTGGTGAGCGCTCCTGCTGAGCTTCCTGAAGGCAGACAGCTGCCCCAGGAGCTGCAGACCTCCACAGAATAAACGAAACAACAAAGATGCTGCAAAATGTGTCCATGCAGCTCAATCTAGCACCTGAAAGCATACCTCATAAAAAAAGTCCCCAGATTTCTCTTTTTGTTTCATTTCTCCACGGAGATTTCATACCGCCCTGGGTTGAGGTTTAAGCAAAAATTAAAGGCCACCAGGCCAATTGGCCCGTCCGCCAACCGTAAAAGTGGACGAGCCACAAAAAATCCCTTTCAATTGCCTCCTTTATGGGCTTAATTGTTGGCGGGCACACTTCTGACTGCCCCATGCACTTGCCAAGCGAGATATCGTGCAAGTGCACGATGACGTCGGGACGCTCGCCCAGTGTCATCTCGCGCTATGTCGCGGCTGGATGGGTCGGGTGCACACCTGCCAGCGGGACATAAAATTCTGGCCCAATATTCTTATCAAGGTGCAGCCTGTCAGTATTCGATGTTAAGAATAAAAATAATAAGATTCATAATAGCTCCAAGCTTTCTCCATGTAAGGCATTTAGGCACTTGAGCAATGACACCAGTATTCTGCCAACAGGCATATCAGACTGCCTACCAGTTGACTCTACATTGAGCCTGGATGTCACCTACAGGCTTTCTTCACGAATGTATCATAAACTCTTGTTCATATTGGACATTTGAATACATCCCACAAGCTGCCTTCGAAAACTTTGGACAACAGTTCTTTCCTGCAGACCTTCTAGACTTCATGCTTGCATTATTTCCATTACAGTTCTCTTGTTTTAAGTTCCTGAAATCAATCTATGTTATTCACTTTCATACATGAAAGGGTAAAAAAGGCAACAATTCCCAAGTTTTCATTAGTACTATGACCAAACATTAGGAAGTGCATACCTGTATCTTATTGTGAATGACTGTCTGATTCTTTCACCATCATTTTTGTGAGAAAGTACCCAACTTCTACTTGATACTTCTGCATTGGAACAATGAGCTTAATAACTTGTCATAGGAGTATTATTGAATGCAAATCTATATTTTACCAATCCATGTTCCATAGTATTTGATTTTCAATGTGCTATGACTTTATGCCAGCTTCTCTTTAATCTGTTCTAATGGCATTTAACCTTTGCTCTACAAAGCCTTTAAACCAGTTAGTCACCTCCACATTTGAATAAAGGACTGGAGACATCTAATTCTAAAATAAAACTGTTGGTCTTCATCAATCCACTTTACAAACCATAGCCTTTGGTCACTTGGTAGAACAGAAGTTGAATCTTGCTGAAAAGAGAGATGTGTTGCCAGTGATTTTCACCTTGCACTTATTAGGACAAATGTAAGAATGCAAAATTTCAAACAATCACAAAAATGTATAATGTTGCAAAAAAAGGTGCTGATTGGTTGGTAATTCGACTCTGATTGGCCAAGGCATTGCCATGGAGAAAGCAATGGGGACCTATAGGCTCTCCATGCTCCCGGGTAATTCAAAAAATGAGCAAGGCTTGAACATATTTCTTCTGTATGCAGAGAACGGTCTCTACATATGGATGTGCGTCACTGTGTTGTGATGCTATGGCAGCTCCTCTTTAATCTAGTGTGTGGCATTCTACTTTCTCTCTAAAAAGCCATTTAGCGAGGTAGGCATTAATCACCTCCAAGTTTGAATGGAAGACTGTGTACGAACGTAAGGCCAAGCAAGCCTTTTCACACAGCTACAATGCAGCGGCTATGCGAGCGGTATTTTCTATTAACAGGATGCTACCGTCAGTCCAAAAAGACATTTTGCCTACCACACAACTGAGCAATGTCATGTATGAATTTCAGTGCCAGTGTGATGACAGACAGGTAGGCTGCACATCCCAATAATTGTCTGATCGAATCAAACAGCATATTCTTTTGGTTGTTCATTAAGGCAGAGTACAGACCGCACTCAACTAGCCTGTGCTGCAAAACCCAAAACAAACCAATTACCGTTCGATATGATTCCACAATTGAGCAGTGTTTGCTGAAAAATCCTGAGTACACTAATGGCTACACTAACAACTAATTTAAGTTGAGCTCGTAATGTGGCTCATTGACATTCATACACAGGGACCCATCCTTTGCAAACAAAAGGAATATGTTCAAGCCTTGCACTTTCTTTGAATTAACCGGGAAGTTGGGGAGCCTGTGATTCCCTGTTGCTTTCTGCATGGCAATACCTCGATTAATCAAAGCCAATTTGCCTACCAATCAGCACTCTTTTCCCCTGTAGGATAAATTGTTGTGATCGTTTGAAATTTGACATTCTTGTGCTTGTACTGATGTGTGCAAGGCTAAAAGCTTTGGCACCGTGTCTCAATTTTCAGCAATAAATCATAACGTGTTTGTTCTTACATCAAGTATAAAGGTATGAAGTTTCAACTACTGTAAATGTTTAACCTTTATTTTGCCCTGAAGGTTTTAGTTTCTGTTTGGCAATCAAGAATTGGATAAGCAGTTGGTAAATGCAAATATTGTTCCGCACTCAGTTAACAATTGAACCATCTGTTGTGTGGTGAGATGCTCTTTCTGAAAATGAGCAATCTTTTACAGTAAGATATCTTGTCTTTAAAGTACAGTCAATGTCCCTATTCAGATAGCTATACTGTGTGACCATTTTGCAGACTATCACTCCTTTTCCCTTAGCCCAGGCATGCCAACGTTAACTCAAGCAATGAGATTGGACAGACAAGCAATGCATAATTATATTCAATTTTGTCTGTTTTCATCACTGAGCCCAAGTGGGTGCTAAATTATCCATTCTCTACAGATGTCAGTGAGCTGTTTAAAATATACAAGCTGCTCAGCAGCAGAATCAAGTTTCTGAGTGAATAAGATGACTGAAATTTGAAAGCAAAGCTCATTGTTTCAACAGTATTTGTATCCCTAAAATGATGATCTTGATCAAGTGAGGGGATGTAAGGAAGGTGGCATTTGGTAATTGGTGAGAAAAATAAAAATGAAAATGGTCTAAAGGGAGTGAGCTAATTGAGAGATTGTAACCAGATAAATGTAAATGTACATGTGTACAAATGTACATGAAGTGAGAGTTCAGCTGCTGAAAAAGAAAGAGTTCAGGAGATAAAACAGCGAGCGTTCGGGAGATAAAACAACGGGAGTTCAGGGGATAAAACAGCGAGATTTCAGGAGATAAAACAGCGAGAGTTCGGGAGATAAAACAGCGAGAGTTCAGGAGATAAAACAGCGAGATTTTGGGGGATAAAACAGTGAGGGTTCAGGAGATAAAACAGTGAGAGTTCAGGGGATAAACAATGAGAGTTCAGGAGATAAAACAGCATGGGCACAGAAATGTAAATTTCTAAACAAGCATAGGGAAAGTAAGAATTTAAAGGCACAGAAGAGGGAGCTGATTTTTGAGTAAGGGCGAAGAATTTCTATTTTCACTAACCTCCAGTTTATAGTTAATAGTACAAAGAGTAAGGTCAAAGTAAGTTAAAGTAAGTAAAAGTAACTAAAGATTAAGTAAAAAAGTGATTTAAAAGTTTAAGGTTAAGGCATGGCAGGACATCTCAGCCAAGCAGAATGCCCACCCTGTGGCATGTGGGGAGTCATGGACACTTCTCGTGACCCAGACGAGCCCATGTGCAGGAAGGGACACTGGCTGCACAAGCTAGAGCTCCATGTTTCAGAGCTTGAGCAGCGACTGGAATCACTGAGGTCCATCCGTGAAGCTGAGAACTACTTGGATAGCACGTTCAAAGTGGTGGTCACACCACAAGTTAGGGGCAAGCAGGCAGATAGGGAATGGGTGACCACCAGGCAGTCCAAGAGAATCAGGCAGCTAGTGCAGGAGTCCCCAGAGGTCCCACTCACTAAGCGGTTTTCCATTCTGGATATCGGTGAGGGTGATGGATCCTAGGAGGAATGCAGCAAAAGCCAAGCCCAGCTGTACAGTGGGGGAGGAATAAGAGTGGAAGGGCAGTGCTGATAGGGGATTCTTTAGTTAGGGGAGCAGACAGGCATTTCTGCGGCTGTCAACGTGACTCCAGGATGGTTTGCTGCCTCCCTGGTGCTAGAGTCAAGGATGTCACAAAATGGCTGCAGGACATTTTTGTAGTGGAGGGCAAACAGCCTGAGGTTGTGATCCACATTGGTACTAACGACATAGGCAGGAAGGGGGATGTGGTCCTGCAATCGGAATTTAGGGAGCTAGGTAGAAAATTAGCAAGCAGGACCTCTAAAGTAGTAATCTCCGGATTAATCCCAGTGCCATGTGCAAGTGAGTACAGAGATAGGAAGATAAGACAGATGAATGTGTGGCTGGAAAGATGGTGTATGAAGGAGGGCTTTAGATTCCTGGGACACTGGGACTGGCTTTGGGGGAGATGGCACCTGGACAAGACAGATGGGTTGCATCTGAACAGAGCCGGGACTGAGTTCCTTGCGGGTCGTTTTGCTAGTGCTGTTGGGGAGGGTTTAAACTAACTCAGCAGGGGTGTGGGAGCCAGGAGAGAATATTAGAAAGTAATACCAGGGTGCACAGAATGCTAGGAGAAGCAGATAGCACTAAAATAGAGAATAGGAAGTTAATAGATGGGGTCAGAGTAAGGGAGCAAGTAATGAAGTTTAAATCAGGATTACACTGCATGTATGTGAATGCATGGAGTATAGTTAAAGTTGCTACAAGCACAGATTGCCTTATGGGATAAAGATGTTGTGGTGATAACGGAGACCTAGCTTAAGAAAGGGTAGATCTGGGTGTTAAATACGCCTGGTTACAAGGTGTTCAGAAATGATAGGAAAGGGAAAAAAAGGAGGAGAGGTAGTGTTTTTGGTTAAGAAGAGTATTGCAGTACTGGAGAAAGAGGATGTGTCAGAGGACTTAAGGGCAGAATCGATTTAGCTAGAGCTAAGGAATAAGAAGGGTGCAATTACAGTGCTCCATGTAATAGATAGACCATCAGCTGCTGGGAAGGATACAGAGGAACAAATCCACATGGAAATTACAGAGAGGTGTAAACATCATAAACTAGTTATAATGGGGGACTTTAATTACCCATATATAGTGGGATAGTGGTAGTGTAAGGGTCAGTGAGGGACAAGCATTCCTAATTGTGTTCAGGAGAATTCGCTACAGCAGCATGTGTCCAGCCCAACAAGAAAGGAGGCACTGCTAGACCTTGTTCTTGGGAATGAGGTGGGCCAAGTAGATCAAGTGACAGTGGGGGAACATTTAGGGGACAGTGATCATTGTATCATAAGGTTTAGGATGACAGTGGAAAATGACATTGGTCAATCCAGAGTAAGAATAATCAACTGAAAGAGAGCGGACTCCAATGGGGCAAGAACGGAGCTGGGCTGGGTAGACTGGAACCAAAGGTTGGCGGAAAAAACAGTAGCTGAACAATGGGCTACCTTCAAAGAGGAGATGGTTTGGGCACAGTTCTCCTCAAAAGGGAAGGATAGAACAAACAAATCCAGAGCTCCCTGGATGACAAAGGAGATAGAAATTAAGTTAAAGAAGAAAACGTGTGCTTACGACAGGTATCAGGGAGCAAATACAGTTGAGAACAAAGCTGAATACAGAAGGTTCAGAAGGGATGTGAAATAGCAAATTCGAGAAGCAAAGAGAGATTATGAAAAAAAAAGACTGGCAGCTAACATTAAAAGAGATCCCAAAGTATTCTATAAGCACATCAATGTTAAAGGGTGGTAAAAGGAGGAGTAGGGCTGATTAGGGACCAAAAAGTAGATTTGCGCATAGGGGCAAGAGGCATGGCTGAGGTGTTAAATGAATACTTTGCAACTGTCTTTACCTATGAGGCAGATCCTGCCCAAGTCAAGGTGACAGAGGAGGAAATTCAGTCACCAGAAGGGTTTAAAATTGATAAGGAGGAGATATTGGATAAGCTGTTGGTACTTAAAGCCGGGACCAGGTGAGATGCATCCAAGAATATTGAAGGAAGTGAGAGTGGAAATTGCAGAGGCACTGGCAATAATCTTTCAATCTTCCCTGGATTCGTGGGAGGTGCCTGAGGACTGGGGAAGTGCAAACATTACGCCCTTGTTCAAAAAAATATTGTAAAGTTCTGCCCTGCAATCACAAACCAGTCAGTTTAACTTCGCTGGTGGGGAAACTTCCAGAAACAATTATTCGGGATAGAATTAATAGTCACATGGAAAAATGTGGATTGATTTGGAAGTGTCAGCATGGATTTGTTTAAGGAAAATCATGTCTAAGCAACTTGCTGGAGTTTTTTGAAGAGGTGGCTTAGATGGTTGATGAGGGCAAGGCCATTGATATGGTGTATATGGATTTCCAAAAGGTGCTCGATACTGTGCCACACAATAGACTCGTGAAGAAAGTTATAGGTCATGGAACAAAAGGGACAGTAGCAACGTGGATACAAAATTGGCTGAGGGGTAGGAAAGAAAGAGTAATGGTTAATGAGTATTTTTTGGGCTGGAAGAAGGTTTGTATTGAAGTTCCCCAGGGTTCAGTATAGGGACCCTTTATTTTCCTGATACATATGAATGATCTAGATTTTAGTGTGCGGGGGACAATTTCAAAGTTTGCAGATGACACAAACCTGCGACAATTGTAAACCATGAGGAGGACGGTGTATAACTTTAAAAGAACATTGGCACATTGGTAGAGTTGGCAGATAGGTGGCAGATGATGTTCAATGCGGAGAAGTGTGAGGTGATGCACTTTGGTACAAAGAACATGGAATGACACTATAAAATAAAGGATACTATTCTAAAGGGTGTGCAGGAGCAGAGGGACCTGGATGTATGTGCACATAAGTCATTAAAGGTGGCAGGACAGGTAGCAAAAGCTGTTTCTAAAGCATACAGTATTCTAGACTTCATTAATAGGGGCATAGAGGGCAAGAGCAGAGAGGTTATGATGAACTTATATAACTTAAACCTCAGCTGAAGTATTGTATACAGTTCTGGGTGCCACACTATAGGAAGAATGTGAGCGCATTGGAGAGAGTGCAGAAGAGGTTTACGAGACTGGTCCCAGGGATGAGACACTTCAGTTATGAGGAAAGATTAGAGAAGTTGGGACTGATTTCCTTGGAGAGGAAAAGACTAAGAGGAGACCTGATAGAAGTTTTCAAAATCATGAGGGGTCTGGACAGAGTAGATAGGGAGAAACTGTTCCTCCTCGTAAATGGATCAAGAACTAGAGGGTACAGTTTTAAAGAGTTTTGCAAAAGAAGCAAATGCGAGGTGAGAAAAACATTTTCACACAGCAAGTAGTTAGGGTTTGAAATGTGCTGCCTGGAAGTGTAGTGGAGGTAGGTTCAATTGAAGCATTCAAGAGGGCATTGGATGGTTGTCTCCACGGTGCCAGGGTCAAGGATGTCTCGAAGAGGCTGCAGAATAAGCTGAAGGGGGTGGGGGAACAGCTAGTGGTACATATTGGTACCAACAACATAGGTAAAAAAAGGGATGAGGTCCTACAAGCTGAATATAGGGAGTTAGGATGTAAATTAAAAAGTAGTGCCTCAAAGGTAGTAATCTCAGGATTATTAGCAGTGCCACGTGCTAGCGAGAGTAGAAATAACAGGATATATCAGATGAATACGTGTCTGAAGAAATGGTGTAGGGGGGAGGGATTCAGATTCCTGGGTCATTGGGACCGGTTCTGGGGAAGGTGAGGCCAATACAAACAGGATGGGTTGCACCTGGGCAGGACCAGGACCAAAGTCTTCGGAGGGTGTTTGTTAGTGGGGTTGAGGAGGGTTTAAATGAGAATGACAGGGGGATGGGAACTTGAGCAGGGAGACAGAGGAGAGGAAAACAAGGACAAAAACAAAAGACAGAAAAGTAAGAAGCAAAAGTGGAAGGCAGAAAAAACAAGGGTGAAAAACAAATGGGGTCATAATGCAAAATAAAGATGACTAACAAGGTTAAAAAGACAAGTCTAAAGTCATTGTATCTTAATGCGCAGAGCAGTCACAATAAGTGAACAACGCAAATAGGTATAAACGGTTATGATATAGTTGCAATTACGGAGACATGGCTGCAGGACGACCAAGGATGGGAACTGAACATCCAGGGGTATTCAATATTTAGGAAGGACAGACAAATAGGGAAAGGAGGTGGGGTAGCACTGTTAGTAAAGGAGGAAATCAATGCAATAGTGAGGAAGGATATTGGCTAGGAAAATCATGATGTGGAATCTGTTTGGGCGGAGATAAAAAACACCAAGCAGCAGAAAACATTGGTGGGGGTTATCTATAGGCCCCCAAACAGTAATGGAGATGTAAGGGAATGCATTTAGCAGGAAATTAGAGATGCATTAAATAAGGGTACAACCATAATCATGGGTGACTTTAAGCTACATATAGATTGGACAAACCAAACTAACAATAATACTGTGGAGGAGGATTTCCGGGAGTGTGTACGTGATGGAGTTTTTAGACCAATGTGTTGAGGAACCAACTGAAGAGCAGGCTATCCTCGACTGGATATTGTGCCATGAGATAGGGTTAATTAACAATCTTGTTGTGCAGGGTCCCTTGGGGAAGAGTGACCATAAAATGATAGAATTGTTCATTAGGATTGAGAGTGAAAAAGTTTAATCCAAAACTAGGGTCCTGAATCTAAATAAGGGGAATTACCAGGGTAGGACGGATGAGTTGGCAATGATGGATTGGGGAACCTTACTAAAAGGGTTGATGGTGGATAGGCAATGGCTAATATTTAAGGAATCTATGTATGAATTACAACAATTATTCATTCCTGTCTGGCGCAAAAGTAAAACAGGAAAGGTTGCTCAAACATGGCTTACAAAAGAAATTTGGGATAGTATTAGATCCAAAGAGGAGACATATAAAATTGCCAGAAAAAGCAGCAAGTCTGAGGATTGGGAGCAGTTTAGAATTCAGCAAAAGTAGACAAAAAGATTGAAGGGGGAAGTGGAGCATGAGAGTAAACTTGCAAGGAACATAAAAGCTGACTGCAAAAGCTTCTATGAATTTGTGAAGAGAAAAAGATTAGCGAAGGCAAACATTGGTCCCTTACAATCAGAAACGGGGGAAATTATAATGGGGAACAAAGAAATGCCAGAAGAATTGAACACATATTTTTGTTCTGTCTTCACAAAAGAGGACACAAGTAATTTCCCAGAAATGTTAGGGAACCAAGGTTCTAGTGAGAGGGAGGAATTAAAGAAAATCAGAATTAGTAAAAAAATGGTGCTAGAGAAATTAATGGGGTTAAAGGCTGAAAAACCCCCAGGGCCTGATAATCTACATCCCAGAGTACTAAAGAAAGTGGCCCTGGAAATATTGGATGCATTGTTGGTCATCTTCCAAAATTCTATAGACTCTGGAGCAGTTCCTATGGATTGGAAGGTGGAAAATATAACCCCACTATTTAAAAAAGGAAGGAGAGAAAAAACAGAGAATTACAGATCAGTTAGCCTAACATCAGTAGTGGGGAAAATGTTAGAGTCTATTATAAAAGACATGGTAACAGAGCACTTGGAAATTAACGAGATTAGACAAAGTCAGCATGGTTTATGAAAGGAAAGTCATGCTTAACTAATCTACTGGAGTTTTTTGAGAATGTAACTAGCATAATAGATGAGGGAGAACCAGTGGATGTGGTGTGTTTTGATTTCAAGAAGGCTTTTGGCAAGGTCCCACGTAAGAGGATAGTGGGCAAAATTAAAGCACATGGGATTGGGGGTAATATACTGAGAATTAGTTGATAGTCCGGAGACAGAGAGTGGGAATAAATGGGTCCTTTTCCGGGTGGCAGGTGGTGACGAGTGGTGTGCTGCAGGGATCAGTGCTTGGGCCCCAGCTATTCACAATATATGTAAATGACTTGGATGAGGGAACCAAATGCAATATTTCCAAGTTTGCCAACGACACAAAAGTGAGCGGGGTTGTGAGTTGTGAAGAGGATGCAAGGAGGCTTCAGGGTGATTTAGACAAATTGTGTGTGTGGGCAAACACATGGCAGATGCAGTATAACGTGGATAAATGTGAAGTTCTACGCTTTGGTGTGAAAAACAGAAAGGCAGAGTATTAATTAAATGCTGATGTATTGGGAAATGCAGATGTACAAAGGGACCTGGGTGTCCTTGTACACCAGTCAATGAAAAATAAATAGGCAGGTATAGCAAGCAATTAGGAAGGCAAATGGTATGTTGGCCTTCATTGCAAGAGGATTTGAATTCAGACGTAAGGATGTCTTAATGCAGTTATACAGGGCCTTGGTGAGACCACACCTAGAGTATTATGTGCAGTTTTTGTCTCCTTACCTAAGAAAGGATATACTTGCCATAGAGGGAGTGCAGTGAAGGCTCACTAGGCTGGGGATGGCAGGAGTGTCGTATGAGGAGAGATTGGTTCGACTGGGCCTGTATTCACTAGAGTTTAGAAGAATCAGAAGGGGTCTGATTGAAACGTATAAAATTCTAACAGGGCGAGACAGGCTGGATGCAGGGAGGATGTTTTCCCTGGTTGGGGAGTATAGAACCAGGGGCCACAGTCTCAGGGTATGGGATAATCCATTTAGGACTGAGGTGAGGAAAGATTTCTTCACTCAGGGTGGTCAACCTGTGGAATTCTCTACCATAGAAGGCTGTGGAGGCTGGGTGTATTCAAGAAAGAAATTGATAAATGTTTGGATATTAGGGGCATCAAGGGGTTTGGAGAAAAAGCAGGAATATGACGTTGAGATAGAGGATCAGCCATGATCATATCAAATGGCAGAGCAGGCTCGAAGGGCCGAATGGCCTACTTCTGCTCCTAATTTCTATGTTTAAATAGAAACAATGTGCAGGGTTACGGGGAAAAGGTACGAGATTGGCACTAAGTTAAAATGCTCGGAGAGCGGGTGCAGACACAATGGGCCGAATGGCCTCCTTCTAAACCACAACAATTCTGTGATTCTGTAATAACACAGCAAATAGGGCTGAGAAGATGTAACATAGAAATTATTAATAACATAAAAAATAAACAGAGATATATTTAATATTTCCGGAAGATATTTAAGGTTAAACAGACTAGAGAGAAACCACCAGGAGATAAACAGAGGACACAAAATGAAGCATACTAAATTAAATATAAGATTATTTTAAAATTTAATTCTGAAAAACAATTATTATAATTTAGTCTGGCTTTGAACTTGGAATTAAACAAATTTTAAATGGAACAAGTCTTATATGCATTTCAATGTAAATTGGGTTTGACTAATTCACCTTTCCAACCTAGCTTGGTACTTGATAGGTTTTAAATTATTATTAATAATATAATTACTTTTCATAGCTTGTTTAAGTAATGATCTGCTGCAATGAAATGTATTAAGTTTCTTAATCACTGTGTAAGAAGTCGTCTTAGGGGGAACTGGATAGCACAGTGGACAAATAGGGGCATAGAGTACAAAAACAAGGAAGTTATGCTGAACCTTTATAAACACTGGCTAAGCCTCAGGTAGAGTATTTTATCTAGTTCTGGCCACTACACTGAAGGGAGAATTGAAGGCCTTAAAAAGAGCATAAAGAAGATTTACTATAATGGTAACAGGAATGACAAACTTCAGTAATGTAAGAGATTAGCAAAATGAGATTGTTCTCTTTAAAGCAGATAAGGTTAAGGGGAGGCTTAATAGAAATGTTAAAAATCATATAGGGTAGCAATAGAGAGCATCACTTGATTTGACATTCACAGCCACAAGCTCAGATAATCTCGCTACTCTTAGCTTGGAGACTAGTATGGAGTTAGGATTGGCACTTGATGAGTCACCAGATATGAGTGGCTGCAGCCAGGCCAAGAGTAAAGGATAGTTCATCGGGGGGTAAATTAGCAGACTAGTACTGCTGCAGAGGACTCAGATGAGGATCTCCATGAGGTGGCCTGTAGGGCCACGCTGTATGGGGCAGGACAACGAGATGCATTGTCAAGGAGTCTGAACAGATTCGGCACCAACAGAGGGAATGGTGTAAAGTTTGCTGTTCTTACAGTCTCTGCTCCATCTCCGTCGTCCAGAAGCACTGTCACGGCTTTCCCACAACTCCTCCTACAGCCTTTGTGTGCATAGGTCAGCTACTCCTTTGTCATCCTTGTGAGGATGAAACAATACAGTTTGGCAAATGCCAGATCTCACCAAAGCACCTCCAAAAATCACTCTGAGGTACTTTAAGGCCCTCTGCAAAAATTGAACTTACCTGCAGTCGGGGTGCCTGGCCCTTTAAGTAACGCTACTTCAGAGCCCTTCACGCTGTGACCTGCTTCATTTCAGCATTGGGAATGCTTGAACATTTGTTGCCCACATCAGGGACCTTGGCATCATGTTATACTAGCAGTTAGGCTGTGTGACTTCAGGATAATGTCAAATTAACGTGTTTGGGCAAACACAAAGGACACACCCACGTGCTCTCATTATTCTTGAAGTGGTGATTGCTTAGGTAACAGTTGGTATTGCAACCTGCCCTGGGAAATCCAGTTAGGCCCTCAAAGCGTCAGTACTATTAGTGCTACGCAAATGGCTTTCATGCCTTTGGTGCATTATGGGAAACAAAACTATGAATTATGGTGGTGGGTGGGGGGGTCTTTTCCAATGGGAGGAATGTAAAGCAAATTGAAGTTCACTGCAAATCAATGGCAGAGAGGCTGATCCTAACCACAGAACTCCAGGTGCAACTGGGGCACCAGCTGCATGAAAATGGTATAAGTTACCGTTGTTGCTGAGACTCCAGCTATTGTCATCATGGCCTGGCCCCTGTGATTGGTTGCTGTCTCTCTTACCTGTTTCAAGTGGGACGATACTTTCAGTATGCAAAACATGATGCTATGACACACACTGATCCCCAAATGCCATTTTGAGGTACGAAAGACTGAACCGAGTAATTCATACTTCTCTTCCTAACAGCACTGTGAGTGTGCCTACACCATACGGGCTGCAGAGGTTCAAGAAGGCGGTTCACCACCACCTTCTCAAAGGTAACAAATGCTGGCTGAACCAATGACACCCACATCCCATAAAAAAAAATTTTTTAAAAAGTACGCTCCATCCATGGACACCAGCATTAAGCAGACTCAACACTGGTCCTGGAGGCTGCTCAAAAAACTAAAATAAAATTGGCTTGATACCTTTCACCACCTTTTATTTTTTGTGGGACTAGGAAGAATATGAATACTGCTCTGAGCCTGCTGGCAAACCATACTTGGCATTCCTCAGGATCTCTGAAAAGCCTACCTTTTTTAGGTTCATGCTGTTGGCAAGTGCCTTATGGGAGTGGGTTGATCTCCATCCCTCCCCAGCCACTGAAATCAGAGCTCACTAGATCAATGCAAACAGGTACGACCTTCAAAATGGCTCGGGCCATACATCAGTAACAGCAGGGATGTGAAGAGCTCACTCTGCCTGATGACTGCCCAATTTTAGTTAAGAGCTAAAACAGGCCTCAAAATGTCTCATTTACCCTAGTCACATGGGTAACAGATTTTCTCGGCATAAAGAAAATTATGTAATGATTGAGTTAATTTATCTCAATGAGGGCTGGTGAGAATGGCTCATTCAGTCATTATCCCAAGGCTAGGAAGAGTTGGGTTGGTTGGGGGTGGTGGTGAGATTACTCAGTGCTCTTACGTCACAATCAAAATGGAAATTAAACAGGAAAAATAGTGGTTCATTTAGCTCCATGAATAAAACTGTACAATGCTCGGCTAATAGGTACTAACATTCAGAACTCAATTCCAATTTGTAAATCTGGATTTGGAGCCTAGTGTAAGCACTCTCCCATGCACGTGGAGCCTTCCTCCAGCACACTCATCTCAATGTCCTGAGCATTTTCAATGCTGCCTGCTAGGGTTCTCTTTCAGTTGTCCATCTGAGCTGACCTGCATCTCTGCCCACCCACTGATCACACTCCCATGCAGCACCTGTTACTGCCCAACACAAGTCTCCTTTCACTTTCTGTTTTAAAAGAATGGTACCGGTAAAATTTGTCTTCAGCTTCCCTGCCCTTTCTCCCAACACTGTCAACCCCCCCGGCATCACCTTCCACTTCCCCACTATCAGCTAGAACCCCTTTATTTCGGGGATGTCCAGGTGAATGTGTACATTCCCTGCCTTCCTGAGAATCCCACTTGCATCCACATTGACCTCCCTGACCTCCTCCTTCCCACCCAGAGGGCACAGGTCTGCCTCCAAGTCCCCACCAACCACCCACTGCTACCGCCCCTTCTCTGCTACCATCACACTCTCACCCTCCCATCTTTCTGGTTCCCTCTGCCATCTCTCATTCTCACCATTCCCTCATACCCCGCCCACCCTCATTTTGCTCCCCAGGAGGCAGCCATCAACTTCATAAATCCCTCCCCTGCGTGTTCACCTGGACATCCTTTCCCATTTACTCCTTCCTGCCCTCTTACTTTTTCCTCCCCTAGATTCCTCCCTCCTCTGGACTCCTTTTTCCCTGCGGGCTCCTTCTCCTCCTCCACACTCCTTCCTCCCCCTGGACTCCTTCTGCCCTCCGGAATCCTTCCTCCCCAATGGCTCTGTCCTCTCTCGGACTCATTCCCCGCTCAGAACCCCTTCCTCCCACCGAGCTCCTCCCCCCCTCCGAACTCCTCCCTTACACCTTCCTCCCCCCTTATGTCTAGCTCCCCAGTTGCCGTATCCTCCCCCGTTACATCCTCCTCCTCCATACTCCTTCCACCCCTCCCAACCTCACTGCCCGGCACCATCGTTCCCCCTCCCAACCTCACCCCTGCACCCCCCAACACACCTTCCTCTCCCAGTCAAACTTCGATCTTCCTCTCCCACAACCTACCCTCTCCCCAGTACACGTTCCTCTCCCAGTCAAACCTACACTTTCCTCTCCAACCCCTCGATGATCATTCATTGCAGACCATGCCCAAAACACTGATGTCCTGAAGCACACCCTCAACAGTGGCCTTCCTCCTTCCGTGAGCTGCTTCGTGGTGTAGCCATGTCCATGAGAATCAACCCAGAATGCGATGCGTGTGTTCGTCCAGGGTCCAGTTACTGTAAGGGTCCAGCATCTTCTTCTCCTTGGATGTCCGCGATGTTAACAAGGCCCTAAAGGCAAGTCCCGACTTCTGCACATCACACTTGTTCATACATGTTCTGCACTGGCATGTTTTCCTGCCTATATGGGTGGTAAATTTGATGTGAGGGGGTGATTCCGGCGAACTGGGCTTATAATGATATGCAGATGTGTCAAAATGAAATTCCCGATGTGTGGCGGCGAGAAATGTGGCCCACCATTGACAGGCAGGGTGGGTGATTGCAAATTGGTTTCACTACAGCGTAAAAATGATTTTTGACCTTCCTGCCATATTGTTCATGCCCGCCATGCCGCCTGACGCCAATGGGCACAGAAAATTCCACCTGCAGCTTTACAAAGCCAAATGTGCTTTAGGGGCAGGAGTAGTATCTTTAGCCACTCAAACCAACTCTGACATTCAGCTAGAACACAACTACTCGGCACCTCGCCTCTGTTTATTCATTTTAGTTACATATCCCTTCTTACGTATACATAATAAAAATATGTAAATCTCAGTGCTGAAAGCTCTGATTGACCGAGGATCTGTGGCCATTTAGCAGAGACAGTTCTAATGCCCTTTGTGTGGAAAGTCCTTCTGATTTCCTTCCTAAATGACCCAGCTCTAATTTTAAGCTTATGTCCTTTCATTCTCGATTCCTCCACCATAGAAAATAGTTCCTCTTTGTCTACGCTAGTGATTCGTGAGCTTCAACATCTTGACAAGATGCCCCTCAGTCTTCTATACTCAAGGGAAACAAGCCAAGTTAATGCAAACCAAATAGTTTAACCGTCTAAGCTCCAAACACTCAATTTAGTTACTTATTTGTAGATAAAAACTGGATTCACTTTAACATTATATCACCTTAAGAATCTTTGCTTATTCCAACTTTGCAAAATAATCGTTAAGGAGATGATCATATAAACAATGATCTTTTCTGAGTTATTTTTTAGCGTTTTGTAGCATTCCAGTACCCTTTCACAGTGAAGCATTGGGACTTTCCCAAATGACTCAAAGAATTGTTGCAACTGAATTGAATGCTGCATGTCTATTAGCATATTATATATAAATGTAGAAATATTGTATATATCATGGAATTTAGCGTATTTCTACAGCAGAATATTTAGCTGGAGCTTATATACAATTCATAAGGTGGCTCTATAGAGAATGTGTGTGTGTCTATATTGGATATAGATATAGATATATATATATGTATATATATATATAGATAGATAGATAGATATATGGATATATCTATATGTAATTACATATACGTATTACATATTTATTGTGGTAGAATTATTCTGAGCAGTTTTATTTATAAATGTTTAATGCGTCCATATCAAATTTTTCTCCCTGCAATTAAAGCAGTAGAGAGGAACCTGATAGAGATATTCATATGATTTCATTCCCTGCTTCCTTTTAGCATTGTAATAAACTCATTAGAAAAATTCTATATGATTATCAGCAGATGTTTCTGGCCAGCTATCTCAAAATGTGTTAAACTGTTCACCACCTGTTTATTTCATCAATACAAGTTATTGTCTAAATAGCAGACCAGTCAGTACCACCTGTCTCAAAATCAAATGCCTACAGTGCGGCAGAAAAATCTCATAGATTCATTCTTTGCAACGATTGCAACTTAAAAGTGAATGCACATCATGCTTTGGAATGGTCTGGTTAAGTCTTCAGAGTGTATATTTTGTTCATTTTTAATTTTCAAATAATCAATAGGTACAAAAGTAAAATAGACAAAATCAACAACACTTCAAATGTGCAAGAGACAAAAATGACACCACCTTGTTCCCAGAAGTATTATGTATATGCAAGGAAATACATTTCCTGGTTTGATTTGACAGATTGCAAATTTGGAATTTGGCATAGAGAGTGGTATCCAGCCTGTGTAATCAGCTAACTGTCATCTGATAAATTAAGCTTCACAAGTATCGTAACTTCAGGCATTTGGCGTGCTCGCAGTTTGACTAAGAAGATAATGATGAGCTATAATGTTTGTGAATATATAATGAATCTGCCATTCACATACACACAAGCATAAACATACTCTCTCACACTCCAACACACAAACATGCTTTTCCATATGGCAGCTTTGAGTGACCACAGCCTCCTTCAGCTGTAGAAGCAGTTGCCTATGCTACAGGTGTCTCCATGGCCAACACCAAGATCTTAACACAATAGTCTAACAAATGGTATCTGCAACATGGCATAAAGAAAGGTGAATAATGTAACTTTTTGTTTCCTCTGGATTATGTGATGCAGTTTCCCAAGTCCTCCAACTCACAGCTGGCTAGAAACCCACTAAGTTAAAGTAGATTGGGACACATATCAGCCACGATCCCTGATGGTCACTTTATTCATGTTACAGCATGTGCAAACAAAATTATGTGCCCATCAATGTTAATTAAATTTAATCACATTTATCATGTTTTATTCTATGTTCCAAGTGTCACATGCAAAATTATATGCAATTTTATATATTCTTCCACGTGAACAACCATTTTGAAAAAAATCAGTTAGGTCTTGACTTTGTTCAACAATGAAAATGGATGAAAGCAAATCATTTTTGCACTCTCCCCATTTTCTTTTCACTGACATATGCTGTTTTATACTACGGATCTATTCATTTGAGTTTGATATTATGCATTTAAAACAAAAATAAAAATAAAACAAAGTATTATTGTGGATATAATTAATTAATTAATACCAAATATTGTGTTATCAGAAGGAAATACAAATGGGTAGAATGGCAACAGTGTAAACCAAACAATAGTGAATTGACAGCCTGTTTTGCATCTTTCCCAATCTTTTATTTGTCTTGAAGCTATCACCTACTTAATATGAATTCGCAAAGTCAAAGTTACTTCCAATCATTCAACAACTGACTTTTGGATAAAGACTTTAGGAGGAGTACAAGAATACAAGAAACAAGAATGCAAATTTCCTTGGAGAATGAATCACTCAATATTATTTGGGGGAAATGTTGGCTTGTCTCTTTTCTACACACAGTTTCCTGAAGCTCTCAAACCTATCATGCATGCTGGAAACACTACACAGTGTTATCATCTCTTTGCTCGCTTTTCTAAATAAGTTATTAAGGCCCGGATTTTTCAGTTGGCTCATATCACTTTTCCTCCAGGAATAACAATACTCAATGTCAGCACACATTCCAGTTTTTTACAATAAAGCCCAAAGTGAAGATAAGCCAACATATTTTTTCCAAAAATCATGCTACTCCAGTGTAATCACACACACCTTACTTTCATCTATTTCAGTGCTTCTTGTAGTTGTAACATGAAGCCCAGGGTTATGATAGGTGGTGGCTGCTTATATTCTACAAAAGGTTCACGGGACTGAGTGTGGCCCTCCTGATGGCTTCCTCTTGAAAGGGAGGTGCTTCTACCTCCATTCCTAGGTTTTGTTCCTAGGCTGCAACTCCTCCTATGTTTCATGAGTGTGGTTCTCTGTGGGAATAGGTGAGAGGCTTGGTACCTGTTGCTGTATTGAGATGGCAGTATCAGGAGGCTGGATTCCAGCCCTCGGCAGTTCACAATTTTCTAGATCAGCGTCCCTGCTGACCTCATGGCAACCAGCAGACCCTGAAGGCAGAGAGAAACAGCAGCATGCTTTGTGGCCATCATGATGTGGAAGCCATTATGCTCTCTATTCTCTCCTCTATCATCAACGAAGCTGCACCCTGTGCTTCCATGGAGGTAGTGGCATCAACTGGTTTCTCATCGTCCCGTAGGTAGGAGTCTGCTGCAGATTTCAGTGGAGCAGCCAATCACTCAATACGTGCCTGAAATGAAGAAGCTTCCCATGATGTTGCTATAGACTTAAACTTAAGAGTCATACCTGTCTGTTGCTGTACATCTTTGGAAAAAGATCTCAGAGACCACACATTGTTTAATATTTCACAAACATCCTTCCTTGCAAGTGATATCAGAAAGTTCACCTTACCATAAGCCCAAAAATATAGGCAATTTTTCTCTCAGCTTCAGCTTGAAAGGTGGCACATTCTCACCCATTTACCACTAGCCCAGTTCCCTCATGACCTGTGAATCACCTGATGCCATTTCATCATGAGAGCTTTCTAATGCTCTATGAGCAAAAATATTTAACTGGTGCATAGAAGTGAAGAAACAGGTCACACTGGGGTGAATTAGAGTTGGGATTGGGGCATAGCAACAAAAAGCAGGAGGTCTGTGCAAGAATATGAGGGGACTTGAATCCTGGTGGAGGGGAAGGTGAGTTTAGTGGTGGCATCATGTTGTAGATGGCTGAAATGGGACAGGATAATTTGTTGAATGTGAAAGTTGGTGGGATGCAAGATGAAGATAAGGGGATCCTATCATGTTTCTAGGAGGGAGGGGAAGGTGTAAGGGAAGTTCTGGAAATGGAATGGATGTTGTCAAGAGTCCTGTCAGCCACAGTAGAGTGTAATCCTCAGTTGAGGTAAAAGGAAGGCATACCTGAAACGCTAGTATGGAAAGTTGCATCATCCAAACAGATATGATGGAGACAGAGAAACTGAGAGACTGGAATAGATTCCCTACAGGAATTAGAGTGGGAGGAAGTCTAATCAGTGTAGCTGTGGGAGCCAGTAGGCTTATAGTGGATATTGGTTGATAGGCTATCTCCAGAAATGGAGACAAAGTCAAGGAAGGAAAGGGAAGAGTCAGAGATGGACCATGTGAAAGCAAGGGAAAACTGGTAATTGGAAGCAAAGTTTCCAATTCGGAGTAAAAATGGGAAATGGCACCCATTCGGTGCCATTCTTTTTATATTTCAGATTTCCAGCATCTGCACTGTTTTGGTTTTGTATTACCTGATCATGATAGTTAGATCTATGAGTAACAATTTGCAGTTGTACTCCTGTAGATCTCATGCTTCATTGCTGATGTGAACATGGTGGAGATGTGGTCTGCTTGTGATAATTTACCATATTTTTTAACACATGAACCTGGACCATTTCACTAAGGTAACACCATAGGTACAGATAAAGAAAACCCTCCAATGCATTCCGGAATACCAGCCTTACTATTTTCCCAAATTAAAATTCCAAAGACCTAAGCTCAACCATTATTCTTGGTAACCTATTTCTAGCCATTGATTATTGTCTAAAGACATTTGCACTCACTTTTGTCCCAACTTTCCCTTGACAGCTTTGAATCTTGTTGTTTGTGTTAAGTTTATCTATGCCAATAAACTTGGAGTTTAGCAATTCACAACACAGTGTATTGTATCGCAAACATCACAAGTCACATGATCTACTTTGAAGCAGGAGCAGAGAATCAGGCAAACGCATAATGGCTGAAATTCCGGTAGTTTCTGACTAGCCCTTAAAAGCAAATGTCACCATGTGTGCAGAACCAGTATTGGGGATTTCTGCCACCAGGAGTTCCAAACCTTGGAAGAATTGTGGACTGTGAGGGGGATAGTATGAAACTTCAAAAGGAAAAAGTCAGGCTGTTGGAATGGGCAGAGAGGCAGCAGATGAAATTTACTTCAGAGATGTGTGAAATGATTCATTTTGGTAGGAAGAATGAGGAGAAGCAACAGAAAATAAAGTGTACCATTCTAAAGAGGGTGCAGGAGCAGAGGGACCTGGGTGAATATGTGCACAAATCATTGAAGGTGGCTGGGCAGGTTAAGAAAGTGGTTCATAAAGCGTATGGAATTCTGGGCTTAATAAATAGGGACATTGAGTACAAAAGCAAGAAAGTGATGACAAATTTGTTTGAAACACTGGTTCAGCCTCAACTGGAGTATTGTGTCCAGCTCTGGACACCACGCTTTAGGAAGGATGTAAAGGCATTAGGGAAGGTACAGAAAAGGTTCATGAGAATGGTTCCAGGGATGAGAAACTTCAGTTACATGTTTAAATCTGGTTACTGAAATTGCAACTAGAAACAGTTTATCCTTGCTTAGGCTATAAAACCCCTTTATGAACAGATCATTTCAGCTTTATGTGGGTTGCCAAGTACACCGCTGGCAATACACTCAGCTGTTACTTTTTCAAGAAGTCATATGCAGTTTACACAGATAAATGGAAGATACCTTGCAGGAAGAGACCAATTTGATGAACAACCAGATTCATTAGGATTCACAACCTTTTCCCCTTTCTCACCAACTCTATACTGTATACTCTTCCACCTGAGAGGGTGTAACTCAGCAGGGGTTTTCACTGTGTGAAGTACTGATAAATAATGAGCATGAGGATCTAGGAATGGAAAAGCAGGAACATGCTATTGCTCAATGAAGGATCAGGAAACAAATGTCCTTGGCTGAGGAGCCTGCACACATAGATTTTAAGGATCAGCCTTCAAAAAATGAAGTGTTTATATAAAGTAAATAAGAATAAATTGTTTCTAAAAGGCTGAAGAGTCAATAACCAGAGGGCCAGAGGTGATTGGCAAAAAAAATGCAAATGTGTCATGAGGAAAAATGTTTTTCACGCAATGAATGGTTATGATTTGGAATGCACTGCCTGATAGGTGGTAAATACAGTTTCAATAGTAGCCTTCAAAAAGGAATTAGATAAACACTTGAAGGAGAAAAGATTGCAGGGGTATGGAGTAAGACTGAGAGGGATGGACTAACTGGATTGTTCTTCAATAGCCAACACTGAGTCAAAGGGCAGGATGGCTCCCTTCTGTTCTGTCGCTTATCACTCCAATGCTCTACCTCATCTCCTTCTCATACATCCACCTTTTAATAATTTAATAATGGGGATGTTAGGATTTCCCTTTCCTTCATCACAATCAGCATCACCTATTTAGCTTCAGAGAGTACCAATTTTTTCTGCATGCTGATATTCTGCAGAATCCAGCAAGGAAGAACGATTTTGGAGACTCTTGCAGGAGTTCCACCAGATTTATCCAAGTATCTGACTTGATGCCTATGATTAGCTCTATTAAAATTCTGGTGGTCCCATGGGCCTCATTATATTCGTTTTCACCCTCTGACTGAAGATGCTTTACAGAAGTCATCAGCAGGGGTACATTCCTGATCACTAGTCAATCACCCTAACACATAGTTCTGAGTCATTAAGGTATGTACACCAGATTGTCACATGATAAAAACCTAATGGCTTCAAGGGAGCAGGTATTAATATTCATGATAAGGTAAGTGGCATTATACACTAGGTGGAGGCTTAGTGAATAAAAGCATTTCCTATTAATGAATTGAGAAGGATATTATACTGGGGTTTTCAATACTGCATGTGCTCCATCAGTTGTTTCTTGCACCTACAGGAACCCTGACAATTTATAGCATTTGAATGCTCATTGCTTTTCTTTAGACAGTGGAGAAGGTAATAAGCTGTGAGGCAGCCTGAATTGAGCAGCATTGACCTTTGCACAATGGTGATCTACTCTCTGACTAATGTAACAAAGATTGCCCAAGGCTTCCTGGAAGGAACCAGTCGCAAAAATAATTCACGGCAATGGTTGCTTTCAATATTAATAACAATGCTTTTCTTGCAGTAAAGGTCTTCAGTCAGAAACGGTGATCGCTCCGTAACAGGCCCCAGGGGAAACTATATCCTTCTGAGGTATTGTCAGGTGGAAAAATCCAAATAAGACTAGCCCTTTCCATGTTCTTATTCTTCTCCTCTTTCCTGCACAAAAATAGAGAGTATTCCCACGAGGAAATCTATTTCTGAAGTCTGCAAATGTATTTTCTCAAGGATTCAGAAAACCGTCAGGTGAAGTCTTGAGACGGACCAAAAGTCACAGTGCAGGCAATCACTGCAAACTTTAGTTAGGTATTACAGAAACCATCATTTCTAACCTAATTTAATTACACTGTTACTCAGAAATAGAGTTTTCTTCTTATTTATAATGAATAGGTTTAACCTTAACTGTTATAACTTTAAGAATAGCCCTGGTAATAAACTATGTTAACAAGCTAAAGCTATAAAAATTGCCAATGCTGGAAATCAATGCTGGGGCAAACTTCACTTTAATAAAAGCAAAACACTGCAGATGCTGGAAACCTGAAATAAAAACAGAAAATGCTGGAAACACTCAGCAGGTCAGGCAGCATCTGTAAAGAGAAAAATAGAGTTAACGTTTCGAGTCCAATATGATCCTTCTTCGGAACTGGGCAAACTTTACTTCTTGTCTTACTAAGTGTTTTTGATAGCTTATTAACCTTGCCACTCAAGCCATCAAACATTTTCTCAGCCATCTTCACATCTGGACTTTTGTGTACAGTCCTGGTCTCCTTATATATCTGGAGTACTGTATACAGTTTTGGTCTCCTTATTTAAGAAACAACATAAGTGCATTAGAAGCAGTGCAGAGAATGTTTACTTGACTGATTCCTGGGATAAGTGTTTGTCTTAGTTGGACAGTTAGACAGGTTGGGCCTGTATTGGAGTTTAGAAGAATGAAGAGTGATCTTTTTGAACTATGTAAGATCCTGAGAGTGGATGCTGAGAGGATGTTTCTCTTTGTGGGAAGACTAGAACAAGGGGGCACAATTTAAAAATAAGGAGTCTCCCATTTAAGACGGAGATGAGGAGAATTTATTTTCTCTCAGAGGGTAGTTAGTCTGTGGAGTTGTTTTCATCAGAGAGCAGTGGAGGCAGGGTCATTAAATATTTTTAAGGCAGAGTTAGATAGATTCCTGATTGACAAGGGAGTCAAAGGGTATGGGGGTAGACAGGAAAGCAGAGGTCACAATCAGATCAGCCATGATCTTATCAAATGGCAGAGGAGGCTCAATGGGCCAAATGGCCTACTTTTGCTCTGCATTAGTATGTTTGAATACTCATATGAACTAAAGAGCTATGTTCTTAGCAAGACCTTAGGCTGTGTATTCACAGTGAGACTTTTTTCCTATTGAAGGTGTTTATCTTTTATTCCATTCCTTTTCAGGGCCATACTCCAAGTTAGTTTTTCAATATTCCAATGTAGACAGTTCAATAAGTTGCCTAAATGTAAACAGCAGTTTCGAAACACAAGGCAAAGTTCCAACAGATGACTTCCCAGTAGAAGATCTTCCATGTGACAGGTTTCCTAAGGAGTTTTTTACAATTGAGAGCACATGCCGTTTGCAATGTGATCTCTCTAGAAAGCTTTAAAATGCATTTTGAAATGGAATTGAGAGTATCCTCTTTTGAACTTTCCACGCTTAACGTAATTCAGTTAACCTTTCCATCACCTCTCAGAACCAGAAACATTCTATATCCTTTTGTTTAGAAGCTACAAAATGTTACCAAGTATCTCAGTAGCTTAGTGTTACTGGGTGCATTACTGGGTGTATTAACTTTTACACAACTAATTAGAGAGAAACTCCCAAGTGTTTTCACAGGTATGCTATTAATTTCACTTTAAGAGGTCTGCTGGGGATTGTCCCTCTATCAGCGAGGTGATAGTAAGTAAGAGGCAACAACAGTCATTTGATTGCAGACACCCACTGCACATGCGACAATCGACAATCGAATAAAGCAAAATGCAGAAAGAGCACTAACTCTGAAAAATTTTACACCAAAAAACCACTGTGGAAGGCTACAGAATAAGAAAATGGTAGGAAATGCCAATGATCTTGGAGAATTTGGTTTCTTTAGACCAACCCCCTCCAAATATGCAATGCATTAGGCCCAACCACCTTCAGCTGCTTCATCAAAGATCTTTCCTCCATCATAAGTTCAGAAGTGTGGGTGTTTGCTGATGATTGTACAATGTTCAGCACCATTCATGACTCCTCAGATACCGAAGCATTCCATGTCCATATGCAGCAAGACCTGGACAACATTCAGGCTTGGGCGGATAAGAGACAAGTAACATTCATGCCACACAAGAGCCAGGCAATGACCATCTCCAACAAGAGAGAATCTAACCACCAATGGCATTATCATTGCTGAATCCCCAACAATTAACATCCTGGGGGTTGCCATTGACCAGAAACTGAACTGGGCCAGCTGCATGAATATTATGGCTGCAAGAACAAGTCAGAGGCTGGGAATTCTGTGACAAGTAACTCACCTCCTGACTCCCCTAAGCCTGTCTATCATCTACAAGGCACAAGTCGGGAGTGTGATGGGATACACCCCAATTGCCTGGATGAATGCAGCTCCACAACTTCAAGAAGCTCAACACCATTCTGGACAAAGCAGCCTGCTTAGTTGGCACCCTATCCACCACCTTAAGTTTTCAGTCCCTCCACCACCAATGCACACTGGCAGAAGTGTATACCATCTACAAGATGCACAGTAGCAACTCCCCAAGGTTCCTTTGACAGCACCTTCCAAACCCCTGACCTCTGCCGCCGAGAAGGTCAAGGATAGCAGACCCATAGGAACACCACCACCTTCAAGTTCCCCTCCAAGTCACACACCATCCTGACATGGAACTGCATCACAATTTCTTCACTATCGCTGGATCAAAATCCTGGAACTCCCTCTTTAACAGCACTGTGGGTGTACCTACGCCACATGGACTGCAGTGGTTCAAGAAGGTGGCTCACCACCACCTTCTCAAGGGCAATTAGGGATGGGCATAAGTGTTGGCTTTGCCAGTGATGCCCACATCCAGTGTAAATAATAATTTTTTTTAAAAATTAACAATGAACAAAAACACTGTTGTAGCCTAAACTGAACAAGAGGTAGGGTGGCAAAAACTGACCAAGAACCAACAGATGTGAAAGTGGAGGACCGTAGAGTCATAGAAAAGTTACAGCACAGAAGGAGTCCATTCGGCCCATCTTGTCCATGCCAGCCCAAGGACACCCAGGTGCCCTTTCTAATCCCACCTTCCTGCACCCGGCCCATAGCCCTGCAGCTTATAGCACTTTAGGTGTAGATCTAGGTACTTTTTAAAAGAGTTTAAAGTTTCTGCATCTACCACCAACTTGGGCAGCGAATTCCAGACACCCACTACCCTCTGCGTAAAAAAGTTCTTCCTCATGTCCCCCCTATACCTTCTGCCACTTATCTTGAATCTATGTCCCCTGGTTCTAGAATTCTCCAACAAGGGAAACAATTTTATCCTGTCCACTCTATCTATTCCGCTTATAATTTTGTACACCTCGATCAAGTCACCTCTCAGCCTTCTTTGTTCTAAGGAAAATAACCCCAACCTATCCAATCTCTTCTCGTAGCTACACTTTTCTAATCCTGGCAACATTCTTGTAAACCTCCTCTGCACTCTCTCCAGAGCTATTATGTCCTTCCTGTAATGTGGTGACCAGAACTGCACACAATACTCCAGTTGTGGCCTCACCAGTGTTCTATACAATTCCAACATTATATCCTTACTTTTATATTCTATACCTCTGCCAGTGAAGGAAAGCATTCCATATGCCTTCTTTACAAACTTGTCTACTTGAACTGCTGCCTTCAGGGACCTGTGTACTTGTACGCCAAGATCTCTCACTTCATCTACCCCTCTTAGTATATTCCCATTTATTGTGTAATCCCTGTAACTGTTTGACCTCCCTAAATGTATGACCTCACACTTCCCTATGTTAAAATCCATTTGCCACTTTACCGCCCACTCCACCAACCCATCCATATCATTTTGGAGATTATGGCTATCCTCTACACCATCCACTACTCGGCCAATCTTTGTGTCATCTGCAAATTTCCCAATCATGCCACCACGTTCACGTCCAAATCATTAATATATAACACAAACAGCAAGTGTCCCAACACCGAGCGCTGTGGAACACCACTTGAGACAACTTTCCATTCGCAACGGCATCCATCGACTATTACCCTTTATTTCCTGTTACAAAGCCAACCTTTTATCCAGTTTGCCACACAAAACCTGAATCCCATGGGTTTTTACTTTCCTGACCAATCTGCCATGTGGGACCTTGCCAAATGCCTTGCTAAAATCCACGTACACAACATCCACTGCACTACCTTCATCAACCCTTCTTGTCACTTCCTCAAAGAATTCAATCAAATTTATGAGGTAACACCTTCCTTTAACAAATCCCTGACCATCCCTGACAAGTCCATGTCTTTCCACATGACAGTTAATCCTATCTCCCAGGATTGATTCTATTAATTTGTTCACCACCGATGTAAGACTAACTGGCCGATAATTGTTTGGCATTTCCTTTGATCCCTTTTTAAATAATGGAAATATGTTTGCATTTCTCCAGTCCTCCGGTACCTCCCCTGTATCTACTGAAGATTGGAAAATCATCCTCAGAGTATCTGCTATCTCCTCCCTGACTTCCTTCAGCAGCCTCGGGAGAAATCCACCTGGCCCTGGTGACTTATCCACTTTCAAGAATTTCAGCCCTTTGAGTACTCCCTCTCTCTCTATGACTATCCCGTCCAATATCTTGCAGTGTTCCTCCTGAACTACAATATCTACATCCTCCCTTTCCTTTGTAAACACGGAGACAAAATATTCATTCAAAACCCTTCCCACAGCCTCTGCATCTACACACAAGTTTCCATCTTCATCTCTGATAGGTCCCACTTTTTCCTTAACTATCCTTTTAGCATGAATGTATTGGTAAAACATCTTTGAGTTATCTTTATCTTTACTTGCTAATCTTTTTTCATGCCCTCTCTTTGATTTCCTTATTTCCTTTTTTACTTCGTCCCTGCACTTCCTATATTTGTCTAGGCTATCTGCAGTGCTTAGTTCTTGGTGCCTATCGTACACTTTCTTTTTCTGTTTGATCTTCCCCTGTATTCCTCTAAACAATCAGGGAGGTCTAGATTTGGCAGTACCACTCTTATTTTTGAAGGGGACATGTCTACAATTTATACAATTAGGATCTTGCTTTTTAGTGCTTCCCACTGGTTTTCCACTGTTTTATCCTCCAGCAGTACTGTCCATGCCACCTCAGCCAAGTCCCTTCTCATTTCTGCAAGATTTGCCTTCCCCCAGTTCAAGACTTTTATTCCTGCCTTATCTCTGTCCTTTTCCATGGTAATGCTAAATCTAACTGAATTGTGATCACTGGCCCCGATATGGTCACCAACTGACACTTCACCCACTTGCCCTTCTTCATTCCCCAAGAGTAGGTCTAGAATTGCATCTCCTCTCGTTGCGTTTGTCACTAATTGGTTGAAGAAATTTTCCTGGACACACTGCATGAACTTTTCTCCCTCAGTGCCCCTTATATTCTTTGAGTAGACTCTTAAACACTGCCTGATATGGTGCTCTGCATTGGCATCCTGCACTTCCAATGAAATACTCAAAATAAATGACAGCACCAGATCTTCTCTGTGCTTCTGGCGCAAGAGCTATGAACAAACTTTAAGGCTTAATGTAGATAAGAAACCCACAATCTAATCATAAGGATTTCTAGTGAAGTAATTGCAATTCTGGAGTACTAATGATAAATGTTTAAGGTCTTTTGAAAGAAGATTTTTTTTTTACCAAAATGATAGAATTGTTCTAAATGTTGCAGCTTATAATATATTTGCAATTACGAAGATCAGGTATGGTTCAGTAATTCGATGCATCGACCTTTCACTTCTTAGGCCTAGAGTTAAATCCAGGTGAGATGAAAGCAATCTGTCTCTCCTAACGCTAAAGTTTCTATATGAAATGATTTTGAGCCCTCATTATCTAAATCTAAGAAGGCCCACAGTACAGAATATAATTCAAAGAAGATTGACTCCAACTTTGAAATCTCATTCAGAGATTTTATATGGATGACTGGTGCAAGTAATAGAAAAAAAATCAAATTGGTACTGCGTGATGCTTTCCTGAAGCTGAGTTTAAAATGCATTGTTGGGGCAAAGTAGAATGAACTCTACTCTGGGGATAATCCTGACTTCATTGCACACTATTTTATATCTCTCCTGATTTTTATCCCCATTGACTTCAAGAGATGTAAAACAGGCTGCTGATTCAGAATTTTATACTTTTGCATAAAGTCAGAGTCACCCCCCTCTATTTAGCCAGAGTGTGTGTGGATACCTTAATGATTAAAAAAAACAACCAAAATGGCTAAATGAAAAAATCACAAAAGGGAGCAAGAATGTTCAATGGGGAGGTGAAAGTGTAGTGGCATTGTCACTGGATTAGCAATCTAGAGACCTAGGGTAATGTTCTGGGGACCTGGGTTTGAATCCCACCATGGCAGATGGTGGAATTTGAATTCAACAAAAATTTGGAATTAAAGGTCTAATGATGACCATGAAACCATTGTTGATTGTTGTAAAAACCCATCTGGTTCACTAAGGAAATCTACCGTCCTTACCTGGTCTGGCCTACATGTGACTCCAGACCTATAGCTATGTGGTTGGCTCTGAACAAGGGCTATTAGGGATGGACAATAAATGCTGGCCTAGCCAGTGATGCCCACGTCCCATGAATGGATAAAAAAAATATATCTCCTCTATTGTAAAGTAATGGGGCAGCTTCAAGTCTGTACAAATGATTAGTATAAAAGCACTCGTTGATGAACTTTATAATTCCTCTCCGCAGTTTACAAGTTTGAGCTTTTGCTTCATCAATTTCCTATTCATTATCAATATTGCTGAAAAACAGAGCTAGCAGCTGGTTCTGACTGGATCTGAATGGTGAAGAAGAATTTGAACGGTTGAAGTACAAAATTTCTAGCATGGCGTTAAGAACTCATAGATGCTCAGCAGGTGAAACAGCCTGCCCTAAAAACTTAGCTATGCCCGAGTGAATTATTCAATATATCTGCACTTTCCAAGGCGTTGTTCTGATGTTTTTTCCTTTTTGAAAATCACATAAAATGCAATTTGACTGAAAACATAATTAACACCTGGGGTAGCATGTCTGTGTTGTCATTTCAAAGACCTTCTTGTCAAGTAATAGTGGAAATACGGCCTGCTGTGCTTAAAAACAACAGTGTGTAATCAGAATGTATTATTTTATACTTGCATATCTCCTGTGATTTTGTTCAAGGCAAGATAGATGGTACAATTTTTTAGCAGGGCAACAGCATAATTCATTAGTTGGATTTTGCAGTTGTGCAGTAATGAGAAAACTCTCAGTATTCACTGTCTGCAAAACTGACAGCAACTTCTTGGGCAGAATTTTCGGGTCAGCATGTGGCCGCGATGGGCGGGCCTGGGGTATGGGCCGCCACCCGCTATTAGCCCCCGACTGCGATTTCACACTGGCTGACCAATTAACAGCCAGCCAGTGTGAAGCGCGCGCACGCGCCGCTGGGGTGGGGGCAGGGATGGGGCGAGCGCTGAAATTGGCGCGAGTGTGGGGGAGCGCGAAAGGAAACAATTTAAAATCAATAAAGACAGAATTTAAAATCTGGGAAAATGTCCACGCATCAGAAGGAGTCACCTATGTGTGGACATGATAAAAATTCTGTGCATAGATTTTCTTTTTTTTTAAATTGAATGACAGAAACATCATCCCGTCCTCGGATGACATTTCTTGATAAATGCAAAGGCCGCCTGGTTGGACCGGCAGTGAAAAATCCCTGTTAGTTAATACTAGTTAATGAATGTCCAGATAGTTTGTGACCACAAGACACAGGTTCTGCAAATCTGTGCAAGGTACCCTGGCAGCTCCTATGGCGCTTACATCCTCAGACACTCACAGGTGCCAAAAGACTGTTCACTGCTCCAGCTCGACTGGATGAATGGCTGCTGGGTGACAAGGGTTATCCCATGAAAAGGTAGCTTATGACACCTCTCTGCCACCCAAGAACAGAGGGTCATGTCTCCACAAGGGCGGTGATAGAGAGGACCATAGGTCTGCTGAAGATGTGCTTCCGGTGCCTGGACCGTTCAGGGAGTGCACCACAATACCCCCAAGAGCGGGTGTCACTGATAATGGTTGCATGCTGCACTCGCCACAATCTGGCACTGGCAAGGGGGGACCCACTGGAGGAAGGGGATCTTGAGGCAGCTCCACAGGCCAGAGAGGATGAATCCAGTAGTGAGTCAGAAGAGTAACATGGTGAGAACACTGAGGATGTGGAGGCAGACCTCTGGATCCTTCAGGGAGACAGGGACACCAGGGACACCTTAATCCCATGCTCCTTCAGCTAGGCTGCCAAAGATCTGCTTCCACCTCATGCCAGGGCTGCCACCTCCGTCCTGGATGTCTGAAATGACCCTTTCATTTGAATCCAAAGTCCACTCAGTTCCTGTGCAATAAAGTTTAGAGCCACTCATGTCCGCCATGAGATATTGACGTGCCCTGCACCTATGAAAAAAATGAAGTATACTCAGGGCATTAAGACAAAAGCAAGATTTATATTGTGTTGGCACTCACATCAAATGAACCGAACAATATAAGGTGTCAATAGTCACACCAGTAAACAAATTGACGAAGCATGGCAGAACAGAAGATCACCCATGAACAGACCCTCTTGTGCTCATGCTGCTTTAAACTCACATTTGTGAGTGATGTGTCTCGTTGCACCCAGCCGTTCCCCCCCGCCACCCCACCTGCCTCGCTGGCAGCAGCAATGGAGACAGCCTGCTGACTCTGCTGTCATGTGGCCAGTGGAGCCTATGTTGGCCTCGCCTTGGGGGGGAGTGGCCAGTGCCAGGGCTGGCATCTCCCTAGTCATCGTAGCCTCATCAGAGGCCACGGTCACTGGCAGAGGGGCGGAGGAGCTGCTGCCGTCATCCAGAGCGCCCTGAGAGGAGCTGACAGGGACAACAAGCAGCTCGTGTGCCAATGTGAGGTCGCTCTGGACCTCCCTGCTCCACCATTGGGCACCTAGCTGGGATACCGAGTGCTTCATCCATCTCCCACACTGACCACCTGAGGTCAGTGCCTGTGTGAGGGCTTGCAGGTCTCGTGCGCAGCCCCAGGAACCCCTGATTCAGTCCCTGGAGCTGCTTCTTGATGAGCATTGATGCTTTCTCAATGGAGGAGGCAGTGCGCTCAGCCATGAGGGTCAATACAGTTTTCATGCTCTGTATAGACTCCTCCACAAGAGTCCATGGCACGCAGACCCACATGGATCACCGCCAGATCCTCCCGCACATCCCGCTGGGCATCCAGCATCTGCCACCTAATGGACAACTCCAGAGGCTCAAGATTTGCTTTCCAATTAGCATCATCGTGGTCTCCAGCAGTCCTCTGACTGCCGTCACCTTGGGTACTCTCCTCCTCTGTCTGGTTCTCGAGTGAGTGTGAAGTGCCCTCACTGCTGTGCACCGACATTCTGGCCAACGATCTAATGCCCACCGAAGTGCTGGTGTCTGCGCTGGTGCTTAGTGCTGAGAGGGGGGTGTGACCCAGGTTCATCTAAAGCCCAGTGGTCCTCTGGCGTCAACAGTGGCTCTTTGGGGTCCTGTGTTCGTGAGCGAGCTGGTGATTCTAATGGAGAACAATGTTATGTCATTTATTTAAATCATCACACTATCACAGTGCATTCCAGGCACCCTGATGAGACAATGGAGTTCTGCATCATGGTGCCATCGTCTTTCAATGATCAATGGGGACTCCAGGTTTGAGGCTCCCATTAATGATGAGACTGAATGTTTGCACAATCCGATACTCTCACCTCTGTGCACTGCACTCTTACCATCATCAAAGACCCCCTGCCTCTCCACGACCAGCTGACCGAGGTGGGTGGTGGCTCTCCAGCTCCAAGGCATTTATCTCGTACCTCATCAGAATGAGAAGGTTTGGGGGACCTCCGCCTGTCTTAGTTCTTTCGTTGGTGTTATGGCTTCTCTCCTCCTGAAATAACAGAGCAGCATTAATTTGTCCAATCTCTACCTGCAGCGTCATGGCAGCCTGGCAAACCCCCTCTCTGGGACACCTTACTGGGCAAATCCGAGGCATGGCCCTCAACCCACAAGGCACTCAGACCAAGCAGCCAGGGCTCACCCCCTTGGCCGGCACCAGCGTAAGTGACAGTTGGCACTCAGGATCTAACACCCCTGAGCTCCATGGGGGGGACGGCCAGCCCTTAACACTTCTCCACACTGATCCACACCAACTCGGTACTCACCCTTGCCAAGTGCAGCACATCGTTGAACCGTTTGCGGCACTACACCCGTGTGCGCCACACGACATTGTGGCCGCTGACCTCAGGTACCAACTCCTTCCAGGCTTTTTTGGTCAGGCGTGGTGGCCTCTTCCTGGGTACTCGAGTGTCCTGCCTGACACCGCCCGCGAGGCAATCATCTGAGAAACGGGCGAGAGCGGCCGAGTACCCATCTGACTTGCCCTCCCACCTGACATCTCCAGCCACTGGTGAGCTCATTGTCTGAATCAAATGGTTTCCTGGACAGGCTCCAAAGATTTTCCCCTGGCAGCCTTCAGGGAGCTGCCTGTGCTGGTTTTAAAATGCCCACTGGGTCGCCATTGAACCCGGCGCCCGACAGGCTCCCACCACCACCCGGCCCTTCCCGACCATTGAGAGGACACACTTCATGCTGGGCGGACTTTAATTGACGATCCCGCGTGAAATTGCATTTGCAACGTAACTGCGGCCAGGAACAGATTCCACATCTGCTTCCGCTCCTGCTGACTTAGCGCGCACACCAAGCACGAAATTCAGGCCCTGGAATAAAAACAGAAAATGCTGGACAAACTTAGCAGGTTTGGCAGCACCTGTGGAGAGAGAAACAGAGGACAGAAATGTCCCAAATTTTCAGTAAGTGCGGTTGCAGGCAGGTAAAACAACATTTTACCCACTGGCCGCAATGGTGGCTTTCCACACCGTCTCATCCCAAACCAGCTGCATTAATTATGTATTCCTGGGATACACGCTGGTTCCATTACATGCTCTCATTTGCCCACCACGCCATCACCTAGCTGCTTCATCACGCCGGGCGCCACATTTAAAGTGCAGCCACATGCACACCTCTCAGAGCTTCCAGCCCAAGCCTGCTGCACAGAAGACATGGCCCCGAAAGGCAAGAAGGCTGCAGGCCCCAGGGTCAATGATGCGTCCCTCGATTGCCTTTGGAGGCCCGCCATGATTCCTCTACCCCTGCTCTGTAAACAGGAGGGGCAGCAACATCACCAATCCGACTCAGGAGGTGATGGCAGCGGTGGTCAGCGCCAATGCCCTGCAAAAGAGGACAACCACCCAGTGCCAAAAGAGGAGGAATGATCTCCTCCGTTCTGCCAGGGTAAGTCACTTTTCTCATCACTCTCAACTCACACACTCACAAACCCATCACTCATCCATAGGGCCCTCACTCACTGCCACTTCAAGGGACATCTTCATTGTCCCTATCCCATCCATGCGACCACTCAGCACCCACGTGAGGCATACTTATCATCTGGCCTGGCAGGTGTCCTGCTTACACTCTCTCCATCTCTATTCATGCAGGACAAGCTGGCACACAATGAAAGGGAGATGTCACAGACTTGTGGAGGAATGCACGATATCAAGGTCCTCACAGACTTTGAAAATAGCACCATCCAGGTGGCCTGCAAGGTTCTGGACCATTCCTGTGCTGATGGTGAGGTCAGCGGTACTCTACCAAGTGAGAATCCATCACTACAACATCCATCAGACAACCATGCTGTGAGTGATGTGTCCTCTTTCACAGGCCGCTGTCGTGCACTAATTATCTCTCCTTGCTTTCACAGGCACATCTGGGAAACAGCCGAGAATCCATGACCCAGGGCCTCCAATCAAGCCCTGATGGAAGCTCAGAAGAGGAATCCGCTGAAACCCTCCCTGAAGTCCCATAACAGCGCTCATCCACACCCTCCACCAGCGCAGAGACACACACCTCAGGGGGATCTAACTTTAGAATAGTCTTGGGATCACAATCTGGTGAGCACATCGCACTGTCTGATCCACAGCAGGCAGCAGCAGGGACTTCCCAGATGTCTGGCACTCAGAGGAGGCCAGAACTTTTTGCTGAAGGCCAGAAATTTGCTGCTTCCAAGTCAGATGAGGAGCCTCTGGACTCGGTCATGTCTCAGTTGCTGGAGCTGCAAAGGCAATCTCGGGAATATCAGGAAGGGATGTTCGCTGCACTCCTCAGATTGTAAGGCACAATGGAGGAGCCAATCCGCCTTCAGTCTGAGGTGATAGCGCCGACATGCCAACACACCGAGGTCAACACTGGCAGGATGGCGACTGCCATGGAGACCTTGGTCCAGGAAATCACTCCTACACTGCTGCATGGGCTGACCTTCATCACCAATGCCCTAGTTGGCCTCCAACAGTGTATACGCGAGAGGGGTGCAGGGCAGCCCGATCTCACTCCAGCTACCCCTTCACCTCAAGGAGCTGGCCTTGTTCTGATTAGCAGTGTTCATGTCACTGAGATGTGAAACCTTTCTGCACAAGATAAAGGCAGGTGTCTCAGTCCAGAGCCTCTTCCCTGTGCTCTGTGCGGCCTTTAGACCAAAGTGATGATCTGGCCTCACACTCACTGGACACATCACTGATGCCTGCAGCTTGATGGTGCTTGTCATTGCTGCCAGAATGTAGTGGGCAGGCATCACAGAGTTCTCTCATTCTCCCTGTGTGCTCTCAGCACCTTTAAGGTGGGGCTGGCCCCCATCTCTTCAGCATCTGTGACCAGTGACGCTGTGCTCCTGAAGGGGTCAGGTGCTGAAGGCGTACAAAGCATCAGATGTTTTTAAAGTTTTGTGACTGTGGCTGTGTCTGTATGATATGACCCTGATTACAGAGTGCAAGTGAACTGCACTCGGCCAGACAGGAGTCAGACATTCTCAGAGACTATGTGAAGATCTATGGAGTGTCCTCACTGCATGTTGTCACCACCCTCCTGCAACCGAGCGACTATTAGGGCCTCCACTGTATCTCAATGACAGGAGCATTATCACAGAGAGTATTCGTACTGCCATAAGCCAGACTGGAGTCAAACATTCATCGGTGCAATGTGAGGATCTAGGGGGTCCCCTCACTGCATGTTGCCATCATCATCCACAAATCTAGCAGCTATGAGGGCTTCCCGAGCGTGCCTGCCTCAACTGGCTAGTGCGAGGGCCTCATCGCCATCATCGTCATCTTTGAGGACCTCCTCACCCTTGTCATCGTCGACGTCCTCCTCATTGGAGAAGACCTTCGGCTCCTGC
Organism: Cetorhinus maximus; assembly: GCF_964194155.1. Classification (NCBI taxonomy): domain Eukaryota; kingdom Metazoa; phylum Chordata; class Chondrichthyes; order Lamniformes; family Cetorhinidae; genus Cetorhinus; species Cetorhinus maximus. The sequence continues at coordinate 74,480,029 of NC_135888.1, forward strand.
ATCTCCACCTCAGCTAGCTCCTCACCCCATTGCAGTGCCAGGTAGTAAACAGCGCAGCACATGACGACGAGGCATGATACCCTCTGTGGACTGTTTTGCAGCACTCCAGCAGACTGGTCCAGGCACCGGAACCTCGTTTTCAGTATCCCAATGGTCTGCTCCACCAAGTTGCGAGCTGCAGCATGAGCCTCATTATAGTGTCGCTCTGCTGCATTCCGAGGCCGCCGCACGGGTGTCATCAGCCACGGCCTCTGTGGGTAGCCCTTGTCCCCAAGGAGTAAACTCTGCAGCCCCTGTGGAGTAAACCCTGAGAGATGTCAGAGATCTGTGACTGACTGAGAATGTAGGAGTCATGCACACGCACTAGGAACCTTGCGCCGACCTGCAGGATGTGTTTGTTGTGGTCGCGCACCAGCTACACATTCAGCAAATGGATTCCCTTGTGGTTGACATAGGTGATCCCTCGTTGCGATGGAGATCTGAGCACCAGTGAATGCAGTCAATCGTACCCTGCACCTGTGGGAAACCTGAGCTCTGGGCAAATCCAATTGCTCTTGCAGCCTGGTTGTCTTGGTCCCAGATGAAATGCACAAGGTTGTGTCGTGAAGAAGGCATCGGTGACCTCATGGATGCATTTGTGGGCAGAGACTTGTGGGAACCCATAGATGTCACCTATGGAGCCCTGAAAGGAGCCACCGGCATAAAAATTGAGCACCACAGTCACTTTCATGGCCACTGGCAGTGGATGCCCTCCATGTCCCCGTGGTGCCAAATCCTGCAGCAGGTGGCAGGTGTGATCGACCAGTTCAGCAGACATGCGGAATCATCAGTGACACTGGATCTTGGTCATCTGCAAGAATGCAAAATGGCATCTATAGACCCTGGGTCTGGCTAGGTGCCAACCAATAACGGCTTCCTGTGGCTCTTTGGCGGCGTGACTGGGAGCCCCAGCTGCCCCTTCTTCTTGAGGGTGCTGGTCCTCTGTGCAGCCAGACGCCTCTGTCGCTCTCTTCTCTATCGTCTCTGCTCTCTGTATGCCATGAGGCTAGTTCACCAGGCTCCATAATCCTGATGTACTCCTCCTGCTGGATGATAGAGAAAGACAAGTGGGTTAGCATGGGTGTGTGAAAAACATCTCTTGTTTAAGTCGAAAACCTCTTAATGCATCCTGGAGAGTGCTGGCCACCACTTGGATGGGCAGAGATTATTGCGCTGCATGGTTGCCCAAAGCCCCAACCACCTCCGGCCCACTCCACCTGACCGATTGGCTGCAGCTTTGCCCACTGGACTGCATGTTGTGCTGTCAGCTCAGGCACAGGTACTCTCCTAACCCGCACTGCAAGGCTGCATTGTTAGCTTGAACCATGCAGGAGATGGGCCCAAACTGGAATAATGACATTGCATGGAGCTCTGAGCACCTTCATCAGTGACTGCTTCATGGCCAGCTTTGGCAAGGAGATTGTACAACGTGCCCAGTTGTCCAATGGTTCTGCAGTCCACTAAAATGCAAATTAGTTTGCAGTCTGTGCCCAAGGGGTGAAAAGCTCTGGAGCACTTGGTGGCACTTTCATGCCTCTGCATTGCTTGAGTGAGCAGATAAACTAGAGGCCCGGCTTCATGCACGTCAATGTGGCTGCGTCTGAACTTTCTCAGCTGCAGAAGAATGGTCACTTTATACAAGGTTTCCCTAATGCGTGGCCACTTCTTTCCCCTCAACATCACATGTGCTTGTGCACTACTTTCAACCACAGGACAACCCTTGTCCCCACTCACTAAGTGTCTGAACTTGAAGTCCAACAGGCGCTGTGCAATTTACTGTGCACTCACCTCTGAGTTTCCCTCAAAGTGCAGCCCACCAAGTGCTTGCTTAATATATGCTGTTGTGAAAGATGCCAATGTGCAATCATGCCAATGTGGGTGGACGATCCAGCGTTGGGGGGGCGGGGGGGGTGGTGATTCCAGCGGCTTGGCCTTATAATGATATGTATTACAAAGAGATTCCCGACGTTTGATGGTGGGAAAGATGGCATCAATGGGCTGAGCGGATGATCGCAAACTGGTTTCACGACGTCATGAAACGGATTTCTGACCTTCTCTCCATATTACCCGCTCATGCCGCTGAACACCCCCGACGCCAGGGGGCACAGAAAACTCCACACAGAGTTAACATTTTGACTCTGTTTCACTCTTGAAAAAGTTAAGTCTTGTTGAATGAGGTGGAACCGTTTTTTTTAAACAGTGCACCAAGTCATAATTTTGCTGAGCAATCTCTCTTGTCCTGTAATCCTCTCTGGCCCTGAAAACCTAATTTTTTTATTTTTGGAATGTCAAATTTCCCTGTTCCATGATAAAAATTCCATAGTCTTTGAAAATATTTTTTTATAAAGTTTGATTATGATGTTGGAATCCCAACGCTTGTTCAAATCCTTATTTTACATCCTGTAAAATTGTAAAAAGTGAATGATGAAACCTGCTTGTTACTTCTTGGTTTGCCATTGGTGCGAGTTTTTCAGTTTCATTGGTGCTGGGCTCCAGAGACCTCTTTGGCTGGCCCCAGAATCAAATTAATCTCGGGACAGGGGAAATCCAGAGCAAAGAGCTTGGTAGATCTTTGTGGGAAGCTTGCCTTGAATTCGAGCACTGTCACTTTGCCACTGACTGTGAAAGCCAGGCCAAGGTAATGCAGAATGATTATTTCTGCAGTTAAGATGTAAACTGCATGACACCTGAGGGCTGGATTTTCAGGAACACAACAATCCCAAAACAGAATCGGGAAATGAACCATGCCACCGACTGCCTGGAATCTATTGCCACTGGGGCAATTTCTTTTGAGAAAAAATGGTGAACAAAGGATTGGAGGCATTCAAAATAGATGCTAATGATGAGATTTCATCATTTTACTGATGACCTTTCATGAAACTCTGATCAATGTAGAGTTGCTGGAATACTGATATACTCCTAAGAGTTAATTTTCATTTATTTTTTATTACATTCATTCATGTGATGTGTCACTGGCAAGGTCAGCATTGGTTGCTCATCCCTAATTGTTCTTGAGCCAGTGGTTGTGAGTTGCCTTCTTGAGTTGCTTCAGTCCATCTGATCTCGGCACATCCACAGTGCTGTTAGGAAGGGAGTTCCAGGATTTTGACCCAGCAACAGTGAAGGAGCGGTGATGCTTTTCAAGTCAGGATAACGTGTTGCTCAGAGGGGAGCCTGCAGTTGGTGGTGTTCCCATGTATCTACTGCCCCTGTCCTTCTAGGTTATAGAGGTTGTGGGTTTGGAAGATGCTGTCGAAGGTGCCTTGGTGAGTTCCTGCAGTGCATCTTATAGACAGTACGCACTGCTGCCAATGTGTATTAGTGGCACAGGCATGAATGCTTATGTGGTAGATGGGGTACAGGTCAAGCAGCTGCTTAGTCCTTGATGGTGTTGAGCTTCTTGAGTGTTGTTGGAATTGCACTCATTCAGGTAAGTGTTCTATCATACTTATGACTTGAGCCTTGTAGCTGGTGGACAGGCCTTGGTGACTCCCATAATCAGGCGCAACTAACATGGTTTTGAGAAAGGGAAACCATATTTGACTAAGTTATTAGAGTCCTCTGAGGAAGTAACAAGCAAGGCGGATGAATGGGAACCTGTACGTTTGGTGTATACTTAGATTTCCAAAAGGCATTCAGTAAGGTGTCACATCAAATGTTACTACACAAAATAAGAACTCATGTTGTGGGGGGAAACATATCAGGATAGATAGAAGATTAGTTATCTAACAGGAAGCAGACAGTGGGGGTAAATGGGTCATTTTTCAGGTTGGCGAACTGTTACTAATGGAGTCAGTGCTGGCACCTCAACTGGTTACAATCTATATCAATGACTTGGATGAAGGGACTAATGGTAGCTAAATTTGCTGATGATCAAAGGTAGGTAGAAAAGTATGTTGTCAAGAGGACACAAAGGGCTGAGTTTTCATCAAGCTGGACTGTCTGATTCGGGCTGTCTGATTTTCAGGAATGCCTTTAAAGGGTCTGGGCTGGTTCCTGGCAAAAGGCCACACCGAGCCCTCCCAACCTGGCTGGATCCATTGCAGAGGCAAGCATGTCCTACTCCTCCACAATTTTCATGGATTTGGGCCAGATTTTTAAGGAGTCATGGTTCATGGCCCCTAGAGGAGTCATAAGCCCCAGTCTGCATGAGGAGACATTCTAAAAGGCTAGTTGCAAAGGTTGACTTCATGCTCCCTATGCCAAGATAAGGCACCCTACCCCACCTCCACCGACCCCCCCCCTCCTCCCCACCCCCTCCCCACCCCCTCCCCACCCCCCTATGGCCCCTTATTGCCCAATGTCAAGATTTCAACAAGAGTAATGGATGTCTAGGCTTTCAGCCAAGCATACGTAATGAGGTTTGGCTGAAAGATGAGGGACCTTAGAGTGGGTGTGGCTGGGTGGAGGGCCAGGGCTTGGAATCAGGGTTATGAGAGGCCATGGCAGAATGTGGAGGGGGGGGGGGGGTGGTCATGGATGGCATAGCTTGGCATGTAGGCAAATGGTGGCATGGATGAGGCATGGAGACTATGTGTGTTGGAGTGGGGGGGGTGGGGGGGGTGTAGTTGGGGGGGGCGCGTGGTTTGTGGTGTGAGTGGGGAGGGCTGGAGGGCCTTTGTGATTTTCTTTTAACTGGGACAAAGTCCCACGGCACCAAGGCGGGCCTTTTAAATATTCCACCTCCAAACTCAGCTGCTCCTCTGGCTGCCTCCGAACTTCTCCCCGAGTTGGCAAGCCCAACTCTAGCCGATACCTGTCCCCCTCCAGCAGTAAAGATCTTGCCTATGATGGCACTTTCTCCTGAGGTGGTGGGCCAAGCTGGGAATTTTCCCAACCCCCAATACCCACTGTGAAGATGAAAATTTAGCCCAAAGCGTCTACAAAGGGAATTAAATAGGTTAAGTGAGTGGGCAAAAAATTGGCAGATGGACTATAATGTGGGAAGGTGTGAACTTGTCCACTTTGGCAGGAAAAATAGAAAAGCAGGATACTATTTAGATGGAGAGAGATTACAGAGCTTTATGGTGCAGAGGGATCTGGGTGTCCTGGTTCATGAATCACAAAAAGTTAGGATACAGGTACAGCAAGTGATTCGGAAGGTAAATGTAATGTTGACTTAATTGCAAGGGGATTCGCGTATAAAAGTAGGGAAGTATTGCTACGGCTACACAGAGCTTTAATTAGACAGCATCTGGGGTAATGTGCACAGTTTTGGTCTCATTACTTAAGAAAGGATATAACAGAATTAGAAGCAGTTTAAGGAAGATTCACTTGACTGATACCTGGGATGGAAGCAGTTAGCTTATGAAGAAAGGTTGAGCAGGTTGAGCCAAAACCCTTTAGAGTTTAAAAGAATGAGAGGTGATCTTATTGAAACATATAAGATTCTGAGGAGACTTGACAGAGTAGATGCTGAGAGGATGTTTTCCCTTGTGGTGGTGTCTAGAACTAGGAGAAACGGCTTAAAAATGATGGGTGTTCCATTTAAGAATGAGATGAAGAGAAACTTCTTCTCGGAGGGTCGTTAGTCTTTGAAATTCTCTTTTCCAGAGAACAGTGGAGACAGAGTGAGATTTTTGATCAACAGGGAGCTAAAGGATTGCGGGTGGGGGTCAGACTGGAAAGTAGAGTTAAGGCCACAATCAGATCAGCCATGATCTTCTTGAATGAAGGAGCAGGCATAAGAGACCTACCTGAAGCAGCCACACACTTGGAAAATCTTGCCAAAAGTGAGCATTCTTCTGCAGCTGAGACCGCACATGCACATGATTGGAGTCGGGCCTCTGAAGCTTTTCTGCCCACTCAAGCAATGCAAAAGCATGAAAGTGCCACTAAATGCTCCAGAACTTTTTGCCCCTCAAGCACAGACTGAAAATTAATGTGTGTTTTAGGGGGCAGCAAAACAATTGGCTGACTGGGCAAGCTGTACAATCCCCTTGCGAAAGGCGGCCATGGCACAGTCATTGGTGGAGGTGCTCACAGCCCTTGCACTGTCTTTATTCAGGTTTGGACCAGTATCCATTATGGTTCAAGCTAACAGTGCAGCCTTGCGGTGCGGGTTAGGAGAATGCCTGCGCCTGAGCTGTGAGCACAGCTTGCAGTCCAACGGGCAAGGCTGACGCAAATTCGGTCAGGTGGAGTGGGGCGGAGGTGGGTGGGGTTTCGGACAGCCATGAAGCGCACTACGCATTGGCCACCCAAGTTGTGACCAGCACTCTCCTGCATGTGTGATAGGGTCTTTAGACTTAATTAAGAGAGGTTCTTAGGATATCTATGCTAACCCACGCATCGCTCTCTCTGATCCTGCAGGAGGACGACATCAGGATCATGGAGCCTGGTGATTTAGCGGTATGCCTCATGGCTTACAGAGAGCAGAGAAGAAGAAGAAGAGAGCGGTGGAGGGACCTGCCTCGGTAAAGGGAGGAGCACCTCCTTCAAGATGAAGGGATAGCAGGGTCTGCTCTGCACACAGCTGAAGATCCACAGTGAGCCGTCACTCATAGGCACTTCACGAGACCCAGCGTCTATAGACGGTGCCTGCCATTCCTGCGGATGACTGAAAACTAGTGCTGCTGAAGACTGTCAGTGACTGCCGCAAGGAACTGGTTGGTCACATATGCCATCTGCCGCAGGATTTGACACCACGGGGACACGGAGAGCATCCACTGCCAGTGAAAGTGACCATTGTGCTCAATTTTTACGCCAATAGCTCCCTCGAGTGCTCCACAGGTGAACTATGCGGGATCTCGCAAGTCTCCATGCACAAGTGTATCCAGGAGGTCATGGATGCCATCTTCGTGAAGGCACACAACTTTGTGTATTTCACCCAGGATCAGGAAATCCAGGAAGCAAGAGCGTTGGGGTTTGCGCAGATCTCTGGTTTTCCACAGGTGTCATTGGCTGCACTCAAGTGGCACTCAGATCTCTGTTGCAACAAGCGGTCAACTACATCAACCACAATGGCTTTCACTCGCTGAATGTTCAGCTGGTGTGCAACCACCAAAAACGAATGCTAGAGGTCTGTGCACGATTCACAGGGAGCGTCCACAACTCCTGCGTTCCTAGCATGTCTCAGATTCCTGACATCTTCCAGGGTGCAGAGAGGCTGCAGGGTTGGTTCCTCGGGAACAAGGGCTACCCACAGAGCACGTGGCTGATGATGCTTGTGCGGTGGCCTCAGACTGCAGCAGAGCGATGGTATAGCGAGGCTCATGCCGCAACTCGGACTTTGGTGGAGCAAACAATAGGCATCTTGAAAATGAGGTTCCGGTGCCTCAGCGGGTCTGGTGGAGCACTGCAATACAGATCACTGAGGGTGGCATGCATCATTATAGTTTGCTGTGTGCTACGCAACCTGGCACTGCAACAGGGTGAGGAGCTGGCTGAGGAGGAGATGGAAGATCTGCACGTCTCCTCTGATGAGAAGGGCATCGAAGGGGATGAGGTGATGAGGTTCTCAAAGGTGAGGGTACCAGTGATGAGGCTATTGCACTGGCCAAATGTGACAGGCGCGCCCAGGAGGCCCTCATAATCGTAACATTTGTGGAGGATGATGATGAAATGCAGAGAGGAAGGTCCTGATATCCTCATCTTGCATCAGTGAACGTTTGACTCCTATGTGGCTGATGGCAGCGCACAAACCCTCAGTGCTCAGGCTCGTGTCATGGAGACACAGCAGAGGCCCGAATAGTCACAAGATTCCAGGAGGATGATGACAACATGCAGTGAGGACACTCCATAGAACTTCACATAGCCTCTTTGAATGTCTGACTCCTGCCTGGCTGAGGGCAGCTCCATTGCGCTCTGTGATCAGGGTCATATCATGGAGACGCAGCTGTGAAACATTAAATGCACCTGATCCTTTGTCACCCTTCAGCACCTGACCCCTTCAGGAGCACAGCGTCACTGGTCACAGATGTTGACGAGATGGGGGGTCAGCCCAAAGGTGCTGAGAGCGTACAGAGAGAATGACGGAACTCTGTGACACCTGCCCAAGAAATTCTGGGACCAATGACAAGCACCATCAAGGTGCAGGCATCGCTAACGTGTCCAGTGAGTGTGAAACTGGTCCATAATTTTGGTGTGAAGGTTATACACTGCACAGGGAAGAGGCTCTGGACTGAGACACCTTCCTTTATCTTGTGCAGGAAACAAAGTTTCACATCTGAGTGACACAGACACTGCTCATCAGAACAAGGAGCCACAGGCAGGGAGATATTCTTGGGAGTTTATTTACAATAGTGAATATTATGTACACATGATTAACACCCATTCCCAGGCTGTGCACATACCTCTTCTTAACCTTCCTAACTCTGCCACTACATGTTGGTGCTCCCCCGACATGCACAGTAAAGATGGAGGCAGCCTACTGACTGTTATGCCCCGACCTTAGAGGACGTCCTCTGGTGGGCTGAGACCTGGAGGGCCCCATCCTGCTTCCAGGGCCTTGCTGTGCAGGGGTGGCACCCTCCTGGCCTGTGGAGCTGGAGCTGCTAGGGTCACAGGAAGAGGGGATTCGGATGGGCCGGATACTCCCGGACTCACCTGGATGGATGACCTGGGGGTGTGCACCTGCGGATCCTCCTCCCTATGGGTGGCTGAGAGTCCCTGGCTGACTCCCTGAGGAGAATGGGAAACTGGAGTGAGATTGAGCTGCCCTGCACCCCTCGTGCATTGACACTGTTTGAGGCCACCTATGGCATCAGCGATGGAGTTCAGCCCGCAAGCAGAGTAGGATTAATGTCCTGGACCAAAGTCTCCATGGGGGCCGCCATCCTGCCAATGTTGACATCGGTGCATTGGCATGCTGGCGCTATCACCGCAGGCTGAAGATGGACGAGCTCCTCCATTGTGCCTTGCAATTTGAGGAGTGCAGTGGACATCCCTTCCTGGTGTTCCCGAGCTTGCCTTTCCAGCTCCAGCAATTGAGGTATGACCGAGTGCAGAGGCTCCTCATCTGACTCAGACTCAGCAGATTTCTGGTCTCCAGCTGTTCTCCAAGTGCTGGAATCCTGGGAAGTCTCTGCTGGGGATCAGAGAGTGTGATGTACTCACCATTTTATGACCCTGAGGCTACTCTAGAACTAGGTCCCAATGAGATGTGTGTCTGCGCTGGTGGAGGGTGTGAGTGAGCGCTGTGACGGGTCTTCAATTAGGGTGTCATCAGGTTTTTCTTCCGAGGTGGCTTTGGGGCTTGAGTCGAGTACCTGGGTCGTGGACCCACTTAGCTGCTTCCCAGGCATGCCTGTGAAAGCAAATAGAGCTAATTAGTGCATGGCAGGTGTGGTAATATACCTTTAAGAGAATGTGAGCAGATTGACCACGTGACTGTATTACCCAATTGCTGTGCAGCATGGGCTACAATGTTAATCAGAAGTTTAGAATAGGGTCTGGTTTGAGAAGCACACATTAGTGTGCTCATGTTAGCACACGTTAGTGCTCTCATGCTTATATTAATAAACAGCATGTGCTTCATTTTATATTGGTCTCTGTGTCTGCAGTATATTGTCTGCCAACTCACCCACCGGTAGATAGTCATGCAACAGTGCTCACGAGTGAAGCGACCCAACAGAAAGAACAGCAGAGGACTGCGGAACAGGGATCTGACTCACAGCATGGCTGTCTGATGGATGTTGCACTGCTGGATCCTCACTTGGTTGAGCACCACCGATCTCACTGTCAGCACAGGAATGGTCCAGATTGTCACTGACCGGCTGGGTGGCTCTATTTGCAGAGGACCTGTGATATCGGGCATTCCTCTGCCAGTCTGTGACCTCTCCCTTTTGTTGTGGCCCAACTTGTCCTGCATGAATAGAGATGGCGAGGGTGTAAGCAGGATGCCAGGCCAGATGAGAAGGGTGCCTGGCATGTGCCGGTGATGAGTGGTCCCACGGATGGGATAAGGATATGATCCGCAAGGCAGATGAAGGCGTGTGGGTGAGAGTGAATGGTGCTGTCCCTTGAACTGGCAGTGAGTGAGATCCCTGTGGATGTGTGTTGGGTTTTTGAGTGTGTGAGTTGAGAATGATGAGAAGAGTGGCTTACCCTGGCGGAACGAAGAAGATCAGTCATCCTCTTTTGGCACTGGGTGGCTGTCCGCTTTTGCAGGGCATTGGCACTGACCAGTGCTGCCACTGCCTCCCATGCTGGATTTGACACCTTGTTTGCTGGTCTTCGCCCAGGGTGGGGGTGGAGGACTTCACGGTGGCCTGCCAATCCGTCCAGAAAGCACCCAAGGGAGGCATCGCTAAATTTGGGGGCAGCATGTTTCCTCCCTTTGGCAGCAATGTTTTTGCAGCAGCTTCCGATCCCTTAGAGAGAGCTAACTCTGTGCAGGGGCACCCTTTAAATATGACGTCGGGATTACAGATGTCCTGAGATGATGTCGGGGCGGGAAAATCAGAGGCTGGATGCACTGGGAAGAGGACAATATGGCGCAAAAGCCCTAAAAATCCACAGAGCAAATCTCTCCCAGCCCGGCACGGAGTGAGTCACTTCCTCACCTGGCCCTGCAACCAGGTGAAGTAAAGCGACTTCATTCATGCCCACTACCGCACCACTCCCAACCCAACACGGAGCGCATCTCTCCTGGCCCAGCACAGAGCGGGTCTCTCCCGGCCTTGATGTCAAGGGAAGTCACTCTTACCTCACCTCTGGAATTCCACTCTTTTTCCTTTTTTTTGTAGCAAGGCTTTAAAGAGGTCTGGAGCAAAGTATTCCTGCAGAATCCAAACCCAAACCAAGTACCAGTGAACAGGTTGTTGCTGTTTAAATGCCTCTTAATAACACTGCCGATGACACCTTATATCATTTTGTTGATGATCAGGAGTAGACTAATGGGGTAGTAATTGGTTAGGTTGGATTTGTGCTGGTTTGTGTGGACAGGACATACCTGTGCAATTTTCCACATTGTCGGCTTGATACCAGTGTTGAAGCTGCACTGGCACAGCTTGGCCAGGATTGCAGCTAGTTCTGGTGCACAAGTATTCGGAACTATAGCAGGAATGTTGTCAGGGGCCATAGCTTTTACAGTATCCATTAACTTCAGCCATTTACTGATATCATGTGGAGTGAATCGAATTAGCTGACGACTGGCATCTGTGATGCTGGGGACCTTAAGAGGAAACAATATGGATAATCACTTCAGGCTGAAGATGGTTGTAAATGCTTCAGCCTTGTCTATTGCACTAATGTGCAGGGCTCCCTCATCACTAAGGATTGGTTTGGTGTAAAAGTCTGATATTAGGTCAGCTCTACCTTACACATTTCCCGTGATTTTTTGTTACAATTGAAGTCAATGGGGATTAATATCAGGAGTGATGTTTAATAGGCTGGTTAGCTGATACAGCACATCCAAAGTCAAAATTACTCCGCACCAACTCTGGAAGCAGATCTTAGTTCACCACAGAGGTGGGCGAAGGTCGAGGCAGGCTGGTTAGAAGGACTGCCTTGGTTCTCTTGGACTTCATCCCAGTTATTTTAGAAGCTGTTAGCCCCCTATAGACCTCGCCCCTCACACACCCTCAAACACATGTTCCCTCATACACTCCATTCCACCACCATAGCCCTTCACCCAGTATCTACCATAGGTAGACCTCAGGAGCCATGTAGAGATGAAAAATATATACTTCTAGCAATCTAATAGAGGTCTCACTCGTACACACCTGATAGTGAGAAAAACTCCCATTCATGAAACCCATTCAAAACTTTCAAGCCTCAAGTGGTTAATCTGTTATAAAAATAAACACACTTCTTTTCAGTAGCCACATCAAAGACCACTAATCCTTTAATAGTTTCTTTACACTGGCAATCAAACTGTGATTTCAGAACGCACTGCTGAGATAATACTTTTGTAGCTTTTGAAAATCAGCCAAGAATTCATAATGATATAATAACATCCCTTGATAAATGTCAAAAAAGTACTCTATTGAAACGGTGGATCAGGTGGTCTTTTTTTCTAACCTACACTAGATGGCCTGTTAATCAAAGCAGTCCAGCAGACTCTCACTGACAACTTAAGCCTGTTTTGCTTTCAAGTTTAAAGAGTAGGGACATAAGAAATTACAGATCATGACATTTAAACAGGCATTATCTACACTTTAAGAGCACTTACATCTACCCAATCAATTCATGACTCCCTCACTGCAGATTATGACTCTTGCAAAATCGTGTCTGTTTGAACTCAGCACTAAGTTCAAATGGCCTTGCGGTGTTTGGATTCCCCATCTGTGTGAATCATGCCCCACCCAAAACCTTTGTTGGCAAAAATTGGATCTGTCAGAAATAGGAGCAGAATGTCTGCATTCAAGTCCCACCTGCCATTTTTAAAGGTCCAAGGTATCTTCCTGACTCTGCAAAAATCTGGCACATAATTTCCTATCCTTATTTTAATTGAGCATTTAACTATCTATTGCTGTAGGTCAAAGATTTCCTTTGTGTGCCATTGGTGGAGGTTATAAACCTGCTTATTGTTTCACCAGCTTGTAGATAGCCCATTTGATTTCATCTTTCCAGAATGTTAACTTAAACATCCTCCCACTGCGGCATTTGGGCTGGTGTATTGACCTTATCACCCATTTCAAGCAACCCACACCATCTGTCAATCACCTTCTGTGTACAGAAGTACTTGTCCTTCCTTGAACCTAACCATCTGACCTTGCTGCCTGGTAAACCCAAAAGTGCAGCTCTGCATTTGTCTTTTTTAAATGACATTAAGTGTCTTTGTAAAGTGCTCTCTAAGTTGTAATCTTTCAAAATCTTACCACTTCAGCTTATCTAGTTCTTCTTCATGGTTTCTATGTTTATCACATTGTGTCTCAAATTATTAACATGCCGTACCCTAGAATGTTATTTTCAAAAATAAATTGATCTAAGTTTTATTTGAATGAATCAATAATAAATCGCTTCAGACATCTCCCTGGGAAACCTGTTCCACTGATTGACCATTTTCTTGCTGACATATTAGGCTAAATTTTCCCAGCCATTTGGAGACAGGCTGGGAGGTGAGAGGGCTGGCAATATATTGGGGTAAGGCATCAGGAAGGGAGCTTGATGTCTTCCCACCGCCGTGACATATTCCCAGTGGCAGGAACTCAGCAACTTGGCCACCCGCTGGACAGCCAATTGAGGCATTTAATTTCCCAATAATGGACCACTTCCCTCCTCCACCAGTGTTTTGCCCCTGTCAGGAGGTGCACCATGTAGGGAGACCGCCAGGTTAAATCTGACAGCCACACAGCGGATTTCCAGAGCCCACAAAAGGGTCTGGCGGCAATGGCCATCCCCACGCTCAAGATACCACCACCAGGAAAACCCACTATGACACCCCCAATCACTAGGGTATGCCTGTATGGCCCCAGCTTCTTCAAGAGTGCCTCAAAATGCAGGTCATGTCCTCTACTGCTCTGGACAAGTTGAAAATAGCTGATCATGGTCTACGTTGGTTAGTCCCTTTCAAATTCAGCAGTCCAGCATATCGCCTCTCAACCTTCCTTTTAGCAGTGAGAACATAACCAATGGCCAGGATTTTCCTCTCGGAGATTTGGGGGCGGTGCTCGGTCGCCGAGGGGAAAATTACGCGGAATGACATCGGGAGGAATCCCCGACGTCATCCCGGTCCATTTAAATTTTTAGGAAGGCAGGCAGTGAAATCAGCAGTCCGCTGCTGACCTGTCAATGGCCAATTGAGGCCAGTGACAGGCTCATTAAAGTAATTAAAATCCTGCCCGGCAAACCTTAAGGCTGGCGGGCAGGCCAGGAGCCCCAGCGGGCTACAGATTTTTCATGAAACTTCATCCACTGGCGAAATGAAGTTTCATGTCCGTTTTGTCAAAAATTATTGAAGTCCATATGTTCTTTATTAACATGTCCCATCTCGTGTGGCATTGTCACATGAGAGGGACATGTTAATAATTTTTTAATGTTTCTATTTTTAAAGTTTTTTCTACTGTCAGTATTCTCCCTGAGACAGGACTTTGCCTTAGGCAGAAGTGCGCTCTTTCGCGCGCATGCACAAAAGAGCACACTTTGACAGTTGGGGATTCCCTCCCCCTAAGGAACAGGAAGCGCATAGCGCTTCCCGTCGGGGATGCCGCTGGGCGGGCCTTAATTGGCCCACCCACTCAAATGGCGGCGGACCCCGTTTCGGTGGCGGGGCTTGGCTGGCCGCCCGCCATCCGAGGGCAAAGTTCTGCCCAATGTAACTGATCTTTTTTTTTTGCAAAAATATACTTTATTCACAAAATATCTTCAACAACATTTCAAACCATTTCAAAATCACCATCACAAAAATACAATCAGGTTCAACTTTTACAACGTGTACAAAAATACAATCAGGTTCAACTTTTACAACGCATCAATACAATAAATGAATATTACAATCATTTGCAGACATTCATTTTCAGCTGTACAGCCCAAGGGGATTTAAACAGTTCCCAGTCCCTCGGTGCACTGTGGCAGAAAGGTCTTAGGCAGCGATCCTTCCCCATTGCGCCTTTGCGGCGGCTGCCCCAAGCTTTAGTGCATCCCTCAGCACGTAGTCCTGAACTTTGGAATGTGCCAGTCTGCAACACTCGGTCGGGGACAACTCTTTGCGCTGGAAGACCAACAAGTTTCGGGCAGACCAAAGAGCGTCTTTCACCGAGTTGATGATCCTCCAGCTGCAGTTGATGTTTGTCTCGGTGTGTGTCCCTGGGAACAGTCCGTAGAGCAGAGAGTCCTGTGTCACAGAACTGCTCGGGATGAACCTTGACAGAAACCACTGCATCTCTCTCCAGACCTTCTTTGCAAAGGCACAATCCACCAGGAGGTGAACAACGGTCTCTTCCCCACCACAGCCACCTCGAGGGCAACGTGCAGAGGGGGTGAGACTCCTGGCATGTAGGAAGGATCTGACAATGTAACTGATTTTGTGTTAGGCAAGGTGCCTAATAGAAAAAATAAATAGCCTTAGAACATTACAGGCAACCATAACCAAGTCTGAGATATAACCCATTTTGAAAAGGGTAGCTCATATTTTCTATATAGATTGCTGCTGGAAAGAGAAGAAAATAGAAAAGCATTTGACCTTTGGTCATTAAGTCACAAGTTTGAGCTCAAGAGTTATGCAAAAGGCAACTATAAATTGTGAAGTAAAATAGAGGTGGGAGTCCATTCTAATTAAATATATATTAATTTCCATAAATTGCATTAAAACAAATGAAGTCTTTTTGTAATTCCCTATTTGAATAATCTTTGAAAGCAGGCATTATATTAATGGCTAAATGGGCCACAATATATTGATGCAATTATATAATTGTTAATAAAGTCAAGCGTCTGCAAGCAGACTGAGGGAGATAGGTAGGAAATTGAAAAGCAGGACTTCAAAGGTAGTAATCTCCAGATTACTCCCAGTGCCACGCAGTAGTGAGTATAGGAACATAAGGATAGAGCTGACGAATGCGTGGCTGAAGAGCTGGTGCAGGAGGGAGGGCTTTAGATTCCTGGGGCATTGGGACCGTTTCTGGGGGAGGTGGGGCCTGTACAAGTTGAACGGGTTACATCTGAACAGGAATGGGACCAACATCCTTGTGGGGAGGTGTGCTAATGTTATTGGGGTGGATTTAAACTAAATTGGTAGGGAGTGGGTTCCTGAAAGTTCAGAGGGGAGAGAAGCTGAGATGGAATTAGAAGTTAAAATGCTAGTAAGTGAGTCTGGAAGGTAGAGAAAACATAGGCTAGATAAGAAAGAAGAGAGTTTAGCAAGGCTAAATGGAATATATTTTAATGCAAGGAGCTTGAGGAATAAGACAGACGAGCTGAGGGCACAGGTAGGCACATGGGAGTAAGGTATCATCGCTATGACCGAGACTTAGCTAAAAGGGCAGGATTGGCAGCTCAACATTCTTGGTCATAGGGTATTCAGACAAGATAGAGAAGGGGATAGAAGAGGAGGGGGTGTTGCAATATTGATCAAGGAATCAATTATAGCAGTGAGGAGGGATGACATCTTGGAAGGATCATCAAATGAGCCCATGTGAGTAGAAATAAAAAACACAAAAGGGGCAAACACACTGTTAGGTGGCTACTATAGGCCCCAAAACAGTCAAGGAGAGATAGAGGATCAAATATCTAATCAAATTTCAGAGAAGTGTAAGAATATCAGGGGTTTTTAACTACCCAAATATTAACTGGGATAGTTTTAGTATGCAAGGTAGGGAGGGAGCAAAATTCTTAAGTTGCATCCAGGAGAACTTTTTTAGCCAGTAGGTAGAAGGCCCAACAAGGGAGGAGGCAGTTCTCGAACTAATATTCGGAAATGAGCCCGGGCAAGTGGAAGGCTTATCTGTAGGGGAGCATTTTGGAGATAGTGACCATAACTCAGGTAGATTTAGGATAGTTATGGAAAAGGATAAGGTTAGGCCGGGAATAAATGTTCTAAACTGGGGAAAGGCTAATTTTATTAAGAAGAGATATGATTTCGTCCACGTGGATTGGGAGCAGCTATTTGCAGATAAAACTGTGTCAGAGCAGTGGGAAGCATTCAAGGAGGAAATAACAGGAGTACAGAGCAAATATGCCCCTGAAAAGATGAAGGCAAGTCCAGAGAACTCTGGATGCCAAGGGAAATAAAGGTTAGGATTAAGAAAGAAAAAGAGAAGTTTATGGCAGATACCGAAGGCTCAATATGGCAGAGTCCCTAGAAGAGTATAAAAAATGCAGGGGGGAACTTAAAAAGGAAATGAGGAAAGCTAAAAGAGTGCATGAGAAAGCATTGGTGGGCAGAATAAAGGAAAAACCAAAGCGGTTTTGAAAAATATATAAAGAGCAAGAGAATAACTAGGGAAAGAGTAGAGCCAATTAGGAACCATAGAGGTAATCTGTACGTGGACCTGGAAGACATGGGCACAGTCCTCAATGTATACGTTGCGTCAGTCTTTGCAATGGAAAAAGACAACACAGGTATAGGCATCAGGGTGGAGGACAATGAAATGTTAGAGGAAATTAACATAGAGAGAGAGGAGGCACTAGTGGGTTTAGCGGCCTTAAACGTGGGTAAATCCTCAAGCCTGGATGAGATGTATCCCAGGCTGTTGAGGGAGGCAAGTGAGCAGATATCAGGGGCCCTGGCAGTAATTTTCAAATCCTCTCTGGTCACAGGTGAGGTGCCAGAGGACTGGAGGTCAGCTAATGTTGTTCCATTATTAAAAAGGGAGGAAGGGATAGACCAGGAAATTACAGGCCAGTCAGTCTAACCTCGGTGGTGGGAAAGTTACTAGAAAGAATTCTGGGACACAGAATATATCTGCACTTGGAGAGACATGGATTAATCAGTAATAGTCAGCATGGATTTGTTAAGGGAAGGTCGTGTTTGGCAATTTTGCTTAATTTTTTTGAGGAGGTAACCAGGAGTGTTGACGAGGGTAATGCATTTGATGTAGCCTACATGGACTTTAGCAAGACTTTTGATAAGTTTCCTCATGGCAGATTGGTCAAGAAAGTAAGAGCCCATGGGATCCAAGGCAAAGCGACATGTTGAATCCAAAATTGGCTGAGAAACAGGAAGCAGAGGGTGATGGTAGAGAGATGTTTCTGTGACTGGAAGTCCGTTTCCAGCAGGGTTCCACAGGGCTCAGTGCTGGGGCCCTTAATGTTTGTGGTGTTCAGAAATAATTTGGACTTAATGATCAAGAAGTTCACGAATGACACAAAAATTGTTAGAGTGGTAAATAGTAAAGAGGATAGCCATAAACTGCAGGAGGATATCAATGGACTGGTCAGGTGGGCAGAGCAGTGGCAAATGGAATTCAACCCAGAAAAGTGTGAGGTAATGCACTTGAAGGTAGCAGGGCAGGTAGATAAGGTGGTTAAGAAGGCATATGGGATATTTGCCTTTATTAGCTGATGCATAGAATACAAGAGAAGGGAGGTTATGCTGGAACTGTATAAAACACTGGTTAGGCCACAACTGGAGTACTGCATGCAGTTCTGGTCACCACATTATAGGAAGCATGTGATTGCACTGGAGATGGTGCAGAGGAGATTTACCAGGATGCTGCCTGGGCTGCAGGGTCTGAGCTATGAGGGAACATTTGGTGGGCTAATGTTGTTTTCTTTGGAGCAATGAAGGTTGAGAGGGGACCTGGTAGAGGTGTATAAGATTATGAGGGACATAGATAGAATGGATAGGAAGGCACTTTTTCCATTAGTAGAGGGGTCAATAACTAGGGGGCATAGATTTAAGGTAAGAGGTAGAAGGCTAAGAGGGGAGTTGAGGAGGATGTTTTTCACCCAGAGGGTGATGGGAGTCTGGAACTCACTGCCTTAAAGGATGGTTGAGCCAGAAACTCTCATAACATTTAAGAAATATTTAGATATTCACTTCTATTGCAATAGCCTCCAGGGCTATGGGCCATGCACTGGAAAATGGGATTAGTGTAGTCAGATCTTTATTGACCAGCGCAGGCACAATGGGCCGAAAAGCCTCATTCTGTGCTGTAAACGTCTATGAGTCTATGAGTATTGCTCATTGCAATCAGTATTTCCTGTATATTGAGAATGTGCTAATTTGGGGTTTTAATTTACTTGAGTAATATTACATTTCACATGTAATTATTTTCTTAAGGCTTATACTGTTCTTCACTGCTTTACTGTTCCAAGAAATTTGAAATGAAGAGCAAGCAATCAATAACAAGAAAGAATAGGCCATAATAAAAGTTAGTGATTTGGAGAAAACCAAAAGAAACATTGTTTAAATTTAAACAAATCTCAGAATAATGCAATGATGCTTCAATGCAGAAAAATATAATAGAAGCCACTTATAACAAATTGCCTACAAGAGAAAGCCCTTTATGCAATGTTTTTCCTATTGTTTATTCAGGAACATTTCATAAAAAAGAAAATCGCTCAAGGTGAAATATCAATCTGTTAAAGTCTTCGGAATTTGACCAAAAAAACATTTTCTTGCTTGATAGAATGAACTTTGGCTGCACTCAGATATCCAAAGATGATAGCACACCCCATTGCAACATATGTCTAATGCACAGCCACTGGTGCCTGCAGCAGCTGGCATCTTTCCACAGAGCAGCAGGGTACAGGGAGGTGTATTAGCATCAGGTTAAAGGCAACACCGTCTTGCTGTCCAATATTGAAAAGTAGGGTAAAGCTAAGTTAAGGAAAATTGCACAAAAGGTTAAATTCAGCAATCCTGTGCTTTTATCAGAGAAAAATGCTCAAAGGGAATGCCAGTTAGAGACTGCTATGTCGTACTGCCAATTCTATACTTCAGCTACTCCTTTGTAAGCAGCGTGCACTTTATATCCTTCCATTTTAATGTTAACCTGTTCCAAGAGAATGTCAGCCCAGTACTTGGCTGCACTTAAAAGAAGGAAAATTAAGTAATGGATTTTGTTAGAGGAACATCAGTAAATTTTCCATACAGAGTCTCCAAGCACCAAGCTTTGTGGGACACTCATGCATATTACGAATTCAGCTGTGAAAATTGCATGGTATTTTAGCTGATTTTGCAAATCTTTGCTGCTCGATTCTCCACATGTGCCTCCATTGGGCAAAGCTTTGAACTGGAAGCAATAAGTTGTAAAAGAACCCCACCGTACGGAGATTATATTGCAGGAGCTGCTATATCAATACACATGCAGCTAACTATGGCAGTGAATAATGGATGATTGTATTAGTACATCAAGAGTTGTATCCACATACATATGCAATAACTCCAAAAGCAAATATTAGAACACACCAGGCCACATGTGTTGGTAACATAAGGCTTGAGAGTATCAGCACATGCTTTGGGATTGCATAAACGCATAGACGATCTGTAACAGCACAATTAGGGAGCAATTGCACCTACAGAGTGAAACTCATTGAAGTGGATGCAAAGTAGATAGCTAAGCTAATTGGTTGCTTTCTGGGTTTGGATAGATAGTAGATACATGGAGCTGACATCTACAAAAAAAGAACAAGTTTGTTGGTCCCAAAGGCCATTGTCTGTTTCTAAAATAAAAGAAAATTACTGTGAATACTGGAGATTTGAAATAAAAACAATAAGTGCTGGAAAAGCTCAGCAGGTCTGGCAGCATCTATGGAGATAGAAACAGAGTTAACGTTTTGAGTCCAATTGATTCTGAAGAAGAGTCACATTGGACTTGAAACATTAGCTCTGTTCCTCTCCCCACTGCAGAACTTTTGCTAACACTTTCTATTCTTATGACTGTGTCTGAATATTCGATTTCAATTCCAGCACTTAGAAAATAGAATAAGCAAATATGCATTTAATAAAGATATGGAACATATTTGCTCCAGGTTATTCAGTTCCTTATGCCCAGAAACTGTAATTATCATCTCACACCTGAGAACATCTTATTGTTTTTGTTATAATCAGCATTTTGATAAGTTCAAGCAATAATGATTGCCTCCAAGGAGAGTCCATCAAACCTGAAGACCTACAAACTTTCAAAATCTTGCATAATGATATTTTCCCATCAGTTTGTCATGTCATGTAAGATTTTTCAGTTATATTCTGCAGCATCAGGACAATTAAAAAATTGGTGAAATACAAATACGAGCAGAAAACATTCCTCCTATTCCTCTCACCTCCTGCTGACTGCAATCACAAAAAGGTCACATGATTGGTGAAAGAATGTGCCTCCTATAAATTATATCTGGCAGTACTGATTTTCTGCAGACACATAAGACTGCATGTATTAAAACATTTAACTAAGGATCAGTAATAGAACCCTGACCACAGAGGAGAAAGCTCAGCTTCAACTCCCATCCTAGAGACTTGATCATGCAATCTAGTCTGAAACTTTGGACTGCTGCACTGTCAGGATCCCAACTTCCAGATGGGGTGGGGTGAGAGGGACGGTGGCGTTAAATCAACGCCCCATCCCTCCCTTCACATAAATGTCAAAAATCCCATATTTTGAAGAAGAACAGGGAACATCTTCTGCTGTCGTGCACAACACTTATCCTTCAACAGTACCTAAAACAGATGACCTGGTCACTTATTTCATTGCTGTTTGTGGGATCTTTCTGTGTGCAAAATAGCTACCACATTTCCTACATTACAACACTGGTTTCAATTCAAAAGTATATCATTGCCTGTAAGCGTTTTGGGACATCCTAAGGTCATGATATTATGAGGAACAGGTAGGGTAAATCGAGAGAATCTATTTCTACTGGTTGGAGAGACAAGGGGGCTTAATCTGAAAATTAGATCCAGGCCTTTCAGGATTCAAATTAGGAGACGCTTCTACACACAGAAGATGGCAAAGCTTGGAACTCTCTTCCACACGCAGCAATTGATGTTAGACCAATTGTAATTTTTAAATCCTGACATTGATGGGCTTTTGTTATCCAAAGGTATTAAGAGATATAGGGCAAAGGTTTTAATAATCTCACTAAATGGCAAAATAGGCTCAAGAGGTTAAATTGCCTCCTCCTTATGAAGTTTGTTCAATAAATGCATAAGTCCCTTAATCGGAGACACTATGCACTTGTTGAACAGACTAGCTTTTAGACTAATTTTTTTTAAAAGAAACCATGCTAAGCCATATATCTAAATCAGATTGTTGACAAGACAATTAAAAAACATTTTTAAAAAATGGTTGTCTTTGCTTTTTTAAAATACTCCCCTTCTTCTTAGATAGAGCAAATGAAGATCCCCAAAAATGTTCAAAATGACATTTAACTTAAAATTGTGTCTATTTTTGGGACACACTTGAATATTAGTCAGTCATCGTAAGCTATCTAACTTCACCAGCACAAATCTTTAAAAGTGGGAGGTGTTACAATCCCAGCTGAGGTTACCCCTGGACAAGCCTGATCCCAGAGTGGAATCAGCTTGATGGATCCTAACTTTTATTTGTTTATTTAGACAAATGGAGTGTGGCTACTCAACAGAGTCACAGGAGTCAGTTGAACTTTTAGCAAAAGAATAAAACATTTATTCAACAGGAAAAGATTAACTATATTACAATACTCCTTCACCCACAACTATACCTTTACAGATATATGCAGATTTGTAAGGATAACACAAGTTACAAAAGCTATCTTATGCTTTAATGTTCACAGTAAGTACCTAGCCCATGTAACAAATAGGCACCCTGTGGTCAGACACCCCACACTCTGAAACCAAGTGACAGATGCCACCTCAACCAGGTGCAATAGATCTCTCCACGACTACCCCCAGATTCTTGTCACCAGGCAGTCTCACTGAACTCCATTTTTCACACCAAGGTTTCCAATCTCCACTCTCCAAGACCTCACTTTGGAATCTTCTCCCAAACCAATGCTTTCTCTCAGATGCCTTCCACAAGGGTTTACCTTCAGGGTTTTGAACTCTCCTTCCAATGTTCCTCTCCCCTGGATCATCACATGCACTCAAGCTGTCTTCCATGCACTCTCTCTCACTGACTCAACTATCAACAGTGCACACTGCTTCACATGCCCATAGCCAAGAGTTACAGACCTTCGGCTGTTGCTTTGCACCTTCGTGCCTCTTGAAAGCTGTTCTCATTTTAAATCTGCTTTCTGCAGCTTGAAGCTTTAAATTTGAAGCTTGGACCCTTTCTTTGCCCCTCACTCTTAACTTCATTAACAGAACTTTTTCCACGTTCCTGTCGTTCCTTTGACTAGAAGGTTTTCTTGGACTTTCTCTTCTTCCACTCTCCTGGATTTGGGGGTTTTCCTTAACTTGGGACTGGCTATCTGTACCTTTCTACTCCAGTCTCTGTCTGGCAGCTACTTTCAACCAACTTTAGCTTGGAACTGGCTATATGCCTCTTCTAGGCTGCTCCTGCCTGGCAGCTCTCTTCAAAACCAGCTGAACTCCAACAGCTTCCAAAATAAACTATGTTTTTTCTTCTTCTGTGTGTCTGTGGAAGGGATCTGCCTCTCTGGGCTCCTGTTGATAGGCAACAACCAGTTTTCTACTGTTGTGTTTGTTTAACTTCTCTTTAGGAATTGTAAAACTTATTAGAAATGCAGGCACCATTTTAAAGTGAAACTAAACCTCAGTTCGAGAGCTATTTTGGAAGCTGTTGGAGTTCAGCTGGTTTTGAAGATAGCTGCCAGGCAGGGGCAGCCTAGAAGGGGCAGATAGCCAACTCTAAGCTCGGGAAAACCTCATAATCCAGGGGAGTAGAAGAAGAGAACGTCCAAAACAGTTCTTAACACACAGATACAGAAATACAAATCAAACTTAAAAATTAAAGCTAAAACTCATTCCTAACACCCACAAGTACAAATATAACTTAGTTAGACTGTCTCTATTTTCTAACAGAGAACAAATTCATAAAATTGTAAAAGAAAAGATAGGCGCATGGGATTTTTGCTTTTTAAGTGATAGAGGAAATGAGTATAAACATGATAAAGTAATCATTAAACTGTACAACTCATCGGTTAGGCTGCAGTTAGGCTATCATGTCCTTACACAAAGGAAGATGTCAAGGAAATGGAGAGATTCAATAAGATGACACCATGGACGAAAGGCTTTAGCTATGAGAAGAGATTAGAGAAATATGGGCTGAATCTTCAAATGCCGTTGGATTACCACTTCACTCCTTTTTACTTACCCTTGACTGGAGCTGAACATTTCTCGCCCGGACTTCCGACACAGGTCTGCTCATAAATATTCAGCAAGGCAGCTTCAGGAGTTCCTTCAGTGCAGTGCAGGATCGTCAGGGGAAGTGAAGCCATGCCCCCTTTTTATGGGTCTATCTGCCACAAACTGGCAAGTTAAACATCACCAGCCATTTTGACAGGAGAGGAGGTAAGTGTGTAAGATAAGCGGGTAAGATGGTCAGGGGGGTGGTGTCGGGTGATCAGTCCGGTTGCTGGGGGGGAGGGGTAGGGGGGTAGTCGGGGGTTGGATTGGTTGTCAGGAGAGGTGGGGTAGTCAGGTGGTCAGAGGGGTGGGAGGTAGTCAGGGTGAGGGGGGTCAGATGATCAGTGGTGGTGGGAGTGGGTCAAGTGGTCAAGAGGAGGTGGGTCAGGTGATCAGTGGCTAGACGGGGGGTGGGGAGTCGAAGGTTGTGGGAGATAATCACGGTGGGTTCAGTGGGTGGTTGGGATGTCAGTTGTATAGTTACCCAGGAGTTGGAAGCGGTTCTAATCCTTCTAACTTTCCTGGGTAACTACTCTGCTAAGGGAGGTGGAACCATCCGAAGTTTCCAATTTAAATCAGAATTTCGGAGGGTACCAGGAGCAGGGAGATTTCATCCCACCCTTGAATGAGGTTTCATGAAAAATGTAAAGGCTGCCTGGCTGATTCCCCTACCTGCCAACTATAAGGTTGGACGGGCCATGAAAATTTGGAGACAATTGCACTGTTATTATTTGCCTTTGTTCTTGCTACTTCTTAATATTTTGTGTCTTTCCAAATTGGTTCTTTTTGAACTTTAATGGTATTTTAATCTCTCATTTAGTCACATAGTCTTCACGCAGAGAAACTCTCTACATTTACTGAAAACTCAATGCGTAGATATTGAAAATTGTCCTGACACATTTCATCAACACATAAGACAGAAAGATCCTGAAAAACAAGTGGTGGATTTTCAACGGGCTAGGAGGCTGGAACCCAGTGCAGGCAGGATTTCACAATTGTGGTTATGGTGGTCGTCTCAGGATCCTAATACCTGCAGGGCAATTGTGAATTTTCAAAGGGCCAGCAGCGGGGAAGAAAGCAAGAAATACGTTATCTGCCAATCCTTAAAGAGCTGGCTAAGAGGCTTGTCCATTTAAGATTGCAATTTTTAATGTCTTTTCTGGTGAGCTGAAATGGTCTTGTTCACAGCCATGGGGGTGGGGTCCATTAAATTTCTTTGCATTGTGTTACAAAATCAAATTTGAGGGGCCAGCTACCACTGGACAAGCACTGCACAGTAACTGGGTGTCCATGGCTGCTTTCTAAAATATTTGACCTCGTCACCTTCTGAGGAGCTGCCTGCTCTATTTGGCAAGGCAGCGTCAACCCCCAACATGACTGCTGTCTGGCTATATCGCTGCCACCACACAGGCAGCTCCCACCTCCTGGAGAGGCTCAATGCCTCTAAATGGGCATTGGTCGCAGTGCCCAGGCCCAGAATTCATCTGCATGCCAGGTTTTGCACTTTGAAAATTGAGCACCAAGATTCTGAATACTATGTTTTACAGACTTGCATCTGAAGAGTGAAGCAAAAAATACCTTTAGTATATAGATGATAGGAAAGATCATCAAAAAACATTTACTAGAAAAAATAGTTTCCCACCTTCTGACTTAAGTAATGAGTTTTGCTGAAAAAGAGAGACATTTTTTGTGGAAACTTTTTGCCTTGCACTCATCAGGAAAATTCACAAGAAACACTCTTCTCATACAGTATAAATATGTTGTTTTCCGTGATATTGGTATTGTCTTGCGAATTGTCCTGATGAATGCAGGACAAAAAGCTTTGACAAAAAATCTCTCTTTTTTCAGCAATAACCTTCTGATTTATTAGAAATTATCCTTACTTATGTCAAGAGCCAGTAATATCTTTAAACTATTCTTCTAATGTTTGACCTTCAGACGTTTTTCTTATTAACAAAGAGTTTTGGATTCAAATGATGTGTTGTGCATGTTTAAGACATGCTGTGATTAGAAGCCTTGTTGACTAGTGAGTACAAAATCACTTGACAGAGTCACTGGGGACATGTCCCCAATTAAATAAAACTCAGAAAGTAAATTTAGCAAGCAAAGTGATTATTAGGCACTCAACCATTCAGAACTCCTAGTTCAAGAAGTTGTTGTGTGACACAGACGTGATCCAGAGGGATAATGGCCCAGATTTTGCTGCCAAAGTAACTGCAATTTTGCTATGCATGGCATTATTAATGTGTAAATCATTCAGCAAATTCTGGTGAGGAAGAGATGCCTCGTGAAATGCAAAACTCCAAAAGTTGCTGGACAATTATCCTTGTGAAAACAACAGCTCGACCACAAGCTCCTGCTACGTGAAATTGCTAGATTTGCACATTAATTGCCCATTAAACTTGCATCAGAAAGTTAGGGCTGGAACTTAGCAGCGTAAGTATCCTTTTTATGGTGAGATTTATGTCCCTAGCAGTGTCACTCAACCACTCCAGTTCATAAATGGAGCAACTGAAACTGAATTCTCAATTCCTACAGATAGTAAATTGTTGTTAAATTGTTGTTAGGGGTGTTTTAAATTTAAAATGCATTTTTTCTACTTTGCTACTTTTCTTTTCTGTTTCTTTTCCCCCTTTCCCTTAATCCCATCTTTATTTCCTTCTCATTATTTCTCCTTCCATACCACACTTAACTCTAGTAGACCCAATTTTCTTCTCCAATGTTCCAGTTTCTTTCACAATTCTTGGTTCAGGAGATAGGCTGTTAATTCTGTCAGTCACCAAGGTCCCAGATGCTTTGTGGTCTTGCTGTGTACAGCCAGGGATTTTCAAGCTAAAACAGTGAGGGAAACAGTTTAATGGGCTTATTAGATGCCTGGCTTCATAAAAATCTTGGTAATTATAAAACATGTTAATTGGTAACATACTAAGAAAGAAAATAATGGAAAACACAAAGATTTGTTGCACAAATTAACACAATTACCTGTTTATTTTGAACTCTCCATGTTGTCAATTATTTGTCTCCTACTTGTCAAAAGATATTAGATACAAATATAACATTCTGTTTGCTGTTTATGTATTAAAAAAGCATAACTCACTGGTGTCTCCGGTCAAGCCATCATTTGAGAAAGAGTTGCATACCAGTTAGTGAACCTAAAGTTACCCCAAAAACTTTAGTACAATAAAAAGTATGCATTCCTTGTTTATCATTTAGTACTCCCTCCATTCCACAAAGAAGAAATAATCAGAATCTTTCTCCAGTTTAGTCATCTGTGTTGTGATTACAGAATGAACCATCTCGTGAATTCTTCACTAATTTAGAAATGGAACGAGAACATAAGGTGCCGGGTGAATTTGCCAACTGCAAACAGAGACCTATGAGCTTCTTCAATATACAATAAAAAAATGAGTTAAGTCATGTTTCAGTAAGTCTTTCTCAGGCAGGGTAAGAAAGAAAGAACAATGGCCTAGATTTTCTACTGGTGGAGTATCTTTGAACCAACAACAACGACAATTTATATTTATATACATCTTTGGTGTAATGAAAAGTCCCCCTTCACAGGACCATTAAAAAACAAAGTATGATACCAATTAACCCACATAAGGACATATTACGTCAGATGACCAAAAGCTTGGTCAAAGAGGAAAGTTTTAAGAAGTGTCTTAAAGGAGATAAGTGAGGCAGAGAATTCTAGAGTTTGGGCCCTTGGCAACTGAAGGCATAGCCACCAATGGTGGAGCAATTATGATTGGGAATGCACAACAAGCCAGAATCAGAGGAGTGCAGACATCTTGTAGGATTGTGAGGCTGGAGGAGATTACATAGATAGGGAGGGACAAGGCCATATGGAGGGATTTGAAAACAACGACAATTTTAAAATCAAGAGTTTGCTTGACTGGGAGCCAGTGTATGGCAGAGGTGGTGGGGGAATGGTATTTGCTATGAGTTAAGAAACAGGCAGCAAAGTTTTAGATGACCTCAAGTTTAATGTGAGTGGAATATGGGAGACCAGCTAGGAGTGTGTTGGAATAGTTGAGTCTAGAGGTAATGAAGGTAATGACCCAAATGATTCTTGGTGGGTTTTAGAAAGACTGCAATGGAAGCAGGTTATTTGCATCTTATTTTCCAAGGTCAGTTCATTAGTATGCTTCTCCTGTCTCCACCTGCAGCTACAGGGACAAAAGGTTGCATATTTTAAAAGTAACTTTCACAAAGTACAGCCTGTATTACTAAGATAGAGCCATAAAAAACAACAATGGGGCAAGTCTACAATTGATGATTTGAGCAGCCCTGGCAGGATAATATAATGCCAGAAAAGTAACTTTTTTTCAGGATGTAAGGAGCAAAGGAAGGATGGGAAGATATAGATTCTTTCTTAAACAAGAAAAATTGGCAAACCTGAAGGAATCAGATAATGTAAGCTAGATGACAATTACAAACTCCAGTTAAAGATGGAGGCTCAACAGCTGTATACGTAAATGAAACCACTTCCACTAACCGACTGTGTTATGTCACTTCCAGTGTTACCATGGTGACATAAAAACAAAAGTTATAAATCATGATCCTCCACCAACCATTCTTTAGGTGGTGATATTTATTTATTTGAGATGTAGCCATGAAGGGGCCGTAGGTTGTTGATGGAGGTCCAGCGGCCACTCAACCTTAAGAGGGCGGGGGGGGGGGGCGGTGGGGGAGTGCCCACAGTCAGAAAAGGGCTTCTAATGGAAGTGAACCCCACCTCCTTTCCCACCCCAGGTCTAGGCCCATTCGTTTTTGGGCCTCCCCCATGCTAGGTAAATCCTCCCGCCAGCCTAAAAATTGAGGCTGGATGGGAAACAGCCCTTAAGTGGCCAATAATTAGCTACTTAAGGGCCTCAATTGTGGCAAGGGCAGGCTTCCCGTCCGAGGCCTTGCCCACCCCAGCGTAAAATGACTGCATGTTCGGGGAGGGTGGGAACCTGGAGGGAATCCCAGCCCTTCAATTTCACACTCCTCCCCCACCTAAAAACCCGCTGGTCGGGGAGTATGAAATTCTGGCTAAAGAGCTGATCCCAATTGGACCCTCAGCTTAGTGGAATGGGGATGGCTGGAGGTGACCTGCATGAGGTTTCCATTTCTCAGGAGAGCCGCACACACCAGAAATCCAGCCCTTGTCCCTTCAGTGCACCAATGTGGGTGCATCTACTGCGTCCTACACCTTGGGAACTCAAAAACACCAATGAACTGGATGGCCTGATCTTGCTGCTCCCCAACACTCCTAAAAAGTATATCTGTTAGCTGATGAAAGCATGACCAGAGGCACCTTAGCTGACATATTGTACAGACTCATAATTGCTGCTTGAAATGATCCGGCGGCAAAAAAAGAAATAAGCACAGTTGTTGACATCAAGGCCACAGGCAGTGCTGTCTGGGCAAATTCAGGGCCACATGAGGTAGCTAATAGAGCTAATATGTTGAGCTGAAAATCCCATTGCCTCAATGCAATGTCCAGGATATGCCCAAAACAATATAAGACCCTGGGTTGATGTGGAGAGGATGTTTTCTCTTGTAGGAGAATCTAGAACTAGGGGGTCACTGTTTAAAAATAAGGGGTCACCCATTTAGGGAGAAGATGAGGAGAACTTTCTCTCTGAGGATTGAGGGTCTTTGGAATTCGCTCCCTCAAAAAGCAGTGAAAGCAGAGTCTTTGAATATTTTTACGGCAGAGGTAGATAGATTCTTGAAAAGCAAGGGGATGAAAGGTCATTGGGGGTAGGTGGGAATATGGAGTTGAGGCTGCAATCAGATCAGCCATGATCTTATTGAATGGTGGAGCAGGCTCGAAGGGCTGAATGGCCTACCCCTGCTCCTAATTCATATGTTTGTATGTTCGTAATAAGTGCAGAGCCTGTACCTTTATATATTTTATGGTCGTTGCTCAGAATCCAGGGTTTCTGGTCGGAAATGCTCTGGTTAGGAATAGTCATTTGAGCAGATAATTACCATAGCAACCAAGTATGATATGGAAAGCGTGACAGGGAAATTGTGACAGGAGAAGCGCTGTAGGAGCTGCGACACTTATCAAGTGCATGCCAGACTTTGATGATATAAATAAAATGAGCTTATTTTATGTGTGTATGTACTGCATTGGCAGATGTTTGTGCATATACATGTGATTGTGTGTGTGTATGTGTCTGTGCGTGTGTGTGTGTCTGTATGTGCACGTATGTTTGGTTTTGCCTGTATTTCACTCAGCCAAATTCTTCAAAGAAAACTTGTAGTATTCCTTATATTCAGAGATTTCTATTTTCACTTAAATGGACAGTAATACGATCTAATTTGATCACACTTCTTCCTAGGAATGGAGACAAGGTAGAGAAGATGGGTGTCTTTCAAAAGGTGATTCTGATGATGTTGTAAATCTATCGGGATCTTTGTGAAGTTTGTGGCAGAACCTCTGAATTCTGTGTTTCAGGTGAGAGATTTTCTGAAATATATCAAGTGCAGTATGTGGCAAACTTAATATTCTATCTGAAAGGAATAATAGATTTGAAGCAGTTATTTGATTCTGAGTACATTGTTCTTTTGATTGATTGGTGAAACCTTATACTTAAATGCAGGTAGTGGAGACAGATAAATTAGTGCTCTTGATATATGAACCGTTATACTGTGTAAAATATGTCGCTGGTCTTCTCAAGTAGCAAGAGCTACAACTGTTTGAAAAAAAATGCACAGGGATGAAATTTTAAAAGGAATATAATCCACAAAATACATATATTCATTTATCATCTATCAGCATGGTAGCCAAAGGGATGATGGTCCTTTCATTTACTTTTTCAGCTGACAGATGGTGCTTCAGTGTAATCTATACATCCTTATTGTGGATAGGATTCATTTGAGAGTCCCTTTACGGATGAAATTTCCTTAAGTAGCAAGTGATTTCCAAAGCCTTTAAACCAATTGATGAGAGATATTTTTAAGACTGATTTTGTTTCCAAGATATCCCAATTAACAAGCTTCAAACATACCAATTTCAGACTCAGGGCCCTAATGCAAAGCTCTATTCACAGACCTTCCATTTCATGGCAAACTACAATCTGTGTCAACTGACAGCTTGCATGAATTATCTCCTTTCATCTGAACGATGATAAACTATTTAGTGCACTTTCATATAACCAATAAAAAATAATCAATAAGAATATAGATCCCTTCATATCCTTTTCATTGATACTTACTTATGAGCAATGGTTTTAAACTGTGTAGTTTATCATTTAAAATTCAAGGAGATGTGAGGCTAGAGAATCCTAAACTAGAACACATTGGAAATCTAGGCCTAAATTTTCACCACCACAAACAGCCTTTCCATTGTGGCAAAAATGGTGGAAGCAGCTCGAATCCAGAGAGATAGAAACATAAAAAACAGGAGCAGGAGTAGATCATTTGACCCTTCTAGCCTGCTCCACCATTCAATAGATCATGGCTGATTGTCTATCTCAACACCGTACTCCCACCCTCTCCCCATACCCATTGGAGTCTTTAGAGTCCAGAAATATATCTATTTCCTTCTTAAGTATATTCAGTGACATGGTCTCCATAGCCTTCTGTGTTAGAGAATTCCACAGGTTCACCATCCTCTGAGTGAAGAAGTTTCACCTCATCTCAGGTCCTAAATGGCCTGCCCCGTATCCTGAGGCTGTGACCTCTTGTTCTATACACCCCCCCCAGCCAGAGGAAACATCATCCCTGCATCCAGTCTGTCCAACCCTGTCAGAATTTTCTATGTTTCAATGAGATCCCCTCTCATTCTTCTAAACTCCAGTGAATACAGGCCTAGTCGCCCAATCTCTCCTCATATGACAATCGTGCCAACCCAGGAACCAGTCTGGTGAACCTTTGCTGCACTCTCTCTAGGGCAAGTATATCCTTCCTTAGGTAAGGA
Source organism: Cetorhinus maximus (assembly GCF_964194155.1). Taxonomy (NCBI): domain Eukaryota; kingdom Metazoa; phylum Chordata; class Chondrichthyes; order Lamniformes; family Cetorhinidae; genus Cetorhinus; species Cetorhinus maximus. The sequence goes on from NC_135888.1 coordinate 74,511,591, forward strand.
GACCAAAACTGCACACAATACTCCAGGTGTGGTCTCACCAAGGCTCTGTACAGCTGCAGTAAGACATCCTTGCTCCTGTACTCAAGTTTCTCGCAATGAAGGCAAACATAACTTTTGCATTCTTAACTGCTTGCTGCACCTGCATGCTTGCTTTTAGTGATTGGCGTACAAGGACACCCAGGTCCAGTATTCCTGTGGCCATTTCATCTGCTTAGCTATCTTCTCAAAATGAAATAAAGAACGCTTCAACATCTCTTTCCTCAAACTTTGGAAGAGCTTGTACAAACTTAAACATCTCCCCACTCGGTTTTAGATTAAAGGTATTTTTATCATCATAACTCTCCTCAGGACTGAGATCTCTTTTTTTAACTTCCAGCCTTTTAAGCAGTCAGTCTTTCTTTCTTTCTTTCCTTCTTTCCTTCTTTCTTTCTTTCCTTCTTTCTTTCTTTCTGTACCAGCGTTGTTTCTTTCTCCTGCCTTTCTGCTTGCTCCCTTTGAAATGCCCTTTCTCTTTCCTTTGCTTCTATTTCAAGTTTTTTCAGTTCCTTTTTGCTTGTTTAAGTTCAAGCATCTTCAATTGTAACTGAAGTCTCACTACCTGTAGCTATGACTCACTAGTGTCAGGTATCACTTCCAACTGTAGATGCTGTGCTATACCTTTAATTATATCTGCTTTCTTCACCCCTACAGGTAACCCTAATTTTAACTTCTCTGCCAGCTTAATCTTGGATACTTTTTTTTAACCCAGAGTTATATCTTCTACTCCCAGACAAGTCTTAGGAATTTCCAAAGCCATTTGCAGTCTCACCACTTACAAAAAACCTCAAATTCTTGAATTCAAAGTGCTTCTCGTACTCATAACCTTAAGATTCACCAATTCCAAACCAATCAAGGCATTACAAATATCATCCTGCCAAGAGCCCCCAGTTGTTATGATACAGCAGTTGGTAAAGGCTGAGTTGTTTAAACCCCAGAGGGAAACTTGAACAACTGTCATAACTTATATTTTCAATTAGTATGTTTGAGATGCAGCTCTGAATTCAGAAAAAAGACCATCGAGCCTCAAGAGGTATTTTATATAAAGCTAAATTAAACATTTATTAATTTATCAACAAATTAAGCATATACACATGTATTACAAAGTACTACCATAATAACTTTTAAACAAATCCCCCAAATTAATCACTCACCAGTAAATCTCCACCAAGGCAACAGTAACCCATAGACTTTAAGCAGATGCTTCACAACTTCAAAATGAGGTTCCTTGCAGTTTGGTTCCTTTGCAGACACAATTGTAGGCTTACAGGCTGGTTAGATCTTAAATACCTCTACCTTACACACAATCTCCTTTCCCTCTTTATACTTAGCTTCCCTTTCGAATGTAAATTTTCAATTGTATCACCAGGCGTTTAACTTCTAACAATAACATTTTCATCCCACTAACTTTATTAGTAATATAAACACATTGCTTGGCGCTTCCCAGCTAGATGCAAGATTTTACTTACACTCTTGAAAGTTTTATTCAACAAATGCAAATTTACATTTTACCTCCTACCCTCCTTACATTTATCTAATTAACTTCTCAAAACTACTATACATCAAAGCACCCAGACTAGACACCCAGGCATACATAGACACACACATAGACACAGGCCCCTCTACAATTCCATTTTAAAATTAATTTACAATAACATTATAGACATTAATATCTCTTCATGACATTATAGAAGCTTTTACAGTCCGCTTTTATGTTCCTTGCAAGTTTACTCTCATACTCTATTTTTCCCCTCTTAATTAATCTCCTTCGCTGAATTCTAAACTGCTCTCAATCCTTAGGCTCACTACTTATTCTGGCAACTTTATATGACTCCTCTTTGGATCTAATTCTATCCTTAAATTCTTTTGGTAGCCATGGTTGGGCCACTTCTCCTGTTGTGCTTTTGCATGAAAAGGGAATGTATAACTGTTGCAATGCAGACATTTGTTCCTTAAATATTAGCCATTCCCTATCCACCGTCATGCCTTTTAATGATGCTCCCCAATCTATCTTAGCTAGCTCATAGCTCATACCTTTGTAGTTTTGTTTGTTTAGATTTAGGACCCTAGTTTCAGATCAGACCACTTCACTTTCCATCCTAATGAAGTATTCTATCATGTTATGGTCATTGTTCCCTAAAGGACTCTGCACAGCAAGATTATCAATTAACCCCTTCATATTGCACAATATCAAATCTAGGATAACCTGTTCCCTATTTGGTTCCTTGACGTACTGGTCTAAAAAATCTCATATACATTCCGGGAATTCAGCTGTCACAGTATTATTGCATATTTGGTTTGCCCAGTCTATATGTAAATTAAAGTCAACCATGATTACTGTAGGACTTTTGCTACTTGCATCTCTAATTTCTGTTTAATGTCGTCCCCCACCTTGCCATTTCTGTTTGGAGTCCTATAGATGACTCCCACTAATGTTTTCTGCCCTTTGTTGCTTCTTAGCTCCACCTAGACTGATTCTACATGTAGGTTTTCTGAGCCAATATCCTCTCTCACTATCGCACTGATTTCATCCTTAACTAAGAACGCCATACCACCTCCTTTTCTTTTTTGCCTGTCCTTCCTAAATATTGAGTACCCTTGGATATTCAATTCCCAGCCTTGGTCACCCTGCAGCCATGCCTCTGTAATCGCAATCATATCGTACCCGTTTATATCTATTCATGCTGTTAATTTGTCTAGCTTATTGTGAATGCTCCATGCATTCAGAAACAGTGCCTTTAGGTTATCTTTTTAACACTTTTACACATTTTGTTTTGTACTATGGCCCTATTTGGTGCTAGCCCTTGTTTCCTCTTCCTTCCACTTTTGCTATCTACTTTTCTGTCTTTCATTCCTATCTTTGTTTCCCTCTCTTGTCACCCTGCTTATTTCCCACTTCCCTGCCAATCTTGTTTAAACCCTCCCCTATAGTAGTAGCAAATACCTCTGTAAGGATATTGGTCTTGGTCCTGCTGGGGTGCAACCTGTCCAGCTTGTAAAGGTCCCATCTTCCCCAGAATCGGTCCCAATGCCTCAGGAATCTAGATCCCTCCCTCCTACACCATCTCTCCAGCCACACATTCATCTGGTCTATTCACCTATCCCTGATCTCGCTAGCACATGGCACTGGGAGTGATCCTGAGAATGCAATTTTTGAGGTCCTGCTTTTTAATTTTTTTCCTAGCTCCCTATATTCTGTTTTCAGGACCTCATCCCTCTTTTTACCTATGTCATTGGTACCAATATGGACCATGACCTTTGGCTGTTTACCCTCCCCTTTCAAAATGTCCTGCAGCCGCTCAGTGACACCCTTGACCCTGGCACCAGGGAGACAACATACCATCCTGGTGTCACACCTGCGGCCACAGAAACGTCTATCTGTTCCCCTTAGTATAGAGTCCCCTATCACTATTGCTCTTCAACTCTTTTTTCTCCCTCCACCCCCACCACCGCCCCCCAACTGTGCAGCTGAGCCATTCGTGGTGTCACAGACTTGGCTTTTGCTGTATTACCCTGAGAAACCATCTCTCCCAGCAGTATCCAAAACCAAAAATCCGTTAGAGAAGGAGATGGACCCAGGGGCCTCCTGCACTGCCTGCAGAGTGCTTTTACTCCATCTGGTGGTTACCCATTCCCTTTCTGCCTGTGCACTCTTTACATGTGGTGTGACCACCTCATTGTACGTGCTATCCATGAAGACCTTATCTTTGCGGATGTTCCACAGTGACTCCAGCCACAGCTCCAGCTCTGAAAAACAGATTTCGAGGAGCTGCAGCAGGAGACACTTCCTGCACATATGGTTGCCCTGGACACTGGAAGTGCCCCAGACTTCCCACACTGCACAGGAGCAGCATTCCATTTGGCCGAGCTGCCCTGCCATGACTTACCCTTAAATTATACCCTTTGCTTTTACTTCCTCTAGCTTAGAGAATATCATGGATAGAAGAAATACTCACCAGGTCCTATTTACCAAGGCTGCCACTGTTTTTACATAGAAAATGTAGAAAATGAAAGGATCTCTCCTTTCCTCTTCACCAAACCCCCTCTCTCACCAAACTCCAACTTTAGCACTCTAATGCAGCCCAAAGCAGCACTCCAGTGCAGACAAAAGCAGCACTGTGGATGGCTTGCTTTTCTGCTGTCTGAATCTAGCTTCTGGAAACCTGTTTAAGCCAGTTAACTAACTAGCTGCAGCTGCAAGTAGAACATGTATATCCTCTGTTTTAAAGCTGGATTAAAACGAACCTTCTCCTAACCCAAAGAGGATATTTTAGTTGGGTGCTAAATTAAAGAAAGATTAGACTTTAGATAGAAATTAACCCTTAAAAGTCCCTCTCTCACCGAACTCCAACTTAAGCACTCTAATTAAGCCCAAAGCAGCATTCCAGTGCAGATCCAAGTCTGCACTGGAAGAAATCCCCCTGCTGAACGTGGCACCTACCATTTTTGTAGGAATGGGTTGGCCCAGGTTGGGAACTGCACATGCTCATTTTATAGGAGGCAGCTGCCCATAAAAGCAATCAGCAGCCATTTCCCCTCATGACATTTTGGTGTGAGAAGTATCTGAAACCGAATGTGCACTGATTAGACCTGGTAGGGGCAGGTCTGAGCTTTGTCAGTTTGTTTGGATAGCCAGGGAACCCTTTTGGAGGGATTATCCCTTTGGATATGATCCTCGGACACCTTTTAGGGAGTGGGGGAGTAGGGGGGTCAGGTGCCCTTTGAGAGAGGTCAGGTGTCCTTTGGGATTTCTAAAAGTGAGCATGAATGTGCTTATAAAGTGCACAAACTCATTGGAACTGCGAAACTCATTGGAACAGTCAAAAGTGTCAAGATGAAGTGTCAAAGGGAGCTGTCAAGCTGCCAAGGCATTTAAAACTCCTGCCCTTTAACTCTTTGAGAAAACTTTTTGGAGTGTTAAAAAAATGAATCCTTGCTATTTCACTCTGTCTGTTGACATAAACCTTAGGGTTTCCATTACATAACCATCCATTATCACAGTAGGGTGCCTGCCATTTCATAGTTTGATTGACAGCTACAAGTAGTTATGGAATATTTGAATTAGGGCTATGAATTCCAATGTTGTTTTCATAAGTGATTATACAATTGAATGAAATGTTTGTTGTTGTAAGGGATAATGTAGTTGAAGGAATGCAAATATAGTAAATAAGTTTTCATGAATGAGAGTGTTCTTTTATAAAGTTTGCAATAGACACTTGGAACTTTATTTAATTTAATCTCAGCATGGGTCCTGAGGTCTGCCCATGGTGAATACTGTGCAAGTTGGCATTTTTAAAATAATTTGTTCATGGGATGTGGGTGTCACTGGCTAGGCCAGCATTTATTGCCAATCCCTAATTGCCCTTTTTCAGAGAGCATTTAAGAACCACATTGGTTGTGGGCCAGGCCAGGTAATGACAACAGATTTCTGTCCCTAAAGGACATTAGTGAACCAGATGGGTTTTTACAACAATTGGCAATGGTTTTGTGGTCATCATCAGACTTTTATCTCCAGGCTTTTTTTGAGTTCAAATTTCACCATCTTCTGTGGTGGGATTTGAACCTGGGTCACCAGAGGATTACCCTGGGTCTAGTCCATTGACAATACCACTATGCCACTTCCTCCCCCTATGCTGCATGGTAGGTGTAAGGGCAAAGGGTGATGGATGGTGGGCATGGGTTGGCAGTAAGTTGGCATAGGGGCTATAAAGGGTCATGAGAGTGGGCAGAAGGGCATATGTTGGAATAGGGGATATAAAGGGTCATGGGGTGTGAGCAGAAAGGCATATGAACTATAAAGGGCCTTGGAGGGTGGGCAGGAGGACAAAGGTTGATAAGGGGGTAATGACAGGCCATGGGGCTTGGCAAAGGACATGAGGTGGCATACATTGGCATGAATGGGACATGGAGTGTGTATGGGGGGGTTGAGGAGGTATGAGCGGTGAGGACTGGAGGGCTGTTTTATGTTTATCTTTTTCTTTAAATTAAACTTGAACACAGTGCTGGAGCACCGAGGTAGGCCTTCCGCCCAACCCCCCTCTGTAACCGGCATCCTCAGCATTAGTTCTGGGTTTGCCTGGCCTAACTCCCAGGGAACCCTAACACCCCAGAACAAAAATTTGATGTTCAGTTAGACATTTTTAGAAGTTGGGTTCGTGGAGCCAGGAATTCTCCTAACTCCGAGCAGCCGATATGTGTGCGAAAATCTAGGTCATATCATTCTAAGGTGGTGAATTAAAATCACAAGAAAAATGATACATCTTCAGGATCTTTTCTGGAAATATGCAGTTGTGTGGAAGCTCGACAATTCATAATTATATGCAAAAATTTGAATTAAATATGCTTTTAATAATAACGCAAGAAGCTGTTAACAGTGACTCATTCATGTTCATTTAAACTGGGCTCATAACTTATGGTACAATATTAAAGTTTTGCTTTCAAGGAATATTCTGAATTGTTGGTAGCTTCTGATCATTTTGATACATTTACTTACCTTGTTCTTTTGACATGTGTTGAACAATATAGGATTGATGTCAGCAGTCTATAAAGGTAGCAGGGAGCCTAACAAGATGGGAGCAAGGATCAGAGAATCATGGCTGGAGGACACCCTGCCAGTTCTGCCATGTTCTACTTTTCTGCTGTTTAATGTAAGCTCATTATCTGATCTATGTCTCCAACAAGAAAACATCTCAAAATTCAGCTGATGCAATGATTGAAAAATAAATTATAAGTTAAGGTTGGAAAGTACAGAGAGAGAAAGATGTAATGGGACCTCAGTCTGATGGGCTGAATGATACATTGTGTCAGGGTGGGCGGAATTTGCACTCGGAAGCGGGTGGCTTTCCGACTCCCACCCCTCCCAATCAAACTGCACTATATAAAATGACAATTATCCAATTGCGAGCCTGAGGGTGGGTTTACAGCCTGCGAGCCCGAATGTGTTCTGACATGTCCCCAATCGATGCTGGAGGGCAGGATGTCCAGTGTCCACAGACATTGGCCGTGACCTGTAAGGAGGTCACAGCCACGCATTTAAAGGGTCACCTGGCATGGGGCAGTATCAGGTGACCCAGCAAATGTGTGAGTTCTCAATACATATTGTGAATTTAGTTCTAGGATATCAGGCTTGGTTTCAGGTAAGTGTGAATGTTTTTAATATTTGTCTGAAATGAGCATAGTCTGAGTTGTTTCTTGCCAGTGACCACAGATAGCATTCAATTTGAACATGAACTTACTTTTAAGATCTTAATATAGAGGAGCTGTCCAGCTCTAGCATATTTTCCTCCATAGATGGCTGAGGCAAGGAAGCAAAGGGAGAGGCAGGGAAGAAGGCCAAGAACAGCCCCTAGATACGATGATGAATCCCTCTGTGCCCTCCTCCAGGGTGTGACGGTCAGGCATGAACTCTTAATGTCAGCGGACAGGAAAAGAGCCCCCCTCTGTGACAAGGTCAGCCTGGGAGGAGGTGGCAACAGAGGTCAGCAACATGGGTGTTGTACATCACACATGGACACAATGCAGAAAGAGGCTGAATGACCTTTTGAGGTTGGCCAGGGTGAGCAAGTTCTCATTATGTGTATTTATGTGCCAGGAAGCTACAGGAAAGACACAAAGCTGCTGGAGGCTTGTGAGGATGCCTGAGGTCGAAGGCAGCATTATGCAGCAAATGACACTGTTCTTAGCACCAATGCCTCTGTGGAATTGTCATAGTGGTATCATGGGAGGAGTGGGGGGAGTTCATACAAGAGGAAGGCACACAGTGTCTTGGCTGTCAAGCAAAATGCTGACCATGCATTTCTTTGTCACCTTGGAGGTGGGATGATTTCAAGTAATCTAACAGTGTTAGTCATTGCAATGTAACACCTACTTTCAGGAAAAGCAGGCCCACAGAGACAGGGAGAGAAGCTGGATCGGAGGTGGAGTCCCAGACTTGGCCATCCTAATGCTGCAGGAAGAGGAGGTTCTCCTACTTACCTCAGCAGAATCTGCACGATCATTGGTAGAAGTGAGACTGGAAGAAGGTGTGGGTCTGGTGAGATTGCAAGTGACTGAAACAGGGACACTGGGTGGGGATGGTGGAGGGCAAGTGGGAGGGGGACTGACGCTTGGCATGCATCCACAAATGTAAAATTTGTTGCCTCAGTGCTCAAAGGGAGGGAAGCTTCCTAGTGGATATCTTCTGATGTTGCTGCAAGTGTAGTTTAATGGTTGCAATGTGTCATATCTCATATTGCCTATGATTCTAATGGCACTGAGCATTGTGACTTTGCACACCTATTGATTGGTTTCCCATGCCAAGAAACATTGTTTTTCCTCTGTCTCCTGTGCAGGTGAAGTCTATTCTGTGGAAGACTCCAGAGATTCCGGACAGACAATTGCCTCAGATTATGAAGAATCACCTTAAAAGTGTGCAGCACCACGTCCTCTCTCTGCATCAAGCACCAGTGCAGATATTGGCACCTTGGCAGGGATTAGCACATCGGAGCAAGGGTAGGCACAATCTGGTGAGGGCACTTCACAGTTGCACATGCAGCTGCTGGACAGTATTGTGGAGCAGACCTCAGGCTGTGGGAGGAGTGTTCAAGGTGAACCAGAGACTGATTCTGATTTGAATGATGAGCTTCTGCAGTTGTCCGTTAGGCAGCAGGTGCTGGATGTCCAGCATGAGGTGCGTGGAGATTTGGTGGACATACCAGAGGGTTGCGTGCTCTGACCTAGACTGTGGAGGTATCCATCCCGGCCATGTGCACTGCAATCACCCACTCTTCAGGGCACCCAGCCTCCTCCTTGGACAGACCAGCGACTGTCCTGGAGGGGCAAGCATATTGCAGACACAATCCTTGGTATGTGCACACCAACCTGCACACCATCACCCTGGCTCTGAGCTCAGGAGCCCAAATCCAGGGCAACAGGGGGACTGGGAGCCAGGACACTGAGCCAGCTCCTGGGACCTCATGGTAAGGCAGGGAGGGCCAAATGGCCCTAGTGGCAGATGATGAGCAGCTACTGTTGCCATCTGGAAGCAGCTGTCAGGACTGTTTTGATGGGGGAAGCCTCTCCTCCGCCCATCCATCATTGTCATATTCCTCATCCATTGCTCCTCAGAAGCTCCTCCTGCCACTCTGCAGGTGTCTTCTAATGTGGCACGACCCTCATGGCCTCAGCCGCAAAGAGGATGCCCGCCAAAGTCATCCAGGGAAGGGAAGCAGCAGGTCAGCAGCCTCTCTCCAACTCAGCAGCAAGCAAGGGCAGAGCACTGCACCCAAACACAAGGAAACAATTTAAGAAAGCTCCACAATGGTCACTAAGTGGGTCACATGGGTGTGTTTTGTATTTTTGTTCATTTGATGTCTCATAGTGATTGTTAATAAACCTTACATTTTCTATCCCTCATCCAGAGGTTCATTCAATATGTCATTGCCATTAAACTTCCTTTGGGAGATATATATGAGCTTTAATAATCAGAGGCAGAGCAGGATGTCTTTAACGTCAAGGACTCAAAACGGTGAGTGTGCTGACAGGACTTTGCCAGGAATCTCACATTCCACATGTAATGATATTGCGACACATGCAGTACACGCATCTCTGAGGCTGAGACTTCCTAACCTATTGGTTATTGCCTTATCAAGGCATCCCTTGAGTCATGGCCATCCATGCGGTCACTTCCAGGACCTACGTTGGGGTGTTCCCTCACCAGTTTCTCAAGGGCATCCCCTCTCTGAATGGTGAGGTTATGGAGGTTCAGCATACTACGGTTATGAGTGACACGCATGATGGAGCATACTGCAATACTCCTTCTGATTTGTCAAAGACGTTTGAATCTTATTTTCAGTAGCCCAATTGTCTGCTCTACGATGGCCCTAGTGCTCCCATGGCTGTCACTGTAGCTGCTCTCTGCATCTGTTCTCAGTGCCCTCATTGGAGTCATGAGCCATCTCTTCAAAGGGTAGCCCTTGTCACCTAGGAGTCAATCATCCAAGGATCAGGTCTACTGAACATGCCTGGAGCCTGGGAGTTAGGCAGAATGTACAAGTCGTGGCTGCTGCCCAGGTACCTCAAGTATACCTGCATAATCCATCGATTGTGATCACAGGCATGCTGGATGTTCAATGAGTGAAATAACTTACAGCTGGAGCCTTTATGGTGACATGCATAATGTCAATCACTCCCTGGATCCTGGGGAAACCTATGATTTCCGCAAACCCTCTGGTTCTTTTGAGTTGACTCTGGTGGTCCATTGGCAATGAAATGTAATTACCTGCTCTTCCGAACACTGCGTCTGTGAAGACCTTGATACAGTGATGAGCAGGAGGTTGCGTAATACCACTGAAGTCTCCACATGCAGCCTGAAAGGATCCTGTTGCAAAGAAATTCAGCGCAAGTCAATTTTACAGCAACTGGTATTGGGTGACTACCAACGCAGTTGGAAGAGATCTCCCCTGCCAGCGTGCCACAGAGGGAGGTCACTGTGAATCTTGAGAGCCTGAACCTCCTCTGGCACTGTGTCTCAGTCATCTGAAGGTAGCTCAATCCCTGTCTATATACAGGAGAGGTAACATAAGTCCTTCTACGCCTCCGGTGATACATCATGCTGCAGGCATCACCATCTTGGTGCTGCACAGATCTGCCAACCTCATGCACCTCAATCCTTAACTTCCCGATCTTCCCTTCTGCTTCTCACGCTCAACCTCCTTCTCCTGTCCTCACTGGAGGATGTGTCTCCCACAGAAATGACTATTCCCATGTTTTCCCTGGTAAGAAGCTGAGGTGCTGTTGAGGGTCTAAATTCACCTTACAGCAGGAAGAATGAGGCCTCAAAATAACAAAAGTATAACATGGAAATGCTGCTTTCTACATCAAGCACTGCAGTCACAGCACACTGAACTGCTGAGTTCAAACTGAGGACTCAACTGGAGACTTCAGACCCACCTTTATAAGCTTACTGTTAAAAAAACCGAGATCCCCACCTGGCATGAATCACTCTCTCCAAGCATTTTATTGCCCCCATCATGTAATATTTAGGTCAATTGGGACATTAACAAGCTTAAATATCCAATTTAATTAATTTTGAATAAGGTGGTTAGGCTCCCGATTTCTAGGCCCACACGCTTGCTGTATTATCCGGATCGGGTGTAATGACGTTGAGAACGTGACCGGACATCATCGCACAGAATAATACATCAGCGCGGGCACAGGACAGCCCTGTTTTTGCACTGTATTATTAACTTCCTTGAGTCAGATCCATCTCAGACTGACAGGATGAAAATTTCCCATGTCTATTGTTTGTAGAAGTCTTATTAGAAATGAGGTTGAGCAGTTGAAATATGTTCTTATTGGGCTTGGGGCCCAGGACTCAACAATTCCTAGTTTGGTACTAAATAACATCAAGATGAAGAACTGTTCTAATCATTATGGGTAGTGAATGAAACTTTGAAAAGTATTTTAATGCATTATGATGTTGCTACACATTGCAACCAAAGCAATTCTTACCCTAGATTGGCTAATCACTTAGAAATTTCACAAGATGTAGGAAATAAAAATGTGTTCGACTCAGCAAGGACAACTTAACTTTGCATCTCACCCATGGGAGTGCTTGTAAATGAGGCTTTTCTTAATTCACAATCTCATCCTGATTGAATCTATTATCATCCTTGATCTGACCAAAACCATGCTTGCTGCCGGAGGCTCTTTCTGCCTCATTGAACTGGGCCCACCTAGCTGCACACCTTCAGCCCAAATTATCATGCCTCTCATCAGCAAGTCACATCTAGGTACTCCCCCATTTCTTGTGAACTTTCCCTTTTTTGAGTACTCTATCCACTTGCATTCTTTCTTCACCTCACATTTTCCACCTCCCATTAGTACTTTGCCTCATCCTCTTCCTATTTCTCTTTTTTTTGCCTTATCCTCATTCTACCCTCTCTTCTTCATCTTCATCCACAACTCCTGCCTCTTTTTTAGGGCTCTTGCATTCTACCATCATTCTAAATTTCTGGCAGTTTCAACGCCGGGATTGTTAATAAGGAGCATTAGAAACTGTATAGTTTATCCTTTTAACTTCAACAAAATGAGCAACTTGATGCAGAATACATTGATATCATTCTAACATGATGAATTAAAAACACAAGGAGAAAAATTACGCCTCTACTTGAGGAAGTAAAATTTGAAATCTCATGATGACACAATTCATCTCTTTGGTAACACGAAGTTAAATTACTTTTAATATTGAGTGACTATCCGAGTTGGGATAGTGTTCGGTTCCCAGCATTAATGTTCCTGAACTTTCGCACAGTCATCAATGTAAATGAAAAAAGTACTATCGCTTCCCTTTAAATATGAATATTAAAACCATCATAGGTTATGAACTGAGCGATCAAGGTTGAACCATAGATAAATGATCCTTCACAGCATTAAAATAATAAAATATAATGTGAAAAACAGTATTTTGTGTTCAAAGATAGATTGAAAGTGACAAAAACTGAGGAAATAAAAAGTGAAATATCAATGGCTGTCTCAAAACTTCTCCTTTAGTGTCTTTAAGTTCCAATAAATGATATGAAAGTGATTATATGTGCACCCTCACCAATTGTGCTTCCCACAAAGAAGCAGCTTTTCAAAGAGAATTTGATTTACAGTGGGTAAGGAAAAATTTACAGGGTTATTGGGAAAGAACAGAGGAATGGGACTAATTGACTTGCTCTTTCAAACAACTGGCACAAACACAAAGGGCCAAATGGCCGCTTTCTCTATGCTGCATCATTCTATCTTTCACCGGGACCTTAACATACACAAAGGGCAGGATATTGAGTTCGGTGAGCAGGGTGCAGGGCCCACTCGCCGACACATAAAATGATGCAGAATTCCACCCGACACCACCCCGCGTCATTTAAATTTTCAGGTCAGCGGGGGCGCAGCCAAATCAGCTGTGCACCTGCCGGCCTGTCAACGGCCGATTGAGGCCATTTAAAAACTAATTGAAGTAGTTAATGGAGCTGCCCGTCCAACCTTAAGTTGACGGACAGGCCGGGAGCCCTGGCGGGCTTCAGAAAAAGCATGAAAGCTCATCCATGGGCAGGATGAGGTTTCATGTCGGTTTTTAAAAATTTTATAAAAGTTGAATTAAAAGTGATGGACATGTCCCAACTCATGTGACAGTGCCACATTTGGGGACATGTCAGGGAAATTTTATTTGTCTATATTTCATATTTTTGAATTTGGTGCCGATTTCCCTGAGGCAGCACTTAGCCTCAGGCAGATGAGTGCGCTCTTTCCCACGCATGTGCGAAAGAGCGCAGTCTCGGCTTACGGACTCCCCCACTAGCACAAGGAGCGCATAGCACTTCCTGGCGGATGTTATGCTGGGTGGGCCTTAATTGGCCCGCCCATGTAAAATGGTGGCGTGCCCCCAATTGGGGGCACTGATCGGAAGTGCACATGCACGTGCCTGCTCCTGAACTTCCCCCCCTAATGGGGGGAATATTTTTCCCAAAGTATTGGCGGGTGAGAAAATTGGAAACAGAGAGCCAACCTCTGACAACATTCCCTTTGAACATGGATCTTTGGTAGGAATGAGGGATCAGTGAATAATGTTTCATGGTTAGTCAACAAAACATCTGCATTCAAAATATTCACTCCATTTCAGGTGATGACTCTCATGCAGAGTCGTTCCAGTAAATTTTGATTTTTATTCCAGATTTTAAAAGTTTGCAGAGTGGATCATGGTGAGCAGCAGTCTGCTGCCCACCTTTGAGCTCACCCTGGTCCTAAGGTTGGGAGCAGGCTTGTGGAAGAGCCCTTGGTATTGGAGGTAGTATATTAGCATGGATAGAGAATTAGCTAACTAATAGAAGACAGAATTGGGATAAGAGGGGCATTTTCAGGATGGCAACCTGTAACTAGTGGAGTGCCACAGGGTTCAGTGCTCGAGCCACAATTATTTACAATATATATATTAATGGCTTGGATGAAGGAAGTGAATGTACTATAGCCAAGTTTGCAGATGACACAAAAATAGGTGAGAAGGCAAGTGGTGAGGATGACACAAAGAGTCTACAGAGGGATATGGACGTGTTAAGTGAATGGGCAAAAACTTGGAATATAATGTAGTAAAATGTGAGGTTATGCACTTTGGCAGGAAGAATAGAGGAGCTGAATATTATTTAAGTGGGGAAAGACTGCAGAAAGCTACAGCACAGAGGGATTTGGGGGTCCTGGTGCATGAATCACAAAAAGCTAGCATACAAGTTCAGCAGGTAATAGGAAAGGCAAATGGAATGTTGGCCTTTATTTCAAAGGGAATGGAGTATAAAAATAGGGAAGCCTTGCTAAAACTATACAAGGTACTAGTTAGTCCACACCTAGAATACTGCAAACAGTTTTGATTTCCTTATCTAAGGAAAGATATACTGGCATTGGAGGCAGTCCAGAGAAGGTTCACTAGGTTGATCCCTGGTATGGAGGGATTTTCTTATGAGGAGAGTTTGAGTAGGTTTGGCCTGTACTCACTGGAGTTTAGAAGAATGAGAGGCGACCTTATTGAAACATATAAGATTTTTAGGGGGCTTGACAGGGTAGATGCTGAGAGGTTATTTCCCCTTGTGGGAGAGTCTAGGACCCAGAAGACATAATTTCTGATTAAGGGGTCGCCCATTTAAGACAGAGATGAGGAGGAATTTCTTCTCTCAGACAGTAGTCAATCTGTGGAATTCTTTACCGCATAGGGCTGTAGAAGCTGGGTCATTAAGTATATTCAAGACTGAGATAAACAGATTTTCAATCAGAGGGAATCAAGGGTCATGGGGAAAGTGGAGTTGAGGATTATCAGATCAGCTATGATCTCGTTGAATGGTGAAACAGACTGGATAGGCCAAATGACCTACTTCTGCTCCTGCGTGTTCTTATCCTGTGTTTTCCTATATTTTGTATTTTGAAAATGTTATTAAAAGAGAAAGAATCAATTTTAACCTTTCTTACATAGATTTGGGAGAGTCAAGATTATGTGCTACAAAATACAGTGTAGATTCACTTCATCTGTCTGGAGCAGCAATCTCCAATTGTAATTCAGCAAGCAGTGCTTTTGTGCTTTAGTATTTGGCTGATATCAAGAAACAACGTTCAACCCACACATCTCTTTAATAAACTCACTAGAAGGTGTCTCACCTCTGATGACCACTTCCTCTTACTTATTTTTCTTCCATTTCAAGTTGTGAATATAGAACAACTCAAAAGTAGAATAAACCTATTGATAACCTTGAGTGTCATCTCCCCAAGAATATGCCAGAATATCTCTTGTATATTTAACTAATGATGAATGGCTGAAAGCAGCAGACTTGTGAAATTAGAACAACTTTTTAGGTCACTAGAGAGTGTTTTCTTCATGTGTGTGCGAGCAAGTGATTGTTACATTTTGTCCCCAGGTATCTCAGAAAGTTAAGCTGATCACATGCAAAAGGACTAAGCAGGTGACCTATCCCTTGATCTCTGCCAATTGTGCCTTTGAACCAGCTGTTAGGAGGCATATGAGAATGGCCGTCAGAAATTTCAGATTCTTCTTTACTGTTTGGAGAAGCCCACCTGCTTGCTGCCTTCTCTTATCACTATGGCTGTGATCATGAACTCAGTGGCAGGGAAGAATGATATCCCAATGGAATGCCATTATGCCATCCACTTGCAAGTTCCGTAGGAGAAGAAAGGAGAGCTTTCTGTTTAAAATGTACTTTTTTGGTTTCCTTTTTTGCTAATTAAAATATCATGCACACTTTAAATTTATAATAAATGTATTTAGAACCTGTGAATATATTTCCACTTTCCAAGCCATAGAACCTGCTAAAACAGAGCCTCGTACCTATCTTATATTTACCATTTGCTTGTCGCCCAGTATCTTTGCGTAATAAATATGCCCTGCATAAGTACGTTGAAATTTAAATTTACAGTCCTCCAAATAAGTAAACACATTTCACATTCATTGGCCTCTATTCAGATGAAGCATTAATATTGTTTATGTCGGAAATATAAATTCGGCACATCATTGCTATCATACAGCTTTGGCACTGAGACCAAAAATATGTAACAGTGTAGAATGTGTTGTATAGATGGTGTTTTATTCTTTTGCTCTATTAATAAAAGGACCCATAAACAATGCTTACTGAAAAAGAATAAGTGTTACAGCGACAGGCTGATGTACCCATTCATCAAATTAGTATCTTTTCCAAATTTAGAGCTGTACTTCAAGGCCTAGGCATTGAATAGATCAGAAGATTAATGCTCACAGCATCGGCCTCGAACAATATTGTACAGTTACCAGAAGAACCAAAAGGAAAATGCTTCATGCTGGCATGCCAACAAAAATTGATTGTGTGGACTCATTGTTTGAAACAAACCAGAATAACAAAGTCAATAGACACACACTTCTGTAGCTGTGGTTTATTGTTCCTTCGTCATAGCAGCTTTCTTACTGATCTCTATGGTGGCTATATGTTCGATTTCAGTATGGGCTGCCAGTTGGAGGTGTTCCACTGTTGGGACATCTGTTCCACGTCACACTGCCAAATAAGTGTTGCCTTCCCTCTGCCAAATCTCCTCCTTTACCTTCTCCACTGACTGAAATGTATTCAGATATGAGGATGAATAGATAAAGAGCTGTATATAGGATGAGAAGGCACATTATATGGGATCGAAGAATTAACAGCAGTAAAAGAGACAAGTTTCTGTTCACGGTTCACGGGAAAATATTGGGCCCAGATTTTCGGTCCCAGGTCAGGCGTGCGGAGATGGGAGAATTCACAGCTCTGCGACCCGGCCTTTAAAAATGGTGGCCCATAGTTCTGGTTTTCATTCCGGGTGGGGAGTGGGGGGGTGTGTGGACAGGGGGTGCTGGATTAGAGGTCAGGCCCGTCGCCTCCAGAACGGGTGTGGAGGATGCTGGGTGTGGAGTCAGGCTGTGTTGAAGGCCTGCCTCTGTGCTCTGGCACTGTGTTGAATTAAATAAAAAATTGATTAAAACATAAACAGCCCCCAGCCCTCACTCCCCTCACCCCCCACACACTCCTCATGCCCCATCCACAGCAAGCTATGCCTTTTTCTTTTTTGCAAAAATATACTTTATTCATAAAATATCTTCAACCACATTCCAAACCATTTCAAAAACACCATTACAAGGGTACAATCCGGTTCAACTTTTACAAATTGTATCACCAGGTGCATCAGTACAAACAATATTACAATCATTTACAGCCTTTCATTTTGAGCTGTACAGCCCGAGGGGATTTAAACAGTTCCCAGTCCCTCGGTGCACTATGGCAGAAAGGTCTTAGACAGCGACCCTTCCCCATTGCGTCTTTGCGGCAGCTGCCCCAAGCTTTAGTGCGTCCCTCAGCACGTAGTTCTGGACTTTGGATTGTGCCAGTCCGCAACACTCGGTCGGGGACAACTCTTTGTGCTGGAAGACCAACAAGTTTCGGGCAGACCAAAGCGCGTCTTTCACCGAGTTGATACAGCAAGCTATGCCACCTGATGTCCCCACCCACCCCCCCCATGGCACTTCGTAGCCCCTATGTTAACTCATGCCCCCACTTCATCCCCATGGCCCTTTATAGTCCATATGCCAACACTTGCCAACCCATATCCTCCACCCACCACCATTTTCGCTTACCAACTCCATGTCAACTCACCTAATATCTATCATGGGCAGGAGCCATGCTGACATAAAATAAAGTTGTCAATTGATGATGTCACTATTTAAAATTAAAATAAACACTCTTATTCAAATATATTCAATACATGTAAATTACTTCAACTAATTTCCGCACTTTTTGAAAAATTTAAAGCCCAGCAGAGATAAATCCCTTGACAGTTCTAGTAAGTTTTGACAGTTTTTTGACAACTTTGACAGTTCCTTGAAAGTTTTGACAGTTCCAATGAGTTCATGCTCTTTTTTATGCACAATCATGTCTAATTTTAACAATCCTAAAGGGTGCCTTACTTACCCCAAAAGGACCACATCCAAAGGGGTATCTTGACTCTCCAATGGGGTACCTGGGCTATCCAGATGAATCCACCAAATTCAGGCCAGCTCTTACCTGGTCTAATCTGCACACAGCGGGTTTCATGCTCCTGGCCTACCAAAACCCCACTTCAGTGGAGGCAGCTGATGATTCAAATGGCCAGCTGCCTCCGTAACCTGCACAGTCCAAAGATTGCAGAATTTTAACCACAAATTACTTTCAGCACAGCACAGAGTTTCCACAACCTTCTGCACTAATTTAAATACATTCCACCAGAAGCCCCAACCACAAAACTGACCATGTCAGCTGATCTAATTAGTCACTATTGTGAATTTCTACTAATTGCACTTATTTACAGGTTCTTGAGGAGGTTCTAAAAATTAAACTGGATCTCTTGGGTGCAAGGACAAGAATAGGCCTTTTTTAAAAAACTTTTATAAAAGCAGGGATGTGCTGCTGAGGCTTTATAAGGCTCTGGTCAGACCACATTTAGAATATTGTGAGCAATTTTGGGCCCCGTATCTCAGGAAGGATGTGCTGGCCCTGGAGAGGGTCCAGAGGAGGATCACGAGAACAATCCCAGGAATGAAAGGCTTAACATATGAGGAACGTTTGAGGACTCTGGGTCTATACTCGATGGAGTTTAGAAGGATGAGGGGGGATCTGATTGAAACTTACAGAATACTGAAAGGCCTGGATAGAGTGGACGTGGGGAAGATGTTTCCATTAGTAGGAGAGACTAGGACCCGAGGGCACAGCCTCAGAGTAAAGGGAAGACCTTTTAGAACAGAGATGAGGAGAAACTTCTTTAGCCAGAGAGTGGTGAATCTATGGAATTCATTGCCACAGAAGGCTGTGGAGGCCAGGTCACTGAGTGTATTTAAGACCGAGATAGATAGGTTCTTGATTGGTAAGGGGATCAAAGGTTACGGAGAGAAGGTGGGAGAATGGGGTTGAGAAACTTATCAGCCATGATTGAATGGCGGAGCAGACTCGATGGGCCGAATGGCCTAATTTCTGCTCCTGTGTCTTATGGTCTTATAGAGTCCATACAGGACTGATGCTGTCTGAATTTTTTAATCTAATAAGAAACTGACTACTATACACCAATCTAACTAGCAAATGGTTGCATAATTTGAGCTCGGATCCTGGATTGCATCCAAAGAAGAAACTCTACCCCCGGGAATTTGAAGACCTACTTAACTTTCTTCATGACATAACCTCAAAGTGTCCTGATTTTTGATGTTATTCTCACATCTTCCTATGAAGGCATTGTCTCTTTATGGGGATATGACTCCTTTAGGCGCTGGGATCTCTGCGGTACCTCATCCAAATGGTCACTATTTATGTATGAACTATAACAGTGAGTGCCAGCAGCCTATCTGTTCATGGGGATGGGAATTATAATTGAGCTCAATCTTTTCCTCACTGAACATTGCCTCACATGAACTTTTAGCTTGGCTACCAGATAGTGCTTGGGACTGGATACACTGTCCAATATTCCCTTCCCCTAGTCCAGTTGGAATGAGGTCACTGCACCTAACTAACTCAACAGAGACTGACCTGGATAGTGGCCAGCATGGTTTAGCCACTCAATGAGCCATGGAGGGAGAACATGGTTTGATATGTTAACATGCACAAACGATCAAATTTGTTATATTGCTAACCTGCAATATCATATGCATCAATAGACTTGTGTGTACAGTAAATATTTGGAGTGTACAAGTTAATGAGGCATTATAAAATAGGGCAGAATTCTCCCTTTGGTGAGCGTGGGCGGGGCTCACTTGCCGACGTGTAAAATGATGCACACTGGCATCAGACGGGCGTCCCGACGTCACCGCACGTCATTTAGATTTTCAGTTTGGCGGGTGCACAGCTGACTCGGCTGCATGCCCGCCGAACTATCAAAGGCCTATTAAGGCCTATTGAAAAGTAATTAAAACAGTTAAAGGAGCTGCCAGTCCAACCTTAAGGTTGGCGGGCAGGCGAAGAGCCCAGGCGGCCTTCAGAAAAAACACGAAACTTCATCCACGGCCGGATTGAGGTTTCATGAGGGATTTAAAATTAGTGCTGAATTTTTAACAAAAGTGTTGCACTTTTAATAACAGCTGATGTGACAGTGTCACATGAGGGGACATGTCAATAAAATTTTTCTCATCGTTTATTATCTTTTTAAAAGTAACACAGATCTCCCTGAGGCAGCATGCACGAAAGAGCACACTCCCGGCTCAGGGAATCCCCCCTCCCCGCCTGCACAGGGAGCACATAGCGCTTCCTGGCACACGTCATGTTGGATGGGTCTTAATTGGCCCACCCACAGGGGCGCCGATCAGGAACCCGCCCGCCCGCACTCACTCCCGCACAACTTCCCTCGACGGGGGGAAAATGCTGCCCATAAAAAAAGTTGATAAGAACATAGGAGCAGGAGTAGGCCATTTGGCCCTTTGTTTCTGTCCCACCATTCAAAAAGATCCAGGTTGATCCTTTACCTCAACTCCACTTTACTGCCCTTTCCTTTAATTCCCTTAGAATCCCAAAATCTATACATCTCAATATTTCATATTATCAACAACTGAGCATCCATAGCTCTCTGGGGTAGAGAATTCCAAAGATTCATAATCCTCTGAGTGAAGGCATTTCTCCTCATCCCTTACTCTTATCCTGAGACTATTTTCATTTAAGTACTAACTCATATTCTACCTAATAGGTTAAAGCTGTAATGTTGTCAGGAACTATTTTGCTTTTTTTCAGGGAATGTGTGTGTTGTGGAAAAGACTCTAATTACCCTTGAGAGTCTTCTTTTTGAACTGCTACAGCCTGGCTGCTGAAGGTGCTCACACAATGCTGACCATTTGGGAGTTCCTGGATTTTGACCCATTCTGTATTGGAGTAGCCTAAGGATTTGGCTAGTTCAGGAGAAGGGTTCTTCAGCACTACATTAGCAGGTTGTTAGGACCCATACCATTTTCTGTACCCAACACATTCAGACATTTCTTAACATCATGTGCAGTAAATAAAATTGACTGAAGACTAGCATCTATGATGGTGGGGATCTCAGGAGCAGGCCAAGAAGAATCATCCTTCTGGTTGAGGACATCTGCAAGTACTTCAGCTTTGTTATTTGCACTCAATTGCTGGACTGCATGATGATTGAGGATGGACCCAGTCATGGACTTTTCTTCTCCTGTTAATTGCTTAATTGAGGCATGGTTACAGAACTATACCAGTTAGATTTTTTGATGGATAGCAAAATATGTTTACCTTTCATATGCTATATGAAATATATAACACATGATCTAAATTATATAATTAATATTACTATGAAGGATAAGCACCAGCATAGGCTAGTTGGGTTGAATGGCCCATTTTGGTGCTGTAGACTCTGAGCTGGTTTATAAATCTAAAATGAATAATACATTTCTTGTCCTCAGGAATCAACTAATATGAAATGGATGCAGTCACAATTCATGCTTGTGAAGTTAGTTTTCCTTTCACCCAGTTATTTTACACTCTATCAGGAGGAGATGGTTGGCGGTTTGAACCATAAAAAAAATTCAGTTGACTAAATACATCTCACTGACTGAAATGAAGAAATAAATTGAGGCAGTAATATTCAGAACTGGTATTTCCACTTCCATAAAAGTAATGTATTTGTACCTCCTGCACTCACTTATGTGCATTAAACCACACCACAGCTTATTAAAAGAGTTATTTTGTTCTTAAAAATTTATTGTTAAACTTTTTTAAAACCAGAATTGGAGTGATGATGTATTAACCATTTTATCTACTTCGACCACTCATTAGCCTGCCATGAAATGGAGGTTATGAATAAAAATACAAATGTTTACCCCAGCTTCGACAAGGCTTGTACAGATCTCCTTCCCTTGTTACAGTGTCTGATTGGGAGAACGCTACGGTAATTCAACCACCATTAAAAGGAACTCAAATCTCAATTTCATCTTCTCAGTTGAATACATTTTTTTGGAAGAAAATTTTTGTATATTACCTTGACACACCATTTGTGATGTGGACGTGAGAACCACCAAACATTAGCTGTACAAGCTATCCTTGGACAGGCGTGGCTCAGTTTCCATACAATATTTCAACATTTGAAAACTCTGCGAGCACCAGCATTGTACATGATCATTGCCATTTTGCGCAGGCACTTTTCATTGGGTCAAGATTATTTTCTTGAAAGAGGTGCCAGCTGAGGAGACAGACACAGAAGCCTCTGAGGTGAGGCATTTCTCTGCTTTTAGAGTGTGTTTCAGTGCGATCAGCAACCATCCCCTTAACTTCCCCTTTAAAAGCAAGCTGCTACACTCAAAATTGCTGCTTTTTTGTATTTTAATCAATTTTATTATTCCATATTTTATATTATTCCTTCTCCTTCAAATAATGTGAACACTTTAAACCCCCGCATGGTAAAAATATCACAGATGCTTCCTGGATCAGGCACACTGGTGTCAGTGTGGCTTGACAGGATCCAGTACCATGAAAGTTTCATGGTGTGGCAATCCTCACTTCCACAAAAAAAAACGGGCCATCCTTGACCAAAATGTTTTCTATAAGTCAATGGGTTGGTACAATTCTAAGGCAGCCTCCCTTACGAGGTGGAGGTAGGCAAGTCAAGCCTTTTATGAACTGAGGCACCTTTGGATACAGACCCCATGGTCACAATTGGTGCTGCCAAATGTTTCAGGTATCATTGTGCTTACGTATGTTGGCCCCTCAGAAGTTCCCTTTACCTCATCGCAATTATGCAGCATGTTCAGAAGCTTCAAAAAGAACAGCCCCATCGGGCCGAATTTTTGCTTGCAAGCCAGGAGCACAGAGTCAGGAAAATTCCTGCCTACGCAAACCCGACAAAGGGAGGAGGTGCCTGGGATCTTTGAATATTCATTCCGGGGTGGGTGATGGTGCTCGAGTTAATGGAAGTCATGGCGCTGGCCCTGGAAGGAGTTTGGAGGCAGTAACAGATGCTGCCGGGTGCCGAGCTGGGCTGTGTGAAAGGCCCACACTGGTGCTCTGGGGCTTCCTACCAGCTATAAAAATACAATGGGTAGAATTTTCTGTGCCCACTGGTGTTGGGCGTGTTCGGCAGCGTGAGTGGACAATATGGCGAGAAGACCAGAAACTGGTTTCACGATGTTGCGTAAACAGTTTGTGATTGTCCCAGCAGCTTGTCGATGGGCTGTCCTCTGGTTGAGGCGACTTTATTGGGGGGGGGTGGGGGCAAGGGCTGCCCTGCGATTGAAGGTGGTGCACAAGTAAGTGCGGGGTGTGGGTGGTAAGGGGCTATGCATTAAGGAAACCTTGTATAAAGTGACCATTCCTCTACAGCTGAGACAGTTCAGATGCAGCCACAGTGATATGCGTGGAGTTGAGCCTCGAGCTTCTCTGCCCACTCAAGCAATGCAGAGGCATGAAAGTGCCACCAAGTGCTCCAGAGCTTTTCACCCCTCAGAAACAGGCTGCAAACTAATGAGCATTTTAGTGGACTACAGAAAAGTTGGACGATTGGACACATTGTACAATCTCCTTGCTAAAGCTGGCCATGGAGGAGCAGTCACTGGTGGAGGCGCTCACAGCCCCTTGTAGTGTTATAATTCTGGTTTGGACCAATCTTTCCTTGCTTCAAGCTAACAGCGCAGCCTTGCAGTGCAGGTCAGGAGAAAATGCCTGCGCCTGAGCTGAGAGCACAGCATGCAGTCCAATAGGCAAAGCTGCTGCCAATCGGTCAGGTAGAATGGGACGGAGGAAGGTGGGGTTTCGGGCAGCCATGAAGTGCACTAAACTCTGGTCATCCAAGTGGTGGCCAGCAGTCTCTGGGATGCATTAAGGGACCTTCAGACTTAACCAAGAGAGATTCTTAAAACACCCAAGCTAACCCGCACGCCTCTCTCTTTCATCTTGCAGGAATACAACATCAGGAGCATGGTAAACTAGCTGTATGCCTTGTGGTGTACAGAGAGTGAGGACAACTGAGAACAGAATGATGGACGTGCAGCAGCACCCTCAGGAAAAAGGGGTGGCTGGGGCTCCCACACATGGCGCTGAAGAGCCACAATGAGCCGTCGCCTGTCGGTGCCTAGCTAGACTCAGCGTCTATAGACGCTGCCTTTCATCCTACAGATGACCGAGGACCAGTGTCGCTGAAGTCTGCACATGTCCAGGGAACTGGTCAGTCACATCTGCCAGCTGCTGCAGGATTCAGCGCCATGGGGACATGGAGGGCATCCACTGCCCATGGCCATGAAAGTTATCAGCGCTCAATTTCTATGACAATGGCTCCTTTCAGGGCTCCACAGGTGACCTCTATGGGATTTCACAAGCCTCCACCCACAAAGCCATCAATGAGGTCATGGATGCCAACGTCGCAAGGGCACACAACTTTGTGCATTTCACCCGGGACCAGGAAAACCAGAATGCAAGAACAATTGGATTTGCCCAGATCTCGGATTTCCCACAGGTGAAGGGTGCCATCGACTGCACTCATGTGGCGCTCAGACCTTCATCGTAACAAGCGGTGAACGACGTCAATTGCAAGGGCTTCAATTCGCTGAATGTGCAGCTGGTGTGCAACCACTACAAACACATCCTGCAGGTCTGCGCACAGTTTCCAAGGTGTGTGCATGTCACATACATTCTCAGTCAGTCACAGATCCCTAACCAAGGTGCACAGAGGCTGCAGTGATGGCTCCTCAGGGACAAGGGCTACCTGCAGAGGCCGTGGCTGATGATGACCATGTGGCAGCGTCAGACAGCTTGCAACATGGTGGAGCAAACCACCAGGATGCTGAAGTTGAAGTTCCTGTGCCTGGACTGTTCTGGTGGAGCCCTGCAATATAGTCCACAGAGGGTGTCACGCATAATCGTCATCTGATGCACTCTTTACAACCTGGCGGTGTAACAGGGACAGAAGCTGGCTGAGGAGCAGATGGAAGAGCTGGAGGCCTGCTCCAATGAGGGTGGGTGGTCCTTGAAGGTGACGATAATGGTGATGAGGCCTCGCACTAGCCAGACAAGGCAGGGGCACTTGGGAGGCCCTCATAGCTGCTAGATTTGTGAAGGATGATGACAACATGCAGTGAGGAGACCCCAAAGATCCTCACATTACATCTGTGAATGTTTGACTGTAGTCTGGCTTATGGCAGCACACATACTCTCTGTGATAATGTTGCTGTCATGGAGATGACGTAGTGGAGGCCCTAATAGTCGCTGAACTCCAAGAGGATGATGATGACATGCAGTGAGGGCACTCCATAGCTCCTCACATAGCCTCTGAAAATGTCTGGCTCCTGTCTGGCCAAGGGCAGCTCACTTGTGCTCTGTGATCAGGGTCATAACATAGAGATGCAGCCGTGAAACTTTAAAAGCACCTGATCCTTTGTTCACCTTCAGCACCTCAGCCCTTCAGGAGCACAGCGTCATTGGACACAGATGCTGAGGAGATGGGGGCCAGCCCCACCTTAAAGGTGCTGAGAGCACACAGAGAGAATGAGAGAACTCTGTGACGCCTACGAAATTCTGGCAGCAATGACAAGCACCATCGAGTTGCAGTAACCTGTCCAGGGAGTGTGAGGCCAGAGCATCACTTTGGTCTGAAGGCTGCACAATGTACAAGGAAGAGGCCTTGGACTGAGACACCTGCCTTTATCTTGTGCAGGAACCAAGGTTTCACATCTGAGTGACACAGACACTGCTCATCAGAACAAGGAGCCATTGACAGGGAGACATTCTTGGGAGTTTATTCACAATACTGAATATTATGT
This sequence comes from Cetorhinus maximus, assembly GCF_964194155.1. Classification (NCBI taxonomy): domain Eukaryota; kingdom Metazoa; phylum Chordata; class Chondrichthyes; order Lamniformes; family Cetorhinidae; genus Cetorhinus; species Cetorhinus maximus. The sequence goes on from NC_135888.1 coordinate 74,537,407, forward strand.
ACAAGTGATTAACACCAATGCCCAGGTTGTGCAACTTCATAGCACCCTTGCCTTTGAATCAGAGGGTTGTGGGTTCATGTCCCACTCCTGGAAAACCAAGAACTGTGATTGTACTCGAAAGAAATTGCAATCTGTGACTGTTGGTAACTCGAAAGAGTATCCCTTTGGAGGTGTCAGCTGTGGCTCAGTTCATAGCACCCTTGCCTTTGAATCAGAGGGTTGTGGGTTCATGTCCCACTCTTGGAAACCAAGAACTGTGAATGTACTCGAAAAGAGTTACATTTTTTAATCTTGTTAACCCTGTTGTTACGTCTTGGTGCTCCCCAGACATCCACAATGGAGGTGGATGCAGCCTGCTGACTGTGATGACTTTGGTGATCATCCTCTGGAAGGCCGACACCTGAAGGGCCCTGACCTGCTTTCAGGGCTCCTGCTGTGTGACAGTGGCACCCTCCTTGGCCTTTGGAGCTGGATCTGCTGGGACACAGGAAGAGGTGATTCGGGTGTGCCGGACTCTCCCGGAGTCACCTGGGTTGATGGCGTCGGTGTGTGCACCTGTTGACCCTCCTCCCTTTGGGTGCCCAACAGCCCCTGGCTGACTCCTTGAGGAGAAGGGGAAGCTGGAGTGAGATCGAAATGTTTTGTACCCCTCTTGCGTACACACTGTTGGCGTCAGCGATGTAGTTCAGCCCGCGCAGCAGTGCAGGACCGGCGTCCTGGGCCAAGGTCTCCATGGTGGCCACCATTCTACAAGTGTGGACGTCGCATTGTTGGCATGCTGATGCTATCACCTCAGCCTGAAGGTGGACAGACTCTTCCATCATACCTTGCAATCTGAGGAGTGCAGCAGATATCCCTTCCTGATGATCCTGAGCTTACCTTTGTAGCGCTAGCAACTGAGGTATAACCGAATCCAGAGGCTCGTTATCTGACTTTGACTCAGCAGATTTCTGGCCTCCAGCAGTCCTCCGTGTGTTGGACATCTCAGAAGCCCCTGCCACTGCCTGCTGTGGATCAGAAGGTGCGATGTTGTCAGGAAGATATAATAATATACATAATGTTAATGGAATTTATTGTAAAATAGAGTCTGTGTCTATGGACAGAATCTTCAGGTCGGCAAGTGGGGCCCGCCCCTGCTTGACGACGCATAAAATTACGCACGGTGACTTCGGGCGTGTGTCCTGATGTCACCGCGCGTCATTCAGACCGGCAGGTGCACACCGGAGTCGGCTGCGTGCCTGCCAAGCTGTCAAAGGCCTGCTAAGGCCATTTAAATATCAATTAAAATACTTAACTTAGCTGCCCGTCCAACCTTAAGGTTGGCGGGCAGGCAAAGACCCAGGCGGCCTTTGTATTTATCATGAAACCTCATCCACGGGCGGGATGAGGTTTCATGAAGGTTTTTAAAGTTTAATAAAAATTTTCAATAACAATCATTGACATGTTCCAGCTCATGTCAAATGAGGGGACATGCCTGAATAATTTTTTTGTCTTTATTAAAATTTTTATAAATCAAACTAATCTGCCTAAGGCAGCTCTGTGCCTCAGGGAGATTCCTGCGCTCTTTTGTGCGCATGTGCGAAAGAGCGCAGGCCCCAACTCAGCCTCCTCCCACCGCCCGGAAAGAGAGAGCTCAGCGCTTCTGGTGCGTGTCACGCTGAGTGGGCCTTAATTGGCCCGCTCACATAAAATGGCGACGCACAGTCGACTGCGGCCGGCGATTAGCTGCGTGCCCGTCTGCGCCTGCTCCCGCCCAACCCCCCAATGGGGAGGAAATTCTCCCCTATGTGTTTAAATGTATGTTTATGTGTGTGTGAGACTTAATTAAATTAGAGGCACCTAGTCTAGGTGCTTTGATGTAAGAAGGGAAGTTACGTTTGAAATGTTAATTAGGTAAACATGGGGAAGTTTTAGAATTGAAGTATAAACAGGGCAATTTACATTTTTAAATCAACTAGTGTGGCTTCAATTCAAAAGTGGGGGTGTAATATATACCTCGCCAGCAGAAGTAGTAAGAAATAGTGTGTTTATTTCATTTTCCCAAAGCTTACTGGTAAGATTTAATGCTATGAGAAATTTTTGTTATCGGGAAGGTAAAGTCCAAAGATATAGTGAAACAATGGGTATTTGCATTCAAGGGGGAAAATATTTATAAAGGAGCAAAGACTGTGTGTAAGGAAGGTAGTTTAAGATTCAACAATAATGTCCATTTTTAGCCTGTATGTACCAAACTGCTGCCTTCAGGGACTGAAGTCAAAAGAACTCACTTTGAATTCGACTGTTCAGGGTATTGTTTACTTTGCCTGGGTCTTTTAAAAACATGTGTCTTACTTTTGCCTTAACAAAAGTGTAACCGGGAGTCAGACTAAATAGGCGATTTAGAAGTTATCATAGTAGTATTTGTAGGTCTATTTATGCATTTAAAGTCATGTCTTCTATTAATAAATGTTTAACCTATTTCTGTAAAAACCTAGAAGACTTTGTGTTCTTATTACTACTGAATTCAAGGCACGTATCTCAAAATTTATACAAATTGCAAAACAAGTTGTGGCAGTTGTTTCAGCATTTACCGTCGGCTGTGCTAGAACAAAGTGCTCACCAGATTGTGATCGTGAGGCTACTCTAAAGCTCGGTTCCACCGAGGTGTGTGTCTCTGCGCTGGTGGAGGGTGTGGGTGAGCGCTGTGATGCGTCTTCAATGAGGGTGCCTTAGGTTTCTCTTCAGAGGTTTCTTCAGGGCTTGGACTCTGTCTGCTGTTTCCAAGGTGTACCTGAGAAAGCAAGGAGAGATAATTAGTGCATGGCAGTGGCCTGTGAAACAGGACACATCACTCATGGTATGGTTATCTGATGGATGTTGCTCTGCTGGATACTCACTTGGTAGAGCACCACTGGCCTCACCATCAGCACAGGAACATTCCAGATCCTCTCCAGCCACCTGGATGGCTCTGTTTTCAAAGTCCATGAGGACTTTGATTTCGGGCATTCCGCCATCGGTCTGCGACCTGTCCCTCTTGTGTGCCTGCATGAATAGAGATGGAGAGAGTGTAATCAGGAAGCCTGCCAGGCAAGATGATAAGTATGCCTGGCCTGTATAGGTGGTGAGTGGTCCCATGGGTGGGATGAGGACAATGATGTTGTGTGTGAGACAGTGAACCGTGATGTCCCTTGAGCTGGCAGTGAGTGAGATCCCTATGGATGTGGGATGGGTTGGAGAGCATGTGAGCCGAGAGCAATGAGAAGAATGATTTACCCTGGCAGAAAGGAGATCATCATTCATCCTCTTGCGGCACTGGGTGGCTATCCTCTTTTGAAGGCCATTGGTGCTGACCACCACTGTCACTGCCTCCCAAGCTGGATTAGTAATGTTGCTACCCATCCTGCGGCCAGAGCGTGGGTAGAGGGTATCACAATCTGCCTCCGACTGCGTCCAAAAGGCATTTGAGGAACGTGTCATTAAACTCAGGGGCTGCAATCTTTTTGCCTTTTGGTGCCATGTCTTCCATGTAGCAGTTGTGGGCTGGAAGCACTGAGCGGTGTGTTCATGGCTGCACTTTAAATATGGTGCCCATAGTGATGAAACGGTGAGGCGATGGCTTGGCAGGCAAATGAGAGCCCGCCCGCCATGGAAGTGGCGCTTTTCCCAGGAATGCATAATTAATACAGCAGGATTGGGGCAATACAGTGTGAGAAGCAACCCCTGCGGCCAGTGGTTGAGACATCATTTTTCCCACCCGTTACCATACTTAGTGGCTATCTGGGATGATTCCGCCCAATAAAACAAAAACAAAAAAGCCCTCTAGCCCTTATTCCTCACACCCACTCCAAACTCCCTTTGTCCCCATCCATGCCACCTTATCCTACCCCATGCCTCCACCCGCCACCTCATAGCCCCTTATACCCTCCATGCCAACCTAGAGCCCTCTACCCCACCCCATGTTCTCTCATACCCTCCATGCCAACTTATGTCCCTCTACCCACTCCATGTCCCTTTATAACCCCTCCGCTAACTTAATGCCAACCCATGTTCTGAAGTTCTAAGTATCTATTACAGACTTCACCATTACAGACTTCGTTGATAAAAACCCACTCACTACACTTAAATCCTTTCAAGTACTTAATCCCTCATAAAACATAAATTTGTATTCATAGCCCCACATAAAAGATTGGGTGCAGCCAATCAAACTGTGAACTTACAAGCTCCCAAATGTGATAATAATAAATTGTAGAATCAGTCATGCAGCAATAATCTTATAATGATAACCCTCAGGCTTATGTCAACAGATAGCTCCTGAAATTGATTTTTTTCAACTGCAGAGTACTTTTTTTAAAAATAAAGAGATTGGGGATTTAAGTGCCTTGACAGCTTGACATTTCCACTGAGTTCATTTTTACACACATTTATGTCTATTTTTAACAATCCTAAAGGGCATCTGGACCTCTCCCAAAGGGTTACCTGGACTTCTCCAAATAACTGAAGCAGTTTTAGACCTTTTGCTCAAATGTCTAAAGCCCATGAGTCATGTTTTAGACATCCCACTAATGAAAATTGGATCTGTTTGAAGGCAGCTGCACTTTAACATTTGCAGCTGCCTCCATGAATCCTGGGTGTGCAAACTATGCCCCACTCCCATTCCACCCCCCCAACCCTCCCCCCCCCCCCCCCACCCCCCACAGTGAAAATACCAGTTTGGGACCTCCAAAGCAGGGCTCCAATGCCACTTTGGCTATGGCACAGAGCACTTCTGACCCCACCAATATTCGGCCCTTATGGTCTTTGAATGACAATTTAAATATCAGGGGAAACCAGGAATAACAAAACAAATACTTAAAATTTTCAGATCACTTGTCTATCAAGCTTTTTGACTGTGCATAATTAGTCAGAAATTCTTCTTAACAGATTTTAAACATGGCAGGGAGTTTATTTATATACCATCACTGCCATAATCTTTGCTTTATTTTGGAATGTACATTGAAATTTTATGATGGTGGAAGATTAAAGCAATAATAAATTCCCATTCCTTGGCTGTGCAATTCATCCTTTCTAAGCAGATGAAGTAGAGATTTCCCCATTTTACCAGCTGCACCAAACTAATGGCTTTGGGTTACTAAACAATGTGTTCATAGCAACTGGTTATTAATATACATTGCGTCATTCATTTGTACTGATGCAGTCAGGACTAATCATAGTCAGTAATTAGCACCAGCAGGCACAATGCTACATGATGAGGGCACCAAATATGAAACTAGCTCTTTATATTCATGTTACATAAAGCTACCTGTTTTGCTTTAAAAATGCATACTGGTGATGCACACCAGGGAAAAAAGGCATTTATATGGCACCTTTTAATCCTCAGGCCATCCAAATGTACTTCACAGCTAACAGATTCTTCAGCTTCTTCTAACAAAATGCAGCAGCAAATCTGTGCACAACAGGGTCACCCAGAGCAATGAGATTGGCGATAAGTAACCTATCTTTGTGGTGTTGGTCAAGGAGTAAATGCTAGTCAAGGTGCTGGGAGAACCCCCCTGTTACTCTTTGAACACTACTGTCTGTTCATTCATGCCCAACAGAAAGGCTAGTCATTTAATGTCTAATTTGAAAGATTGCAACTCCCAAAAATGCAGAACTCCCTCAGCACCACATTGAAATGTTAGCTCGAGCCTCTGGTAGGAGGGCTCGAATCCATAACCTCTGTCACAGAGATGAGAGTGTTAACATAGTTCCAAGGCTGGCAGTTAAGACTGTGGGTTAATTTTATGTCTGAATTAATTAAGATAAATGCAAAATTCAATAATCACTGTTGCATAAGGGAATGGGGTGGATATGGAAAACGCACAGTGTCAGCCAGCCAGAGTGAACTAGCAGAGGAAATGATCTCTGTATTAGAACATAGGCCAGAGGACCAATCAAAATTGGACCTCAGGCCTCATTTAAATTAAACTGGTGAGCTGTGAGCCCTTGCTGCATGTCCCCAGGTAGCTCACTGGTGAAACAGGAGGTGAATGTCGGTCCGCTACAATGCCAGCAGCAGACCTCAGGGAGGTCCAATAGGGCAGGGATCATTGGAGGCAGTTAGAATGGGGGCTATGACCTACAAATAGCCTTTGAGAGAGCTGCAGAGCCAGGAAAAACAAGATTGCTCCTCTGGGTTAACAGAACAGTTTCTTTTTAAGAAAGGGTATTTTAGTGGCCTACCTCATTTTGATGTCAGCCTAAGCAATCCAAGAAAACCCAGTTCAAAAAGGCTCCTTTAATGTGTTTAAGGCCCCTAATTTGCAAACTCAAGAGGTCCTTATACTTATTTTAGGTGTGGTCCTGAGTTGTCTGAAATATGGGCCCCATTAATTTAGGAGTTTGACCCACACCATCACAGATTGGGCAATGGCCGTACCATTGCTGGGTTGCATGTTTTGCAACCTTTTTCCATTAATAACAGTCTGGGCATACCAATTTCTATTCCCATAATAACTTTTTTCTCCATAAGGAAGATGCTAGTGATCAACTAATGAGACATGATTTCAATTATGTAAATTACATTTATTGATGAAACATTAAAACATTTCACTGACAGGCACAATATTCCAATCATGAATTAAAAGGAATTTTAATTACTTTTCCCGTAATTATACAAATCTGCTATTTTTTTGCAACTATGTCTGGGAAAAAAAATCACATGGTGAGACAGTACTAACGATATCATTACGACTGACACTAATCAGCTGAAAATTGCTCAAAGAGTATCTAAAAATATATCCCATGTCGCAGTATTCTAAAAGAGAAAATTACTTATATGAGGGGAGACATAAGGTTGGGATTTTCTGGCCAGGCCCTCCACCAGGATCCTCCGGCCCTGTCATAAGCCAATGGACTTTTGGCTGGTCCACTGCATCCCCCACAGCGGCTCCCACCATGGCGGGGCCAGAAAATCCCAACCATAGCATTTTCACACCCTCCAGCATTTTCAATGGGAATTATCTCAGAGGTGGACACCTGCAGCCTTTTTGGCCCGGTCCCACAATAAGTCATCTGGAGTGTTTCGGAAGGGCCGCATGTAAGGCCAGGACCTGAATGTTCTTGGACCATGGCTTGTGTTGGGGATTCCGTGAGCATTTGTCCCCACAGCAGCAACTTGTCATTATATCACATCTTTAGCGTGGTTAAACACTGCCAGACATATGATCATTATAAATAGGCGCAGGTGTAGGCCATTCGGCCCATTGAGCCTGCTCCTCCATTCAATAAGATCATGGCTGATCGGATTGTAGCCTTAACTCCACTTTCCTGCCTGGTCCCCCATAACCTTCGACAGCCCTTGTAGATCAAAGATCTGTCTAGTTCAGCCTTGAATATATTCAATGACCCAGCATCCACTGCTCTCTGGGGAAGAGAATTCCAAAGATGAATAGCCTTCTGAGAGTAGAAATTCCTCCTCATTGCCATCTTAAACAGGAGGCCCCTTATTTTTAAACTGTGCCCCCAGTTCTAGATTCCCACACGAGGAGAACAGCACTTTCAGCATCTACCCTTATATGTTTCAATAAGATCACTTCTCATTCTTCTAAACTCCAATGAGTATAGATCCAATAGGTCCTCATAAGCCAACCCCTTCATCCCAGGAATCAGCCTAATGAACCTTCTCTGAACTTCTTTCCATACATGTATACCCCTCCTTAAGTAAGGAGACCAAAAATGTACATAATACTCTAGGTGTGGTCTCACAAATGTGCTGCACTGTTGCAGCACGAATTCACTACTTTTATACTCCAACCCTCTTGCAATAAAAGGTCAACATTCCTAGCCTTCCTAATTACTTTTTGTACCTGCATGCTAACCTATTGTGATTCATGTACCAGGCCACACAGATCACCCTGCACTGCAAAATGCTGCTGTCTCTCTCCATTTAAATAGTATTCTACTTTTCTATTATTCCTGCCAAAGTGGACAACCTCATATTTTCCCATATTATACACCATATGCCAAATTTTTGCCCACCTACTTAACCTACCTATATCCCTTTGCAGACTCTTTGGGCTGGATTTTTACACTCGAGGCAGATACTGCAAATTGGGGAATTTCCCAGCTCACAACATCCACCTTGGGTAAAAGTGACCCACCAAACCTGATTTTCATACCATGGGAAGAGAGCAGCTGTGGGATGGAGTCAGACCTGCTGCCCCCGAATGCAGGTCAAAGGCGGCCGCAGGGCTGCCAAGTGCCTTTTGTAAAACCCACCTCAGTTCTCTGGGGCTTAGTTCCAGTTATCTTTGTTAAATGTTACACCCTCTAGCTATCAACCCTCACACCCTATCAAACCCCCCAACCACTCGCCATGCCCCCATCGTGCTAACTTATCTCACCCAGCTCGTGGCCCCCACCCACCCCCATGGTCCCTTATAGCAGCCATGCCATATTAAAGTAAACCCATGTCAAAACCTCCACCCACTACCTTCTGGCCTTACATCCTTCATACCAACTCACCTAGTATCCACCATGGGCAGATCTCAAGAGCAATGTTGAGATGCAACAAAATAAAAGGTCTAAATATCTATTATAGCATTTACTATTGTAATAAAGAAATGCTCCCATTCCTCAGGGCCCATTCAAAATTTTAAAAGAATTTCAAATACTTAATCCCTTATAAAAACAAATAGACTTGTATTCATAACCTCACATCAAAGATAAGTAATCCTTTAATACCACCTTTGAGCTGTCAGTCAAACTGTGAACTTATAACTTCCCTGCTGGGAAAATTGTAGGTTCTGGGAATCAGCCAATTATTAATGAAAAAATGATAGCCCTTGGGATAATATCCATAAACAACTTTTGAAACTGATAGAACAGATTTTTTTCAACTCCCACTGCTGCAGGCAGGCTTTTTTTCTTTTAATTTTTAAAGGGCTGGGCACTTAAATAGTTTCACAGCTTGAGTGTTTTTACCCTTCCTGAAACTGGCCCTGCTGAGTCCAGGTTTCCCTCATGTGTGAATCACACCCTGTCCTTCCCTTACTGGTGTAAATGAGATATATTGGAAATAGACGGCAGGACATGTGGATCTGGGTTCCACCCACCATTTTTAAAGGTCCAGGAATCCCCACAGCTCCACGAAAATCTGGCACTTTGTATCTTCCTCGCAATTTGCTCACTAACCTATCTTCGTATTGTCAGCAAATTTGGCCACAATACAGTCAGTCCTTTCACCCAAGTCATTACTATAGATCATAAATAGCTGATTCACCAGCCCCGATCCCTGCGGCATTCCACTAGTTACAGTTTGCCAACCTGAAAATGATCCATTTACATGGTTCCTGTTAGTTAGTCAATCCTTTATTCATGCTGATACATCACCTCAACACCATAAGGTTTTATTGTGGCACCTTGTTGAATACCTTTTGGAAATCCAAATACACTACATCTACGGGTTTCCCTTTATCTACCTTTCTTTTTAAATGCTTAAAGAACTCTAATACATTTATCACACATGATTTCCCTTTCACAAGCCATGTTGACTCTGCCTGATTGTATTATAATTTTCTAAATGTACTGCTACTATCTCCTTAATAATAGGTTCTAGCAAGGATGTTTCACAGGAATGTTGTTGAACAGAAGACACTGAGTCACTTAAGGAGATATTAGAACAGATGATCAGATGCTTTTTTCTAGAGGTAAATTTTAAGGAATGTCTTAAAAGATGGAAACTGAGTTGTCAGAGAGATGAAGAGGGTTAGCGATTGAATTCCAGAGCTTAGGGCCTAGGTAGCTGAAGGCACAGCCACTAATAGTGGAGTGACTGAAATAGGGGATGAGCAAGGGGACATAAATGGAAGAGTGCATAAATCTCCGAGGGTTTAGAAAGACAGGAAATGTCAAGGCCGTGGAAGGATTTGAAAATAAAGATAAGAATTTTAATATTGAGGCATTGCTGGACCATCAGCCAATGTGGGTCAGCAAGCAAAGAGGTGATGGGTGATTGGGACTTGGGACAGAATTTAATGTTGGTGATAGGGACCTGCCCATTGGTTGGAAAGCTGCTGGGAACCCTGCGTTGTTTTTCTTCGACACTATTCTAAGGCAATCAGGCAACTACCTGGGCAGCATCGGGTTTTCAGTCGAATTAAACACTGAGCAGGGTGGAAAGCCCACCCCCCACAGCTGCCAGCCAGCTCTCCAGTACTGGGACTGCCACAGAGAGTGGTGGCCACTGCCAGTACTACACTCAGGCCTTCAGTGGGTATTGTCAATAGATCCCTGGAGAGAGATGAATGCGGGTAGGATTGGGGTAATGGAGGTAGTGGGTTACCAGGTGGTGGGCTGAGGAGGTGGAGGTATTGGACTGAAGAGGGGTTTCAAAAGCAAAGGTAGATGGGGTGGCTTTTTGTGGGCCCTCCTTTCCGATGAAGGATCCATTGATTGGTCACAGAGTGCCTGAGAACTAGGGACCCCACCCCCCCACTCTCTCCCCACCCCCCTCCCCACTAGGCCACAGGCAAGCAAGCAAGGTTTGCTAGGCAGCCTTCCTGGATCGCGAGTTCCTCACCTGCCACTGGTTAATTACCAGTGAAGTTAGGATAAAACCCTTAAGGCCTCATTAGCCTTCAGGTGGTAAGGTTGCCCTCCAGCCTTCCCACCCACAGCTTGATTAGGGGGCAGTTGGGAAGTAGTTAGGGTCTCAATTCCACACCCACCTGCCTTACCAACAGCACCCCCACCTCCAAACTTGCCTCCAGCGAGTCATTCAATTCTGCCCTTGGTTTGAGTTAGGGTATGACCAGCAGAGTTCAAGTTTAGGTAAGGTGGTGGATGGGAGGTCAGCCAAGAGAGCATTGAATAGGCAAGTCTAGAGGTAATAAAGACATAGATGAGTGATTGGACACACGAGCTGAGTTGGGGCAGATTCAGGGGATGTTATGGAGGTGGAAGTAAGCACTCTTTGTAATGGAGCTGATATATGGTTTTAAATTCTTCTCAGGGTCAAGTACGATATGAAGGTTCAAACAGCTTAGTTCAGTTTCAGACACTTGCCAGGAACAGGGAGTTGACAATGTCCTCAGCCACCAATATTCTGTTGAAGGAAAGTTCTGCCCATCCATTACTGGATGTTGGAGAAGCAGTGGTGGGGAAACTTTTAGAAACAATTATTCAGGATAGAATTAATAGTCACATGGAAAAATGTGGATTGAATTCGAAGAGTCAGCATTGATTTGTGAAAGGAAAATCATGTCTAACTAACTTGCTGGAGTTTTTTGAAGAGGTAACAGAGATGGTTGATGAGGGAAAGGCCGTTGATGTGGTGTGCATGGACTTCTAAAAGGATTTCAATAGAGTGCCACACAACAGACTTGTGAGGAAAGTTATAGGTCATGGGATATGTGTGACAGTAGCAACATGGATACAAAATTGGAAACAGAGAGTAATGGTTAATGGGTATTTTTCGGGCTGGAAGAAGGTTTGTAGTGGAGTTCCCCAGGATATTGGGACCCTTGCTTTTCCTGATATATAATAATGACCTAAATCTTGGTGTGCAGGGGACAACTTCAATGAATGCGGATGACACAAAACTTGGGAGAATTGTAAACAGTGAGGAGCACAGTGTAGAACTTCAAAAGGACATTGACACATTGGTGGAGTGGGCAGATAGGTGGCAGATGATGTTCAATACGGAAAAGTATGAGATGATGCACGTTGGTACAAAGAACATAGAGAGACAGAGGGTGTGCAGGAGCAGAGAGACATGGGTGTATATGTATATATGCAGGAAAGGTAGAGAGAGCTGTTTCTAAAGCATACAGTATTCTAGGCTTCATTAATAGGGGCATAGAGTATAAGAGCAGGGAGGTTTTGGTGAACTTATATAAGACACTGGTTATACCTCAGCTGGAGTATTATGTACAATTCTGGGCACCACATTATAGGAAGGATGTGAACGCACTGGAGAGAGTGCAGAAGAGGTTTATGAGAATGGTTCCAGGGATGAAACACTTCAGTCATGAGGAAAGATTGGAGACATTGGGATTGTTTTCCTTGGAGAGGAGAAGGCTAAGAGAGACTTGATAGAAGTTTTCAAAATCATGAGGTGTCTGGACAGAGTAGATATGGAGAAACTGTTCCTGCTCGTAAATGGATCAAGAACCAGACAGCCAGTTTTAAAGTGATTTTGCAAAAGAAGCAAATGCGAGGTGGAACTTTGCAGCAGGTCAAGGACAAACATATGGGCATCCTTTTTCCGCAACTACATAACCACCCCCCTACCCCAGCAGGCAAATCTGTCACTTCTTTCTATATTGTGCTTTCACAGAGCGCTGACTCTTGTTCTGCAATTAAGGCATTCTGTTATCTTACCACGAACATGCCACTAACAGCATGTTCTTTAGTCTTTAACACTACCATTAACACTCCATTTGTCTTGAGTCCATGACATCTTTGTCAATCTCTCCTGAGCTCCCACCTACCCTGACCTATTTTGCTCCACCTGTTCCACCCCCTCTTAAACAGTTTAAAACCCATCACATTTCTACTTCTCTTTAGCTCTGAAGAATAGCCATGTGGACTTGAACCGTTAATTCTGTCTCTCTTTTCACGGAAGCTGTCAGACCTGTTGAGTTTTTCCAGAATTTTCTGTTTTTATTTCAGATTTCCAACATCCACGCTATTTTGCTTTTATCTTAAAGTTTAGTTACAATTTGACATAGGGCAGGATTTTATACCCTACAGGCGGGCGCGCGCCCGAGCCGATTGGTCATAAAATAGTGTGCGATGATGCCTTGCAAGTGTCCCCATGTCATTGAGGAATCGCGCGATATTTCGGTCAGTGGGCACGCGCGAGAGTCAGCAGCTCGTCTTCCAATAATTAAGAGGCCTATTAAGGCCCTTAATCAATTAACTTAATCCTATTTTTCACTGCCCGTCCAACCTTATGGTTGGCGGGCGGGCAAATCAGCTAGGCGGCCTTTTGATTTTTTAGCAAACCTCACCCATGGGCAGGATGAGGTTTCCACAGTAAATGAAAAATAAATCTAAATTATTGGGCAGAACTTTTATCCTGTTGATGGTATTGTGGGTGAGTCCCATGCCGGGACAATTTTTTCAGATTTTAAAAACCTTTATTTTTAATTTTAAAATTGTCCAGCCTTTAGGGAGCTAACATTGCGCGCTCCACCACGCATGCGCAGGCTTCTGTGCTCGCACTCCTCCCGCTCCCATCCCAGTCATGTTGAGGTTTTCAGCCTGCGTTTCACACTGGCTGGCTGTTGATTGGCCAGCCAACGTGAAATCGCAGTCAGGGGCCGACGGTGGGCAGTGGTCCGTTTCCTGGCCGTTCCCGGGCCTGCCCACCATGCCCGCCTGACAACCTGAATATCCTGCCCATAATGACTTAGAGAACATGAGTGGATACTGAAGGGTGCATCTCCCAGGTGCACTGGACCCCTTGAACTTTATTGATCACATCTGGGGATCAGAGGGGAATTTCCCAGGCTTATTTAGTCTAATTATTTTTTTTAGCTTCTCCCAGATCATGATTGCTCTTGAAGGTAGCACCAGAGACCCATGTTGTCATGCTGATACACATGAGCAAAGTACAGGCAAACCAGCTAGACATACAGGCTTGGGATTGGAAAGACCTTACCCCCGGATTTTAATGGAATTCCTCAACTCCAAAGTCAGAACTCAAAATAAATTAGTATTATGTTCTTATTTTACTTGTTTATCTTTTGCTTTCCCATTTATTTATTTTTCACGCTAATCCTCTGTATTACATTTATTTCACTCCCTCATTTTTATTATATCCTTTTCTAGTTTCTTCTTAACAGTTTCTTTTAAAATCTGTTTCCTCCCTTCCTAGTTGCAATTTGCCCTTTTGTTGTCTCATGAAAAATTCCAAAATAGCTTTAGAAAGAACATAGCTAATCACTTCAATGTTCGTCCTCTAAATATGGATAGCATCTTTGTGACCATGGTAGAGGACAAACGGTTTTCATTGTTTGGCAATAAATTAAAACATGGCATCTTGGTAATTTTTCACAGGAAAGTACACTGCTATAAATTAATGCATTGTGAAGCTTTTGGAATGACCACTATGTGAAATACCATCACTGGTGCGTGAATAGATTCAATCACTCCACTATCAGCACTGACTGTCCTGAACTTTAAGCAACCTTAGGAAATAGACTGATTCCAGGGCCTTTATATTTTCTTAATCATTCCTGGGACATGAGTGTCAATAGCAAGGCCAAATTTATTGCCCATCCCTAACTGCGCTTGAGAAGGTGGTGGTGAGCCATCTTCTGAAATGGCTACAGTCCATGTGGTGTAAGTACACCCAAAATGCTGGTAGGGAGAGAGTTTCATGTTTTTGACCCAGCAACAGCGATATAGTTTCAAGTCAGGGTGGTACGTGTCTTGAAGGGGAAGTTGCATCTGGTGGTGCTGCCATGCTGCTGCTGCACTTGTCCTTCTAGGGATTGAACTTGTGGGTTTGAAAGGTGCTGTTGAAGGAAGCTTGGTGAGTTTCTGTGGTGCCCCTTGTAGATGGTGCACATTGCATCCACTCTGTACCAGTGGTACAGGGAGTGAATGTTTAAGGTAGTAAATAGGATGCTGATCAAGCAGGCTGTTTTGTCCTTGATGACTTTGAATCTCTTGAGTGTTGGAGTTGCACTTAGCTGAGCAAGTAGAGAGTATTCAATCACGCTCCTGACTTGTGCCTTGTAGATAGTGCAAAGGTTTGATAAGTCAGGACGTGAGTTACTCACCACAGAATTCCCAGCCTCTGAACTGCTCTTGTAGACATAGTGTTTATATGTCTAGTACAGTTCAGTTTCTGGTCAATGGTATCCCACGGGCTGTTGATTGTGAGAGATTCAGTGATGATAATGCCGATGAACGCCATGGGGAGATTGTTTGATTCTCTCTTGTTGAAGATGATCATTTGCCTGACACTTGTATGGTGTAAATGTTTCTGACATCTGTAAGTCAGGGGGAAGAAGTGGCATAGTGGTATTGTCACTGGACTATTAATCCAGAGACCCAGGGTAATGCTCTGAAATTTGAATTCAATATAGTCTGGAATTAAAAGTCTAATGATGACCATGATACCATTGTTGTTTGTTGTAAAAAACTGGTTCACTAATGTCCTTTAGGGATTGAAATCTGCCGTCCTTACCTGGTCTGGCCTACCTGTGACTCCAGGCCCACAGCAATGTGGTTGTCTCTTAAATGCCCTTTGAGATGGCCTTGCAAGCCACTCAGTTGTATCAAACAGCTAAAAAGTCTAAAAGGAATGAAACTGGATGGACCACCCGGTTTTGACCTAGGCATCAGAAACGACAACAGCAAATTTAACCGTGTTGCCCCTGCAAAGTCCTCCTCACTAGCATCTGGGGGCTTGTGCCAAAATTGGGAGAGCTGTCTCACAGGCTGGTCAGACAACACCCTGGCATAGTCACCCTCACGGAATCATACCTTACAGATAATGTCCCAGACACCACCATCACCATCCCTGGGTATGTCCTGTCCCACTGGCAGGACTGACCCAGCAGAGGTAGTGGCACAGTGATATACAGTTGGGAGGAAGTTGCCCTGGGAGTCCTTAACATCAACTCTGGACCCCATGATGTCTCGTGGCATCAGGCTAAACATGGGCAAGGAAACCTCCTGCTGATTACCACCTACCACCCTCCACCCCTCAGCTGATGAATCAGTGTTCCTCCATGTTGAACACCACTTGGAGGAAGCACTTAGGGTAGCAAGGGTGCAGAATTGACTCTGGGTGGGGGACTTCAATATCCAGCACCATGTGCGGCTTGGTAGGAACAAGAATGACCAAGCTGGCCGAATCCTAAATGACATAACTGCCAGGCGGGTCTGTGGCAGCTAGTGAGGGAATCAACAAGAGAGAAAATCATACTTGACCTCATCCTCACCGATTTGCCTGCTGCAGATGCATCTGTCCATGACCGTGTCAATAGGAGTGACACCGCACTGTCATTGTGGAGACATTGGGAATACCCTCCATCGTGTTGTGTGGCACCACCATGGTGCTAAATGGGATAGAATTCAAGCAGGTCTAGCAACTCAAAACTGGGCATCCATGAGGCACTGTTGGCCATCAGCAGCAACAGAATTGTACTCGAACACAATCTGTAACCTTATAGCCCAGCATATCCCCCACTCTACCATCCCATCAAGCCAGGTTCAATGAAGAGTGCAGGGGGGCATGCCAGGAGCAGCACTAGGCATACCTAAAAATGAGGTATCAACCTGGTGAAGTTATAACACAGGACAACTTGCATGCCAAACAGCATAAGCAGCAAGTGATAGACAGAGCTAAGTGATCCCTCAAACAACGGATTAGATCTAAGCTCTGTATACCACGGTGCCGCCACCTCTGCTGGGTCTGTCCTGCTGGTGAGACAGGACATACACTGGGTTGGTGATGGTGATGTCTGGGACATTATCTGTAAGATATGATTCCGCGAGGATGACTATGTCAGGCTGTTGCTTGGCTAGTCTGTGAGACAGTTCTCCCAATTTTGGCACTAGCACCCAGATGTTAGTAAGGAGGACTTTGCATGGTCGACTGGGCTGAGTTTGCTGTTGTCGTTGCTGGTGCCTAGGTTGACAATGGGTGGTCCGTCTTGTTTTGTTCCTTTTTGTAGCGGTTTGATACAACTGAGTGGCTTGCTAGGCCTTTTCAGAGGGCATTTAAGAGTCATCCACATTGCTCTGGAGTCACATGTAGGCCAGACCAGGTAAGAATGGCAGAATCCCTTCCCTAAAGGACATTAGTGAACCAGATGGGTTTTTACAGCAATTGACAATGGTTTCATGGTCATCATTAGACTTTTAATTCCAGGTTTTGTTTTTATTGAATTCAAATTCCACCATCTGCCATGATAGCATTCGAACCCTGTCCCCTGGGCATTACTCTGAGTTCCTGAAATACTGGTCCAGCAATAATATCGCTACACCATCACCTCCCTGTCTTACCCCCCAACCCTTCTCAAGGGCAACTGATGATGGGCAATAAATGCTGGCCCACTGAAGCCCACGTCCCATGAATGAAACAAAAAAGGTGGTGAGGGAACCAACAGAAGGGCAAAGCATACTTGACCTCATCCTCACCAACCTCCCTGCCGCAGATGCATCTGTCCATGACAGTATCAATAGGAGTGATCACCTCACATCCCTTGTGGAGACAAAGACATTAAGGATATCCTCTTTTGTGTTGTGTGGCATGACCACCTTGCTAAGTGGAATAGATTTCGAACAGATCTAGCAACTCAATACTGGGCAACTATGAGGCGCTGTGGGCTATCAGCAGCAGCTGAACTGAACTCAACCTCAATTTGTTACCTCATGACCAGGCATATTCCCCCACTCTACCATTACCACCAAGCCAGGAGACCAATCCTGGTTCAATGAAGAGTGCAGGAGGGCATGACAGAAGCAGCACCAGGCATACCTAAAAATGAGGTGACAATCTGGTGAAGCTTCAACACATGATTACTTGCGTGCCAAACAGCATAAGCAGCAAGCAATAAACAGAGCAAAGTGAATCCACAACCAATGGATCAGACCTAAACTCTGCAGTCCTGCCACATCCAGTCGTGAATGGTGGTAGACAATTAAACAAATCACTGGAGGAAGAGGCTCCACAAATATCCCCAGCCTCAATGATGGGGGAGTCCAGCCCATCAGTGCAAAAAATAAGGCTGAAGCATTTGTAACAATCTTCAGCCAGAAGTGCTGAGTGGATGATCCATCTCGGTCTCCTCCAGAGAACCCCAGTATCACAGATGCCAGTCTTCAGCCAATTTGATTCAATCCATATGATTTCAAGAAGTGGCTGAAGGCATTGGTTACTGCAAAGGCTATGGGCCCTGACAATATTCTGGCCAAAGTACTGAAGACTTGTGCTCCAGAACTTGCCGTGCCCCTAGCCAAGCTGTCCCAGTCCAGCTACAACACTGGTATATACCCAGCAATGTGGAAAATTGCCTAGGTATGTCCTGTACAAAAAGCAGGACAAATTCAACATGGCAAGTTAGCTCCATCAATCAACTCTTAATTATCAGAAGAGTGATGGAAGGGGTCATCAACAGTGCTATCAAGTGACACTTGCTTAGCAATAACCTGCTCACTGACACCCAGTTTGGGTTCCACCAGGGCCACTCAGCTCCTGACCTCATTGAAGCCTTGGTTAACACATGGACAAGAGAGCTGAACTGGCGAGGTGAGGTGAGAGTGACTGCCCTTGCCATCAAGGCCGAGCGAGGCCACTTGACCAAGCATGGCATCAATGAGCCCTAGAACAGTTGGAGTCAATGGGAATCAGGGGGAAAACTCTCCACTGTTTGGAGTCATACCTAGCACAAAAGAAGATGGTTATGGTTGTTGGAGGTCAATCATCTCAGCTTCAGGACATCACTGCTGGAGTTCCTCAGGGTAGTGTCCTAGGCCTAACCATCTTCAGCTGCTTCATCAATGACCTTCCTTCCATCATAGGTCAGAAGTGGGGATGTTCGCTGATGATTGCACAATGTTCAGCACAATTCACAGCTCCTCAGATACTGAAGCAGTCCATGTCCAATGCAGTAAGACCTGGACAATATCCAGGCTTTGGTTGACGAGTGGCTAGTAATATTCAAGCTACACAAGTGCCAGGCAATGACCATCTCCGAAAAGAGTGAATCTAACCATTGTCCCTTGACATTCAATGGCATTACCATCACTGAATCCCCCACTATTAACATCCTCAGGATTACTATAGACCAGAAACTGAACTGGACTAGCCATATAAATACTGTGATCAGAGGCTAGGAATCCTGAGGCAAGTAACTCACCTCCTGACTCCGAAAGCCTGTCCACCACCTACAAGGCACAAGTCAGGCGTGTGATAGAATACTCTCCACTTGCCTGGATAGGTGCAGCTCTAACAACACTTAAGAAGCTTGACACCCTCCAGGACAAAGCAGCCCGCTTGATTGGCACCCCTTCCACAAACATTCACTCCCTCCACCATCAACGCACAGTGACATCAATGTGTATCATCTACAAGATGCATTGTAGGAACTCACTCCTTAGACACCACCTCCCAAGCCCACGACCACTACCATCTAGAATGACAAGGGCAGCAGACAAATGGGAACACCACCACCTGCAAGTTCCCCTCCAAGTTACTCACCATCCTGACTTGTAAATATATCACCATTCCCTCACCAACGCTGGGTCAAAATCCTGGAACTCACTCCCTAACAGCACTGTGGATGTACCTACACTGCATGTACTGCAGCAGCTCAAGAAGGCAGCACACTATTACCCGCTAAAGGGCAATTAGGGATGGGCAATAAATGCTAGCCCAGCCAACGACTCCCATATCCCATGAATGAATAAAAGCAAAGTTGCAGATTTATTTTATTATTGTTAAAATCCCTGCAGCTAATTTAGTTTCTCCCCAACAATAAGGATCCACACTTCACACTCTTGCGTTATTCATTAGCTTGGAGCTGGTGTCTGATGGTCATATTTGAGCTTAATCATTGGACATTTAGACTACTCAATCACTTGTTTCAAAAGTAACTGTAAACTATACTATATTTAAATTCTCCAGTTGTGCCTGTCTCATCTCACTAATTGGGATTTTCTTCCAATCTCTCAGTGCAAGAGATATAATTGATCTCATTGTCAATCTTTCCTTGTCCAATGTCACTTCTGCTGTCTATTGATCATTATTGAAAAACCAACACACCTATGTTATTAAAATGCTCCTAAAAGACCGAATAAACATAATTACTTTATTTAAGTAGAATATTTCATATTCATCATATTTTCTAATTGCCCCTAACAAAAGGGGCACTTTGTGTAATGGTGTCAAAGCTCTCGCTACCTACCATATCGCACCTAGAATGGTGCTTGGACCATGAAAAAATAAATCCGCATTCCCCAACATCAACAGGTTCCACTGTGGAGAGCATAAAAAATCCTCCACTCCCAAAATAAAGGAACACAAAAATTAAATTCAAAAAGAAAATCTCTTTACTGCATTTTTTTAATATTGGTTTTACATTTTCAGTTCTGGAAAAATCAGTAGTGACCTGAACAAGTTCCATTCAATTATTAGGGTACAGTAAGTAAACCAATAGGTGTTTACATAGGGTAATTTTAAAATGACATGCACATACTCTGCAAAGAGCATGTAGCTGATTCAATGAATTTATTGATTCTAACATTCAAATTTTGTTTGTCATGTTGCTCAGTCAGTGTGCGAGAAAAATAATGAAATATTTTCATTATATTGATACTAAGGTTTCATGACATGTGACAATTCATTCCAAAACAGATATAGAACGAGGCAGTATTTGAACAACCTTCCTGGAAGTTTGGCTGCCAAATTAGACAGGGCCTGAAAACAGGCACAGGTATTGCAAGTTGTAATTAGCTTGTGCCCCTTGCTGCCAACGCAGGCAGCACACCAACTTTGTGCTGCCTGCTGATTTACATGATAATTGCGTGCAGTCAGTGCTAAGTGTGCTGCTGAGTGGCTGCACACCTCAACAAGGGTCACAGGTTTGTGCAACACCAGCACCACTTAAAGCAGGCTTCTAACTCTTAAATGGAGGTGTTTTCTGGCAGGAACAAGTGCATGCTGGAACTAACTGCAGAACAGCATGTGAGCAAGAAGAACACTGAATTATGGTGCAGCAGGGCAGTGACCATGCTGGGCTCTCAGATGTTGGATGGATTGGCAAAGGAGATGGACGGGGAAAGAGAAGTCCTCTATTCATAGGGAGCCAGGAGGCCCTCAAGACAAACTCTACAAAAGTAATGGAAGCTGGTAGCCCTGATGGTCAATAGCAGCAGTCTAGCCCCAAGGACCATTAGTGTCATAAGAAGCTAAATGACCTCATATGAATAGTTAAAGTCAGTGAATTCATCTTCCAAAGCCTTATCCCACCACTGGCCTCACAGTCTGTTCCATTCACCAACCCCCGTCATCCACCTACCAACAACCAACCATGGATGAGGCCTCAGATTCATAGTTTCACTTTACCCTTACATTCTTAATAATGTTGCAAGCCTTGCATTGCACAGCTTGTCCATATTGCCAGCTGTTCAATCCAAACACATTGACTGCACTCATTGACACACTTCCCTCGGTGGCACATAACCACAGCAGTAGCATCTATTGGGTGGGGGTAACACATGTCTTGCATGTCCTCACCTTCCCCCATTCAAAATACAATGCTTACCATCATTGGACCAGTCATGTCTGAGGCTGTGACCAATGATGTGGCTGAAACCATCAAAGACAATGATGTCTTCATCCTCTTCCTCACATCCCACTTCCTCCTCACCCCACACTGTCTTCTAATTTACATTCTGCAAATTGTGCAAGCATGGACCTCTTACTTCTCATCTCGACCCCATCATCACCGTCCCCGCACTCTCCTCATCATGACATAACTCTTGTGCCTTTTTCCTTTCTGAAATAAATTTATGTTGATTTTTGTTTTGCATTGCGGCCAAGAGGAGGTTGTGATAATCAGTAACAGAGGGATGTTAAGGTTTGATACTTGACAAATGGGAATTGGGTTGTGTTCATTAGTACTTCAGTCAGATCAGTCAATCATGGACAACCCAGCGCACTAGGGCTTTGGTCGCCTCCTCACTTCCTCCTCCTCTGCCTCCTCCTCCTCCTCTTCAGCTGCTCATTGTATGGTGGCAAGAGCTATGCCCTCATGATGGTGAGGGAGTGCAGTATGTTGTAAGCCATCATGAATCTTCACATCCACCCTGCTAAATACTGCAATGCTCTTCCAAAATGATCCAGGCAGCTGAATTGATGTTTAAGCAATCCAACAGTTTGCTTGATCACATTGTGTGTGGCAATATTCACACACAATGATACAGCACAGAAGGAGGCCATTCAGCCCATTGGCTGGTGCCAGCTCTTTGAAACAGTTATCCAATTAGTCTCACTCTCATTCCACATTGCCCTGTAGATCTTTTCAAGCATATTTATCCAATTCCCCTCTTGAAAATTCCTATTGAATCTGCTTCCACTGGCTTGGCTTTCATTAAATGCACGTTGCCACATGTGTGTGTTACACATCAGAGTCATGAGCCATGTTGTCACCCAGTGGTCACTTTTTGGTTTGTTGTGGCTTAAATGCATATTAGCAAGTGCACTGCTGCTGAATGAAGGCGCCATGGCCAGAATTTTTAGCTCGGCGGGCAGATGTGCGCATGACCCGACCGAGCGTGAAATGGCACGGGATGACGTCGGCCGAGTGTGCCAATGTCAACGTGCAGTCACGCGATAGTTCAATCGATGAGTGCATGCCAGAGCTGGCAGTGCGTCCGCCGACAATTAAAGGGCCTATTAAGGTGATTAAATTATCAATCGAGTTTAATTTTTCACTGCCCGTTCAATCTAACTGCAAAAAGGCCAAGCAGCCTTTGCATTTGTTTGGAAACCTCATCCACGGGTGGGGTAAGATTTCCAAAAGCAAATACAAATAAAATAAAAACTTCATTTTCAATTAAAAACATATCCCTGCTCATGTGACAGAGTCACAAAAGGGGACATATTTTATTAAATTTTTATGATTTTCAATAATTTTTTCAAAATATTCTTCATCTCCCTGAGGCAGCTCTCTGCCTCAGGGAGATTATTCTGTGCTCTCTCGCGCACATGTGCAAAGTTCGCGCTAGGCCTGCTTACATTCCTCCCCCCGCCCACTCAGGCAGCGCTCAGCGCTGCTGCTCGCATATCACACTGTCCGGGCCTTAATTGGCCCACCCATGTAAAATCATGGAGCGCTGCCAATCGCGGACAGCAGTCGGCTTCCCCATTGCCCCTGCCTGCCTCTGCCGATCCCACATGCCAAGGGCAAAATTCTGCCCCATGACTACTGCCAGGATACTGAGCATTGACCTGTATGATATGTTTACACAGCGGCTAGATATAAAGGGAGTAGAATTCTTTCTGGTTATGATACATCTCAGAGTTGACATGCAGCATCCGTAATGAGATGTGTATGCCTCAATGACACTCTGCACCTTGGGGAAGCCTGCAACCCTCGCCAAACCATGTGTTTGCTCCATCTGCTTCTCTTTGGTAGTAGAGTATGAAATGTATTCAGCTGTCTTTGAATGCAGAGCCTCATGATCTTCCTTATGCAACAATGGATGCTGAACTGGGAGATCTTACAAATATCGCTTGCTCCTGCCTGGAAGGAGCATGACACATGAAAGTTCATAGCCATAGTCACCTTCACAGCTCACTCTGCTCGGAAGATACAGTTCAGATTTCAACAGTTGGCAAATATCAGTGAGCACATTCTTAGTGATGAAGAAATATCTGACACATTGGGTAGAATTTACCCAGTCCCACTGAGATGGGTTTAAAATTAGGACCAAGAGCAAACCTGGACGTAAGGGCATTGGGCCAGTTCCCATATCCAGGCAATGTTGCTGGAGGTGGGATCATACTGGCAATGATGGGTGGCCACTTGTGACCAGTTTGGAGATGCCGCTGGGATCTCACCGGCGGTGGACAGGTCCTCCACTAATGCCAATTTGCAGCAGATGGCTGGAGGCAGCCTCCTGTTGGCAGGCTATGGGTAGCCAGTGAAGCATCCATTAACTCTCCCTCCCACACCCCCAGTGCTGCACCTGCCAGGGGGCAAGAGCTGCACTACAGGCATTATACATTGTGTTAACACATTTATTTTAAATGGATGAGCACCAGCTTTAAAAACATCCCTATTTAAAAAAGCCTAGATTACAGAATTAGAAAGAGACACAGAGAGTGTAAATATGCAGATAAAGTAAAACGTACACATCGAAGGAAAGACAAAGACATAAAGATCCAGAGCTGGATGTTCAGCATTGACTCATTCACAAATCTAACTTATTTTAACTCATGTTACAAGGTTGTCACAAAATCTAGGTGCATTTTGTATTTGCACTTCCAAGTCTGTTTTTCTTAGGATAAGAAAATACATAAGAATCTCACATTCAAGACTGTTTGCCATGATCACATATACAACTCCTGAGCTAAGCCTGCACAGTGATGGCCTTGCGGCTGTGGCCACACTTATTTTAAAATGTTTTTAATGATTTCAGCGGACACTTCTATGTTGAGGCGCCCCCACTGTTTATCTCCTACATGGGCAATGCCCACCTCTCCCAGTGGAGCAGCCAGAAGCCCTGAGCCTTCAGCCTTCTCATTGGCCCTCCCAGAGCACCCTGCTATCCCTAACTGGAGAGACTCTCCAGAGGCAGCTTCTTAGTTGGGAAAGTTCCACAGATGGCCAGGATTTACAGACTATCGGAGTCGGGACCCATGTTTGTCCTCAATGGGGGATTATTTTCAAAGGAGGCAAGATTCCACCTATTGTTCTTCGCTGAGGTTCACTAGGGGAATTGCTCCCTAAGCATTCTGAGTGGATATGGCCTCCTGCTGAGAGCCCTCACACTTCCTCCTCCTAATCGCTCTTTCAGCAGTTTGTGATTATGAGATGTGATTGATAGAGATTATTGATAGGTGGGTGTTGAGGGTGTGATACATTGAGCTTCATACGAGTCTAGTATTACAGTTGGGAAGATGTAGCATTTGAAGACACCTTCACTGATCCTGATCACTTGTGTCAGATCATTGAATTATTTTGCAGCAACACAGCCAGGTTCTTGGGGCTAGATTCCTGGCAGTGACTATCATGGTCACCTGGTCCCACAGCCTTCACAAAGCTTGTTTGGAAGACTTCCTGGCCCCTTGTGGATAGATGCCATCTCTCCATCCTGTCCACCTTCTGCATCAAGGACTAGAGTGCAGCATCAGAAAAGTTTGGAGCCCATTCACTCCCATGCTGTGCCATTGTTGTGTGTTCCTAACATCAAAATCACTTTTAGGATGACTACAACACCTATTCCATCACAATGCACCTCCCCTTTAAGGGGTGCAGGCTGACTTTAAGTAGTGCAGGCCAGTTTTAACTCAAGCTAGCTCTCGCAATTTTGTGGCCCCTGTTCACACATGCAGCTACTCAACTGTGCTTAGCACTGGGCAATACATGATAGCTATCTAAATTTGAAGACTGTATGAAATTCGCATGCTGCTTGCTTTGGAAGCGATGGACACAGGATAACACTGCATCTCACTCCCCATGCTCGTTTTCAGACCCTGTCCTATTTCACGGCCTGCATGTCATGGTGGGGATTTTCTAATCTCACAGATAGCACAGATCTCGCAGCTGATTAGATGTTGGATTAGAGCAACTCTCCATTCGAAACCAGTCTTTCTCGCCTTCTCAGTTGATGCACCTTACTCACAATGAACAATGACACTCCTACCTAGTTATCTATGCAAAATATCTATACCCATCTCTGCTCATGGTCTTGCTTCAGATATTGCAATGTGGGTGAAATTGCTGGCTGCACATCTCTCTAATCCCAGAAGCTGATTCCTGGCATTTTTGAAAAATACTTCAGCTTCTCCGTCAACACCATTCTTTAGCTGTTGATACTTTAACTATATATTTATGTTGCCTTCTTTACCTTGAACCCCAGCTCCTGACATGAGGCCACTACTCATTCACATCTCACTAAATATATCTTTTGTACCTACAGATTAGCTCCTCGTCTAATTATGTGCAATCATCCCTCCTTTACAATCTCCTATTTTTTTCTCACCAATGCTCCCACTTGCAATCTACGCAAAGTAAATTTTAGTGGGAAAAATACTGGACAGTCAGATAAGCAGCTAACGTGATCAGTGTAATCCCAAATTGAAAATGATTGGGAAAAAGTCAACGTTCAAAATGTTTCATCATCATTCATTGGAAAATCAAACACATTAGAATTTAATTGGTATTTCTGTGACATCTTGGAATGAAAAAGATGTACCAATAAACATAGCATCACTGAAATCAGGACCAGACATTTTTGGTTCAGTTATTAATTAAGTCCATAATTTGAGGAGACATAACAAGTGTTTCAGATTTGTCATGAACTGATTAAGCATCTAGGCAGTTGATTAAACAAAAGGTTAGTGCACAGCATCTGTTTTCTGAAAATCAATAAGAATAGCATCAAAAATATTGGAAGTGCAGTAAAGTACATCAAATTAAAACATTTGTCAACAAAATAGGGCATTTAATGATACCATTATTAAATGGGGTCCATTTAACCTCAGCCAAGTGTCTTGCCCATAAAAAGGCTCTGAATCTCTTGTAATCGCCAGAATTAATTGAATTCAGGACCATTAGATATCAAGATAAGAAATTTTGCTGTGCAATGGGTAGCTTCGCTTGCCTCTCAACCAGAAGCTCCTGGTTCAAATTCAATGCCAGGACTTGATGGCCAAGGAAGGTGCATTCATAACATGGTCAAACGGGTTCAGTATCAACCTGCGAATCCTTCCAATGCAAACCCATGGCAGGCGGAAAGAACGGGGGAGATTCCTGGTCAGCAATGTGATGGAGAAAACATTGGAGTTTCTGCCGTCACTACTAATGGCTCCAGACTAAAATGTGTATGTTGCCACAACAACTTGGAATCTCTGAGCGAACTGTAACACACCATCACCAGATACAAAGATAACTTATTTTTCAACATATAAAACAAGTTGTTGCTTAAATAAATGCAAACAGTCACTTTGTAGTACAGAACTTGAATATTGCTGAAAACAGAGACATGTTGCCGAAGCTTTTTGTCTCATCAGGGCAAACAAAGAATGCCAAATTTCAAAGAATCACAACAATTTACACTATAGGAGAAAAGGGTGCTGATTAATTGGCAAGTAAACTCCGATTGGCAGAGGCATTGCAATGGAGAAAGCAACAGGGAACAAAATGAATATGTTCAAGCCTTGCACCTTTTTGGAATTACCTGGAAGCTTGGGAGCCTTTAGGTCCCTGGTGTTTCCTCCATGGCAATGCTTTGGCCAATCAGAGCTAACGTGCCAACCAATCAGCATCTTTTCCTCCTATAGTATGAATCGTGATTGTTTGAAATTTGGTATTCTTGTGTTTGATGAGTGCAAGACAATAAGCTTCAGCAACATCTCTCTTTTCAGCAATGTTCAAATAAATGCATCCAATTTATCTGTAAACCATTCTAAGTTAGAGGAAGGCAGAGTTATAGTTATCCGTTTTCTACCCCACAATCAGCAGGCCAGGTCAAAAGTGACATCATATAGGTTAGGACATCACATACACATTGAGTAGGCATTTGTCTGGGCCCATGTTCCAGCCCAAATTTGGTGGTGCACGACTATCACATATCCGAACCAAGAAGGCAGAGGCCAGACCTAAATTGGGCATTGGGGCCTCATCTAAATATTCCGAATGAACTGCTGGAGTCTGCCACAGGTAGCTCACCCATTAGGTGAATGGAATTGTAGGCTGTTTGCCTCACTAGCAGTAGCCTCAGATAAGTCCGGAAAGAAGGGGAGGAGTAGAAGAACAGCAGCAGTGGGGCCAATCAGGACTTGCAGCAGCCAACCAGATTGTTGTACAGCTCGTTACCCAACACTGGCTCCCAATCCGGCAACTCCATTTTAAAACACTCATCCTCCTTTTCAAATCTCTCCAAAGCCTCATGCCTCCTTATCTCTGTACCCTTACAGTTCTCTGTGATATCTGTGCTTCTCCAATTCTGGCCTCTTGTACATCCCCTATTTTAATCACACCACCATTGGTGGCAGTGCTGCCAAGGCCTTAAACTCTGAAATTACTTTCCTGACTTGAGTACAGAAGCAAGAATGTCTTACTGTAGCTGTATAGCGCCTTGGTGAGACCACACTTGGATTATTGTGTGCAGTTTTTGCCTCCTTACCTAAGAAAGGATATACTTGCCATAGAGGGAGTGCAGCGAACATTCACCAGACTGATTCCTAGGATGGCAGGATTGTCATATGAGGAGAGATTGGGCCAACGAGGCCTGTATTCACTGGAGTTTAGAAGAATGAGAGGGATCTCATTGAAACATATTAAATTCTGAAAGGGATGGACTGGATGCATGGATGATGTTTCCTCTGGCTGGGGTGGGGAGTCTAGGACAAGGGGTCACAGTCTCAGGATACAGGGTAAACTATTTAGGACTGAGTTGAGGAGAAACTTCTTCACTCAGTGGGTGGTAAACCTATGGAATTCTTTACCACAGGAGGCTGTGGAGGCCAGGTCACTGTGTATATTCAAGAAAGAAATTGATAAATGTTTGGATATTACGGGCATCAAGGAGTATGGAGAGAAAGGGGGAATATGGCATTGAGATAGAGCATCAGCTATGATCATATTGAATGGTGGAGCAGGCTTGAAGGACCAAATGACCTGCTCCTATTTTCTACATTTCTATGGAACTCTCCTCCTCTCTACCTCACTTTGATACTTTAAGGTGCTACATAAAAAAACACCTCTTTGATCAATCTTTTGGTTATCTCTCCTAAAATCTCCTTATCTAACTTGTCATCAATTGTGTTTTATAATGTGAAGTACCTTGGGATGTTTAACTATTAATTGTATAATTTGTGTTTACTTAAATGCGAGTGGAGGGCATTCACTTGAGCACGTGCAAAGAGACACTGACTGACATTGTGAAGGAAGGGTGGTTGAGTTAGGAGCTGTATGCTGGCAATGTTTCACTCCATAAGTAAATGTAAGACTGAATAAAAGTTGACTATAGTATCATCCTTTATCAACTGGCTTCCTGGAATAGAATTTAATACATTGATGAGCTATATCAATACAAGTTGTTGCTGTTATTGTATTGCAGGATGACTTAGATATCGATTAAGATACAGTGTTGGGATAGTTTGCAGGAAAGTTTCTTCTACATCTAATGCATACTACACATGGCACTGCTTCAAACAATTGGATATGACAATAAAGAAAGAGAATTAGAGAGGTTTAGGGAAAGAATTCCACAGCTTAGAGGTTTGGCAGCTGGAAGCAGAGTGACCCATGGTGCAATGATTAAAACCAGAGATGCTCAGGATGCTAGAATTAGCAAAGTGTATCTTGGAAGGTTTTGGGGTTGAAGGAGGTGACAGGGAGGAGGGGGAGACCAAGGAGGGATTTGAAAATGAGCCGAGTAGCAAAAAAAACTGCTTTTAATTTTTTTCAGAAAAATGTAAAAGCGAGCACAAATACTGTTCAAAACATTATGATAAAAATGAATTGTGGCAGTTGACTCGTTAAGGTCAACAGTGATGAACAAGATCATTGCAAATTCATGTTCTCTGTGAAGTGAATTGGCAAATGATCAAACTTCACTTTTAATCAAGAGAGAAGTGACTCTTAGCTATCCGCTTCAGATATACATGAAAATGTAAATGTGATATTCAAAGTTTTAACTCTGGTATACAATTTAGTAAATGGACTAAAGATTTACAGTAACATTCTTAATAACTGATTTCAGAGTTTGAACTGTAGATCACACACATCAATATTTGTAGAAGTATCACACAGAGCCTTCAGTTCATTTCTGCCACTTTCTGAACTCCTAAAGCTAGGTCCTTTTGATAGATCAACACTGCCAGCCACTTTCTTGTATCTCCCTCAGCTCCTTTTCTCTCTGGATATACCTAGCCCCTAGACCCATTTATCATTATCTTCTTTTCTTCTGTGCTTAGTGATACCCAAAACAACCCATTTCTTCCACTGATTTAAATCCAGCTCTGGATCAGTTCCATAAAGAACTTCCTTTTTACATGGATATTTGATTAGCCTGACCCACGCATTCCTACCAGAACATATGGCTAGACATTGCACTCTGCTCCCATTGGATGTAAGTATCCCACTGGATGTCATCCTAGTATTCCATGACCAAAACATTAATCTCTGCTTGCTGGGGCTGTCTGGAGTGGGGTTCAAACTCAAAACCTTCTGACTCAGAGGCAAGATTGTGACAACTGAGCCAAAACTCAGTCCATTCATACAGTACAAGAATGTGACCGAGGTATTAAAAAAAACCTAATTAAAACACTGAAATGAAAAGAACGCCTACATACTTTTAAACAAGTTGAACACTGTCTGTTTTAGTTGTTACAGCAAATACATAATGGAAAAGTAGAGCACCCTCACACAGATTTCACATCAACGTTAGCATAGATCCAATTTTTCATAGATATCCTGTGTTTAAAAATAAAGCTATATTTCTCAAAATATTATAGAAGTTCAGGATTACTAAATAAATTTCCATTAAATATTTATATCATGGGCCAAGTTTTTTAAAAATGCATTTCTGTAGTCCCCTTCCCGCAAGTAGTTCAAATTTGCACTATTATTAATTTAGAGACAAATTATCAAAAAATCAATATCCCCATCTTTAAATAGTGAGCATTTTGTAGGAAAGATTGCTATAATTGCAGGAATTGCATGAAAACCCTGAGTGATGATGTAATTATGAGCTCCTTATATGACTAATCACAACTAACATATTTGTCAACTTTGCAAATCACAATCTCTTGACTGCATAATAATCAAAAATGCAAAATACTGTGGATGCTGGAAATCTGAAATAAAAACAAAGAATGCTGGAAATACTCAGCAGGTCCGGTAGCATCTCTGGAGAGAGCAACAGGGTTAATGTTTCAGGTCCAGCATTCCCTACTTCTCTTGCGCCAAACAATGGTTTGTTGTATGCATGTTGTTGTGGGAGCCAAACGGAATAGAATTTCCTTTTAGACTGTAGCTGGACAAAATTAATCAGTAGTATTCATCAGTGGAAATGTACTTGAACAAGAGAAAATAAGATTGCTGAAAACACCATCATTGGAGCTGATTATTGCACCAGAAAGACTCACATTAATCCCAAGTGCATTTGGATATCATTGGCAGTGTTACATGCGTTTCACTGATACAGAGCCAAAAAGCAGCTAGAAAGGGAAATTCATAACTATGAGTACATGTGATCTTATGGTATTTCATATGGAACTATGTTAATATATATATGCTTATATTCATATTTCTTTCTGTAGTTGAATTATCATGTTGTCTGACTTGTCCATTTCATGAGCCTGCTTCAACCCTATGTAATTATTTTGTGTGGAGTGGCATGAGTTGATAGTTCTCAGGCTCACTCTGGTCAATTTAATCATAAAATTTAAGAACCAGATTTTGGTAAAATCATTGATAATGTCTATCACATTCATTTATTCTTTCTCTCTCTTTCTGTTCCTTTATTGTCTCCCCATTCCTATTTACACTCTTTTTCTCTTTTTTTCTCCCTTGTCTTTTTTAATTTTTGTGTAGCTGAACCAGAGCAGAGAGAAGATCAGAGGAGTGAAGCCACCACTAAGGTTCGATTGCTTTGCTCAAAGATGATGGGCTCCAAGGGCATACGTGCATGGCCTTCCCATCTTCTCCCAGTGCAGTGCCTTCTCTGCAAGAAAGACAAGAACATCCTGGAAAGAGGCGCTCAAAAGCGATGAAAAGAGAGACTGATACAATGTGAGACCACAACAGCAGTTAAGCTGCTCCTCACAGCAGAGACCTGCAAGGGTGAAGCAATCTCACCTCAGCTGTTGTCAGGATTCTTACCAAAAAGCAGCAAG
Organism: Cetorhinus maximus; assembly: GCF_964194155.1. Lineage (NCBI taxonomy): Eukaryota > Metazoa > Chordata > Chondrichthyes > Lamniformes > Cetorhinidae > Cetorhinus > Cetorhinus maximus. Next base: position 74,568,965 of record NC_135888.1, read on the forward strand.
AAGACACTGCAGACTGCAACCTCTACCAGACAGGATATCAGCATTTCTGTGATGTGGTTATCAAGGGAAGAATTGAAAAGAGTCACGAGATTCTTAGAATGACACAGCTAGACAATTTGTTTAAGAAATGAATCTTGGAGAAAGAAGGTATTGAAGCTTCCTCATATGAGACCTATAATCTCATTGTAAGAATGGCAAAGTGTCACCCCTTCCCAAAATTTCTCAGATCATCACAAAGTAATGAGAGTGATCTTGTCTTTGTTGAAGATCTTGCAGCAGATGAAGTTGTTGATGAAGCAGTCAGAGATATGTCTTCAGAAGCAAATGCAAGCAAGATTGATAAAGATAGATACCAACATGGATTCTGGAGCCACAGTTCCCAGAGTATAAAATTCAAACTTTAATTGTCGTGTCTAATGAGCTGTTTAATTTCCTTGCATGGGCAACAGGAATAACAAGAACTCCCAGATGACAACTCGCAGGTCCCAGTAGATGAAATCAACAGCTGCAAGATCCTTGTGCCGAAACATCATGAACCTAGGATTGAAGGGGAGGAGGCTCATGCCAACACAGTTGGCTCTGGCAATGTCTGTCACGCACATGACTGGCTCAGTGCAGTTAATCAGGCTTCTAAATGGTTTAAGGCTTCAAACTCTCAGTTGTTATAGAATACAATTCAGCACTGGCTGTGCTTCAGATTCGATGAAGGGAGAAGTATGTCCCACGCAATAGCAAATCCAATGTGCACACAATGCTGGTCTGGGAAAATGATGACTTTGGAGAGGAGACATTGTCAGGAAAGGGAACAACTCAATACAAATGGCATATCAATTCAAAGGGATGAGTCAGCCAGAGCAAAGCAACTTGTTCTGAAGAAAACTAAAAAAAACAATCCCTACTATCACCAACCCCCACCCCCACCCCTCATAAATATTGATTTGTTTAGTGGAGGATAAAAGACAGGTTCACAGCTGTTTGATGAGGGAGTACAATTAGAGTTTGAAAATCATATGCGTATTCAAAAGACAGCTTGGATAATACATACTTCCTCAGCAAGTTGCCATAAATGAATGATGATGTTTTGCCTGGATGGACTGGTTTCAATATCCTGCTTCAGAGAACTTCAATCTCATGGAAGTCAAACATTGACTACCTCCCAGTCATTAATGTCAGCCCAACTAAGCTCAGTACAGTGAACACAATCTTGCAACGAAGCATTGATATTGCAGACAAACTAAGACCGGATCAGATTGTCATGATAATGGACCAGGCAATTTACTTGAAGGCCCAGGAGATTTGTTGGAGGAACACCCTGTTCATGCAATGACTTATCCTTCACATAGGGTAGTTTCAGACTGCAATGGTATTTATAGCATGCATCAGGAAAAGATGTGCCATTGCCGGTCTTCAGAGCATCATCATTAAATCTGAACTGGTTGCAGCAGGTTCTGTCAATGGCGTTGTAAGTGGCCATCATTACAACGGGAGTGTAAGAACTCAGAAGGTTGTGGGTGAAGCTCTACAAAGGTTGAGATGGCAGGTTTACAGCAACACTACGAGACGATGAGCAAGGCCTGGCTTACAATCTAGCAGTTGAACTTCAGATGGCCTTCCCAAATGATGATTTCGATGACATCCTCAACTCTCTGAGAGATTCCAGACATTCATTAGTTGCTACAGCAACTTTGTTAATAACAGCAAAAACAGCATGACCTTTCAGTTCCTGAGCAGTTACCTCAATATGGTAGAAGAATTGCTGCTATCCATCAGAGAATCCAGGGTAGCCAGCTGGGAACTTCATCTTTCAAGTTAATGATTGAGTCAGCTATGCTAACTATCTAACGGCTACATGCAAAAGGCGGAAGAGCACCCGCCGACAATTAAGCAGGCAATTAAGCTCATTAACGGCCCAATTGTAAGTGATTTTTTGTGACTCGTCAAACCTTACGGTTGGCAGACGGGCCAATTGGCCAGGCGGGCTTTATATTTTTGATGAAACTTCATCCAAGGGCGGGATGAAATCTCTGTTAGGATTTAAAATAAAAAGAAATACCTGGGGATTGTTTTTTTTTATGAGGTATGCTTTCAGATGCTTGATTGTGCTGTATGGACATTTTTGTGCTTTCTTTTATTATTTGGAGCTGTCTGCCTTCAGGGAGCTCAGTGGAAGCACTCACCAGCACCCTTTTGACATCAGCGCCCGCCCTCTTCCTGCCCCCACTGGCAGTGCTGTTCCACTCTCAGGGCGCATTTCAGGCTGGCTGGCTGTTAATTGGCCAGCCAGAGTGAAATCTCAATCGGGACCAATCACGGTCGGGGGACGGTTTCTCATCCAGTCCAGGGCCCGCCAATCACACACGCCTGATGAGCGCAAAATTCAGGCCTCAGTGTGCACTAAAACTTCTCAGCAAACTACCTTGCACTGACATCTGCTTGTGTGTCCATTGTGAGAAAGTCACATCTTTCCCTGAGACTTCCAGGGCTCAGGTAGTAGATAGTCTCGATTCGAACGGTGATGATTCATGGATATGCAAATGTGCAAAATAAGTAAATAAGTAATAAAGAATGAGAAAAATAAGTGTGGGGAGAGATTTCCCTCCACCCATCCCCACCCCAACCACCTTGGCTACCAATCTCTACCCACCTCCCCTTTATGACTTAAGAACTGGTTACAGCTAAATAGGTGAATATGAGAATGTTGGATGATAAATAAGTGCAAGTGCCCCTCTGAAGTGTAAATGATCTTGCATGCAATCTATGATTGCTTTGGTAGATTTCTTCCTTAGTAACGGATATGAAAAATAACTTGTATGAATGCACCATAAGATAATTCCACATCTCAGATATCCTCAATTTTTTTGACCTTTTCTTACATTGCCCGTGTTCAGTATTTACCATTACTGGTGATATGTCACTGTTGCTAGCAAACAGAAAGTCCAGAGTAGTTTTATAAAAACAAAAAGCTAAAAGCTACTGCAGATGCTGGAAATCCAAAACAAAAACAGAATTACCTGGAAAAACTCAGCAGGTCTGGCAGCATCGGCGGAGAAGAAATCAGTTAACGTTTCGAGCCTTCATGGCCCCATGAAGGCTCGAAACGTTAACTGATTTCTTCTCCGCCGATGCTGCCAGACCTGCTGAGTTTTTCCAGGTAATTCTGTTTTTGTTTCAGAGTAGTTTTATGTTTTTCACTGTTTCTGGTCATTTCTCAGTAACACTCGATTCTTAGCCTTGGGGACATGCAGCTTTTGCTTCAGGTACATATTTAGAACATAATTACATTGGTTCTAGGTATTTCCCAGGTGGGGACGAAGGAACTCAAAATCTAGACAAGAAATGAGGCTTCGATCCACAGTCCAATTGAATGGTTGACAGATTATAGATGATATCAGAAACAGGTTAAGGAGTGATTATCTTTTATCAGTGTTGTTTTCTTCACAGACAAAGGGTTTATCTGGAAACTATATTGAGCAACATCTTAAATACTCTCTCTTTCAATGTAATTTCAGTATTGCTATGAAAAATAAGGGATCAAAACAGTTTTATAGAGTCACGGAAAGAGGCCCTTGGACTCATTAGGCAGAATTTTGCCGTTGGTGAGCAGGGGGTGGGGCCCGCTCGCCAACACGTAAAATAACGCGGGATGACATTGGGCGGAACCCCCAATATCATCCCGGCCCATTTAAATTTTCGGGAAGGCGGGCCCGCAGCAAAATCAGCAAATTAAGGTTGGCGGGCAGGCCAGGAGCCCCGGCGGGCGATAGAAAAAACATGAAACCTCATCCACCGGTGGGATGAGGTTGCATGGAGGGTTTTAAAAAGTTTAATAAAGTTATTATGTAAATTATGAACATGTCCCATTTCATGTGACATTGTCACATGAGGGGGACATGTTAGGGCACTTTTTTTTCTATTTTTCATATTTTTAAAAGTGTAAGCGATCTCCCTGAGGCAGCACTTTGACTCAGGGAGATGTGCGCTCTTTCGTGCGCATGTGCAAAAGAGCGCACTCTTGTTTTTGGGGATCCCCCTCTGCCTGCACAGGAAGTACATAGCACTTCCCACCGGACGTCACGCTGGGTGGGCCTTACTTGGCCCGCCCATGCAAAATGGCGGCAGGGCCCGCTTCTCTGGTGGGTATCAGCTCCCCACCCACCGGAGATTGGGCCGGGCCCGCCCGCCCGACAGACAGAAAATTCTGTCCTTTGTGTCTATGTCGGTCATCAAGCCCCTATCTACTCTAATCCCATTTTCCAGCACTTGGCCCATAGCCTTGTATGCTTGCACGCTTGATGATGTTTCAAGTGTTTATCTAAATACTTCTTAAATGTCGTAAGGGTTCCGGCCTCTACCACTCTTTCAGGCAGCAAGTTCAGATACCCCCCACCCTCTGGGTGAAAAAAAATTTCCTCAAACCCCCTCTAAACTTCCTGCCCCTTACCTTAAATCTATGCCCCTGGTTATTGACACCTCTGCTAAGGGGACAAGTTTCTTCCTATCTACCCTATCAATGCCCCTCATAATTTTGTACACCTCAATCAGGTCCCACCTCGGCATCCTCTGTTCTAAGGAAAACAACCTTAGCCTATCTAGTCTCTCTTCATAGCTGAAATGCTCTAGCCCAGGCAACATCCTGGTGAATCTCCTCTGCACCCTGTCCAGTGCAATCACATCCTTCCTATAGTGTGGTGACCAGAACTGCACACAGTACCCCAGATGTGGCCTAACTAGCATTTTATACAGCTCCATCATAACCTCCCCGCTCTTGTATTCAATGCCTCAACTAATAAAGGCAAGTATCCCATATGCCTTCTTAACCACCTTACCTACCTGTCCTGCTGCCTTCAAGGATCTATGGACATGCACACTATTAAAATAAATGCCATCCAGCCTTGTCATGCTCCCTTGTGCGTTAACTTGACTATATGCGCTCTGCCTTCCAGACTGATGTGGTTTCTCTTTTATACTTGTCTGTACATCACCCCCTACTGTACATCCACTCCTGATCCTATCTCCCTGCTAAATTAGTTTAAACCCCCATCAGAAGCACTAGCAAACCGCCCCCCTGCAAGGATGTTGTTCCCGTTCTGGTTCAGGTGCAACCTGTCGGACTTTTACAGGTGGTTGAGGCTAGTGGTAGTACCCACCCAGGTGAATACACAAGAGCAGTAATTTTCTGCCCCCATTGGCATTGGGCATCATGGCGGGCATGAGGGGACAATATAGCGAGAAGGTCAAAAATCGGTTTTACACCATCGTGAAACCAGTTTGTAACTGTCTGCTCTACCTGTCAATGGCAGGCTGCCTTTCCTGCCGTCTAACATCAGGTACCTAATTTCAATGTATTTGCATCTCTTCATCTTGTCTGCTCACTGGAATCATACCCCCACATCATATTTATCGCCCACGTCAGCAGGAAAACACGCCAGCCCAGAACACATCTGGACAAGTGTAACGTGCAGAAGTCAGGACTTACCATTAGGACCTTGCTCAGATCACAGCAACTGAGGAGCAGAAGCTGGAGCACTACAGCTACCGGACCCTGAAGGATCACATGCATTGCATGCTGGGTGGATTCTCATGGACACGGCTCTGCTACTAGGCAGCTCACGGAAGACAGGAGGTCTCCATTGATGTCTGGGGTCTTCTTCGGGACATCAAGGTCTTGACCATGGGCTGCTATGGATGATCATCAATGGGAGGGGGAGAGAAAGGTCCAGCTGTGAGTGGGAGGAGAAGGTGTACTGGGGGGCGGGTAGGGGGGGTGGGTAAGTTTGAGTGGGGGAGGGAGTGCGGGGGCAGAAAGCTGTAAGGGAAGGGCTTTGCGGGGGGAGGAAGGATTACAGCGGGGAGGAAGGGCTATGGGGTGGAGGAGCTCGGAGGGTGAAGGAGGAGTCCGGGGGGAGGAAGGAGTAAGACTGGAGGAGGGAGTAAGGGTGGGGGACAGTTCCAGGTGAATGTGCAAGGGAGGAATCTGTGGAGTGGATGACTGCCTCCTGAGAGTGGGAGTGGTAGGAGGGAAAGTTGAGAATGAGAGAGGGTAGAGTGAGCCGGAAGGGTGTGAGGCTGCGATGGCATCAGTAGAAGGGATGGCGAGGGTGGTTGATAGGGACAGGGAGACACCTGGGGGTGGGAAAGAGGAGGTCGGGGAGATCAATGTGGATGGGGTGCGATTCTCAGGAAGGTAGGGAACGTGCACATTCACCTCCACCTCCCAAAAAGTAAAGGGTTCGGGTTGGAAGGTGACAGTGGGTAGGTGGAAGGTGATGCCAGGGGGGTCAACAGTGATGGGGGAAAGGACATGGATGACTGGGGGATTGGAAAGGATGGGGGAGCTGAGCAGAAATGTGACGACTACCATTTTTCTCAAAGCGAAAGTGAGCGGAGCCTCGTGTTGGACGGGCACAGGTGCTGCATGGGAGTGTGATCAGTGGGGGGGGCGGAGATGCAGGTCAGCTCAGATGGACAACTGAGAGAGAACCCCAGCAGGCAGCATTGAAACTGCTCGGGACATTGAGATGAGTGTGATTTTGGAAAGATCCGCGTGCACGGGAGAGTGCTTGCAGGAGGTTCCGAAAGGCCCTGCCACACACACACTTCTCCCTCTAGAATCACTTGTGGGATGGCTGCATGCATCTGAACTCCTAGTGAGCAGGGGGTGCGGGGGATGCAAGGGGAAGACTTGAGAAGCCTGTGAATGAATCAGAAAGACACCATTACACATTATTCAGTGAAAGTGAATATGTTTTCAGTTATAAAGTGACAAAATGTGTTCACCCATGACACCACTTGTGATCAGAAATTCTTAACTTTTCTAGGCCTACCACTTCTTCTAGGTGCTGCCCTGCAGCAGGGGTGGAGACAGCCTGTGAAATGGTTGGCCCTGTTGCCTCTGATGACTTTGGTGTGGGTCTTTTGGAGAGCTGAGGCCTTGAGGGCTCCGGCTTGCTTTAGCTGACCCCCCTATGGGCCAGCTGATCCCTTTGTGGTGACAGAGGATGAGGTTGAGGGGGGTCACAGGCAATGGGGTCTCAGAGGGAGAGGACAGCCTCTGAGATTCCTGAGTGGATGACCCAGGCGTTTCCGTTGGAACTCCTCCTCTCTTCGGGTGCCCGAGGCCCCCAGCCTGACTCCTTGAGGGGAAGGAGCACCTGGAGTGACTTTGAGATGCCCCGTTTCCCTCTCTTGTTGCCACTGCAGGAACATATCCATGGCTAACGTGATGGAGTGCAGGCCTGTGCATGTCTCCGCGTTCTGCTGGTCCAGGGTCTCTATGGCGTCCGCCATCCTTCCCACAGAGACCTCCATATGTGCACATGTGGTCACCACTTCATCAGAGAGCAGGCAGACGCACTCCTCCAATGCATGCCACTCTGTTGAGGGCTTCCAACAGCTCTGCGTGATGTTCCCCTGCCTTCTGCTGACTTTCCACGATGAGTTGGAAGGCTGAATCCTGACGTTCATCATCTGACTCAGAATTCATAGATGCCTCTTCCCCAGCATTCCTCAGAATGCCAGGGAGTTCGGCTGAACCTGCCTCCTACTGCTGCGGACACATGTCCGTATGGTGACCTAAAAATTGTGAATCCAGGTCTGCTCTAGATCTAGGTCCCACTAAGCTGTGTGTCTCTGTGTTGGTGGAGGGTGTGGGTAAGCACTGTAATGGATCTTCCAGGCTGCTTATTTCCAGCTTTTCAATGGAGATGTCCTCTTGGCTGGAGGTGAGGACCTAGATGGAGCTGAGGGACTGGCTGGCTGAGGGTGTCTGTCACTTGGCAGAGCTCCCTGTGAACCAAAGTAGAGATAATTAGTGCATGACAGCAGAGTCAAAAGCAGGACACAGAGCACTTAATGTTGCATTGAAAGAGGGATAATGTGGTGCAGGATCCTCACGTGTTTGTTCGCCGCCAACCTCACTGTCGCCGCAGGCACAGTTCACGTCCTCACCAGTCAGCGCAATGGCACACTCCTCAAAGTGAGTGAAGGGCCTAATGTGGGCCACTCCACCCCCCCACCCCACCTGAGATCTCTCCCAAAGCCAGCTTCTCCTGCATGAAAACAGATGGAAAGAATGTGACACAGGATACTGCGTGGAATGTTTGTTTGGTGAGCAGAGACATGAACGGGATGAGAACGCGAGCTCCGGAGGATGTGAGTTTGATAGAGATGTGAGGGTGTGGATGAGAGTTGGTGCTGTTATCCCTTGAGGTGTGTGATCCCTGTGGATGTGTGATGAGTTTATGAGTGTGTGAGTTGAGTGATGATGTGGTTGACTTGCTCTGGTGGAACAGATGAGACCATTCATCTTCTTCCTGCACTAGATGGCTGACCTCTGTGCTCCGGTGGTGCTGACTGCCGCTGCCACTGCCTCCCAGGCAGGATTGGTGACTCTGGTGGACCTCCTGCGGCCAGAGCTGGAGCAGAGGACATCACATTGGCCTTCCACTGCATCCAGCAGGTGCCCCAGAGGGTTGTCACTAAATTTGGGGGCTGCCATCTTCTTTGCTTTAGGGCCCATCTGTCGTCTGAAGACATGAAGTAGGCTGTGCTTTGGTGTGCTTTAAATATGGCGCCCAGAGCGAGGGAGCACTGAAGTCACGGAATAGCAGACAAATCCAAGCCCACCTGCCAGTGAGCGGCGTGTTTTCCCGTGAATGTATAATTAATGAGGCAGGACCTGCCAGGGATGGGACAATACAGCCGAAAAGCCAACATTATGGCCGATGGGTAAAACATTCTTTTTCCAGCCCACTATGGCCAAACTTGGTGTGGTCTGCCTAAGGCCTGGATGCTCTGTGAATGGGTTAGTAGATGATCCCATTCACATTCCTTCAAGGTAATTATCTCTGCTGGGGCTTTCAGAACAAGATGATTCCATTTTAATGGCTTTAGAATGTGTAATGTAAGCCATGTAAATGATCAGCCAGCTTCCTGTTGTTTCAAGTCATTACAATGTGGTTTCCATTTTTTAAAACTCAGTGGTTTTCAGCCAGTAAATCCATAAAGTCATTTTCAATGTCAAGCATGGCTTTATAACATTTTCTTGCTGAATCACCCACCAGCGGAAATTATCCATCTCTATTTATCTTAAAGCACAACCCTTCACAATCTTGAATACCTCCATCAACTCCTTCCTTAACTTTTCCAGGTTTATTAAAAAATAACCCTAATTTCCCAAAGTTCTCCTCATAATTGTAACTCCTGATCCTTGACAACATCCTTGTGCATCTACCTTGCATCTTTTTCATTGGTTTTACATTTTCTTTTTACCGAGTACCCAAACTGTTCACAATGCTCAATTGACTTGTATAACATTATTCTTTGCCCTATGATGCAAAAAACTAATTCTATTTGACTTTCAATGTCCTTATCTAGTTGTATTATCACCGTTAATAATCTCTGTGTTTGCATGCTAAGGTCCTTCTGCTCCTCTGCTCCATTTAACATTTTCTCTACATTGATTCTCTTATAAAAAGTGTTCTGACTGTCTGCCTGAAATGCAGCGCAGACATAAGCACATACACATGAGCAGCTGATTAACTCAAGCATCAGGCAGGCTGAACTAGTTGATGGAGAAACTGTGCGACGCTCAGTAGCAAAGTATAGTTGAGACACAACACTAAGCTCCAAGAAGTCATTTGAAGCATGGCCTACATGATTGGTCCTCAGTTTCCATTTTGTGAAATTTTTTGAGCTTTACTGGTTTTAAAATTGAAGGTGAAAGTCAAAAAGAACAAACACCCTGACTGCTGTCAGCCTCAAAATCAGACCCAGTGTTAGGGAAATTTGGTCGGTGGTTTTGAATTTATTGGCAATGTGGTAATCTGATGTGTAATATGCCTTTAAGAAGAATGTTATAATGGAAGATCACATGATCTTAGTATCCAATAGCAGAGTAGCGTGGGCTACCTCTGTAGCCAGCTGTCTGTAGTCAGTTGTTAGTAGCAGCAGAGTATATAGAGTTTGAAGTGTAAGCACATGTTTAGTTGCTGCTGAGTATCTTTGTAAATAAACACAGGGTTTCTACCTACAAAGTGTCTGCAACTCAACTCTATCATTAGTACCAAATTGGCCACCCCTAACAACAAGCGTGCGAACAGGATCCAACAAACTGGTGACTAAGATTCAACAGGCCTGATGTTGATATAACTTGATAAGGAATTTGTTCTGTGTAGTTTGTCACAACTAGACCTGCAGAACACAATTCTGAAAAACATTAAGGGTGGTATTTTCAGTGCCCGCTGGCGTCGGGTGTGATTGGTAGTGTGAGCGGACAATATGGTATGATTGGTTTTATGACGGTGTGAAACCAGTTTGAAATCATCCGCTTAGGCCACCAATGGCAGGTCGCATTTCTGCCCATCGGACGTTCGGAACCTCATTATAATACATCAGCATATCATTATCAGCCCAGCCCGCCAGAATCATTCCTCCCCCACTACCTCCCGCTGGATTGTCCACCCACATCGGCGGAAAAGCGGGCCAACATGTTTCACAACGGCACATATATGGTGTGCACTTGGCAGCCTGCACTTTGCGGGGAACTCGGAGGTGAGTACACAGTAACATTGTGCAGCACTCGCCAGGGTCGCCTGTTGGACTTCAAGCTTCAGGGGTGTCCGAGGGTCAGGGTTAAGGGCAGCTCAGACATTGAATATAGTGCACAAGCATTCGGGGTGGGGGGTAGAGTAGGCGAGGGAAGTGGCCATACATTAGGGACACCTGTATAAAGTGACCATTCCTCTGCAACTGAGGCAGTTCAGACGCAGCCACATTGATATGATTGAGATCAGGTTCCTAGCTTATCTGCCCACTCAAGCAATGCAGAGGCATCAAAGTGCCACCAAGTTCCCTAGCGCTTCCCCCAACCCCCACCTCCCCCCACCCCACCCCCGACACAGACTGCAAATTCATGAGCATTCTAATGGACTGCAGAACAGTTGGACGACTGCACACATTGTACAATCTCCGCAATAAAGCTGTCCATGGGGCAGTCACTGCTGGAGTCGCTCACAGCAGCTCACCTCGGTTTGGACCAGTCTCCCCCGTGGTTCAAGCTAACAGGGCAGCCATGCAGCGCACTAATCTCTGGCCATCCAAGTGGTGGTCAGCACTCTCTGGAAAGCGTTAAGGGACCATCACACATAACCAGGACAGGTTCTTAATACACCCATGCTAACCACATGTCTCTCACTTTCATCCTGCAGGAGGAGTACATCAGTATCATGGTGCCTGGAAAACTAACTATATGCCTGATGTTCTACAGAGCGTGAAGATGACGGAGGAGAGGGCGACTGAGGCTTCTAGCTTTGCAGAGGCAGGAGCAGCGCCCTCGGGACGAAGCAGCAGTAAAGCAGGGACACCTGTGTCTACAGATGCTGCCTTTCATTCCTGCAGATGACCGAGAATGAGTTTTGTCAAAGATTGCACATGTCTAGGGAACTGGTTGGTCACATTTGCCAGCTACTGCAGGATTTGGTGCCACGGGGACCTGGTACGCATTCACTGAAAGCGACAGTGGCGCTCAATTTCTAAGCCAGTGGCTCCTTTTAGCACTCCGCAGGTGACCTCTGTAGGATCTCACAAGCCTCCACCCACAAATGCTTCCATGAGGTCACAGATGCCACCTTTGCGAGGGCACAAAACTTTGTGCATTTTGCCCAGGATCAGGACAGCCAGGATGCAAGAACGCTTGGATTCGCCCAGATCTCAGGTTTCCCACAGGTGCAGGGTGCCATCAACCGCACTCATGTGATGCTCAGATCTCCGTCACAACACACGGTCAACTACATCAACCACAAAGGCTTCCATTCGCTGAACACGCTGGTGTGCGACCACCAGAAATACATCCTGCAGGTCTGCGCACGATTTTCAGGGCGTATGCACAATGCCTTCCTGTTGGTCACAGATCCCTGGAGTCTTCCAGGGTCCACAGAAGCTGCAGGGATGGCTCCTTGGGGACAAGGGCTACCCGCAGATGCCATGGCTGATGACACCCAAGCAGCAGCCTCAGACTGCAGCAGAGCGATGCTATAGTGAGGCTGCAACTTGCAACTTGTTGGAACAAACCATCGGGATGCTGAAGATGAGGTTCTGATGCCTGGACCGGTCTGGTGGAGCCCTGCAATACAGTCCACAGAGGGTATCATGCATCATCGTCGTCTGCTTTGCCCTTTACAACCTGGCGCTGCAACGGGGAGACGAGCTGCCTGAGGAGGAGATGGAGGAGCTGCACGTCTCCTCCAATGAGGAGGACGCCAACGGGATGAGCGTGAGGGAGTCCTCGGAGGTGACGATGACAGGGATGAGGCTCTCGCACTGGCTAGACGAGGCAGGTGAACTTGAGAGGCCCTCATAACTGCTAGATTAGTGGAGGATGATATCAACATGCAGTGAGGTGACCCCATAGATCCTCACATTGTATCTGTGAACATTTGATCCCAGCCTGCCTTATGGCAGTGCGAATATCCTCTGTGAGAATGCTCCTGTCATGGAGACACAATGGAGGCCCTAATAGTCGCTCGATTGCGGGAGGGTGATGACGACATGCAGTGAGGACACTCCATAGATCTTCACATTGGCTCTGTAAATGTCTGACTCCTGTCTGGCCGAGGGCAGATCGCTTGCGCTCCGTGATCAGGGTCATATCATAGAGACATAGCCATGAAACCTTAGAAGCATTTGATCCTTTGTCTGCCTTCAGCACCTGAGCCCTTCAGCTGCACAGTATCACTGGTCATAAATGCTGAAGAGATGGGGGCCTGACCAACCTTAAAGGTGTTGAGAGCACTCAGAGAGAATGAGAAAACTCTGTGATGCCTGCTCACTACATTCTGGCGGCGATGACAAGCATTGTCGAGGTGCAGTCATCAGTTATATTTCCAGGGAGTGTGAGGCCTGACCATTAATTGGTCTAAATGCTGCATAGACAACAGGGAAGAGGCCCTGGACTGAGGCACCTGCCTTTATCTTGTGCAGAAAGGTTTCACATCTGAGTGACACAAACACTGCTCATCAGAACAAGGAACCATAGTGAACAGTATGTACAAGTGATTATCTACCATGCCCAGGCTGTGCAACTAATTCTCCTTACCTGTCCTAACCCTGCTGCTTCGTCTTGATGCTCCCCAGATATCCACAGCGGAGGTGGAGGCAGCCTGCTGACTGTGACACCCTGTCTGTGATGACATTGGCAGGTGCCCTCTGGAGGGCCGAGACTTGGAGGGCCCCGGCCTGCTTTCGGGGTCCTGCTGTGTGGCACTAGCACCCTCCTCGGCCTGTGGAACTGGAGCTGCTTTGGTCACAGGAAGAGGGGACACGGATTGCCCGGACACTCCCAGAGTCACCTGGATGGATGGCCCCGGAGTGTGCACCTGTTGATCCTCCTCCCTATGGGTGCCCGGGGGCCCGAGGCTGACTCCTTGAGCAGCAGGGGTAGCTGGAGTGAGATCGAGTTGCCCGGCACCCCTCTCCCGTATGCACTGTTGGAGGCCAACTATGACGTCAGCGATGGAGTTGGGCCCGAGCAGCAGTGCAGGAGCAAAGTCCTGAACCAAGGTCTCCGTGGCGACCACCATCTCACCAGTGTTGACCTCTGTGCGTTGGCATGCCGGTGCCATCACCTCAGCCTGAAGGCAGACGGATTCCTCCATCATGCCTTGCAATCTGAGGAGTGCAGTGGACATCCCTTCCTTATTTTCCTGAGTTTGCCTTTGCAGCTCCAACAACTGTGACATGGCAGAGTCCAGAGGCTCGCCATCTGACTCGGACTCAGCAAAGCTCTGGTCTCCAGCTGTCCTCCGAGTGCCGGGGACCTGGGAAGTCCCTGCCTCCGCCTGCTGTGGACCGGACGGTGCAATGTGCTCACCAGATTGTGATCCCGAGGCTACTCTAAAGCCAGGTCCCACCGAGGTGTGTGTTTCTGCGCTGATGGAGGGTGTGAGTGAGCGCTGTGACAGGGCTTCAGGGAGGGTGCCTTCAGATTCCTCTTCAGAGGTTTCTTCGGAGCTGGATTGGAGGCCCTGGGTTATAGACTCTGTTGGCTGTTTGGCAGATGTGCCTGCGAAAGCAAGGGGAGATAATTAGTGCATGGGAATGTCCTGTGAAACAGGACACATCACTCACAGCATAGTTGTCTGATGGAAGTTGCACTGCTGGACCCTCACTTGGTAGAGTAGTGCCGACCTCACCATCAGCACAGGACCGGTCAAGATCCTTGCTAGCCAGCTGGATGGCTCTGTTTTCAAAGTCCATGAGGACCTTGATTTCGGGCATTCCACCACCGGTCTGCGACCTCTCCCTCTTGTTGTGTGCCAGCTTGTCCTGCATGAATAGAGATGGAGAGAGTGTAATCAGGATACCTGACAGGCCAGATGACAAATGTGCCTGGTCTGTGCTAGTGGTGAGTAGTCCCATGGATGGGATGGGGACAATGACGGTGAGTGTGAGAGAGTGAACACTGATGTCCCTTGAACTGACAGTGACTGTGGATGTGTGATCGGTTTGTGAGTGTGTGAGTTTAGAGTGATGAGAAGAGTGACTTACCCTGGCATAACGGAGGAGATCATTCATCCTCTTGCGGCACTGAGTGGCTGTCCCCTTTTGAAGAGAGTTGGCGCTGACCACCGCTGCCACTGACTCCCAAGCCGTTTAGTGCTGTTGTTGCCTATCCTGTGGCAAGAGCAGGGGTAGATGACAGCCTGGTGGGTCTCCACGGCATCCAAAAGGCGCTTGAGATTTGCATCGCTGAACCTGGGGGCAGCAGTCTTCTTCAGTTTCAGGGCCATTTCTTCCGTGCAGCAATAGTGGTCTGGAAGCACTGAGATATGTGCTTGTGGCTGGACTTTAAATATTGTGCCCGGCGTGATGCAGCAATGGGGTGATGGCAGGCGGTCGACTGAGAGCTCACCTGCCATGGAAATGGCATGTTTCCTGGGAGAGCATAAATAATGTGGCGGATTTGATACAATACGACGCAAAAACCCATCATCGCAGCTGGCAGGTAAAACAATGCCCGCTAACACACTTAGTGCAAATCTGGGAGGATTCTGCCCTAAGACTTCAATTGTTTTTTCACGTAGGTATGTGTATTTTTTGAGTAAGCTACACTAGTAGTGTCTGGTAAAATTTTCATCCGTGTTTTTTTGCAATAATGTTTCACCAACTTTGGACGAAGCTTCCCCACCAATAACTCCCAAACCTACAGCCTCCACCACCTAATGGAACATGGGGCAGCGGGTACATGGGAACAGCAAGATCCCTTCCAGTCACACGCCATCCAGGCTTAGACATATATTGCGATCCTTCATTGCCACAGGGTCAAAATCCTGAAACTTCTAACTGAACAGCACTGTGGGAGCACCATCATTCCAGAGACTGCATTGGTTCAAGAAGAAATCTTACTACCATTTTCACAGAGAAATTTGGAGGGGAGATGGTGGTATAGTAGTAACGTCACTGAGCTTATAATCCAGAGGTCTAGGCTACTCAACTGAGGACCTAGGTTCAAATCCTACCATGGTAGTGGGTGGAATTTACATTTGGTTAATAAAATCTGGAATTAAAGGTTAGCCTCTATAACAATGAAGGAAATCTACCATCCTTACCTAGTCAGGCCAACAATGTGACTCTAGGCCCACAGGAATGTGATTGACTTTTAATTGCCCTCTGTAATGGCCTGGCAGGCCACTCAGTTCAAGGGATGGACAACAAATGTTGACCCTTCCAGTGACACCCATATCCACATGAAATAATTAAATATAAATAAGTAAGACAATAAATGCTGTGATGTCCATATTCCCAGGATGAATTTTAAAAATGGTGCAAAAATTTTCCATAAACACCATAAGATGGGAATTGGTAATCCAGGATCAAGAGGCTGTATGGTCGACTCATGTTTTGATATTACTGAACACTGCATGTTTTCCATATACAATTATATTTATTCATACTATTCTAACTCACCCATTTAATATTTTCACCAAGAGCAGTAAGCTGGCTTTTCTTTTTACAGCCCAACAGATACAAATGAAGCTGCTGGGTGTTTATGATGCCCCTTCTTGCCTCCTTTTTATTCCTCACACTAGGGGGTTACAGGGAAATGCCATTGCTCACAATTTTCAATGGACTAGAAACATGGTGCTCACACTTAAGTTTATGCTTTGCTATAAGTAGTGAATGGAGAAAATCTGTCCCTGGTCGATAGCCTGGAATCATCAGCAAACCTGATGAGTTACTAGAATTGTCCTTATTGTATATAATTTGTGGATAATAGAAAAAAACACATACACTTAGACCCCAGAATAGACCCCATGAAACCCCATCAGTCACTGGTCCTGACAAAAATTTTCTATAAGAATTTAAATCTAATCAGCTAATTTGGCTTTCAGTCTTTCAATTTATCAACATTTAAATCCCCAGATGTAGAACTTTATCAAATATGTCTTTTAGAAATATGATAAAATGATTTCACTACTGATTTTTATCTCCTGATTAAATTGCCACCTGATAGAATTCCAGTCCCAGTTGGGCTGAAATTCACCTTTTGAATTCAATGGATAGGATATTGGGCAACGTGGATAATGGGCAGTGGATTCTCTATTGCCTGTTTTGCATCTCTGTAAATTCTACCCCTATTGTTTGTAAATCATCCTGGAGTACCCTTAATGACTACATTTTTTTGGGTGAACTGGAGATGTTAGACTAACTGGTCTAGCTAAATCACTTGTTTCTCATTTGAATATCAGCAATGCATTTGTAGTCCTGTAATCTTTAGATACTCAATGCTTGAGCTGATTGAAAACTCACAAAGATAGATCAACTATCCCACACATTCTTATTTCTTTGTGAATTCTCAAGTGTTTTCCATCAGCACCATGGGGCCTGTGGACATTTCGGGACTGATTTTAACTGGATGCCAAGTGTTACCTGGGCAGAAGACAGAAAGGAAAATCTAGCTGGGAGATTTGGAATCCTCTTGCTAAACCTACAAATAATGACCGGCAAGAAAAGACACACTGATCCATTTATCCTGTCCCACACAACTGCAATGCCTTATTGTCTATCATAATGTATAGACTTCACACCACACCAAAAAGCTACGTGATCTTCCTAGAGAGGGGCAAAACCTGACAAAACCAAGGGAAAAATAAGTTTGAAGATTCCTTTTTGACTTCCTTAACAATCAAAGCTAGTGGAGATCACCTTGGCACAGTTAATGTCATAATTTTAATATACTGGGTTCTGTTAAGGTGAGAGAAGCTCGTTGCCAGATTTTTTTCCTGGCACATAATGTAGATTGATTGTGCAGTGCAGACCTGAGGGAGTGCTGCAATGTTGGAGCCGTCATCTTTTGGGTGAGACTCTAAACTGAGGTGGATGTAAAAGATCTCATGGCACTATTCAATAAAAATCAGGGGAAACATAAACATAGAAACTAGGAGCAGGAGTAGACCATTCAGCCCTTCAAGCCTACTTCACCATTCGATATGATCATGGCTGATCCTCTATCTCAGCGCCATATTCCCACTTTCTCTCCATACCCGTTGATACCCCTAATATCCAAGCATTTATCAATTTCTTCCTTGAATATATTCAGTGACCCGGCATCCACAGCCTTCTGTGGTAGAGAATTCGACAGGTTGACCACCCGCTGAGTGAAGAAATATTTCCTCATCTCAGTCGTAAATGGCCTGCCCCATATCCTGAGACTGTGGGCCCTGGTTCTTGACTCCCCAACCAGGGGAAACATCCTCCCTGCATCTAGTCTCTATAGCCCTGTTAGAATTTTATATGTTTCAATCAGATCCCCTCTCATTCTTCTAAACTCTAGTGAATACAGGTCCAGTCGAACCAATCTCTCCTCATATGACAGCCCTGCCATCCCCGGCATCAGCCTAGTGAACCTTCGCTGCACTCCCTCTATGGCAAGTTTATCCTTTCTTAGGTAGGGAGACCAAAACTGCATGCAGTACTCCAGGTGTGGAATTCTCCCATTGTCCCAATGCCTCCAAAAAAAGATAATCTAGACATTTATTGCACTGCTTTTTAAGATGCCTTGCTATGCACAAAATTAGCAGCCACCTTCCTTACAATACACCGACTACTTCAAAAATATTGGCTGTGAAGTGTTTTGGGACATTTCAAAGTCATAATAGTTGCTTTATAAATACAAGTTGTTTCTTTCAAAGTCATAACTTTGTTCAGCTTCAGCTTAATTTAGCCTCTGGGCACTATGGCACTTTTCGAAAACAAACAATGGTATTCTTGTGTCAAGGAGCAAAATGGCTTCTGGCAATTTTGGCGCCTTGTCATTAATTATCCTGTTGCTATGACAGCTGGTGAGTGGATACCTACCATCTATGGCTACAGAAACTGTAGTAATCATGGATTTATTTAGTGTGTAATACACCTTTAAGAATAATACCTGTTAGGAAAGATCGCATGATCTGTGGTAACCGATAGGAGACTCGCATGTGCTACCTCAGCAGTCAGTGTCGAGATAGAGTTGGAGTTGAAAGTACACGTGTAGTTGCTGCTGAGTATATTGTAAATACACAATGTTTCCACTTAAGAAGTTTCTGCAGATCACCTCTATCACTGATAGTACAACTCGGCCACCCTACAACAGAAACACAAAGAAAGATAAAGATATAGGCCTAGGTCTTCCTGTCAGCAGCAATGTTGGGTGCATTGCCAATGCCCACGAAGATTTTACTGCCCCAGTGTTACTGCCCATTTCTTCCTGGATCATCCAATCCTGACTAACAGAGAAATGGGCAGCGCAGCATCTTCCGGTTAAGTCCAAAGGATGACAATAGAGTCTGGGGGAAGAGAGGACATGCCCCCTTATTATAGCACCGGCTTTCATATTCAGGTAAGTTTTTGAAGATCCAATCTTTTAATGAATGAATGTGGGTTAGTGAATGGGGGAGTAGATGAATGTGAAGGTGGCTGAGGAGAGCGAGGTGGGTAGGTGAGTGAGGTAGATAGGTGGGTGAGGTGGTTAGGTGGGGGAGTGGGTCAGTGGCTAGTCAGGTCGGGGGGTAATTAGATGTTGGGGTGGGGCATAGTCTGGTCAGAGCATAATCGGATCAAGTCAAGGTTAGTGGGGTTGGATCGGGAATTAGTTGAGTCGGGCTGGGTCGGGTAGGGGTAGTTATGGGGTCAGGAGAGCTGGTTGGGTTGGGTTGAGGGAGTAGTCGGGTCTGGTAAGGGGGGTATTTTAGTGGTTGGAGAGGTAATCGGATGATTGGGGGAGTGATTGTGAAGGGAAGGTTGTGGAGTTTTCCAGCTGTTAGAGCAGGTTTTAAACTGTCTAATATTCCCAGGGTAAGTACACAGATAAGTCCTTTGTATCTAGCCCAAGTCTCCTACCTGAGCTCAAAGGAGAGGGGAATTTCCATTGGAAGTTTAAACTTCCTGGGCAACTTCCATGCATGTCCATGCATCAGGATTTCTGCAGGGTCCTGAAGTGTATCTTCCAATGTACGCCCACTCTCCTACAATCTGGAGACTGGAAGATTTGGGCCTTTACCTTTTCTTTTAAGTTCGCTGTCAGTTGACTTAGTGGAAAGGATTATAACCATTTCTCTGCCAGTTAGTCATCATTTATCAGGCATTACTACGATATGTTTTCCCAGCAGTCCTATGGTGCATATATATTATAACTATAGCATCAGAGTGAAGCAGTTTCACTTTATTCTAAAGTAAATAGCTGCAATGTAAACCCTGGGTCACAGCCCAGCACTCTACTCACTCACTTACGCCAAATCATTCCCTCACTGGCAGAGGGCAGTCTCAGATATTCAATCAGGCCCTATCTTGAATTGATGCATTCTACTTGTTAATGTGGATTGAAGGTTCAGATTTGAGGCTATTTCTAATCAGTTAAAGCAACAAATAAATTACATTTTCTGCTGGATTTTCAAATCGGGATTGGGAACCCGATACCTGAATAATTTCCAGCTCCTGACCTGATGCTGCAACTGCCTGTGTCACACTATCTTGAAATGCAAATGCCCCAATTGGGTTGGAGGTGATCTCAGTGCCCAATTAGTAGCCTAGCAGAAGCAGGAGGTGGGCAATGCCTGCAGAGTGCGAGCAGCAGAGGCAGACGTCTGACACGATGGGGCCTATGGCTGCCTTGTGAAGAGAGGAGACAGCACATCAGCGGACCAGCAGCCTCACTGAGCACAAAGGTGTCTGAATGGTCAAATTCAAGGTAAAGCGCATTATCCGGCACAAGATAACCCAGCTCCTGAATTTTTTCAACAGCCAAAAAGAAATGTTTACTTCTCCCTGCTTTGAACTCGACAGCTGTGCAGTAGTATGGAACAGGCTGTTGGGGTTCAGTTATTTCAACTTTGAAAACTGCCATCTTGTCCCCTTTAGCCCATTAACAAGCTCCTCAAGGAGGTTAATAGACCATTAATTGGAGGGAAGCGGGTTCCTCATTCCCTTCCCCCACTCCACCCCCACTGGCCTCCCTTTGAAAATTATGTCCCATTCTGGAGGTAGTGGTATCCAGTGTTGCTCTCAAGGAATGCAATTTTCAAATGGCGCCCTTACCCCTTCTCGACCCCACTGGCAATTGAAAATGCGAGCCTTTGTACCAGTAAAGTCAAATCCAAAAATCCTAATCACCCATCCCCCGTGACCCCTGCTGATTATAGTATCTCACTCCACATTATGTTGCAGGAACAATTGCAGTGTAGTGCCCATTGGATTTACTTAGCAAAGCTAAGAATGCATTAAGAACTTATTTTTAGAACATGGTATCATTGGGTCACTTTCAAAAGGATTTGAGAGTTGGCTAAGTGTTATTGGCCATGTTCTACAAGTGCTATTATTGATGTGTTTGGCATCAAGTGCTCCATGTTTTCATTTTTGTAAAGGCCGACGTTCTGAACAAATTGATCTTCAGTAAGTTTTAAAAAAAAGTGACTTCTGAAGGAACTTCTGGACACAACTAAACTGTTCACCTCTTCAGTTTACTGGCAGACTTTATAAAATGGTTGGAAAAGATTAGTTGATTGCTTCTGCATAAGTGCCTCTAACTTCTGGCTTCATTCCATCGAATCAGAAGTGTCCTCCCCATTGTTAATCTATTTTTACAACAATTGTCCAAAACAACCTAAATAAATTCTACAAGAATGTAACATTTTCAGCATCAGACAATCTGCTTAAGGTAACATTTAATTTATTCTTTAAACCAAGGACTTATTTTCTAAAAATCAATCTTTTTTTTTTACGAATTTCAAAGCAAGTTGATTTATGCATAAAAATCTGTCTACACACTGTCAATTATCAAATGGGGTAATTTTCCCAAGATACTTTATGTTGTAATATGCCTTTTAGGAATATCAGCATGACAATATTAGAAGGAAATGTGTCATATGATCCAATGTTACTTTCACTTTTGCTTTGAGCAGAGCACACGCACACAGCTCTGATGTCTTCAAGCTTTATACCTATGTATAACTGTTCTCATGTGCCTAGTCTTAATAAATAAATTCACAACATGTTTACCCAATCCCTTATGAGTGATTGATGACTTGTGTCTTGTACGGTAAATAAGCCCAAGGTATTATATCATTATAATAACATGACACCCTAGACCTTAAAGAGCCTCGAAGGTGGCCGAGAAAGAGTCTTAAGGTGTAACGCCAGTTTAGCCTGAATTTAGCATAGGATGCTAGGTTGGTAAAAGAGTTGAAGTGTGTGCTGGGAACAGTTGCTCAGAGGATCGTTAAGGGGCTGAATGATACTTAAATTGTCTGCTAGTGCTTATTAAAGCAGCTATACAATATTTTGGCAGCGAATTCTTCAATTAATGACATTTCCTAAAAACAGTCAGCAGTACACGAGTAAAGAAGTTGTTGCTGAGGATTTCAAACTCTAAGCTATGCTCAGCTTTCAATAATCAGTTGCTACTGGAGGTTGACTTTTCAAACAGATCAGGAGTTTTTTTAGGGCGCTTTGCCAATAAAACTTCACCAACACCTTATCAGCACTTGTCCTATAAATGCTCTGAGGACTTTGACTAAAAAGAGATTGAGTGCTGTGCTACTCTGCCTTATTTGATATTTTATAGGGATTACCAGGAGAAAGGGAGTGCTTGGTCACAGGCATCTTGTTGATAGGTTTATCTTGGTCTGGATAAGAAATGGGAGGATGGCATGGAGCGCAGTGGAGCAGCACCAGCTGCTGCATGAGAGAGGGGCAGGAGAGCGAGGTGGACTTCATCATTGTGTGGATACAGAACACCCCCCTGTCCTCTGGAACTCCTCCACCAGGGCCTCTATTGGCATGTCTGAGAACCAATGCATCCGCTCCCTTGATTCTGTTGTGCATCAACCAGCACATTGCAGACCCTCAGTTGAAGTAATACGATATATATGTGTATATATGTAGCTTCGCAAAAATTGCTTCTAAACTTCACTGAGCATCAAACTTGCATGTGTTTTAGTGCTTCCAGGCATGTTTAAATCATGACAATCATCAATTTTCCCCCAAACTGCTGGTTAAAACCAGACTTTCAAACATATATGTCTTATTAGCATGGCACCCATGTATTGTCTGTTTTCATCCTTTCACCAAAATAACTCACAAAGTGTCTTGTGTCTGTTATTTCACTGGAGGCATTAGCCTGTTAAAATAAGCAGGTTAATATCCTTACCAAAGTAGCAGACAACAGGAATTTATATGAATATGTGAACACAATCAGTGCTAATATCCCACAGCATACACCAGGGTTGATGTTAATTTAGATGATGCCAATATCAAGGAATGTTTCTTGATCAGAGTTTAACAGAGCAATTGTAGGTTACTGCCAGAGCAATAAACACCAACTGAGACAATTATTCGAGGCCAATTCAATTAAGTAATTGAGTAATAATACCTTGTGATATATTAGAAATGCACAATCCTTGTGCATGTGCTGGTGACCGTTTTTACCTTTTAATGATTAACCTTTTAAAGCTGTCATATGTCCCAATTTTACTGAGCTCTAATGCCATTATTGAGCTAAAACCTGCTGTTTGAAGCTAAAAATGAAAGAAAGAGGGTGGGAGTGCCCAAGGAGAAAGCTATAACTCCTAGAGCTACAAACCTGCTTAACAAAAGGGACATCTTAACTATGGGAGGTGTGTGCTCATAGAAAAAACATATTGGGTGCCGACCATGGAACAGAATCTATTAACTTAGCTGTGACAAATTCACAAATGGATTCTGTTCATCATCAAACTGCAGATAGTTAAATTACATTAGTAGCCATGGCTCATACTCTTCATCAGCACAAGACTTATAACATTACAACTTCTTTATCCTCTCAGTGTCTTCAACTGAATGGCATGAGTTTTGATGAGAACCATTCTTATCAAAACTCATCTCATCTCCCGTGGTGTTCTTACCTGTTATACAGGACCTGGGGTCACTATTTACCAGTGTGCCATGATAGTTTAAGCATTACAGCAGCTTGGCACCCTTCCATCCACTAAAATGATTGAAGTAATATATCACAGGAATAAAAGGAAGTAAAAGGTCACACACGGTGTTGATACTGAAAATGCCAGCATCATAGAAGTGATAAATTAGATGTTATTCACTTACCATTGAACAAAAAAAACTGCCTAAAATGTAAGCAATCCTGTTCTTCACACCTCAAAAACTTTTATTCTTAGTTACTTACATTATGCTATATATGTGAAGTTTAGTGGTGAGCCATTTCGCTAGCCAACATTAGTGTCAAAAAGAACAAGAGTTTCAACTCTTGTTAAATTTATGCAGTAATGTATATTACCATATTTTATTTAATGCATCTTACTAACCACTGGTCTGAATTTCAGGCTTAGCTTGCACGGCAAGTCAGCGGGAGAGAAACGGATGTGGAATCTGCTCCCAGCCGCGGTCACGTTGCAAACGCAATTTCACTCGGGGTGGTTAATTAAGGTCTGCCCAGCGTGAAATGCGTCTTCTCAATGGTCGGGAAGGGCCAGGCGAGGGCCTGTCGAGCGCCAGGTCCAATGGCGACCTGGCAGGTGCTTTAAAACCGGCAAAGGCAGCTCCCTGAAGGCTACCAGGGGGAAATCTTTAGTGTCGGTCCAGAGACTGGAACAATGGCCTCACCAGCGGCAGGAAATGTCAGGTGGGAGGGCAAGTCGGCTGGACACTCAGCCCTCTGTTTCCCGGATGAGTGCATCGCATTCCTCATGGAGGAGATCGGTGTCAGGAAGGACACTCTCGTACCCCGGGATGGCAGGAGGAGGCCACCACACCTGACCAAAAAAGCCTGGGAGGAGGTGGCAGCTGATGTCAGCGGCCACCAAATAGTATGGTGCACATGGGTGCAGTGCTGCAAAAGGTTCAATGACCTGCTGCGCTCGGCAAGGGCGAGTACCGCATTGGCATGATTCAGTGTGGAGAAGTGTTAAGGTCTGGCCATCCCCCCCACCGTGGAGCTCAGGGATGTAGGAGTCTAAGTGGCAACTGTCAGTGACGCCAAAGGTGGCCAAGGGGGTGAGCTCTGGCTGCTTTGACTGAGTGCCTTGCGGGTGGAGGGCCATGACTCGGATGTGCCCTGCAAAGTGTTCCTCAGGTGGGATTGGCCAGGCTGCAATGGCGCTCCAGATAGAGAGTGGACTAATCAATGCTCCTTTGTCCTTTCAGGAGAAGAGGAGCCAAAACAACATCGAGAGGTCAAGGACAGGCAGGGGCCCCCAAACCTCCTAATCATAATGAGGTTTGGCATGGACACTTTGGAACTGGAGAGCTGCCACTCACCTCAGTCAGCTAATCGTGGGGAGGCAGGGGTCTCTGACGAAGGTAAGAGTGCAGTGCACAGAGGTGAGAGTGTCGGATTGTACAAACATTCTTTTGTAGTCTCATCATTAATGGGAGCCTCAAACCTGGAGTCCCTATTGATCATTGAAAGTCAATGGCACCGTGATGCAGATCTCCATTGTCTCACCAGGTTGCCTGGCATTCACAGTGACAGTGTGATGATTTCAACTAATGACATGTTGTTGTTCTCCCTTAGATTCGCCAGCTCACACTCATTTGCAGGACCCCAAAGAGTCACCCTGACGCCAGAGGACCACGCTGGGCTTTAGATGTACCCGCTCTCTGAATCAGACACCAGCGCAGATACCAGCACCTCGGTGGGCATTGGATCATTGCCTAGAACAGCAGTGAGTGTACTTCACACTCACTTGAGGAGCAGGCGGAGGCAGACAGTGCCCAGTGTGCTGCCAGTTGGAGGACTGCTGAAGACAAGGACGATGTTGAGACGAAGGCAAATGAAGAGCCTCTGGAGTTGTCCCTTAGGCGGCAGATGCTGGATGTCCAGCGGGATGTGCAAGAGGATCTGGCGGAGATCCATGAGGGTTTACATGCTATGATCTCTGTTGTGGAGGAGTCCATGTGGAGCATGAGCACTGGGTTGACCCTCACCACCGAGCGCACTGCCTCCACCATTGAGAGAGTGGCAATTCTCATGGAGAGGCAGCTCCAGAGACAGAATGAGGGGTTTCTGGGATTGCCTCAGGTGGTCAGTGCCAGTGTGGGAGATTGATGAGACACCTAGTATCCCAGCTAGGCGCCCGTCCATCAATGATGAGCAGGAAGACCCAGAGCGACCTCATGTTGGCACACGAGCTGCTTGTCGTCTCTGCGGGCTCCTCTCAGGGTGCTCTGGATGACGGCAGCAGCTCCTCCACCCCTCTGCCAGTGACTATTGCATCTAATGAGGCTGCAATGATTGGGGAGATGCCAGCCGTGGCACCGGCCGCTCCCTCCCAGGCGGGGCCAGCACAGGCTTCACTGGCCAGAGGACGACCTCCAAGGTCATAGAAGGCCAACAGGACACCAGAGTCAGCAGGCTGTCTCCAATGCTGGTGCCAATGAGGCATGGGGGAGGGGGGTGGTTGGGGGGGATGGTGGGGGCACCAAGACGTAGCACTTGCAAACCATGCAAGGCACCATGAGCACAAGAGGGACTGTTCACAGGTGATCTTCTGTTCTTCCATGTTTTAACATGGTTACTGGTGTGACCATGAACACCATATGTGGTTCTGTTCATTTGTTGTGAGTATCAAAATGATATAAATTTTGTTTTTGTCTTAATGGCCTGAGTATGCATCACTTGTTTTGTAGGTGCAGGACATGCCAGTATCTCATGCTGGACATGAGTGGCTCTAAACTTTATTGCACAGGCACTGAGTGGACTTTTGGTTCAAATGAAAGGATCATTTCAAACATCCAGGATGGAGGCAGCAGCTCTGGCATGAGGTGGAGCAGATCTTTGGTAGCCCAGGTGAAGGAGCGTTGGACCAAGGCACCCCTGGTGTCCTTGCCTCCCTGAAGGATCCAGAGGTCTGTCTCCACGCCCTCAGTGTTTTCCTCACCCTGCTCTTCTTCTGACTCATGACTGGATTCATTCTCTGTGGCCTGTGGAGCTGCATTAAAATCCTTTCCCTCCAGTGGGTCCTCCCTTGCCAGTGCCAGATTGTGGAGAGTGCAGCATGCAACCACTATCAGTGACACCCACTCTGGGAGGTATTGTAGTGCTCCCACTGAACGGTCCAGGCATCGGAAGCGCGTCTACAGAAGACCTATGGTCCTCTCTATCACCGCCCTTGTGGAGGCATGACTCCTATTATAACACTGCTCTGCCTCTGTTCTTGGGTGGTGGAGAGGCATCATAAGCCACCTTTTCAAGGAATAGCCCTTGTCACCCAGCAGCCATCCATCCAGTAAATCTGGAGCACTGAATAGCCTTGGCACCTGGGAGTGCCTGAGGATGTAAGCATCATGGGAGCTGCCAGGGTACCTTGCACAGACTTGCAGAATCTGCACCTTGTGGTCATAAACTATCTGGACATTCATGGAGTGGAATCCCTTCCTGTTGACGAAGGCACTCAGCTGCCCCGCTGGTGCCTTGATGGTCACATGTGTGCAGTCGATTGCACCCTGGACGTGGGAGAACCCAGCAATTGCCGCAAACCCTCTGGCTCGCTCAGCCTGGCTGGCCTTGTCCATTAATGAATAAATGTCATTACCTGCCTGAACAGAGCTTCTGTCACCAGCTTGACGGACAGCTGATTGGGACACTTCACAAAGATCTGCCGCTGACCCTTGGAAAGAGCCGGAGGCATAGAAGTTGAGGGCCACTGTGACATTCGGAGCCACTGGCATGTGATGCCCACCCACACAGTTGCAGGTGATCTGTTCTGTGCTTAATCATCTGACAAGTGGAGATCATAGTCTCCCTGGAGAGGTGAAGCCTCCTTCGGCATTGCACCTCAAACATGTTGAGGTAGCTGCATCTCTGCCTGTAAATCCTGGCGGCAGGATAGTGGTGTCTTCTGCAGCCCCTTCTGCCTTAGATTAACTGCTGGCCCTGCGCACCTTGTGCCTCCTCCCACAGGTCGCTCCCCTGGAAGCTGCAGTGGGACACCTGGTCTTCTTTCCCTTCTGCCCTTCTCTTCCCCCTCAGAAGAGATGCTACAAGCAGAGGCCACAATCCCCATTACCAGGGTAACAGAAGGCTGACTGATACCTGGGAGGTTCCACATGGCCAAAATTCTCCATGGCCCTTGGCGATACCAATGAGTCCTGAAATGAAACCTGGAAATGTTAAGAATTAAGCTCAGAACAGAGATGAAGCTGTCAAGTTTAAATAAGAAGCAAACTATCTCCTAAAATCCTTACTACTCACAATGGAACGTTGCTAACCCTTTTTATCACGCCCTTGGATGAGGTTTTGTTAGAAGTGGGCTGCCGGTGTGATGAGCGCGAAATCACACGGGAAATGTAAAATCCAGTACAAATGGCTTTTTAATCGCCTTAAGTGGCACTTTAATTGTTGGCGGACGCAGCTCCGACACCCAGGCTCGCCTGCCGACCTGATGATTGCTTACATGCGGGATGACGTCGGGATACTCGCCTGACGTCATCTCGCGCTATTTCATGTCCATTTGGGTTGGGTGTGCGTCCACCCCCAAGGCGTGAAATTCTACCCACTATATTTTGCTACTATGATGAATTAAAATATTTAGCATAAATGAAAGTATGTTGCTTTACATAAATATATCTTTTTGTTTCCAACTTTCTCTAATAAGTAAATTGATACTTCAGCACTATGATTTTTTTTTTTTAAATTGGGGCGTTCTTCCACCAGGAATTCTAGGGTAAACATGGTTTTCATTTCTGCTGGTATTCCTTCACATCTACTTTATATATAGCTGTGAAATGCTGACGGGGATCTTGTTCAATGCCTCCCTTCATATTCAGCCACTAACATCCTTCCACTCTGCCTCATGGTCCAAGTTACATAATTTCTATTGTCATTCCTGTGAACTCAGCCAGATATGTTGTCAATGCTCTTGATTCATGCTTCAACAACCTTTACGTGAGTAGATTCAGCCAGATATGAAAATGATAATAAATTATTTATCAGTATTTCCCAAAACCACTTACCACCCTCTTGCCTCTTGCTTTTGGATGGAACTGAAACAGAAGTGTCTGGACAAAATTGGAATTTTTTTTTTAAATGGGTCAAAGAAGCATAAGCAGCTGAAACATCATACAAGACCCACGACAGTAAAATAGGAAAAAGAGAATTGTGGAGTGGAGGATACAAAAGGAGCACATTGCAAAATGCTAAATTAGGAGAAATATTGTTTATTAGTCTTTAGCATCCACTTTAAAGAAACATTTTTTTTAAAATCACGTGCATTTAGAAAGAATCTATAAAACATAGTTAAATTTGGGAACTTTTCGATTTTTTTTAAGGTCACTTGTCATGCCCAGTAAAGGCATGTCATAGTCATAAGTTTTAAAACATAAACTGTACTCCATGTGGAATCTTCTGGAACAGACTTTTCTTTTTACAATGGACAGACAATGATGGGTTGCAAAAGATGGCCACCGAGGGTCACCTGACTCTGGGGCTGTGGATTCCAACGTTGCCACACTTTCTCGAAAGGACCAAAGGACGCATTCCAGACTAAAGGTGTCACTACCCATCTCCTGAAACCAACCAAAAACGTATTTCCTGACTTGAATGGGTCATTCTGAAAACAAGATGGTAATTGTCTCAAACCAACAGGGTGCATGTCTGCAAACAATAACCTAAGCCCAGTGCCATGTTTGGAAAGGGGAGCTGAGGGAAACCATATGGTAAGGCAGCCATGCTGGTCTCCCTATTTAAATCTTTAAGTATTGTCTGCTCAACAAATACAACAACTCCCTGGGGGGTCTCCATGCCTCCTTGCAGGAGTTGCCTGTCTTTTAACAGGAATCTTTCAAAGTCTGGCACATGGTTGCCCTTTGCCAGAGCTCTCTCCCATCAGGACTGGCAGCTATCACCCGAGAGCCGCTACTCAGGAATCTGCACCTCTACCAACACAGGTTCACGTGGCTGGTGGAAGAGAGGGCGTGGGCTGCTGGGGTGCCCAGAGTCGAGGTCTTTCTGAATAGTGGAGGAGCAGGCTGGAAGACACTGCAAGAACTTGCCCATCGTGCGTCTGTTGATGTCCAGCTCACAGCCAAAGCCATGCAGAGCCTTACAAACATGGTGCTCAGCCCTGACTGCACCAGTGGTGTCAAGGTGGCTCAAGCAAGCGGTAGGCACCCATCTGAACTGACCCCCATTCACAATTTCACATTTATCGACTGTCCAGACATGCTGTGGCTTTTCATCCTGCCATCTGGAGGCGGTGGGGTTCCCCAGTGGGAGGCTGTCTATGCAGCAGTCCTCCCCTTTTCCATTGGGGAGTTGGCGTGGAGTGTGTTGCAGGCAGCAATCCCATGCAATAGAGGATTAAGATAGTTCATGGACACACAGGCTGCCTTTGTTTTCTGCGGCCTTGAGGAATCCGTGTTCCATGTTTATATAGGTTGTCCGAGGTTGCAGCCCTTTTCCACTATTTGAGGGGGCTGCTCCTCAAGTTTTTCTTGCACTTCAGCCCCACGCTCTTGATCTTCAGCCATCTGGTGAGGAGGGCAGATCGGAGAACCTCCTTGTTAACCTGCTCCTGGGCCTGGTCAAGGTGGCCATTAACAGGCCCAGGTAAAGGGTGTTTTACAGGGTCATTTGGTCCGACTGCCCCTCTTCTGTAGCTACATTCGTGTCTGTGTATCCCTGGAGAGGGAGCATGTGGTGTCCGCTGGTATGCTTGAGGCCTTCCGCGACCAGTGGATGCCGCAGGGGTTAGAGTTCATCATCAGCCTCAGGAACATTATTTTAATTTGACTTAATAAGTTTCCATTGAAGTTTTGCTTTTGTTACAGTGTCCCTTTAAGGGGTTGTACTTTAGTTTTCCTTAGTTAATAAGTTATTTAGTTTTATTGGTTATGCTCAAAGGAGTATTAAGAGACAAACATAACAGCTGCAGAAACTAGAAAGGGCAGCAACATCTATGATTTAAGCGCTAGAGATTGTAACATCATAAGGTCTCCAAGCCTGTTCCTTTTCAAGTCCATCCATACAGCAAACTAACCTCCTGGTAACAAGACTACAAGTGGCTAACTCCATAACCTGCAGAAAGTCCATCTCTTTGAAAGAATCCAGCAATGACTCTGGTTTATGACTTCAGCTATTGAACCCAACTACATATCAGAAGTAAAGAAAATGTCTTCTTCACCAGGTCTGCACTGTGTGTTTTCTGAGATGAGCCAATCACGTGAATTATGAACTAATCTTTTGTTATAACTTGTAAAAGTGCACAGTTCTCTTTAACTGTATTTTCCTCGTGTGTGTGTGTGCATAAGAGAGAGAGAGAGTGTGTGTGAGTAAATGAGTGACAGAGCATTAGATTTTCAGGGTGAACATGCGAATAAACAATCTTCTTTATTTAAACCCATAAAAAGCTTACTGCTGGTTCTTCAAAATGTCCACATACTCAGGGATCAAGAAACACACACAACTTCTTTCTCAAAAGCGCACAATGAGTGCAGACAGTAAGGGGAGGGGACAGGGGTTTCAGTTCTCTCTGATTCCTGTCCGTAACAGACTAATCTTTGTATTTTACTTTAGTATCTGACTTAAGCTGATTAAATGTTGCATTAAATGTTGTTGCTTGGGTTTCATATGTTGTCATGGTTTGTTGAAATCATATGTGGATAGGAACACAGTATAATGTTAAAAGTGTTTGAAGGTTTTCACAATGAGACAGGTCACGTTGAGTAAGATGATTTTGCAGTTGCACCATGTGAAATTTGCTCAGAAAAGAGCAGTTGCTACCATAAAATAATTCCTTAGAAGAACTGGTAGGCCTAAATGTTTCAGGTAGCATATTTTACCCATCATCTGGAGGAATGACTGGAACCCTCTGCCCAATCATATTATGGTTTTCTAAATGCCCTTTTACTCTGTCCTGAATAGTAATAGATTTCAGCATGAGTTGCGGGTGTGATTGAACAAATCGATAGCTGCAGAAATTCTGTTGCAAATGGAAGGCCAAATGCTAGATAGTTGGGAATTTGAATTGCTTTAGGAGCTTGGGAGAGTGTTTTTTCCAGGGATGGACATAGAGGAAAGTGGGGTTTAGAAGGGGAAGGAGATGTGTAAGGAGAGTAATTCAAGGAGGTTTTCAGAGATGGCCTCACCTATGGTTGTCACGATGAGAGTAGCAAAGCAATGTGAGGTAGCAAGGTTGAGGGGGAGACCATGAATATGGATTGGGAAATTTACATGGAGGGAGAGATTAATGGAGGATAGAAGGACAGTGAATTCTAGAGGAAAGGGAGAGAACATGGTGCATTGAGATAGAGGTTGAAGTCACAAAGGGTGAGAACTCATTCAGTACAGAGGCTGAGCAGTGAAGATATCAGTGAGAAATTTGGTAAGATGCTCGGGTAGCTGGTATTTAATTCAAGACTATTCACAAACTGTGCATATTGTCCATTTCATTTTATTTCTATCCATAGTACCTTAAACTTTTATTTTCAATTTCATCTCTAACTGTTTACATTCCATTAACATATTTTCTCTAACTCATTTATTAGGACCTTGGAACTCATTTTATGCTTTGCAAAAGTTAATTCTCAGTATGAAACCAAAACAACTTCTCATCTTGTAGTGTGAATGCATTATTAAGGACTGGATTTTACTGTGGGCTTTTGGGCTCTGCTGTTGTGACAAAATGGGGGTCCTGAGCCAACACAAGCCAGCAATGGAATAGTCTCACCTTTTTTTTACAGAGTTGGCCTTTGATTAAGGACTGTGGGCAGGATGTAGATGCTGCCAGTCAAGCAGAGGGCCAGCAGCCCTTAGGCCCTCTGCAGCCCCACCAAAAGAGAAGAGGATGCTGCTGAGTCAGGTTGGAAATTGAGAGGTCAGTGAAGTAAGCTTAAAATTAAAGTTCCGATGGGCCGAGCAGGCAGAATCCTCTGCATGATCCATTGGGGTGGCCTTCTCTATCGCTGGCATCCACTTGGGGCACAGAACCACCAGCTCCAATGGATCTCTGGATGCCCGCAGGGAAGCTGCCTCCATGAAAATGATGGCTTCCCCAAAAGGCAAGGGACTGCATCCTGGCGGCCCAGGAAAATTCTCCCTAAGCGGGAAGCCAAATCAGAAGACCTGCTGCCATGTCTGGCCAGCAGCCACGCTGGGAGAGGTGGGTGTTGCTGAGCAGGCAGGAGACTGCAAGGGTGCCTCAAAATGGAGTCACTCGCTGCAGCATAGTGAAAAATTAAAACTCATGCATGACAACAGCTGTCAGGCCATTGTTGAGGGAAAACAGGATGGCTTGCATGGAGGCTGTGGCCCTAGCATTCCAACGGGTCCTTTCTGCGGTGTTGGAGAGGAGACATCAATGCCCCTCTGGTCTGCTGCCAGGAGGCAGACTCCCATTTCAGAGCGGAGGGGGTCTGTGTACCTTTGGTAAGATACCAGTGTGCCATCTTCTTTCCCTCGATTGACCCATTAATGGGACTAATTGGCTACCCTGTTACATTGATCCTGCTCCATCAAGTGTGTTCGGAAGTGAAATGTGTTGCATAGCCGACCCGGTGCATTAGATTCTGACTTTGGTCCCAGTCCCGTCTCTTAACCCTTCTCCCAGGGACTGGTGCCAAGTCTACTAACATCCCTTGATCTCTCAATCTCTTATTTACTTCAAGACCATTCATTGAGTATGTAGAGCATGTATAGCAACCCGTTTTTTTTTCTTTCCATGCACATTAGTTTATACTTTTATCTATAATTTCATCTGTAATTGTCCTGTCCATTTACATATCCCCTTAAAATTCATTTCCAAGCCCTTGGCTATATCTTCAAATCTGACTACAACACCTAGAACCTGCTAACCTGACACGTCAGCTATAAGTTTCTCCAGGACACATGGAGATTCCACAGCTAAGTTGTTAATATAAATCAGAAACAGTACAGGTTCCAATCCTCCAGCCAACACATTCAGACAAGTAATTCCCTCCCCTGACCTTCCACAAAGTATCTGCTTACCTCCGTTCTCTAAAACACAGTGTAACATTTTATCTTAGTGCAAGTTGCTGGGGTCGTAAAATTATTTCAAATTATTTTGTAGCAACTGAAGGAGTGCAATTTTTGTAGTCAATTGAGCAGCATTTGGAGTAAGACTATCTGCATGCAAATTTCGTGCAAAGCTGTTAAATGTGTTTTTGATTCACTAAAGACCACTCCTAAACAATTACTCATATGTTGCACCATTATATATGTTGAACTTATAGACAAAAATAGCACAGACACTGTGCCGCTGAGTTAGACAAAGACAAAACCTTACCTCAGATCCAAAGATCAAACAACCTCACTGCTGAAGAATCCTGCTTCGGACACCATGAAGTAGTCTTCATAGTCTTGAGTATATTAACAGCAAGTCTTTATCAACAACTCATAACTAAATACATTTATACAGTAGAGAGTACAGGTATGAAGTTGACTCCACCCTAGGGGCAGAATCGTGCTAAATTTACACTAAGTGCAGTATGGGCGGGAAAAAAAACGTTTTACCCACCGGCCGCAATGGCGGTTTTTCAGCAGTATCATCCCAATCCCGCCGAATTAATCATGCATTCCCAGGAAACACACCGTTTTAACGGCGGGCAGGTTCTCATATGCCATCACATCATCACCTCACTACTTCATTATGCCAGGTGCCACATTTGAAGTGCAGCCATGTGCAGACCTCTCAGTGCTTCCAGCCCAGAACTGCTGCACAGAAGACATGACCCTGAAAGGCAAAAAGGCCTCCTGATTCAGTGATGCATCCCTGGAACGCCTTTTGGATGCCGTGGAGGCCCGCTGTGATGTCCTCTACTCCAACTCTGGCCACAGGAAGGGCAGCAATCACACCACTCCAGCTTGTTTGGTGCTGGCAGTGGTGATCAGTGCTAATGCTGCACAGAAGAGATTGGCCATCCAATGTAGATAGAGGATGATCTCATCCGTGCTGTCAGGGTATGGCAACCGTCTCATCACTCTAAACTTAGACACTCAAGCCCATCACACATTCACTAGCATCTCACTCACTGCCAGCTCAAGGGATATCACCATTCACTCTCTTACACACACCCTCATATCTCCATCTGGCCTCATATCCTCTGGAGACTGCCTTCTCAGCCCTCAGCTTCTTGAGGCCACTTGCACAGATCAACTTGTGCCTCCATACACACCCTGGGTTATCCTCCTTCCCCACTATAGCCCTTGTTCTGCAGCCTCTTCCCTTGCCTGAGATCACTTCTCCCCCCTCCCCAAACAAGTGCTAGCCCTGCATCCATTGAAAAGCCACCCCTGTCTAATGGCTGGTCTGGTAGGTAGAGACCTGCCCATCAGCCCTCCCACACTGAAAGTGATATGGTGCTGTCTGTGAAGCCTGGTGCTGAGGACTGTGAGTGCTGCCCAAAGCAAGGTAGGCAAACAAACCTCAAAGTCCCGAGCGAAGTGCAGCCTGACAGGTGCACGTCGCTTTTGTTCAGTTGTGAAACATGTTGGCGTGCAACCACGCTGACATACTTGGATGACCAGTGTGGGGGGATGATTCCAGTGAGCTGGGCTTCCAATGATATGCAGATATACTACAGTGAGGTTCCCGACATTCGACAGTGGGGAACGCAGCCCACCATTGACGGGCAGAGTGAATGATCGCAAACTGGTTTCGCAAAGTCATGAAATTGACTTTTGGCCTTCCCGCCATATTGTCCGTTCACGCTGTTGAACACACCCGATGCCAGTGGGGAGGTAAATTCCACCCTAGGTCTTTACATATCTCTGTCCTTCTCTAGACTGACCCTGGCTCTCGGTCGTGTGCCTTCTTGATCACTGTGAGTGTGATACTCTACTCAGTCCCACATTTGCCCTGTATGTATGAGATCCCACCACTACACCTCCCCCTAAGTCTTTATCCCATGGATATAGAGTTATTTTAGTTTACTTCAAGTCTTACATTGTTATAAGTGTTGTTCATTTATCTTATTGTTACAATCTTAATGTTGTTCCAACATTATTGCTATTACTGTATTAATATTAACAACATTTTCGCTACCCCTCCCCCCCCGTCAAGTCCTCAAAGTTAGAGGTTCAGGCACCCTGGAGGCCTTATAACCCTTCCACATCTCGTTTTCCGATTTGTTGGGAGAGTGGTAGGCTCTGGTGGTTCTGGTTCTTGTTGTTAGCTTGGAGATTGGACTGCCATTTGGGTCTGGTTTCATCTGTTTCTTCCATTGCTTGATGTTAAACCATGCCTGGTTGATCTGGCTGCTTTGGCGATGCATGGTTGTTGTTACTCTTGATTGTTTCTTGTGGGTTGGTCACAAATGGTATTCATCTGCTTCGTGATGCCTTTTTTTCTTCATTTTCCATTTGGGCCACCAGGAAGCTCTCTGAGACTGAGGAAGGGCATTCCTGTGGCAAGAAGAAGATTGAGTAACATGCTCACTTCTCTTTTTTGTTGTTGATGGTGCAAGACTTCCAGCATCCCTTGTGGCTCTGGCATGCTGGCTGAAAGTGGCAGTGTGTGGACAGTGATTGGTTTGTCTACCAACTGTACCAGCATCATAGTTGGAGCTACAGGCCCCTCAGACTGTGGATCCTTCTCTGGCACCACTTTCACCAGAGGTGCTATAGTAATCTCATGTACGTACCAGAACCTACTACTACAGTGCTCGTCACCTTTAAACTGTCGGGAAACAGGAGGCACAAGTTTCCCGTGCAATGTTGACTTAATCTTGAAGGTAGGACTTAATTTGGTGAGTATTTAGTGAATATGCGTTGTATGCAAATGCCTGGTAAATATGTTCCCGTCACTGGGCAATGTGATGGCTGCTCTGCCACTGACATGCCACCCACTGACTTTCTCACATTCAACCTGTTGTCGGGAAACCAAGATTTTGGCTCCCGCCCAATTAAGTCCCCCCTCTGCCTTGTTTCCCACATTTAGAAGCCCCATTAAATATCACCCTATGTGACAGAATTATGCCAGATTGTATGTCTGTACTACACCACCCCTGTGCCCAATAAGAATACCTTGGCCTTGACACAAGCTCAAAGCAAGTCAAGGAAATGTATTGCTTGGATAAAGATGGATTGCAGCAAGCTTTTGACATAATTAGACTTTGCAGTTCTTCCTCCCTGAAGGTAGTTCTTTGGTTTAGCATGTATTGAAAAAACATAAAGTAGACAAAATAAATAATGTCAATTTCCTCTTCTAAAATAAATACGAAATCCATTTTAATGTTGAGTAATTTATGCAGTTTTTAAGGCATAAATATTTTCTAATGTGTAACAGGGAAATATTGGGCTGAAAAATTGCTGTATATTATTGTTGCACACCTTTATTAATGCGAAACCTGCCAGTAAATTTGGGGGTTTAAGAGATATGCTGTGAGTTATGACTCTCCAGAACCTACTTGTCCATTTGTATCACTTGGCTGCTGCTTCACACAAACTGCATGCTGCCTTTAAACTTCCTGTTGTTTTTAAGAGCTTGCTGGATTGACATAATAATTATCCATTAAACTTGTCTCAGAAAGTTAGGACTGGAACTTAACAGCATAAGTATCTTTTTTAACAGTATGATCATTGTCAATGTAATGTGAATCAACTTTTCTGGTCCGCAAAGAGAACAATTTAAACTGATCAATCTCATTCTTGCATGTATTTAATTGTTGTTAGAGATTTTAAAATGCCAATATTTTATTTTTTACGTTTTGATCTTACTTTTTCCTTTCTGTCTCACTTTTGTGATCTAATCTTTCCTTTCCTCTCTATCTCTCTTTCTGTTCCTGTTTTGACTCTAATTCACCATCTTTCCCTGTCATTCTACTGCTTCTTTCTAATCCTTAAAACTCATTGGTTATGGAAATAGAACGTTGACCTAACCATTCACCAAAGTCAGAGAGTCATAGAGGTTTACAGCACAGGAAAAGGCCCTTCAGCCCATTGAGTCTGTGCCGGTCAAACAAGTACCTAACTATTCTAATCCCATTTTCCAGCACTAGGCCCATAGCCTTGTATGCCATGGCATCGTAAGTGCAAATCCAAACACTTCTTAAATATTATGAGGGTTTCCTCATTCCTTTTGTTTTCCTCAAATCCCCTCTAATCCTCCTACCCCTTACCTTAAATCTATGCCCCTGGTTATTGGTCTCTCCACCAAGGGGAAAAGTTCCTTCCTGTCTACCCTATCTATGCCCCTCATAATTTTATACGCCTCAATCATGTCCCCCTTCAATCTCCTCCGCTCCAGGGAAGATAACCCCAATCTATCCAATCTCTCCTCATAACTAAAACTCTCCAGCCCAGGCAACATCCTGGTAAATCTCCTCTGCACTCTCTCTAGTGCAATCACATCCTTCCTATAATGCGAATTCCAGAACTGCACGCAATACTCTAGCTGTGGCCTAACCAGCGTTTTATACAGTTCCAGCATAACCTCCCTGCTCTTATATTCTATGACTAGGCTAATAAAGGCAAATATCCCATATGCCTTCATAACCACCTTATCTACCTGTCCCGCTACCTTAAGGGACTGGTGGACATGCACACCAAGTTCCTTCTGATCCTCGGTACTTCCCAGGGTCCTACCATTCATCATGTATTCCCGTGCCTTGTTTGTCCTCACACTTATCCAGATTAAATTCCATTTGTCACTGATCAGCCCATCTGACCAACCCGTCTATATCCTCCTGTAATCTACGGCTATCCTCCTCACTATTTAGCACCCCACCAATTTTCGTGTCATCTGCAAACTTACTGATCAACCCTCCTACATTCAAGTCTAAATCATTTATATATACCATAAAGTCCCAGATTCCCCATTACCCTCGGTTATCAGCTCATTATTTTTAATGATTAAAAACATGAACTGTGTTTTTGCATCAGCTCGGTGTATTTCCGCTTCATATAATAGTGGCTAGAAGTTTTTGGAAGTTATGGGGCTACAGAAGATTCAGATTGTGATTGCAACAGATCTTATTTCTACTTCCCAATTATGAATAACATGTTTTCTTTTGAACACTGAGTGATGGATATATATATCAATATTAAGCCACTTCATCAAGTTTTAGGTGGAATAGCTCAATGGGTTTAGATAGCCAATAAAACACAGAATTGTTACGGTGTAGAAGGAGGCCATTCAGCCCATCATGCCTGCACCAGCTCTCTGAGCATTTTAAATTAGCCAATCTCCTGCCTTTTCCCTTTAACCTTACACATTGTTTCTATTTAGATAATTATCCAATGCCCTCTTGAATGCCTAAATTGAACCTGCCTCCACTACACTTCCAGACGGCGCATTCCAGACCCTAACTACTCACTGTGCGAAAAAGTTTGTTCTCACCTCGCATTTGCTCCTTTTGCAAAACATTTTAAAACTGTGACCTCTGGTTCTCAATCCATTTACGAGCGGGAACAGTTTCTCCCTATCTACTTTGTCCAGGCCCCTCATGATTTTGAAAACTTCTTTCAAGTCTCCTCTCAGCCTTCACCTCTCCAAGGAAACACTTAGCAGGCTGCTGCTCCATTTCTACAGGATTTGAAATCATCAAGTCTATCATTAAAAAATAACAGACCGAGACGTGTTTTTTCTGTGGCAGCCAGCGCTCAGTAAATATTCCTCAGCAGGATATGAAATGAAAGTCTCCCATATAATGTGTTGTTACTATAGTGACAAAAGCTTGACAATGTGTTGAATGCTAGTAGAATTATATATTATTTTCTTCATATTGACACATCTTAATTGTGCATACGTTCCACATTGATTTATCTTACTGCTCCTGGGGAGATAGGGTAAGCCTATTGATTTTATATTTATTCTTGTAATGCGGACAATGCTATAGAAGGCCTCATTTATTCTCCTTCCCTTCTCTGAGAGTGTAATGGTGAACTTTCTCTTTGAAGGACTGCATTACTGTGGCCATGTTGCTCCTATAATGGTGTTAATTTAGGAATTAAGGATTACTAACCCAGCAACAATGAAGGAGTGGCTATACATGTCCAAGGAGGTAATGGTTATTCTCAAAGGATTGTTGCTCTTTTCCTTCTTGATGATAATGGCAGGTGCAGTCAAAGTAACCATGGTAAGTTGTCACAGTACATCCTGTAGATTAAACATACTGCAGCCACAATGCACCAGTGATGGAAGGGGTAAATATTAATGGAAGAAGCACCAACTTAGCAAATTGCCCCAGCCAACACACAGTCAAGCTCATTAAAATTGCACAAAACTACTTGAGTGGTGGGTATTCAATCAAATTCCTGACTTAAGCCTTGTGGTTGGTAAAAAAAAAAGTCCTGAGATTAATTCAGCTGACACTCACTGTTGGGCTTACGCCTGGGCAGCTGAAGGCACAGCCACCAGTAGTGGAGAAATTAAAATTGGAGATGTGCAGAGGCTTTTGGAGCTGGAGGAGGCTGCGCAGATATATATAGCATGATGCCATGGAGGGAATTGAAAACAAGGATGAGAATTTTAAAATTAAAGTGTTGTCAGATCAGGAGCCAATGTAGGCCAGTGAGTGCAGGGGTGATGAACGAACGAGTTAGGATAAGGGCAGCAATTTTGGATGCACTCAAGTTTACCGATTGTGGAAGATGATGGGAGGCCAGCCGTCAGCAGCAGTTGGCCCTCGATT
Organism: Cetorhinus maximus; assembly: GCF_964194155.1. Classification (NCBI taxonomy): domain Eukaryota; kingdom Metazoa; phylum Chordata; class Chondrichthyes; order Lamniformes; family Cetorhinidae; genus Cetorhinus; species Cetorhinus maximus. The sequence goes on from NC_135888.1 coordinate 74,609,075, forward strand.
TGAGGTTTATGTCTACTCAGGGTCATCTGTTTCTGTCATGGGTCTTCATGTGACTGAACAGGCTGATTCTTGACCCACAGATCTTTGCATACATGCATGGGACAGAATGTCACACAAGGTATTGGGATCTGGAGCGCAGGATTTTCTTCCTTTACTTTCCTTCTCTGACACCACTCTGCCTCAACAATTTGACTCAAAGCGTGATGCAGCTTGATGGGCAAATTGTCGCCATTTTAAACAAATGGTAGCAATCTCCCCTCAGTCATTAACGTCAATGCTGCTGAGCTTCAGGGTGTTTTTGAAGCATTTTCTTTGTCCTCCCCTGGAACATTGGCCATTTGAAAGTTGAGAAAACAGGACCTGGGTGGGGGAATTATTTTTGGCCATCCAGAGACAGTGTCCAGCCCATCAAAGTTGATTTTGCATGAGTTTTGACTCAATGCTTGTGGAGCTGGCTTTGTTCAACAGTCATCCTATTGAATCCAGAGGCATTGCTAATGGGAGATCACCCAGGAGAGCATTGGAATAGGTAACAATTGTATGGATAAGTCTTTAAACAACAAATCAGCAGAGACAGGGATGAAGTTGGACATTGTTAAAGAGGTGAAAATAGGTTGTCTTAGTGATGGTGTGGATATGTGGTAGAAAGCTAATCTCGGTGTCAAATGCAACATCAAAGTTGTGAACGACTTTTTCAGCCTGAGACAGTATTCAGGAGAGAGGTGTAGTTGGTAGCTAGTGAACAGAGTTTATTGTGGGAACTAATGGCCTTAGCTTCAACCTTCCCAATATTAGCTGACAGAAGACTCTGCTAATACTGAATGCCGGACAAACAAAATGGAAATTTGCAAAGATAGAAGGGTCCGGTTTTTTTGGAGTAGAAGGATCATGATGGCAGATTTGAAGGAAATGGGGTTACATCCCTAAGGAGAGAGGACTGTTACTAACATCAGGGGCGAGGAAGGTAAGCTGTGTGTTTAGCAGTTCACAGAATCACAGAACTGTTACAGTGCAGAAGGAGGCCTTTAGGCCCATTGTGGCTGCACTGGATCTTTTCGTCCCATTCTCCTGCCTTCTCACCGTAACCCTTCACATTCTTCCTATTCAAATAACAGTCTAATTCTCTCTTGAATGCCTCAATTGAACCTGTCTCCACCACACTCTCAGGCAGTGCATTCTGTCATGAAAGTATAATAATTCTCATAATATTATTGTGATTTATTGTAAAAGTATGTTAATCGTGAGGTTTGGATAGTTTCTCTATGTGTGTCTGTGTGTGTGGGATTTAACTAAATTGGAGACAGCTGGTCTGGAGGGTTTTGTGTCATCAAAAAGAAGCTCGGTTTGAAATGCTAAATACATAAACATGGCTGAAGTTTTAGAATGTGAGGTGTGAGGAAAATTTAAATTTACAGATAAATTTGGGTAGTTTGAATTTCAAAAAGATGGTAGGATGTTACACCTAGCCAGAAGAAGTTAAGCCAAACAGTTTGTTTATTTTTACCAGAGGTTACTGATAAAATGTCTGCTATGAAAATATTTATATTATAAGAAAGGTAAAGTTCCAAAGACATATCGGAACAATGGAATTTGTGTTAAAAAGGGAGAAACATGTATAAAGGAGATGAGGTTATGTGTCAGGGAGAAGACATTCTAAGATCTAACACAAGTGTGATAAAGCCTCCAGCCTCTGTACATCAAGTTGTTGTCTACAGGAACCGAAGCTGAGAAACCTCACTTTGAATATCACTGTCCAGGGTATTGTGCTGCTTTGCCTGGGTCTGTTTAAATCTATTTGTTTTTACTGTTGCCTTAAAGGGGGTGTAACTGGAAGTCAGATTAATTAGGGGTTTTAAGAGTTATTATCGTAGTAATTTGTAGACGTATGTATGTGCTTGAAATCTTTTCTTTTGCTAATAAATGTTTAATTTAGTTTTCTAAAATCCTTTGAAGTCATGGTAGTCTTATTACTTCTGAATTCAGGACACGCATCTCAAAATAAAATACAAATTGCAAAACAGTTGTGACCATGTGATCAAGTTTCCCTCATGATTTTATTCACCTGACACATATCATCTGCCGCATCATAATAATTCAGCATTCTTTGCGGGATATTTGAAATTCCTTGATTGGTTTGGAGTTGGTGAATCTTAAGGTTACAAGTATGAGAAGCATTTTGAATTCAGCAGTTGGTGTGAGGTATTTTTAAAGTGGTGAGACTGCAAAAATTACTGTATCCATGGCTAAAACATTTTTTGGAAGTAGGAGATATAACTGATTGGGATACAAAATGTACCTAAGGATAAGTTAGCACTTTTGGTGGATACGTTGCAGTTGAGGTCACCTGTAGGAGCAAAGAAAACAGCCATAGTTGAGATAATAGCACTGCAGGTAAAACTGGAAGGGATACTAGAGAGACCATGTTCTCCAGGGGGTGAGTCAATTCAATTGGCTAAGATCCAATAACAAATGAAGCAATGTGAGCATGAAAAGGAAATGAAAAAAGCTTGAGCTGGAGGCAGAAGAAAAAGAAAAGGAAAGAGAAAGCACATTCCGAAGGGAACTGGCAGAAAGGTAGGAGAGAAAAAAAAAAGGATAGGAATGGGAACTTGAAATGGCAAGGTTAGAAAAGGAAGAAATAGAGAAGGAAAGAAAACGAGAGTATCATCTTAAAAATCTGGACTTTAAAAAGAGATCTCAGATGATGAGAAAACCTTTAAACTAAAACTTAGTGGGGGGATGTATAAGTTTGTAACTTATACTATGTATAAGTGCAAGCTGTTCCAAAGTTTGAAGAAAGAGATGTGGAGGTGTTCTTTATTTCATTTGAGAAGATAGCAAAATGGATGAAATGGCTCCACAAACCTGAACATTGTTATTACAATCTAGGCAAGTGGATAGAGCACATGAGGTTTATGCTTCACTGTCCGATTGAATGTCAGTGGACTATGATGTGGTATAAAAGGCTATATTGAGTGCATATGAGTTGGTTCCATAGACATATAACTTATATTGAGTTTGAGAGAGTAAAACAAAGTAATATTGACTGGTGGATGTGGGCATTAAAAATAGAGACAACATATGCAGCTCCTAGAGAAGTAATTCTTTTGGAAGAATTTAAAGACTCAATTCCTTCGGTAGTGAGAACTCATGTGGAGGAACAGAAGGTTAAAATTGTAAAACAAGCAGCAGAGTTAGCTGATAATTACGAGTTAGTTCATAGGTCTAAACCTTTTTCTTGTCAACCTTTTAAATCAGAGAAGGATAGAAAGTGGGAAGGTGAAAGGAGGATAGGCAGTCAGGGAAGAGGAGTTGGTGGAAATTCGCAGGATGTTTTTTTCAGACTAAGAAGGAAGGCGCTGAGGGCAGAAGTGGCACTCAAAAATTGAGGTGTTTTCATTGTAATAAAGTTGGGCACACAAAGTCAGTGTGTTAGAAATTACAGAGAAAATCTGTTGGGATTATTGGGATGCTGAAAAGTTCTGGAAGTCGAAGTACTGTGGGTTCTGAGGATCAGGCACAGGACAAACCAATGATTTGTGTACAGGTAAAACAGGAAGAATCAGTGGTAGTTACAGAAGTGGGAATATGTTCACAATTTACCCAAGAGAGTTCTGAGGAGCAGGTTGCAGAAATGTTTAAATATTTTGTCTGTGAGGGGGAAGTCTTTCCATGTGTACAGGGTGGAGTAGGTAAAGATATTAACATTTTAAGAGACATGGGCTAGTCAATCCTTAATGTTGTGGGTTAGTGCTATTTGTTGTGTTGTTCAGAGGGAGTAATGCAGGAAAAGGTGATAATAAATGGGGTTCATGGAGATGCTAAACCTATTCCATTGTGGAATGTAAATTTAAAGAGTAAGTGGAAAATAGGTGTGGTGGTTGTTGGAGTAGTGGAGAAATTGCACATTGCAGGGGTTCAATTTATTTTAGGTACTTATATGGTTGGGTCACAGCTGTGGATGATGTCTATGATAGTTGAGCAGCCTGTATTTTCAACAGAAATATTGCAGAAAGGGCATCCTGGATTGTTTCCATATTGTGTGGTGACAGGATCACAAGCTCACAGGTTGAAACAGGAAGAGCAAGAAGTTAAAAGGCAGGGAGAAGGTATGGAAGTCCAATTAGCTGACACTGTGTTTGATAAGATTCTTCAGGAAGAAAGAATGGAGGATAATGCAGCTGAGGTATTTAGCTCAAGGCAAGACAGTGTTACAGGAAAAGGATCAGCACATAAGACACTTGTATCAGACAGCTTACTCAGGAACAGAGGAAAAATGTATTTCAGAATGTTATTAACTTATGGGTAATGTGTTAATAAGAAAGTGGTGGATTTCATGTTTCAGAAAATGAAAGCTGGAGGGAGGTGCATCAGATTGTAATACCATTTGGATATAGAAACGAGACCCTGAGAATAGCTCATGAAATTCCATTGGGAGGACATTTAGGAATTAGAAAGACACAGGCTAAAATACAAAAACATTGTTATTGGCCTGGATTGCATAGAGATGTAGTAAAATTATGTATAACATGTCACACATGTCAGGTGGTAGGGAAACCACAAGCAGTGATTAAGCCGGCACCTTTAATTCCAATTCCAGCATTTGAAGAACTTATTGCTAGGATCATGATTGATGTGTAGGACCCCTCAAGGACTAAAAATGGAAATCAGTACTTCTTAACACTCAGAGATATGCTTATAATGTTTCCTGAAGTGAAACCTTTAAGAAATATTGCAACAAGGAAAATTGTGGAAGAATTGATGAAATTCTTTACAAGATACAGTTTACCAAAAGAAATACAATCAGATCAGGGTTCAAATTTCATGTCACAGCTGTTTAAGGAAGTAATGAACAGTTTGGGGATAAAACAATTTAAGTCAACTGCTTACCACCCTGAATCAAAAGGGGCTTTGGAAAGATGGCATCAAACTTTAAAAACTATGATGAGGGCAAATAGTCAGGACTATCCACAGGATTGGGATAAAGGAATTCCATTTTTTATTTGCTATTAGGGATGCTCCTAATGCATCAATTGGATTTAGTTGTTTTGAACTAGTCCACGGTCATGAGGTAAGGGGACAACTGAAATTGATTCATGAGAAATTTGTGGGTCAAAATCGGAAACTACTCTCCTGGGTTACATATTAAAATTTGGATAAAGAATGGACAGCACATATGAGTTAGTTAGGGAACATTAAAAGATATCACAGCAAGTAATGAAAATGAAGGCAGACAGGAAATCTACAGCTCATAGTGTTATTACCAAGGAAAAAGTGCTAGTTTTATTATCAGTACTGGGTGACTCAATAAAGGCAAGGTTTAGTAGGCCTTACAAGATTGAAAAGAAACTGAGTGAAGTAAATTATTTAATAAATACTCCAGATAGAAGAAAGAAGCAGATGGCGTGTCATTGCAAATATGCCTAAAATGTACTTTGACAGGGAACAGGACCAAAAAGAGTTATTAGTGGTGGTTGATACAGAGAAAGAGGTAGAAATGAAGGATTCTGAAACTGATTTTCCTCTAATCAAATTGAATAATGAGGGGGTACTTGAAAATTTAAATGTAATATTGAGTTACCTTCCAAAGAAGTGTCAAAGTGATTTGGAGAAGCTATTGCAGTCACATAAATCTATTTGTGGGAATAAGCTGTCGAGGATAAACTTAGTTGTACATGATGCATGTGTAGAAGTTTCATGTTTGATAAGGCAACATCCTTCTAGATTAAACCCAACAAAATTATCACAAGTACAGAAAGAAGTTGAATTCATGCTTCAAAATAATATCATTGAGTTTAGTTGCAGTAACTGGAATTCACCTATTCTGCTGGTACCGAAACTGGATGTAACACGAAGACTGTGTGTATCAAAAGGCAAATGCAGTGAAAAAAGTGGATTCATATTCAATACCACAGTTGTCAGATTGCATTGAGAAAGTGGAAGAATCAAAATTTATCACAAAGATTGACTTGCCAAAAGGATATTGGCAAGTATCGTAATTGGAGAGAGCAAAGGAGATATTGGCTTTTGTGATGCCAAATGGAGTATAACTGAAGTAAAGTCATGCCAATTGGTATGAAAAATGCACCAGCAACACTTCAAAGACTGCCAAACAAAGTAATTGCAGGACTAAGTAATTGTTCTGTTTATGTTGATGACTTGATAGTTTTCAGCGAAACATGGGAGGAGCATTCACAGCACCTGGAAGAATTATTTAATTGACTACAAAGAGCTAATTTGGTGCTGAACTTGGCTATAAGTGAATTTGTAAAAGCGCAAGTTACATATCTAGGCCATCCCATTGGACATGGTAAGGTGGCTCTGAGAGATGTGAAAGTCATGGCTATCATGGATTTCCCCATGCCTACAACAAAGCAAAACATTTTAAGATTTCTGGGTATGAGTGGTTTTACTGGAAATTTGTACCACATTTTAGCAGTGTTGTTGCTCCATTGACTGAACTATTAAAAAAGAACAAGAAGTTTCAATGGACACAGGAGTGTCAGAATGCATTTGACAGTTTAAAAACTGTATTGACTATGACACCGGTTTTGGCAATACCAAATTACACCAAGCAATTTAAGTTGACCTTTGACATAAGTGATGTAGGCATTGGGGCCGTACTGTTACAAGAAGATGAAACTGGAATTGAGAAACGGATAGGATATTTTTCACAGAAGTTGAATGCATGACAGAAAAAATATTCAACAATTGAAAAGGAGACTCTGGGGTCTGGTGTTAGCATTGCAGCATTTTGAGATTTATGTGCAAACAATTCATCAGAAACAATAGTTTATACTGACCAGAATCCTTTAGAGTTTCTGGACAAATTTTGAGACAGAAGTGCAAGGCTGTTTAGATGGAATTAATTACTGCAGCCATTTAATCTACAGATTATACATGTGGGTGGATGAAAAAATCTAATTACAGATGCACTGTCAAGAGTTTGAAGCATAAAGGGAAAATTGGACATTTAAAAATCTGGATACTGGACTGAAATGACTTCTGTTGATTGCAAGGATTTGTATATACGTATGGAGGTAGCATAAGGTGGGTTAAGAAAATGAAGCCGTCTTGTTAAATTATGATGGTTCATTTTCTCATAAGGAGGGGGATGTCATGAAAATATAATAATTCTCATAATATTATTGTGATTTATTGTAAAAGTAGGTTAATAGTGGGACTTGGATAGTTTCTCTGTGTGTGTCTTTGTTTTGGATTTAATTGAATGGGAGACAATTGGTCTGGAGAGTTTTGACTCATCAAAAACAAGCTAGGTTTTAAATGCTAAATATGTAAACATGGCTGACGTTTTAGAACATGAGGTGTGAGGAAAATTTGCATTTATAGTTAAATTCGGTTAATTTGAATTTCAAAGAGATGGTAGGAAGTTACACCAACCTGAAGAAGCCAAGCCAAACAGTGTGTTTATTTTTCCCAAAGGTTACTGATAAAATGAGGACTATGAAAAAATTTATATTATGAGAAAGGAAAAGTTCCAAAGACATATCAGAACAATGGAATTTGCATTAAAAAGTGAGAAACATGTATAAAGGAGATGAGGTTATGTGTCAGAGAGAAGACATTCTAAGATCTAACACAAGTGTGATAAAGCCTCCAGCCTCTGTACATCAAGTTGTTGTCTATAGGAACCAAAGCTTAGAAACCTCACTTTGAATATCACTGTCCAGGGTATTGTGTTGTTTTGCCTGGGTCTGTTTAAATCTATTTGTTATTACTGTTGCCTTAAAGGGGGTGCATCTGGAAGCTAGATTAATTAGGGGTTTTAGGAGTTATTATCGTAGTAATTTGTAGACCTATGTACAAGCTTGAAATCTTTTCTTTTGCTAATAAATGTTTAATTTAGTTTTCTAAAAACCTCTGAAGTTGTGGTAGTCTTATTACTTTTAAATTCAGGGCATGCATCATGCATCTCAAAATAAAATACAAATTGCAAAACAGTTGTGACTGTGTGATCAAGTTTCCCTCATGATTTTATCCACCTGACACATATCATCTGCCACATCATAACAATTCGTTAAACACTTGTGTGAAAATGTTTTTTCTCATATTATCTTTGTTTCATTTGCCAATTACTCTAAATCTGTGCCCATTGATTCTTGATCCTTTCACAAGTGAGAACAATTTCTCCCTATCTACTCTGTCCAGAATCCTCATGATTTTTAATACTTCTATCAAATCAACTCTCAGCCTCCTCTTCTCCAAGGAAAACAATCCAACTTCTTCAATCTATCTTCATAACTGAAGTTCCTCATGCCTGGAACTATTCTCGTGAATCTTTTCTGCGCTGTCTCCAATACCTTCACATTCATCATAAAGTGTGGTGCCTAGAACTGAATGCAATACTCCAGCTGAGGCTGAACTAGTGTCTTATACAAGTTCAAAATAACCTCCTTGTTTTTGTGCTTTATGCCCCTATTAATAAAACCTAGGATACTGTATGCTTTATTAACTGCACTCTCAACCTGTTCTGCCACTTTCATTGTCTTATGCACATATACACCCAGGTCCCTCTGCTCCTGGGCCCGCTTTAGGGTTGTACCCTCTCTTTTACATTGTCTCTCCATGTTCTTCCTACCAAAATGAATCACTTCACATTTCTCTATTGAATTTCATCTTCCACCCTTCCACCCATTCCTCCAATATTTCTATGTCGTCTTGAAGCTATACACTATCCTCCTCACAGTTCGCAATGCTTCTGAGTTTTGTATCATCTGCAAATTTTGAAATTGTGCCCTGTATACCAAGATGTAGGTCATTGAAGGGGGAGGTGAACAATGGACAGAGAAGAAGCTTTGATAAGCCACAAGCAGTCTTGAGTCACAGAGACAAAGATCAGGGCCCAAGTGTACATGTCTCAATCCTGATTGGATAGTATAGCCATGTATATATGCCTGAATGTAATTGGATAGTGTAATCATGTATACGTGCCTTGAATGTGATTGAATAGCTTAATCATGTGTATATGAGCTCAATTGGGTAGAGATAGTAGAGTAAGAAGTGTGTCAATTACTGATTTGGTGTATTCAAATGAACTATGATAAGCAAATAGTACACAAGTAATGGAATGTAATCAATCGATGAGCTTGTACGCCATTTTGTTGAATGGGAGCAGCTGCCCTGCAAATGCCTGAATAAATTGGTGAAAAGAAGCTGGAGTCTCGTGTGGTTGCTGCAGGATTGGATAGTGTCTGGGCTCCCTTTCAGTCATTAATATATGTTCGGAAAAGCAAAGGTCCTGACACTGACCCCTGGGGAACTCCATTACAAACCTTCCTCCATCCCAAGGAACAACCATTAACCACTACCCTGATTCCTGTCACTCAGCCAATTTCACATCCATGTTCCTACTGTTCATTTTATTCCATGAGCTATAACTTTTCTCGCATGTATATTGTGCGGCACAGTATCAAACACCTTTTGAAGTCCACGTTGGTACGAACAGGACTGAGGGAGCAGCAGGTTCGTCCCATGAATAAGATGAGCTCAGAGAGGATATGGGAGAAAATATGAGAGAAACTAGAGAAAGATGTACATCAAAATGTATATCAAAAAGAACATCATGTCTAATTTTAACCCCTGAGGGATACCACAGTATACTTCTCTCTAGCCTGAAAAATGACCATTCACTGCCCTTTGTCCCTTAGAAATTCATAGCCACGCAGTCAATTCCTCTTTAAACCTATGAACTTCAATTGGCTTTTAGCGGAACCAGACGATCCCGGCAGCAGGCAGGGCCAGAAAATCCAGTCCATCATCTTTGTTTTATGATTCCAGACATTTCTTTGACCCTTCTTTCAAATAGTAAACATTGGAAGTGTTTATGCGATAGGTTTTAAGCATGTGAGATAGTTAGAAAATTAAAAACATTCACAATTTAAAACACCATGTGCATTCAACTTTGGTTGCAGCAACAAGGAACAAGTAGATTTATTTCTGAAACTATGACTGGGGCTACAGGATATTGGGCGCAATTCTCCCATCCCACCTGCAGCAGGTTTCGTGGCAGGCGGGAGTGGAGAAACCAGCAGGAGGCAAAAAATCGGAAACCTGACGTCATAAAAACAGATTGAAATTCTCCCGACAGTGTGTTCATGGTGGATTGGTTATTCTGCCAACTAGTGGCGCGAAACCTATTTGCATTCATTAGCATGTCATGAATGCTCATTAAAACAGCTGCCTGCCAGAATCTTGACATGCCTCCCAATCTTGCGTCGTGCCTTCGGGAAATTATGTCAGCGTCAAACCCGTTTGAAAAAGGGGTGGCGTGCACAAGTCGGACCTCAGTTTGCTGGTAACCTTCAGGTGAGTGGAACATACCTGCCATATCGCTGCACCGGTCTTGTTGTGATGAACGCCACTCTGTGGGGCCATAGGGTTGGACTGCTCCTTCTCTTTGCTTTCATTGTCCCAAAGAACACCAATGTGCTCCGGTTCTCATACAGGCCTCCACTTTCAGAGACTAGCACTTCGACCGGGAGTGGTCTGTGAGGCAAGGGGTCAGGCTGCCAAACATGAGAGGGTCAATGGGGAGGGAAGGCTGTGGAATGGCAGTGAGAGGGAAGGGAAAACGTGAGGGGGGCCTTTCTGGGGTCACCCTCTAGCCCCTTGTTGCCACAGGAATGAACAGGACTCTGCTTGGAAAGAAAGGAGGAAGACCTTCTTGCGATGAATGCACTGAAAGCCAATAGCTTCATTAACGCTGTTAAAGGGCTGCTCAGAATTCAGTGGCTTCACATCACAGTTGCTGCATCTCAAGTGTAACACATAGGAATGTATAATTTGGGAATGCAGGCAACAGTGAAGGAGCACAGCTGTATCATTTATGGCATTCCATCAGTGAAGACCGATCACTTGTTCACCAGATGTGACACTCCTAATGGGCCAAAGGGTATCCATTCATTGAACATGAGCAACTGATTGGTCATTAATATGCCACATCAGAGTTTGGAGCACAGAGCTGCAAGTAGGACAGGAAAAACTATGGACCCTTACAGTTTCCAAACATGTCATCCTCTGAGCTTCACTTTTTTGCTCCTTGAATCATTAATGTCTTCAATGTTTCCTTTCAGAGAGAAGGGAAAGGCAGATATGGATCCAGAGCTCAATGCTGCCTTTGTCAGGGTCCTAATGCAGTGGAGGAGGTGAAGGAAGGAGAGGCGACTCCGTGTGTAGCTTCATCAGGAGGTACATGGTCAAGCGGAACCAGAGCATGAACAGGAGGATCAGGAGGAGAGATCCAGAAAATGGGGTGACTCACCAGACCTAGGGTTTATCGTAGAAGAGTCTCCTATTTACAAATGAGTGAGAAGCAATGCTGTACATGTCTACACCTGTCCCAAGCTCTGGTACATCATATATGCCAGATTCTTCGTGAAGACCAGATGCCACGTGGCGATGGAGGGTATCCCCTGCCAGTGGCTTTGAAGGTGACCGCTACACGCAATTTCTTGGCCTCTATTTCTTTCCAAAGATCAACAGGGGACCTGTGTGGCATCTCTCAGTCCATAACACATCGAAGCATAAAGGAGGTCACAGATGCCCTTTACAGGAAGGCCCACCATTATGTCAGGCTTGCTCTGGATGAAGATAGCTGGGCTGCAAGATTTACCGGCTTTGCCGCCATCTCAGGCTTCCCAAGGGTGCAATAGACTGCACCCATGTGGCTATATGGGCTCCATGGCAGCAGCCCCTAATGTTTATAAACCACAAGGGCTATCATTCCATCAATGTGCAAGTGTAGTGGAGTGAGCCACCTGAGTGGTCCAAGCATCCGAAGCGCATCTTCAGAATCCCTATGGTCTGCTCTATAAGGGAGCGTGTGGAATTGTGAGCAGCTTTGTACTTCTCCTCAGACTGACCCTGAGGGCGACACACTGGTGTCATCAGCCAGCGCTTCAGTGGGTACCCCTTATCCCCAAGCAGCCATCCCTGCAGATGTAACGGCCCCTTGAAAATCTCAGGTACCTGGGAGGGACTCAGGATGTAGGAGTCATGGAAACGCCTAGGGTACAAATGAGCAGTATGTGCTTCTGGTGATCACACACCAGTTGTACATTGATGGAATGATAGCCCTTGCGGTTTATAAACATTAGGGCCTGCTGCCATGGAGCCCGTATAGCCACATGGGTAGAGTCTATTGTACCCTACACTCCTGGGAAGCCTGAGATAGCTACAAAACCAGTGAATCTCACAGGCTAGCTAACTTCGTCCAGGGAAAAAAGGATTGTGCGCCCTTCACAGCCTGGCAATGCAAAGAGGTGACCCCCTGCCAAAGGATGAAATGGAGGAGGATGAGAGCTTATTGGATGATGATGATCCAGAGGCCCAAGGACCTCAAGAGGCTGCTGACGTTCAATATGAGCGCTATCACGCCATGGAGGAAGGAAGAAGTGGGAGACGTGCCCGTGATACATTAATCGCTGACAGGTTCCAGGAAGAGGGCAATGCTCTGGAGACCTGGGCTCGAATCACACCATGGCAGTTGGTGAAATTTGAATCAATAAAATCTGGAATTAAAAGTCTGATGATAGCCATGAAACCATTGCCGATTGTCATAAAAAACCATCTGGTTCACTAATGTCCTTTAGGGAAGGAAGTCTGCTGTCCTTACCTGGTCTGGCCTACATGTGACTCCAGACCCACAGCAATGTGATTGACTCTCAATGGCCCTCTGAACAAGAGCAATTAGAGATGAGCAATAAATGCTGGCCTAGCCAGCGACCCCCACATCCATGAAAGAATAAAATAAACATGTGGGAATATGGCTACATTTCTCCTAGCCCTTTGTGGCCTTTTCTTTCAACTCAGGAGATGCCCACCTACTTACAATGAGAACGAGTCCCACATTCACACATGTGCATTCTGGCCTCATGAATCACCAGGTCATGATCTTTGCTTTGGTCCATGGGGCCCTGTGAGTGAGCTCACTCTGGGAACTGAGAGCCCACTTAGGAACAAGAGCGATGCAAAAGAAGGCTTGAAGCCTTCGCAGCTATCTAATGATGCCAATACCTCTGCGACTCAGATGTGGACATGCCTAGGGATCTCCTCCTCCAGTGCATGTCTTTTCTTCTGCCACTGCCACTGAGGAGACACAAATGCCACTAGAATATCAATGCTGATGAGCTGCCCTCACTCAATGGTGTTCCTTGAGGAAGAAGGGTTAGAAATGCTTTTTAAAAAAAATTGTTCATGGGATGTGGGCATCACTGGGTAGGCCAGCATTTATTGCCCATCCCTAATTGACCTGGTTCAGAGGGTCAACCACATTGCTGTTGCCTGGAGTCACATGTCGGCCAGACCAGGTAAGAAATGTAGATTTTCTTCCCTAAAGGACATGCTTACATCACACACTTCCAATTAAGATTTAAACACATCTCCCTGACATCACACAAGGGGTGTGGATATTGTTCAACTGAGGTTGACATCACAGGAATATGAATCTCACAGTGGGACATGATCACTGAGTGGGAGGAAGGCTAAACCTCGAAATAGGAGGATTCCAAAGTACAAAATTACAACGCCTTCAGCTGACAGGAACACTCACATAACCATTAAATTATTTTAAAAAATACAATTTAGTTACATATTTAGCACCCCATGACCCAAAAGTGACATCAGTTTTCCTTAACTTTCCTAACTCTACCGCTACGTCTGAGTGCAGCCTTGACATCCACACCAGAGGTGGAGGCTGCCTGCTGACTGCTTCATCCTGATGTCGGTGATGAACTTGGCAGATGTCCTCTTGTGGCATGTGGCCTGCGGGGCCCTGGCCTGATAAGGGTCATTTGCTCGGGGGCAGAAGCGCCCTTGGTGGCCTGAGAAGCTGCGTGGATGGAGTCACGGGCAGAGGGGGCAGTGAGCTGCTGCACACTCTTGGAGTTTCCTGTGAGGAGCCCCGCGGGGTATCTGGCTGAAGTTTACCCTCCCTGTGGGTGCCTGATGGACCAACCCTGACTCTGCAGGAGATGATGCACCTGGAGGGGGGTCAAGATGCCTTATCCCCATGTCACCTACATCCTGATGGTGCCCACCAGGGTGTGTGGCAGGGCCGAGCACAAATCCAGCAAGACCTGCTGGACCAAGGTCTCCATGGTGGTCGCCAGCCTTCCCATTGTGACCTCGAGGTGCTCACATGTCAGAGCCACGGCATCAGGCAGAATGTGGACGGACTCCTCCATCGTTCGCTCTAGTCTGCCGAGTGACTGTTGAATCTCTGCCTGATGTTCTGCTGCCTGTCGGTACATCTCCAGCAATGATTTGGTGGCCACTTCCGGAGGCTCATCATCTGACTCGGACCGAGCGGTTGGCTGGTTTCCAGCAGCCCTCTGAATGCCGGAGATCTGGACTGTCCCTGTCTCCAGCTGCTGCAGCGATGTGTCAGTGAGGTGTTCCCCAGAAAGTGAGCCCGAGCCTAATCTACATCTGTGGCCCACCGATGTGTGTGTCTCTGAGTTGGAGGAGGGTGTGTGTGATCGCCATGACAGTTCTTCTGGAGCTTCCTCCTTGGATGAAGTCTGTGGGCTTGCACTGGTACTGGACTGGCTTGGGGACCTCGAAGTGCTTCTGCCTAGAAAATAGAAAAGAGAGTTTCAGTTAATGAGCATGAGCTAGATAAGACTGCACATGACTCAGTGCGATTGTCAGGATTTGAAAATGTGATGGAGCCGTGATCCGTACAAGGTTGCTGAGAGAGAGGGAGAGGCTGATTTCCCCTTCCCCACAGGAGTGATCCCTGTCCTCCCAAGCCAGTTTGGTTACAGACCTCCTCAAATTCACTGAGGGCAAGGATGTTGGAAGTCCCTCCCCTGGTCTGAGCTCCGTTGCGCCTATTGCGTGCCAGCAAGGCCTGTATGAAGAAGAAAGAAAGGCATGTGATGAGAAGAGATGGAGCAGAGGTTGGTTGAGATACATGTCCCCTGTGTGTGGTGAGCCCTCCCCAGAATGGAGGATGGAGTGTGAGCAACTTGATAGATGGGATGGTGGTGATGTGAAAGTCTCGGTGAGAGAATGAGTGTTGATATGTATCCCCTGTTAATGGTTGTGTGAGGTCCCTGAAGAGAGTAGCCATTTGAGTGCATGATGCTATGATGAGAGTTTAATATTGGAGGTATTTGAAGGATGACTGACCCTGGCGGAGCGGATGAGATCATTCATCCTCTTCCTGCACTAGGTGGCACATCAGGCACGGGTGTCAGCCACACTGAACTGCTCCGTGACGGTGTTCCATGCCTGAGATGTGAGGCTGTTGTGCTTCCTGCAGCCATCCGTGGGGTAGCGCACGTGTCGTTGTTCTTAGTACCCTCTGACCATTACCTGGAGGGCCTGGTGGGTGAAGTGGGGTGCAGACTTCGTCCTGAGGCTCTCGGCCTTTCTCTTATGGGCTGTAGACGTCTCTGGTGGGCTGGAGAAAGTGCGAATGTTTGTTAGACTGGCATTTAAATATGGTACCTGGACTTTTGAGCCCGCCAGCTCACGGCGGGCGGATGAATCATCCCCCAACCCACCAGGTGATTCAGAGCCTCTGCATAATTAATGAGGCTCCAAGCGTTCTCAGACCAACTCTCTGGCATCAATTCAGGTGTAAGTACATCCCATTACTCTTTACTCATCACTCATTTACACAATGGGATAGAGGTGAGTCATGAGCTGAGAGTGAGATGGCCAATGTTTAGATGCAGAAAGTGTTAGATAGGTGAGCTAGACAAAAGGAAAACAAAGTCCCATGGCCCTATTTATTACATCCAAAGATCTTGCGGAAGATGAGGGAAGGAACTGCCCTAAGGCCCTAGAAATTATGCGATGAATGTCCATGAGGCCTCTTCTATTACCATAGGGTCATCAGATTTCCGCAGATACCTAGTTTATGTATGTAAAAGGGGTTTCTGCCAAAGTAATGGCAGTGAAATTGAGAGCAGATTCAAGGGGATTCAATCCTTATGTTTTGGGACTCTATTGAGTATGGATGTATGCTGGAGACTGACCAGTGTGGTACCCATTTTTAAACAGGGAGATTTAACTAATTCAGGGAAATACAGGTCAGTTAGCTTAACATCTGTGTTTGAGAACATGTTCGAGTCTTTGACGATGAAATAACCACATAGCTAAATAAATTAAAATATTTAATAGTAACCAGCAAACATTGAGCTTGACAAATTCTTTAATGAGGTTAGACATGGTGAATGAAAATGGGGGACGTACAGTGGATATAGTGTACAAGGACTCTATGCAAGCCTTTTATAAACTACCAGATTAGAATTACTGCAGGGGATTAAGGGATATGGAAAGAGAAGGATAGCAAGCTGGATTACAAATTGTTTATAAGAGAGAAAACAATAGGAGTTGAGGGCAGATATTTTAAGAATTAAGGTTCGAAGTGGGTACTTGGGCCTGATGGGGTTCAGTTCTGTGGCTACTTCTGTTTACAATGTATATAATGGGCAGAATTTTCTGCCTGTCGGGTGGATGGTGCGGGAGTAGGCACGGGCCCGCGATCAGGTCCGCACCGCCATTTTACATGGGCGGGCCACTTAAGGACTGCCCAGCGTTAATCGTGGCTCCCGAGGACAGCAGGAGTTGGTGGGCAGCGGGACTGCAATGACTGCTGCATCCAATGGTGACCTGGCAGCCTGTTTTAAAAAGTTGCTACAGCCTTTCTAAGGCCGCGAATCATGGCCAGTGGAAGGGCTTCCCAGAGCGCTGCTGGTGAGCAGCCCAGGCAAGAGGGTAGGGTAGGGGGTCACTATGCCCCTCGTTTTTCAGACGATTACCTTGCTGCCATCCTTGAGGAGGTGGCAGCACAGCGGGAGGTCCTCATACCCCAGGATGGGAGGAGGAGGCCCCCCCACATGACCAAACATGCCTGGGAGGAGGTGGCGGAGATCCTGAGTTCCCACGACGTGGTGTGACGGACCTGGATCCAGTGTAGTAAGTGCTTCAACGGCCTGTTGCACTCAGGCAGGGTGAGTACCATGTTGGCATTGGTCTTTTAACCCAGCAGGTACGCTTTCCCCCCGCCCACCCCCCCAATCACACCAAGTCTGAGTGCAGTGGCTGCAATGAATCATTGACGGCATGTGTCCTTCGCTGGGTGGGCCAGCAGATATTGCCCATACCGAGATCACCCTGAGAGGGTGGTGAAGAGATGGGTTCTGCACCCGCAGCATGTGGTGCACTGTGAGCCACATGTTTTGGTGACAACCTGGAGGAGCTGCACCTAGGTGCAGCGCTGGAACTCCAGGACATGTCAAAGTCAGGGTGATGACATGCTGGGAGGGGTACTTCAAGGTGGCGTGGCACCGATCGATCTGCTGTCTTCTGCGCTCCACATGCTTGCACCTCCTTGCTATGGAAGGTTAGACCATGTGGTGCCAAATGTGATGTAGGCAGCATTTGGCCAAGGGGGAGGGTGGGGCAGGGGGCACAGGCCTAGCATCTTTGTGTGAGGGTTTGGCAGCAGCAGGGTGAGGGGGCACGGAAGACCTGCAATGTTCCACTCTGGTTGGGGTGGGCCGGCCGAGAAGAGAATCCAGGTACAAGTAGCACTAATCAATGCTCTTCTCTCCTTTTCTGGAGAAGAATGCACATAATGCTGCCGAACGGGTGAGGACTGGCAGCGGGCTGGCATAGTTGGTGATTCTCAGCCTCTTCGAGCAGGAGGGCCTAGATTTGGAGAGGCGCCATGCACCCAGGTCCACTGGTGATGGTGAGGCTGGGGTGCCACGGGCAGGTATGTATGTCCAGCAATGAGGTCATCATTGTTCTCCCAGCAGCCATGGCAGTGCTGAATGTTCAGTGATTGAAATTTGCAACATGGCTTGACCATTACTTATGGAAGGATGAGCGCATAATGATCCGGGGGACAGGGATGCACATTGACATTAACTCCACGTTAACTAATCCAATGTCCTTGTTCTTCCTTTCAGCATCAACAGAGCAGGGCTTGGAGGAGGAGCAGCAGGAGCCCCCTCTCACACCTGAGGGCCCTGAATTCACGGACTCACCAGCGTCACACCATCTCTGCCAGGCAGGCACCAGTGCAGGTACTAGCACCTCAGTGGGAATTCGAACATTGGCTAGTGTCCCAGGGCACGGCGGTGAGGGCACTTCACAGTCGCTGGAGAAGCCGGCAGAGACAGAGAGTGCCCATGGTGCCAGCAGTCGGAGGACTGCAGGGGACCAGGCACATGCTCAGTCGGGGCCTGATGATGTGCCTCTGGCGTGGTCCGCGATGCAGCAAGTGCAGGAAATGTGGCCAGGTGTGCGGGAGCATCTGGTGGAGATACATGAGGCTATGCTTGGCTTGGTGTCCATGATGGAGGAGTCTACGCTAACTATCGCCGAAGCAATGAGCCTCATGGCTGAGTGCCAAACATCCTCCATGGAGAGAGTGGCGACTCTCGTGGAGAGGCTCCTCTGGGAGACCAATCAGTGCTTCCTGGGGATGCGCTTGGATCAGCAAGCCCTCACATCGGCATTGACATCAGCTGGTCAGTGCCAATGTGGGAGATGGTCTGGGCATCAAATTTCCCAGCTCGGGGCCCATCCATCCACGGTGAGCAGGGAGGTCCGAAGCGACCTCATGTCGGCGCAGCAGCTGCCCGTTGTCTCTACGGGCTCCTCTCAGGGCGCTCCTGATGAGGACGGGAGCTCCTCCGCCCCTCTTCCTGTGATCGCTGCATCCAGCGAGGCTGCGACGACTGGGGACATGCCAACTGTGGAACTGGCAGCTCCTTTCCAGGTGGGGCCAGCACAGGCTCCACGGGCCAGAGGACGACCGTCAAGGTCATCGAGGCCAACAGGACAGTAGAGTCAGCAGCTGTCTCAGATGCCATTTCCAGCGATGGGGCAGCACCAAGACGTAGCACCCGAAAACATAAACGTAAGGCACCTTAGGTACACCATGGGTTTATCACTGGTGCTTTTGTATTGGTCCACATTGAGGTGTTTATGAGTTGGTGTGATTTTTAACACCTTTGTAATTTTGTTTTCTTAAGTTTCTTTGGTTGTAATATTAAATTGAGACATGTCACCATGGCTGAGGGTGCCTCTTTTCTTCTTCTGCAGGTGGGTGGTTTTCAAAAATGTTACGAGTGATTTGTGGGGCATTCAGCTTTATTAACAAGGCCCTTAGTTAATGTTCCTAACCAGGCAGATTTAGCACTCAGGAATCGAGTATGGAGCCTGCAGCCTGGGCTGTCCTGGAGATCCATATGTGGTGTGCTAGCTGAAGGTTCATTGGAATAAAGCCTCCTGAGTGTCCCTGCCTCCCTGGAGAATACCTGGTCCAGCAACTACCCCCTCAGCATTTCCCTGTGCTTGCTCATATTCAGACTCACTGCTGGACCCATCGTGTGCAGCCGCAGACACTGCATCAATGTCTTCTTCAGCCACTACGTCCCCCCTTTCCAGCACCAGATTGTGGAGAGTGCAGCATGAAACCACTATCACCGACACACAATCTTGGGGGTACTGCAGTGCGGTTCAGGCATCGGAAGTGCATCTTGAGAAGACCGATGTCTCTCTCCACCACAGCCCTTATGGAGGAGTGGCTGCTATCGTACCTCTGCTCAGCTTATGACCTTGAATGACGGAGAGGCATCATGAGCCACCCCCTAAGGGGATAGCCCTTGTCACCCAGCAGCCATCCATCCAGCCGGGCTGGAGCACTGAAGAGCCCCGGCACCTGGGAGTATCTGAGGATGTAGGCGTCGTGGGAGCTACCTGGGTACCTTGCACAGACTTGTAGAATCAGCATCCTGTGATCACACACTATCTGTACATTCATGGAGTGGAAGCCCTTTCTGTTGACAAAGGCACCGGGCTCACCTGCTGGCGCCTTGATGGCCACATGTGTGCAGTCTATTGCACCCTGGACACGGGGGAAGCCAGCAATCACTGCGAAACCTCTGGTTCACTGTGTCGGGCTTGCCTGCTCCCAATGGAAGTGGATGAAGGTCAATGCGCCCTGAACAGGGCGTCTGTGATCTGCTTGACACAAGTGTGGACGGCTGATTGGGAGACACCGCAAAGATCACCCACCGAGCCCTGGAAGGAGCCAGAGGTAGAGAGGTTGAGGGAAGCTGTGGCCGTTAGAGCCACTGGCATGGGGTGTCCACCCATACAGTTCACGGAGATTTCAGGCCCAATCATCTGACAGACGTGGTTGACTGTCTCCCTTGAGAGACGGAGCCTCCTTCAGAACTACACCTCAGACATATTGAGGTAGCTGCTTCGCCACCTGTATAACCTGGCAGCAGGATAGTGGTGTCTTCTTCTGCCTTGGACTACCTCTTGCCCCTTGTGCCTGCGCCTGTCCTCCCAAAGGTGGCTCCCCTGGAGGCTGAATGTGCACTCCTGGCCTCCTCTCCCTTCTAGCCCTCCCTTCCTCCTCAGAGGAGGTGCCTCCAGTGGTGAGTTCAGCTCCCATTCCCAGGCTAAGGGAAGGCTGCCTGAAACCTGCAGGCCCAAAAAAGATTCCTCACTGCAGAGCGCTGTTGTGAGTCCAAGCAGCTGGTATGCGTTTTGAAGTATTGCAGATCACACAGGCAAGTATCAGTAACTTTGAAAAAACAATATTTGACAGAGCACACACATGACCCCGGTGAGCTCTCTTACCCTGCCCGTGGATGAGGTTTATACAGATGTGTCCTACCCGCCTGCCCGTTGCACCCGAGCGCCGACCCGAAGATTGCACGGGCACCGAAAAATCGCCGTTGATTAGTGCCTCACGGGCCTAAAGTGGCCCGTTAATTAATGGCGGGCGCGCATAAGATAACATCGCGCGCCCGCCCGAAGAAAAAAAGCGATGGCACGCGGTGATGTCAGGATGCTTGCCCGACGTCACTGCGCATTATTTTACGCACAGACGTGGGGGACCTGCCCTGGTGCGCCAATGGGAAAATTCTGGCCAATTACTTGAATATCAGTCAGGTGAGGGTGGTGTTAATAGTTGCAGATTGAGATCAAAATATAGTTAATACTTCAGAAATTGGAAAAGCACATTGACAAGATGGTAGAATAGGCTAAAAAAGAGTAGCAGATGGAATTCAATGCCCTGTGCCTCTATGGAGTGCTTTATTTTGGCAGGAGATCAGTGTTGTGGAAGAAGAGGAGGATTTAGGGATGCAAAGGATGTTAAAGGTAGCACCTCAGGCTGATAAGGTTATTGCAAATGCCAATTAAAATTCTAGGTCTTATCACAAAAATGAACATAAAAGCCAAAAAATAATGATGATATTATATAAAATGTTAATCAGATTTGAGTAGTTTATTAGTCTCCACAATATGGGAAAGATATTAAGCATTTAGAGAAGATAGATTGCAGATACACTATGCTATTGTCTGGTGTGTGGAATTAGAAAGAAAAAGAAAGTTTAGAAAAATTGGGGCCTTCTTGTTAGGAAAACACTGATTACGATGTAACTTGATAGAAATGTTTAAAATTGTGCAAGGATAGGGCAAGCTACAGAGACTGACTCTTTCCAATAAGTAGAGAGATCTATGGATCTAGAATGAGGGGGTCATAAATACAAGATTAAATTTAAGAGATTTAGAACAGGGAGTAAGAGAAATATACTTACACCGTGAGTTGTGAGATTGGTTGAGGAAGGGACTATGTCATCATTCATGATTAGACTTAATAGATGAATGATGAAAAGGGGATTGATTGCTAAATAGGGGAACAGGGTGTGTAAATGAGATGAGGGTTATTTGCTCCCGTGGAATCCAAATGCTGGCATGGAATGATTGGGCCAAATAGCCTGTTTCTATTCTGTTTTTTCTACACATTTGTCAAAATTTCTTCCAAAGGAGCAACAGCAAAATTAAAGCCAAATCCATTGTTTTCAGCTCCTGCCATAAACTCACTTGTCACTGATTCCACTCACTTGCGGGCCACAGATTGTACCTGACCATGCAAAATCTTGGAATCCTGTTTGACCAAGACCTGAGCTTCAAAGATCACAATGAACCATCACAAAGGCCATCTACTTCCATCTCCGCCATCTCCTCCACCCTGAAAACCATATCTGCTTTCCATCAGCTCTCACCTGGAATTCTCCAATATCCATCGTTGCTGGTCAACCATTCTCCTCTCTCTATATAAACACTAATTTGGTCAAAAGGAGACTACCCATATCTTGTTCTCCTATTCTCCCATCCTTGCTAATATATAATGGCACAAAGTCTCCCAACATCTTGAATCTAAGGTCCTTGTTTTTAGATCCCACCATGGCCTTGTCCCAACCTATCTATATAATTGACAGAAATTACAATGTGGACAATCAACCCCAACAATTGGTGTTAATGTTTATCCTCCACACAGGAACTATTTCTCATTACATGTGCCCATCTATTCCTATAGCTCTTTTATTTTTCTTGCTGTCAAACACCTATCTAACCTTAAATGTCTCTGCAATGTCCTCCTATTCTGTCTATCATTTCTCTCATTCTGGCCTTTGTGCATCCAGCTCTCTATTTGTCCACCGCTGATTTCAGGGCCTTACTCACTGGAGCTCTCTCCCTAAACCTATGAGCCTTTCTATTTCTTCCTCCACCTTCAGAGATCTTTCTCAATAGCCATCTTTTGGACCAAGTTTTGCACAATCTTTTCTATCTGTCCATCCACAACTTGGCATTTTCTCTTCTGTCAATTTGTTTCTACCCCTCTTGGGCTGTTTTTTTTACGTTAAGGCACTATATAAGATTTAAATTGTTATTGCTGTAGAATTAAAAACTCCTCAAACCAAACATTGAGAAAACCAAGATCATTGTTTTCAACTCGGACCATGGTCTCACCTCTCTTGCCATTGATTCCACACGTCTCCTTGGTCAAACACTTAGGCTGAACAATGGTATGTGTAAAATCTTTGGCAACTTATTCAATCCAGAGCTGTGCTTCAAGTCCCACTTAATATCCACCACCACCACCTTGTACTTCCACATCTGTTAGAAGCCCCACCCTTGTTGAAACCCTATTCCATGTGCTTTTCGCTTCCAGGTTTAATTTCTCCGATATTTTCCATTCCAGCCTGTTAAACTCCACCTTCCATATATATAAATATATTCAAAAGTCAGCTACCCATGTGTTGTTCTACTTAGTTCTGCTTAGCCCATTTTTACTAACCGACATTAGCTTTACAACTCTCACTAAGTTCAAAGTCCTCCTCTTTAAATCCCTCCATTGTTTCATCATAGCCTATTGGTGTAACCCCCTCTAACCTTCTATCTCCTCCTATATCATTCAGATTCCAGTGGCCCTTTTCCTTCACACTCTGATTGGCAGAACATGCAATGGCTTCAGCTCTACTTTCTGGAAGTCCTCCTGCTCTCTAGACCGTTTTCTTTTGAAAGGGATGGAGAAAGAAAAAAAGATGAAATACTCACATTTTAGGGCAGATGTTTCAAGGTGATAGGTAAGTAGTATTATAAATATCTTTGAGCCTTTATAACTTTTAGGATCAGCTTCATGTGTGATATATTTACCCTGTACCAGTCCTGTCATATATTTGGAGGGAATGTTAACATTCTGACACAGTAGGATTGTAAGAGGTGGGGCAGACTTGGGTGTCCAATAGTGAGTAGGAAATCCAGAACCCTGAGTTTCCCCACATGCCAAAGCCAGTCTGATTGGCAAACTTGGGTTCCAGTCAGGTGGGAAATGCTCTGGAGCAAGCCACAGGACTAGGTAGGCCTGATTCCTAGCCCTATAGAGAGTTCAACTGCAGTGGGGGCTACAATCCCCTACCCCAGCAGGGGCTCAGTGGAAGTCTTCCCTAGGGGTGTTAGAGGGTGGTGATGTTGGTGGTCTGATATTTGGGGAGCTTTGGGTGACAGGCGGAAGCACTCCTGCTCCTCCTCATTCACAAACAGTGCTGTGAAGATATTTACCTTCCCTCCCAAAGCTGTCCTCGCCTTGCTGCAGCTGTCAGCTTTCCCAATCGAAGCCTGGGAGATCCAACAGGCCATAGCTAACCAGAAAAGCAAGTTAAATCAGAAGCTTCCAGCCTCATTAACTTGGATAAAAAACCAACCCACCTCCTGGGAATGGGTCAGCTGCTCACCCGTTGTCCTGTCCAAGTTAAGCTCGGAAGTCGGCCTGTTGGAGCCGGAGTCCTGAGACACTTCCATTGTATGTCCATTTACCCACCCCAACCCCTGCCTACCCGAACTGAAACCTACCGCTTCAACCATGTTAACATTTCCTGAAAGTTTCAGGGAATTTGCTGTATTACAGGAAGAGAAACACCGCTGTTGTGTTTAGCTTGCACTCGAGCCATGGTAAACGGTGGAAACCAGGGCAGACTACCTGGGAGCCACACGATGGAATATTAATTCACAAAAATTGAAAACAATATTTGAATAGTTCAGATTTGTGATTAACCATATAATTAGGGCATGTCAGTTGTACTGATAGATAATCTTAATTTGATCAGTATGAGCACCTTTAATACAGTGTTCATCAAAGCAAAATTTTCCATTTTCTCGTTCTGCTTGCCCTCTCCTGGATAACACATGGTATGAGCTGTAAACTCACCACTCACAAGTGGTCATTGATATTGTGAAAGCATATCTCCAGTTTTGAATTCCGGAAATTGTTCATCAAAGATTGCGTTGTATTTTATGTGGATAACTGGGCTACGTAAAGTGTTTTTTGTGCATCATAGATCTGCATCAGTTTGTATTTCCGTAGTTAAATCCTTCTAATTATTTTTCTTCCAAAGATTTGTTCATGTTTTACTGCAATGATCTATTTATTGAGTTATGCTTCAAAATAAGATTGAGCAGATAAAATGTACATTCCCCCTGTGCACCGTGTGTAACAAAATCATAAACACATTATTTTTAAACATGATTTAATTACATAAAGTGTATGCAGGAAATCTTCCCCCATGGAGGTTATTGATTATATAACAGCTTAGGCAGGTTGCAAATGATAGGGGTATGAGAAATGTAACATGTATTGTTCAAAAAAGTGCAGTTCACTGCAGGCACCAGGTAAATAAAGAAAGAACTTGCATTTATAAAACACCTTTCACTGCCTCAGGATGGTGCAAAGCACTCCACAACCAATTCATTACCTTTTAAAGTATAATGCAGGGAAACACAGCAGCAAATCTGAGCACAGCGAGTCTGACAAACAGCAATGAGACATAGGTCAGAGTTTTGCACTCCCCCACTGGCAGGTTTATAGGCAGGAGGGTGAAATTGAAGGGATGGGATTCCCTCCAGGTTCCCGCCCACACCGAACACACAGCGATTTTACACCAGGGCAGACAAGGCCTCGTATGGGAAGCCCACCCTTACCCCAGGTGAGGCCCTTAAGTGGCCAATTATTGGCCACTTGTGAAAATATCGAGAATGAGAGGGCACAGATTTAAGTAATTGGTAAATGAAGCAAAAACGACATGAGGAAATTTTTTTCACACAGCGAGTGGTTCATGTCTGGAATGCACTGCCTTGAGAGTCCAGCTGAGGCAGATTTATTTGAAGCATTCAGAAGGGAATTAGACTGTTAACTGAAAAGGAAGGATGTGCAGGGTTATGGGGAGAAGGGGGGAGAATGGCATGAAGGGATTTGCTCATCCGGAGCTGGTGCAGACACTGTGGGCTGAATGGCCTCCTTCTACACTATAACAATTGTGATTGTGATTCACACATGGCCAGCACTCGTGCAATGAGAGACACACTGCCACAAGGAACTTCACTGAAAAGACAATTGGGATACTAAAGCAAAGTTCTGCCATTCAGAGTGCTCCGGAGGAGCACTCCAGTACTTGCTGGACCGACTGTGCTGATTGTGGTAGTGTGCTGCATCCTCCACTACCTAGAAATCATGAGGGCATTGTCCTTGCTATGGTTTCATGATGACCTTAGGAGGAGGGGGTGGAAGAAGAGGAGGAGAAGGAGGGCACAGTTGGCACATGCACATTTCGGACTGTCCATATGCGCCTGATTGAACTCTAGTTCCCCTGAATACAATCTCAGATCCACATTGTCCCATGCCTTACCATCCCTCAGTTATGAACCATCACAGTGTCCGCCTTAACCAAATTCCTGAAATTAAAGTTGCCACAAAACAACCAATCCATACTAACTTTATGCAACAAAATGTCCAGTAATCCACATAAAACTGAACCAATTGCCCATTGTGCATTTTGTGTGCCTGTCTTTTGTGCACCTTTGATTGCCCCAATCTTCCTATGCAGTGCTACCCCTTTGGTTGTAGCATGTCTTACAGGACAATGTTGAGCATGTTGGCTGAATACAGATGCTAGTCTGTGATGCTGACACAACCAAAGCCAAAGCAGAAGAAGAGCGTACAGTCATTCACCACTTTGGCATGGGAGACAACAGCCTAGGCTAGCTAGCTGACAGGCAAAAGCAAGGCTACTGGCAGGATGGCAGTGGTGGGAGTACAAACATTGCCATCCTGAGGGAGAACAGCAGGCCCAGGCTGCACAGTGCTATCCTTTCAGTGTCTCAACAATCCTAATAATCTGACGAAGCGCAGGTTGATGGACCTGCTGTAATACCCTGTTAGCCTCTTTGAACTCTGGTGTCTGCAGCCAAAATGACAATAGTCTGAGCTTCCACTGCAGCATGGGTGGCACTTGCTGCAATGGAAACTGAGACACCGGCCATCAGATTCTGAATCTCGGTTGGGTTTGGAAGTGCTCTCATGGAAATGCTTATCACTCCCACACTGGAAAGGATGGACTGCAAGTTCTGCATCAAGCCCAGCTGGGCTAAATTGGGACCAGAGTCCTCCATGGTCCGGCAGACTTTGTGTAGGCCAAACAATGCATTTGTATTTCTGCGCTCATGCCCGTCAGCCCCATATCAAAGTCCTCACCCGAGTCCTCTGCAGAACTTGTGTGTGACCGTATGCTCCACCATGTGCTCCGGGGTGTTGGTAACCGCACTATCCTTTCCCCCTGCCATGACTGCAGGCCACTGTGCCAGCTGAGTCATCATGTGCAAATCCCGCCTGTATACTCTCCTGTAAAATTCATGCAGCATCAGTATCAGAGCTACTGGCTGTGCGTCAGATCGAGTGATACTGTGCCTTTCTCTGCCCCAAATAGGCCTTCAGCCTCCTTCATCACAGCCTGGCCAGGCAGCTGTTCTTGACATTTCTAATACATAATGGCACAAGGACAGGGTTGAGGTGGGGAAAGGGTGGGAGGAAGCAGGGTGGAGAAGCAAAATGTGCATGGTTACACCATCCGCAGCTTGTAAATTGTAAATTATAACAGATTGCTGGATAAGAGTGACGTGGGTTATGACGGCCAGAATTTAATGCCCTCCCCCGGGACAAGGTTGGCGCCAGAGGTGGCAGAAGTGAGAGGTGGGATCCCCTCCCGTTTTGCCACCTCTGCTAGCTTTGCATGAACCTGGGTGCCCTGGGGTGATGTGCAGCCACCGAACAGTGGGCAGTTCCGGCCTGGTCGCCAACACGTAAAATTTTGCACGCCCGACATCACCCCGCGTCATTTAGATTTTCAGTCGGCCACGCGCCAGCCGAACTGTCAGCGGCCACTTAAGGCCTTTATAAAAGTAATTAACCTAATTAACGGACCTGCCCATCCAACCTTAAGGTGGGCAGATGAAGAGTCCAGGCGGCCTTCAGGAAAACCATGAAACCTCATCCACGGGCAGGATAAGGTTTCATGAGGGATTTAAAATGTGTGTAAAATTTTTCAATAAAAGTAATTGGCATGTCCCTGCTCATGTAACAGTATCACATGAGGGGACATGTCAGGAATATTTTTTTCTGCCTTTAATAACCTTTTCACATTTGAACCGATCTCCCTGAGGCGGCACTTAGCCTCAGGGAAATCTGTGTGCTCTTTTGCGCGTATGCGCGAAAGAGCACACTCCCGGCTCAGGGAATCCCCCCTCCGCCCGCACAGGGTGTGCTCAGCACCTCTGAGCTGGGTGGGCCTTACCTGGCCCGCCCATGTAAAATGGCAGTGTGCCCCCAATTGGAGGCGCCGATTGGGAACCCACCCGCCCGCTCCCGGTCCTGCAGACCCCCCCCAGACAGGGGGTGGAAAATGCTGCCCAGTGTGTTCAGTGCTTGACTTCACAGAGCAGCACAAAGTTTGTATGCCTGCAACAGTTTAAATGGGTTCAGGTTAATTGCGCATCATGATCCCTGTACCTGTTTTCTGGGACGATCTAATTTAGCCTCCCCTTCTCTTTTTGCTTACTGCCGAAATATTACTACAGCTTTGGCTTTTCCAACCTTCCCATTCTGTCCAGCGAGTGTGAATTAAATTATTCCTTATTAACAATCTTCAAGGATGAAAAGTTGAAGTTAATATAAAAGAATAAGCTGCCTAATTCTAAAGATATCAATGACACCAAGCGAGGACTGCAATCCTAACTGATTTATCCGATTATCAACACTGAATTTGAAGCATAGAGGCTATGCAATATTTGTGAAATGACTGTGAAGGATGGAATTATGGAATCGACTGTATGGAAGTTTTAGGCTCTGTGAAGAGTTTATAGACTTTCATGAGTTTCCATGCATTGCTAACTGCATTTTAATTACGGAGGCACATTGCTAACACTTCTCCAAAATGCACCCAAATTGCCTCAAGGATTTAAGCAAATTTCATTTACAGGAGGTGTGTGTTACTAGTGAAAAGGAACATTCTGGATTAAAATAAATATTCAAGAGTAAGCTCTTATGTGAGCATTTTTGTACTTCAAAGGGATTGTTTATCTGTGATATTTGATAATTCTAGATCAGAGGCAGTACTTGGTCAGCCAATTAGCTTTTCAACTCAGAGTCATGTATAAAAAATACGAATAAAATAAAATAAAAGTGGTTTCAACAACATTTGCTTCTTTATTCTAATAACTATAAATAAGGTCACAAGAAGTTTCTAATTCTGTTCAATGTATGGCGAAAGAAGACAGAAAATTCGAGGGGGATGCCAAGTGTTGGATCCCTGCCGATCAGAGTGTCACGAGAGATATTCCACTCCCACCCCCTCCTCCCCCACAGTGAGCTGAGGTCTTGGCCAACCCACTGTGCTGAATTTTCTGTTTGGCCGGGGGGGCAGAGCAGGAGCAGGTGTGGGTGGACACGGACCCGATCGTTGCCCGCGATTTTACGCGGGCGGGCCAATTAAGGTCTGCCCAGCGTAATGTCCAACCCGAGGATAGCGGGAGTGGGTGGGCGGCAGCGGGAGTGCAATGTCCG
Organism: Cetorhinus maximus; assembly: GCF_964194155.1. NCBI lineage: Eukaryota > Metazoa > Chordata > Chondrichthyes > Lamniformes > Cetorhinidae > Cetorhinus > Cetorhinus maximus. The sequence goes on from NC_135888.1 coordinate 74,638,317, forward strand.
CCGGGTCCAATGGTAACTCGGTGGCCTGTTTATCAGAAGCACTGGCAGCCTTTGCTCACAATGTCATGTGGAAGGGCTCACCAGAGGGGTGGGGAGGTGTGGACCAGGCCTAGCATCTTTGTATGAGTGTTCGGCAACAGCAGGGTGAGGAGGCTCTGGAGCCCTGATATGTCCCACTCTGGTTGGGGTGGGCCGTGCGCCAAGAGAGTCCATGTGCAATTTTCACAAATCAATGCTCTTCTCTCATTTTCAGGAGAAGAATGCTCATAACGCGGCAGAGCGTGCAAGGACTGGCAGCGGCCAGACGCAGATCACCATTCTCAGCCACTTTGAGCAGGAGGCCCTGGATTTGGAGAGGCACCATGCACCAAGGTCCACTGGTGTGGGTGAGGCTGAGGTGTCACGGCCAACAGTGAGGTCAGTGTTGTTTTCCCAACAGCCATAGCAGTGCTGAATGTTAATTGATTTAATTTTGCAACATGGCTTGACCATTGGTTATGGAAGGATGAGTGCATAATGATCCAGGGGCAGGGATACACTTTGACATTGTCTCCACTTTAAATGATCCACTGTCCTTGTTCTTTCTTTCAGCATCATCGGAGCAGGGCCGGGAGGAGGAGCAGCAGAGGTCCCTTCTCACACCTGAGGGGCCTGAAGTCTCACCAGCATCTCACCATCTCTGCCAGGCAGGCACCAGCACAGATACAAGCACCTCGGTGGGAATTCGAACATTGGCTAGTGTCCCAGGGCACAGTGGTGAGGGCACTTCACAGTTGCTGGAGGAGCTGGCAGAGACAGAAAGTGCCCATGGTGCCAGCAGTCGGAGGACTGCAGGGGACCAGGGATATGCTCAGTCGGTGCCTGATGATGTGCCTCTGGAAACGTCCGCGACGCAGCAAGTGCAGGAAATGCAGCTGGGTGTGCGGGGGCATCTGGTGGTGATACATGAGGCTATGCTTGGCTTGGTCTCCGTGGTAGAGGAATCTACGCGGACTATGGCCGAAGCAATGAGCCACATGTCCAAGCGCCATGCATCCTCCATGGAGAGAGTGGCAACTCTCGTGGAGAGGCTCCTCCAGGAGACTCGTCAGGGCTTCCTGGAGATGTGCCCGGACCAGCAAGCCCTCGCATCGGCATTGACCTCAGTTGGTCAGTGCCAGTGTGGGAGATGGTTTGGGCATCAACTTTCACAGCTCGATGCCCATCCATCCACGGTGAGCACGGAGGTCCAAAGTGACCTCATGTCGGCACAGCAGCTGCCTGTTATCTCTGCGGGCACCTCTCAGGGCACTCCGGTCGAGGGCAGCAGCTCCTCCGCCCCTCTGCCAGTGACTGTAGCATCCGGTGAGGCTGCGACGACTGGGGAGATGGCCTCCCAGGCGGGGCCAGCACAGGCTCCACGGGCCAGAGGACAACTGCCAAGGTCATCGAGGCCAACAGGACAGCAGAGTCAGCAGGCTGTCTCAGATGCCACTCCCAGCGATGGGGCAGCATCAAGACGTAGCACCCGTAAACAAAAGCTTAAGGCACATTAGGCACACCACAGGTTTTTCACTGGTGCTTTTGTGTTGGCCCGAGGTGAGGTCCTTATTATTTGTTTTGATTTGTAACACTATTCTCTTTTTTTTGGAATAAGTTGGTTTGCTTGACAGATTAAATTCAGATATGCCTCCATGGTTGAGGGTGCCTCTTTTCTTCTGCCTGTGTATGGTTTCCAAAACTGTAATGTGTGCTTCGTTGGATATTCAGCTTTATTAACAAGGCCCTTAGTCACTGTTCCTAACCTGGCAGGTTTTGCACTTAGCTATCAAGTATCGGGCCTTCAGCCTGGTGGACCATCTGTGGTGTGCTAGCTGAAGGTTCATTGGATTAAAGCCTCCCAGGTGTCCCTGTCTCCCTGGCGTATGCCCGGGTCAGCGTCTACCCCTTCATCATTTCCCTGTGCATGCTCATCCTCGGACTCACTGCTGGACTCATCGTGTGCAGCCACAGCCACTGTGTCGACATCTTCATCGTCCATTGTGTCCCCCTTTTCCAGCGCAAGATTGTGGAGAGCGCCGCATGCAATCACTATCACCGACACACCATCTGGGAGGTACTGGAGTGCACCCCCTGAACAGCCCAGGCATTGGAAGCGCATCTTGAGAAGATCGATGGTTCTCTCCACCACAGCCCTTGTGGAGACATGGCTCCTATTGTACCGCTGCTCAGCTTCTGTTCTTGGATGGCGGAGAAGCATCATGAGCCACCTTCTGAGGGGATTGCCTTTGTCAACCAGCAGCCATCCATCCAGCCGGGCTGGAGCACTGAAGAGCCCCGGCACCTGGGAGTGTCTGAGGATGTAGGCGTCGTGGGAGCTGCCGGGGTACCTTGCACAGACTTGTAGAATCAGCATCCTGTGATCACACATTATCTGCACGTTCATGGAGTGGAAGCCCTTCCAGTTGACAAAGGCAACGGGCTCACCTGCTGGCGCCTTGATGGCCACATGTGTGCAGTCTATTGCACCCTGGACACAGGGGAAGCCAGCAATGGCCGTGAAGCCTCTAGCTTGCTGTGCCTGACTTGCCTGGTCCCAATGGTAGTGGATGAAGGTCAATGCACCCTGAACAGAGCATCTGTGACCTGCTTGACGCAAATGTGCACAGCTGATTGGGAGACACCGCAAAGATCACCCACCGAGCCCTGAAAGGAGCCAGAGGCATAGAGTTTGAAGGCAGCTGTGACCTTCAGAGCCACTGGCATGGGGTGTCCACTCACACAGTTAGCGGAGATCTCAGGCCCAATCATCTGACAGGTATAGTTCACTGTCTCCCTTGGGAGACGGAACCTTCTTCGGCACTGCACCTCAGGCATATTGAGGTAGCTGCTTCGCCGCCTGTAAACCCTGGCAGTAGGATAGTGGCGTCTTCTGTGGCCCCTTCCGCCTTGCTCCATCCCTTGGCCCTGCGCCCATTGTGCCTGTCCTCCTTGGAGGCTGAATGTGCACCCCTGGCCTCCTCCCCCTTCTAACCCTCCCTTCCTCCTCAGAGGAGCTGCCTCCAGTGGAGGGTTCAGTTCCCATTCCCAGGCTAAGGGAAGGCTTCCTGAAACCTGCAGGCCCAGAAAAGATTACTCACTGCAGATGCTGGCCTGAAGGTTATGAGTCCAGAAAAAGTAGCTGGTATGTGTTTTGAAGTACTGCAAATCACACAGGCAAGTTTCAAAAACTTTCAGAAATAAATGCTTGACTGTGCACACTCGCAAGCCCAATGAGCCCTCTTATCCCGCCTGTGCATGAGGTTAATACAAATGTGTCCTACCCGCCTGCCCGTTGTGCCCAAGCGCCGACCCGAAGATTGCACGGGCGCTAAAAAATCACCATTGATTAGCTTCTCTAGGGCCTTAAGTAGCCCGTTAATTAATGGCGGACGCGTTTCGGGCATCATCGCGTGCCTACCCAGCGAAATATCGCGATGGTGCACGGTGACATTTGGACGCTCGCCCGATGTCACCGTCATTTTACGTGCCGACATGCGGGACCCGCCCCCGCACACTAAATGGGAAATTCAGCCCACTGCATTTTATTAAAGGCAGAGGACTGGCCAGAGAAACCAACTAATTGCACTGCCTCCTCACTGAAATTTGGCCATCCCCAGCTACCCACAGGTTGATGAAGATTGACATGTTCATTTTGAGGGTTGGGCCTCATTAACATGCATCTGGAAAGCAGCATACCGAGAACAGGCCTCTTGCTGTAGCTTGTTGGCTCTGGGCTGGCACACTATGTGGTCCAAAGGCTGATTTTGTTGGCAGAATTTGATGGGAGGGTGTCATCGCTAGCAGTTGCGCAGACTGACATCATAGTAAAAGTTTTAACCTTTTTGGGTTTCTTCTTCCTGTCCACCAAGATCTAATGAACAGAGTATCCATAGTGAAAACTCTACCCATGAGACCTTTAAAATTACGTTAGGATGCATGAGGTACTCAGGTGATTCAGATGGCCACCTATCAGAGGAATGTCCCGGAAAATTTGGCAACAGACCATCTCAATTTTAATTCTGCTATGTCTGCCCGTGAGGAGTTTAGATCCCCCTAATGACTTTCTCTTGGCCAGAAGAAAGTCCTCAAATTAAGATGACGCTTCAGTTCAGCACCAAGGGAGTGCACCCCACTTGATGGTGTTGCCTTTGAAGAGCTGATAAACTGCAGCCCCGCCTGCCCTCCCAGTTGGATATAAAAAACCCCAATGGCACTATTTGAAGAAGAGAGAAGATTTCCCCAGTGTTCTGGTCAATGTTTTTTATCCCTCAAACAAAATCACTAAAAACAGACTATTTGGTCAATATCTCTTGATGTTTTTGGGAGTTTGCTGTGTGGAACTTGGCTGCCACATTTCTCCACAGCAGTAACTACACTGTAAATACTAATTCATTGGTTGTAAGGTATAAAATGGCTGGCTTCGGATGTGGCCTAGGAAATCATTAGGTTGTATCCAGAATAGCTAGGCAAGAAATGCTGATCTTGCCAGTGATAACAATTTCACCAAAATGACTAAAATAAGTTATATAAAGGCTGTGTGATCTACCCAGACAATGCTCCTTTATGTATATAGCATATATTTGAAATACAGTATGAAATTGGTGTGTTGAGTACGAATGCACAGAATCTGCTAATGACATGTTCGTTTCACACTAACATAAAATATGAATGACTCCAGCACTCAAGCCTCAGCTCCTGAGGGTTCCAATGTATTATGAAAATAGATGGGAACTTTTTCTTGGAAAACTATATTTTGGCCACAAAATGCGGTTCTGTAGTACCTGTGTTTTCAGCATTATGACTGCTGTTTTTGATGCAAACTGGCATTCACACCATGCATGCACATTCCTGAAGTAGCCCACGCCAGATGTCATTTTGGTAGGGCATTAGGAACATGCACCAGAAGCATGCAATGCAGGCAGATTATGATGTCAATCAGTGATTTGATGCCAGCGTTGCCATTTTCATTTCCAATGCTCCAGCTAATGCCCCCTCTTAAACACACACAGCTGAACATGAGTCAGGAGGGCGGTGAGAAGGCCACTCAGAGAGTCTTAAGGGCCTCCCTGCCTGCAAACTCAACAGCGGGGAACTGTAAAATCCTGCCCTATGACAGCTATACCATATTTGTCACTGTGTTTATTAATAACATGGATAATAAGATATAAAACCACGTATCTAAGGTTGTCAGTGACACAGAGGTGTATAGCATTGTAAGCAGCATAGATGGAAACAGAAAATTACAAAGAAATATAGGTAGATTAAGTGAATGGGCAAACAATTGCAAAAGATTTCAATGTAGGTAAGTGTGAGGCCATCCACTTTGGACAGAAAAAGGATCAAAAGAATATTTTGTAAATGGTGAAAAGCAAGAAAGTGGAGCTCCAAAGAGTGTTGGGGCTTCAGGTATGCAGATCATTAAAATATAATGAAAAGCAACAGAAAATAATCAAAAAGGCTAATGGTCTTTTTAACTAGAGAACTCGAATTCCAGGGAGTAGAAGTCATGTGTAGCTGTACAAAGCCATGGTTAGACCTGGTTAGCTTGAGTACAGAGAGCAGTTCTGGACAAGACACATTAGGAAGGTTATATTGACTTTGGGGGGAGTGTGGCGTAGATTTAACTGAATGATACCTGAATTGCAAGGCTTAAATTACAAGGCGAGATATGTTTTCAGGGATTTAGCAAGCTAAGAGGTGATTTAATTGAAGTTTTCAAGATCTTAAGTGGAATAGATATGATAGATAGAAAGAAGGTAATTCCACTGGCTGGGGAATCTAGGACCAGAGGGCCGGGTGCAGAAAAGTAGAGCTCAACCTTTCAGGAATGAAATTAGGAAACATTTCTACACACAACAGGTAGTAAAAGTTTGGAAGTCTCTTCAGAAATGACAATTGATGATAGATTAATTAATCATCATGAAATTGATAGATTTTTGTTAACCAAAGTTATCAAGGGATATGGGGCAATGGCAGGTATATGGAATTAGAAGCTGATCACCATGACCTCACTAAATGGCTGAACAGGCTCAAGGAACTAAGGGGCCTACTCCTGCTCCTATATTCCTATCTTCCAATACATTGATGTATTCAATTTAATTGCCCTTTGCTGATTTGCAGTAGAACTCAATGCAAACAATATTAAAGAGAATTTGAACTTCTTAAGGAATACCAGAACCGGTACACTGAACAATTGTCTATTACGTGTAAAATCAGGATTAATGCAATTCGTACTGTTTGTACCACTGGAGGGAAAAAAATACTCATCACGGACAATTTTTCAGGTTAACTGGAAATCTTGCTTATTTCTTGCATCAAGAAATCGTAAGCAGAATAATTTCTCTATTTATGAAAACTGGCAGATGAGTACTTCCAGAAATTTTTGGGAATCCTATTTTGGATGGTTTAACAATGAACATAGATTTCTGTTGTCAATGTGCCACTAGGCCATTGTAGAAAATTTACCTTTTAAAATAAAGCAGGCCATTATGATATTTGGGAAGTGTACTTTACATCTAACAGCACTGAGCAATCTGATGACTTACATTGAAAGTGGTTTAGTAATAGTAACTACCTCATAGGTATTACATAATATAATGAGGACACTTTAGATTACAATTTAGAAAATGCAATCAGAACAAATTTAAGATTATAGTTTACAGGGTCAGTCTAGTGTACTGTGGAGACAATTGTCTAATGCACTATGGAAATGATTGTCTCAATCTAGCACATTAAGGAAATGATTGCCTCTGGTCACCCTATCAGTGAGATTCCTTATGTTTTATATTACTAGCTAAATTGTAAACACTTTGAAAAAGAATACTTTAACAATTTAAGTCAAATAGTGAACTTTGGAGATTTTACTTGCATGCTTCCAAAAGCCTTGAATTTTCTCAGGAGTTGCACAGCTATGCTCTTGTTGTAACTCCAGCAGGAGTCTGGCAGGACCCACTGGAATGTGGCAGTGAGCCAGTTGTGCTAGGCCTCCATGGTTTCCAGGGTTTTCCAATCAGCCTTGTATGGTATGGAACCCACTGGTATCACTGCTGTAGATTTCCCAGGCCAATACCTCTAATCATAGCAACCAAGAGGGCGTCAGCATCTAAGAAAAAAAGAAAAGCTGCACTGTAACATACAGTTAATGGAAGAAGAAAAACTATATTCACTTTATACACCCAGAATAAATTGTTTTCTCTCAGTTCGAAATTAAACATAGTTAACTTGATTTGAGCTTTTGACCCATGATACTTGAAGAAACAATGTACAATATGGTGTGGGTTGATTGGTGATTCAATTTCCCTTTCCATCTGGAAAAGTTTTACAATGCCACTTGGCAGCTCCTGAGATATCCCAGCTTAGGATGGAAATGCACCATGCAAGTGGTATTGCTAAAGATTTTGTGACGTAAAGTATAACATGTATTGAAAATGGGCATAGCTCTTACTAGATAATACATTTGTTTTTGTGAGAATAGAAATATAGGAAAGTTAAGTGGCAGTTAGTCAATCTGGGTAAACTCCACATTTATATTCATGTATCAACCAAGAATCACAAACATTTGAAGAGTGTACAAACTCCACATGTACTGATAAGAGATAATATCCTTGCAGGTCCAACAATGCTGATGTTAACCCAATATTACAGAAAGTATTAGAAAAACTATAACAAACACCAAGGAACTTTTTTTTATAAAAGTATAAACTGCAAGTCATACGCCTTTTAAACAAAGTTTGTAACACTTGAAAACTAACTTTCACAGCATAGATTTTTGTATTTCATAATCATGTAAAAATACTGTGCCCCTAACAGCACTTCCAAGAAAAAGAAAATTGAAGGTTCCGGGCAATAACAGAATGGTCATAATCATCAGCAAAGGAGACACATTTTGTGTATACAATCTAACTTGCAAAGCTACCAACTGAGTTGAAGTGAATGGTACTTTATAGCATCTTCATCCTTAACATTCCCCTCAGAAGCTGTACAATTTCAGTTACATCCATGTAACGATTCTAAAAATTAAAGTTGGCCGAGTAGATTTAGAAGATTCATATAAGGCATTAGAAATAGAATTATGGTTGTTTCTGATTCTTTCTCTTTCTCAAGTTTGCCCTGCCCAGTAAAGACATGTCAAATTCATAAGTTTAAACGTGGACTGTATTCAGTATAGAATTTTCTGGTACTGTCTTTTAAAAAAAAATGGACTTTAAAAGGCGGCTAAAATGACTGCTGAGGATCAAGTCACTTTTGTAATTTCTGCACAGACTCAGAAGTAGCTCAAGTCTCTGGAAAGTTCCTAATTGAATGACCATGGGTAGAATTTTACAGGTCCATTGTGGCAGGGGCAGGGCCGTAAAATGCGGCAAGCCATTCAAAAGTCCATTGACTTCGGCGGGTCTGTAAAATCCTGCTGGTGTAAAATTCCGCCCCATGAGTGGAGTACTTGCCTTTAATGGATATACCAAGACTATCTCATTTATGAAATTCACACCTCCCATTGTTTGTGGACTTACCAAAACTCAAAATCTATGGACTCCAAGACCCACTATCTTTGAGTTTGATATTTAATGAAAGAGAGCTGCAGAAACCAGTTAAATGTAAGTAGTTGTGAATGGCTTCAAACTTCAAATCATTCCGGGTGGACAATAGAAGTATTGGTCACATGACAGAAACTAGCCACAAATAACAAATTGTATTACCCCAAGAACCAGGGAGAAACCAGTCAGTCTGCAAACCAACAGTAAGAAGAAGCAGCAGCAAAGGCAGCAACATCAATGCCTTGAAACTGGACACTGCAACATTATAAGGTCTCAGATCATGTTTATTTTCAAGTCCACCAGTAAAGAAACTTGACCTCCTGGTAAGAAGACCACAAGTAACTAACTTTGTGACCTGCTGAAAATCCATCGCTTCAAGGGATTCCTGCAATAATCCTGATATATGACTGTATCAATTTAAATTGGAAATGAATCTTTAAAAGGATAAAGATTCAAGACCACATAACTATTCTCATTCAAATGGTATTCACTTCATAAAATCCTCCATTATCCTCCTTTTGTACCTGTCGATCTCTGTGAATTGCACAAAACTAATGCATTGATGTACTTTGAATATATCAAACTTGGTTCTCCCTGCCATGTCTTTTAAATTGACTCATAGAACTACTTGAGATATCAACCTTTTCCTTCAGCTTAAGATAGAAGTCCCTATATGAACCCTAAAGGCTGAGGAAATGTATTTCAAGTTTTCCTTCCTTTTTTGAAATTTTTAACCCCTTCGTTAACCTCTATCACTCCTGTCCTGGGGTTTAAAATTCCCCCCATTATGTCAGAACACCATCCAATAATATCAAGAAAAAGGACAATGTTTTCTTATTTAAACAATTTTATTTAGACAACCTAGACAATAATGCAGATCAGCACTGCTCTGAAGTGAAGATACTCCTTCCTGTTTGAGAAAGCAGAAACAAACACCAACAGTAAGTGACAAAGGACTTACCATATCAAATGCTTGATGAAAGGAATGGGCATAGCCAGTGAAGCCCTTCTTGCATGGCATAACTTTGAACTGGATACTTCAAAGAATTCAAACACTTTGGCTCTCCATCATGACCAATTCCTGGAAATGGCCAAAAATTCTAAGTCCCGCACACAAATTCGGCATTTTTCATCTTCACGAGTGTGGTACTGGAGTCTGGCCGGTATTCACACGTGCTCTGTTTATGAAGACAGCTGCTAGTTAAACCATACCTGCCTCCAAGGAAGTGAGATTTTGGAAGACCAGGAGTGTGAAACCCAAGGTGTGCAGATTAGAACAGGTAGGAGGAGGTCTGAACTAGATGGATTTTTTTGGATAGCCAGGGTACTCCATTGGAAAGGTAAGGTACATATTTTGATAGGGTCCCAGGACACCTTTGGGAGAGGTAAAGCACCCTTTAGCAGAGATAAGGCACCTTTTGGGACTATTAAAATTAAACATGATTATACACATTTTACACACAAACTCATTGAAACTGTTAAGCTGTCAAAGAATACAGCTGTTAAAGAGCTGTCAAGGAACTGTGCATCTATCAAGGAACTGTCAAAGAGCTGTCCAGCTATCAAGGAGCTGTCAAGGAGTTATCCAGCTGTCAAAGAGCCGTGACGGAGCTGTCCAGCTGTCAAGGAACTGCCTAGGAACTGTCCAGCTGTCAAGGAACAGTCAAGAAAGTGTCAAAGCTGTCAAGAAAGTGCCCATGGATACTAGGTGAGTTGTCAAGGAGGCAGTAAGGATAAAGGATGGTGGGTGAGGGCATGGGTTGTCATGGAAATATGAGGGGCCAAAGAGGATGGGCGGGGCATAGGTTGGCTTAGGTTGGCATGGATGAGGCATAGGAAGTGTGTGGGGGGGCGGTGAGGGTTGGGATGAGGGGTGAGGGCTAGAGGGCCGTATTTTGTTTTAACATTTTCTTTTATTTATTTAAACACAGTGCTGGTGCACAGAGGCAGGCCTTTTTCCCAACCCACTTCCACACCCGGCAGCCTCTACACACGTTCAGGGGTCACCCACCCCTTTTATTTTAGCCTGCCCCCACCACCTCCACCTCAGACCAAAAACCCCATCTATGGGCGTCACTTTTAAAGGTCGAGACTGCAGAGCCAGGAAATCTCCTGACTGCGCACCAGACCCAGGGAATGAAATCTGGGCCTTTATCTAGAATGGCTCCTTGGGCAGAATTTTGTCCTTCTTGGATGGGCTCGGCAGGGGTGGGAAGGGGAGCTCGGGAAGTCAGCTGCAGCCCGCGATCGGGGCTGGAAGGCAATTTAACGCTGGCAGGCCAATTAAGGCCTGCCCAGCGTGAAAGCCGGCTGGGGAACCTCCAAAAAGGAACGGGCAGGGGCCTGTTGTCCGCTGGGTCCAATGGCGACCTGGCGGCCAATTAAAAAGCACGCAGGCAGCCCCAGGGAGGCTGCCTGTGTTGGAGTTGCAGCAGCAACTGAGGTGAGAAATTTAGATTGTGCAACTATTCTATTGTAGTCCCTTCATTGATATGACCCCAGAAGACCACCATGCTCGCAAGCACCTGCATCACACCCACTCTGTCAAGCAGGCACCAGTGCAGATACCAGCACCTCGGTGGGCATTAGATCGCCGTCTAGTATCTTGGTGCACATTGGTGAGGGCACTTCACACTCGCTTGAGGTGCAGGCAGAGGCAGAGAGTGCCCAGGGCGCCGGCAGTCGGTGGACTGCTGGAGACCAGGGCAATGCTCAGTTGATGGCTGATGATGGGCCTCTGGAATTATCCATTAGGCAACAGATTCTGGATGTCCGGCAGGGTGTGCAGGAGGATCTGGCGAAGATACATGAGGGTCTGCGTGCCATGGTCTCATTTTGGAGGAGTCCCTGCGGAGCATGAGCACTGTGTTGACCTTCATAGCCAAGTGCAATGCCTCCTCCATGGAGAGAGTGGAGACTCTCATGGAGAGGCTACTCCAGAGACACAATCAGGGGCCCCTGGGGATGCATTCGGACCTGCAAGCCCTTACAGCAGCATTGACTTCAGATGGCCAGTGTCCGTTTGTGAGATGGATGAGGCAACCAGTATCCCAGCTAGGTGCCCGTCCGTCAATGGTGAGCAGGGAGGTCCAAAGCGACCTCATGTTGGCGCACGAGCTGCTTGTCATCTCTGCGGGCTCCTCTCAGGGTGCTCTGGTTGACGCCAGCAGCTCCTCCGCCCCTCTGCCAGTGACCGTGAGATCTGATGACACTGTGGCGACTGGGGAGACGCCAGCTGTGGCACTGGCTGTTCCCTCCAAGGCAGGGACGTGGCTGCAGAATGTCAAATCAGTGCCATTCCAACATTCCACTTTTATAATAATGGAAAGAAGGTAACTGAAGTTGTTGGAGCAAGTGTGGACCAGCTGGAGAAAAATATCAAAGAATTACAGTGATCCTTTAATGTCCCATCTCAAATTCCTCATCTTTCTGAAAATGAATAGGAGTAAAATGCAAAATAAGTGATTCAATATTTGTCAAATCAAATGTGGTGTAAAAGATGGTGGGTTTTTGTGAACTGTGGAATAATTGTACTAAATTTTATATAGGCACATCCTCAAAGCTTTGTTCACATGCCTTTTGTCTACAGGGATGAGGGGAAAGCAGCAGATTTCTGCATGGTCACTTGCTAATGACAAACACTATGAGATTTTCTCAACTCACAATTTACAGTGAAGCAGGAAACCCTTTCGGGAATGCAAATAGAATTTTCTGGTTGCTCCCCTCAAGGCGGGGCCAGCACAAGTTTCCGCTTGCCAGAAGACGACCGCCAAGGTCATCAAGGCCAACAAGACAGCAGAGACAGCAGGCTGTCTCCAATGCTGCTGCCAGCGAGTGGGGAGCACCTAGACGTAGCACCCGCAAGCAAAAACTTAAAGCACTTTAAGCACAAGATGGCCTTGTCATGGATGATATTTTGTTCCCCCATTTTGCTTTGAGTTTTTTAATGGTGTGACAAACAACACCGGTTAATGTTTAGTTTAGCAATCTGTCACTTGTAACATTAAATGAGATTTGATTTTGTGCTATTGGCCTGAGTATGCTTCATTTGTTTTGTAGGTGCAGGGAAGGCCATTATGTCATGATGGACATGTGTCTCCTGAAACTTTATTGAGCAGGTACAGAGTGTATGTTGGTGGCCAAGGAAATGGTTCTCTCTGGGATCGAGTCTGGAGCCTGCAGCCCTGGCATGTGGTGTTGGGTCTTATTTGGTAATCTAGCTGAAGGACCGTTGGATCAATGCGCCCTGGGTGTCCCTGCCTCCCTGGAGGTTACCCATGTCCGCCTCCATGCCCTCTGTGTTCCCCTCACCGTTCTGTCCTTGGACTCTCTACTGGACTTATCATCTATTGCCTATGGAGCTGCATCAACATCCTCTTCCTCCACTGGGACCCCCTTGCCAGTGCCAGATTGTGGAGAGTGCAGCATGTAACCATGATCAGTGACACAGGATCTGGGGAGTTTTGTAATGCGCCCCCTTGATGGTCCAGGCTTCAGAAGCACATCTTGAGAAGACCAATGGTCCTCTTTACCACCGCCCTTGTGGAGACACATCCTCTTGTGCTGCTGCTCAGCCTCTGTTCTTGGGTGGCGGAGAGGTGTCATGAACCACCTTTTGAGGGGATAGCCCTTGTCACCCAGCCATCCACCCAGTCAGGCTGGAGCACTGAACAGCCTCGGCATTGGGAGTGTCTCAGGATGTAAGCGTCATGGGAGCTGCACAGACTTGCAGAATCTGCATCCTGTAGTCACACTATCTGCACGTTCATGGAGTGGAATCCCTTCCTGTTGACGAAGACACCCGGCCCACCCGTTGGCACCTTGATGGCCACATGTGTGCAGTCGATTACATTCTGGATGCGGGGCAACCCAGCAATTGCTGCAAAGCCTCTGGCTCGCTCTGCCTGGCTGGCCTTGTCCATACAGAAATGAAGGAAAGTCAATACCCGACTGAACAGAGCTTCTGTCGCCAGCTTGACGCAGCTATGGACAGCTGATTGGGAGACTCCACACAGATCCCCCACTGAGCCCTGAAAGGAGACAGCGGCATAGATGTTGAGGGCCACTGTGACCTTCAGAGCCACTGTCATGGGGTGTCCACCCACACAGTCAGAGCTGATCTTAGGCCCGATCTTCTGACAACTGGAGTTGACAGTCTCCCTGGGGAGGCAGAGCCTCCTTCGGCATTGCACCTCAGACATATTGAGGTAGTTGCATAGCCGCCTGTAAATCCTGGCAGCAGGATAGTGGCATATTCTGCCTTGGACTTCCTGGTGGCCCTGCCCCCACCTTGTGCCTGCACCTCTCCTCCCACAGGTCGCTCCCCTGGAAGCTGCACTGGGACACCTGGCCTCCTCCCCCCTTCTGCCCCTCTCCTCCTCTTCTGAGGAGGTGCCTCCAGCAGAGACCACAATCCTCATTACCAGGGTTACGGAAGGTTGTCTGATACCTGGAAGGGCCCACACGGTCTGAATCCTCTGGGGGCCTGGAAGATACCAATGAGTCCTGAAATGAAGCCTAGAAATGCTCAGAATACAGCTCTGAATTGAGATGAAACTGCCCAGTTCACAGAAGTAACCAGCAGCACACGATCTCCAAAACTCCTCACTACTCACATTGACAACGCTGCTGACCCTTCTTATCCCACCCGTGGATGAGCTTTTGCTAATTGTGGCCTGCCTGCCTGTTTTGCCATACGGCGGCTGAGAAATCGCACGGGCTAAGTAAAATTGCTGACAATTGGTGTTGACAATTGGGCTTTAACTAGCCTTTTAATTAATAGCGGATGCGCTTCCGTCTCCTGTGCGCGCCCGCTGACTGAAATATCACGAGAGTGCACGTTGATGTCAGGACATTCAGCCAACATCAACACACGTTGTTTCACGCTTGAGCAGGTCGGGCGCACACCCGCCCGCCTAGCGAAAAATTCTGCCCTTTAAATTACATTTGAATGAGGCACGTTTAACTTTCGGTGCTGGTGCAAAATGGACAATATGGGATCAATCATCCATCATAAACTACACCCAATTTTGTATTCCATTGTAGCTAATGGAAAATAGAATCAGGCAGGATGTACAATGGTGGCCAATCCAATTCGATAATGTTTGTTTTACATCATCGCATAAGTTAAAATTACCCTCAATTTAAACTGGTAAATTCCTTTCAGTTGTAATAACCCTATACTAAAACTCTGCAGAAAGCAAACATTTCCTTCTTTATGTCCCAGTAGTTGCAGAAGTCTCTATTGTCTTAGGAGGGCCACAAATATTAATCCTAGCAGAAAAGAATGCCATATTTTTCCCCCATCTCATAGTCATCAGTTAACTTTAGATGTTCACATCCAGAACCTTATCTGTCAGCCATGGTTCAGGTGGTAGAACTTTTGGCTCAGAGTCAGAAGGCTGTGGGTTTAAGCCCCACTCTGGGATTTGAGCACTAAAGTTTCAGCTGACACTCCAGTGCGTTACTGAGGGACTACTGCAGTGTTGACGATGCTGACTTTTAGATGAGACATTAAACTGAGGCCCCACATGCCTTTATAAATGATCCAATTACATTTTGAAGAAGAGTAGGGTAGCTATTCATAGAGCAAGATTTTTGGGTCATCGGGCGGGCACAGTGGGCGGGCCTGGGAGCGACCGGGAAAAGGTCCGCTGCCCACGATTGGCCCACGGCCACAATTTCACATTGGCTGGCCAATTAATGGCCAGCCAGTGTGAAAGGTGCACTGAAAGGCTCAGTGCTGCCGGGCTGGGGGCGGGATGATTGCAAGGGCAAAAGTCTGCGCATGCGCGGTGGAGTGCGCACTGAAAGCTCCCTGAAGGCAGCGAGCTGCCTCGGGGAGCTGAAGAATCTTAAAATCAAAAATAAATATATTTACAACCTGAAAAAAATGTCCCGACATGGGACTAACTCACAATAACATCAACAGAACAAAAATTCTGCCCAAAAATTGATATTTATTTTTTATTTAATTGTGGAAATCTCATCCCGCCCGTGGATGAGGTTTGCTAAAAAAATCAAAAGGCCGCCCGGTCGATCCGCCCGCTCACCAACCGTACGGCTGGATGGGCAGCAAAAAATAGGTTTAAGTTAATTGATTAAGGGCCTTAATAGGCCTCTTAATTTTCAGCAGGCACACTGCCGACTCTCACATATGCCCGCTGATCGAAATATCGTATGAATGTGTGATGACATCAGGTTGCTCGCCCAAAGTCATCAAGTATTATTTTATGCCCAATCAGGCCAGGCACACGCCTGCCCGCAGGACCTAAAACCCTGCCTCTGGTGTTCTGACTCATGTTTATCTCTCAATAAACATCATTAAAAATGGATTTTCTGGTCATTATGACATCGGCCTGAATTTACCCCCGTTGGGCCCGTGCGATCAGGAAATGGGCCCCTGACCGTGATCGGCCCCCGACTGTGATTTCATGCTGACTGGCCAATTAATGGCCAACCAGCATGAAACATGCACTGAAAAGCCCAGCACTGCCAGGGATGGGGGCAAGAGGGCGGGCACCGATGTCACCGCGGACGTGGGTGAGCGCTTTGAGAGAGCTCCGTGAAGGCAGACAGCTGCCTCAGGGAGCTGCAGACCTGCAAATAATAAAATAAAGCATAAAATAGCTGTAAAAAAAATGTCCATGCAGCACAATCAAGCACCTGAAAGCATACCTCACAAAAATGGTGCCCCCCAGATATTTATTTTAATTTTATTTCCTGACGGAGATTTCATCCCGCCCTCGGATGAGGTTTCATCAAAAATGTAAAGGCCGCTTGGCCAATTGGCCCATTCGCCAACCGTAAGGTTGGATGGGCCACAAATAATCAATTGCGCCATTAATGGGCTTAATTGCCTGCTTAATTGTCAGCAGGTGCGCTTATGACTTTTGTGCCCACCCACCGGGTGAAATATCATGTGAATGCACGATGGTATTGGGACACTCATCCGACTTCATCTCGCACAATTTTACACCCATTCGGGTCGGGCGTACACCCACCTGCAGAACATAAAATTCTTCCCAATATTGTTGTTTGTGGGATCTTGTTGTGCATAAATTAGATACTGTGCTTCCTAAATTACGACATTGCTTGTACTTCATTGACTGTAAAGTTCTTTGGGATGTATGGTGGTCATGCAAGGTGGGATATAAATACAGTTCTTCCTTTCTTTCCTTTCATAATGGCTCAGCCCCCTAATCTCCACAAACTGTGGGGTAATTATGACATTGAAGTCACGTAAACATTGAGAGAGATTTATAACATTTTACTCAATTGCACAAAGTCAAAATTACCCCCGCTGACTTCATATTTCCAGATGTTTCTCGGCCTTTTACAATGAAGTACTACTTTTATTTTTGGGTGTTAGAAAAGCCATCAGAGACTCATTCACACATCCTCATTTCAACATCCACTTTTCCTTGAAGTAATCTGAAGTTCATCAGCCGTAAGTCTAGTCTTTCAGCTCCTGTGCCAAATAATTGGGATACTGATGCCAATGCTTGGTTCATTTAACCCTCTGCTGAGCCTAGTTCAACAATATTTAATATCCTTAAATTTGAAGGAATAGATAAGCTGTCTTATTCTCATTCTCCAACTTCTGAACTCACCTTTCATGTTCAAAAACTTCCAAAATGGACAGTCAGAGATTCACAAGGTTTAGAAGAAATTACATCTCAATTAAAGGCAGATAAGAGGATCTATTTTAAGAAAGTGCACGGCCTGAGACTTGGAAAAAAGAACATGCAATTCTATTGAAATTATCTTAAGTTCATAGACATCTTGAGAACAATGAGTATCCATTTATTTACACTTTATTCATCATGATCCCTAGCACTTTGACTCATGTATACCAAGTTATTAAGGCTTGTGTGGTCTTGCTAATTAACACTGTAAGGTAGTGCTTAAATGAAGGTAATATCCAACATATGAATTATAATGATACGTACACCTCATTCCAATGTGTACCATGTAGTTTGCTCTCTTAGAAACCAATAATTAATCAAGGCGCAACTGCTGAGGCAGCACAAAAGCTGACTATCCAAAATTAAAGTGGATCGCCTACAGTGGAACTGCCTGAAGAAAAACCTTGCCACTTAACATGGAATTTTAACCCCTGTACCAATATAGATGAGTAGAGAAATGTAGTTGCAGAGGGAAAGTGCTGGCAGTGATTTTCAGTTCTGTATTGGGAATTAGAGGTGAAGCTGAATTCAAAAAGACAATTCTGGTGAATTATTGAGTAGAATTTCATGGAAACTGTGGCTTAGGAAGAGAATATTTAGTCTGTTTCGTTGTTTGTGCTCTGCAAACTCCTTCCCATTGTAATTGCCCATCTTCTCTTGAGTTGGCCTGTGAAAGCATGGCGTCAATAGCTGTGCCCTCATGATGGAAAGATCATGGAAGATGTAACAGGCCACCATGAACTTGACCAGTTAGGGTGCGCCATGCTGGCAAGGTAAGAAGCGCCTGTAAGTATTACAGCCAACATTTTTTTCAACTCAGAGTTTCTGTAGTGGCAATACCAATGGTGCTATGAAGCCCAATTTCACAGCCCAGACCTGCAATTACTGAATCCAAATCATTTCCTCATCTGGTAAACAGGTGTTATCCCAGAGCACATCCCATGTTCTGCCAGTCTGAGAATGTCCTTTAACTTCTACCTTCAGTTTCTGTTTTGTTACCACCTTTCAAATCATTCCGCTACCTGGTCCCTGACTCCATACATGATGACCTTTGTTACCCATCTGGCACATTGTCCTATGCCTTCTGTGCCTTCCTGTACATAAAGAAGGTTATAGAAATTCAAGCTATATTTATTATTGCTTGGCAACCAAGGAATTAAATAATTTGTAATATAATATGTTATAGAATTGATAATTATAGTAATTTGACAGGTTTTAGAATCACAAAGCTTTAAGATTTGCACTAAAATGATTGTGAGAACAAGGAGAACAGGAATTATTTCACCATTATCCAGTTTCCAGACAGTGCTTGATGTACACCCACTGGTAGGTGCTTTACCTTCCATGTGTTATTAAATTTGAATCATAAGAAACTGTATTTGATGTTTATTTCTGATTATAGTGTAAAAGAGTAAGGGTTTTTGCTGAAAAAAGAAACATGCTGTTGTAGCTTTTTGTCTTGCACTCATCAAGCCAGATACACAAGAATACCAATTGTAAAGGGAATAACAATTTATACTGCATGAGAAGATAGTGCTTATTGGTTGTCAAATGGACTCTAATTGGCAGATGCCATGGAGACTGCACCAGGAAAAAGTTAACTGCCAAGAATTTGTTTAAACCCAAACTAGGCAGGTTGACTCTGATTGGTCAAGGCATTGCCATGGTGAATGAACCAGGGAATAGCTATCCCCAAAGCTTTTGTTTAGTTGAAAAAGGTGCAATGCGTGGACATGTTCCTTCTGCCTGTGAAGAACAGGACCCTGTCTGTGATTATATGTAGCTTCTAGCATGTGTAAGTGAGCCACATTGCAAGCCTGGTGTTCTTGGTATTCTTGCATATCTGTCCTGATGAGTGCAAGACAAAAAGCTTTGACAGATTGGGTGGGATTTTCCACTCAGTGCACTAGTGCGGTGGCAGGCGTGAAAATTGGCGTTTTACCCGCTGGCCGCAGTGGCTGGTTTTTGCGCTGTAACGTCTGCTTCCCTGCAACACATTCCCTTGCTTCAGGCCAGTTTCCTCTCTTCCCCAGTGGAGGCCTTACCCTGCAGCACAGTAAAAGCCACCATAGCCTTACTGCTGGTCTGGTAGGTACAGACATGCTTCTGACTCCCCCTGAAAGCGATGGGGTGCTGCCTGCGAAGCCTGGCACTGAGTCTGAGTTGCCACGAGCGCTGCGCCATACAATATAGGTGAACAAGCCTCAAAGTCACAAGGGAAGTGCAGGTCACCAGGTGCAGGGCGCTTTTATACCCTTGTGAAACATGTCATTCTGCACGCCAACAAGCCTTGATGATCCAGCATTGTTGGGGGGGGTGGGGAATGATTCTGACAAGTAGCCCTTATAATGAGATGCAAATGTATTAAAATGATGTCTGTGACGTGCCGCGGCAGCAAACGCAGCCTGTCATTGACAGCTGGAGCAGACAATCCTGGGCTGCTTTTATGATGGTGGGAACCTGATTTTTCCAATCTCACGATATATTCCACTCCCGCCCGCCATGAGGCCCACCACAGGCTGAGTGGGAAAATCTCACTCCATAGGTAGAATCATCCCAGAATTGCACTAAGTGCGGCAGCAGGCATGAAAAAAGCCGTTTTACCCATCGGCTGCAATGGTGGGTTTTTGCGCCATATTGCCCCATTCCCAGTGCATCCTGCCTCATCAATAGTGCATTCACAGGAACCACTCCAGATCATTGGTTGTGGGCTTGGATTTTCCCGCCGTATCACGACCTCAGCGCCTCCTTGCTCCGGGCACAATATTTAAAGTGCACCAGAGCGCAGCCTACGTCATGTGTCCAGACCAGGACTGCTGCAGGTGACAGATGACTTTGAAAGCAAGGAAGATGGCAGACCCCAAATTTAGTGACGCTTCACCTGCTGAATGTAGTGGAAGGCTGTCGTGATTCCATCTACCCCTCCTCTGGCCTCAGGACGTCCACCAGAATCACCAATCTGGCCTAGGAGGTGCTGGCAGCGATGGTCAGCACCACCAGAGTACAGAGGAGGTCAGCCATCCAGTGCAGCAAGAGGATGAATGCTCTCATCCTTTCCGCCAGGGTATGTCAACCACCTCATCACTCTCAACTCACAAACCCATCACACATCCACATGGATCTCATACCTCAAGGGACAACACCACTAACTGTCACACACACCCTCACATCTCCATCAGGCTCATATCCACAGGAGTTCGCATCCTCATCTTCATCCCTCCACTCACCACACAAACATTCGGTGCAGTGTCAAGCTTCCTGCTCACACTCTCTCCATCTGCTTTCATGCAGGAAAAGCTGGCTCACAACAGCAGGGAGAGGTCCCAGGCCGGGGGTGCAGTGGCCCTCATTAGGCCCCTCACTCAATTTGAGGAGTGTGCCATTGTGCTGACTGGTGAGGGCGTGGACCATGCCTGTGGCAACGGTGAGGTCAGTGACAAACATACGCGTGAGGATCTTGCACAACATCATTCCTCTCTCAATGCAACTGTGAGTGCTCTCTCTCTCTACTGCTTTTGACTCTGCTGCCATGCGCTAATTATCTCTACTTTGTTTCACAGATACACATATCTCGGTGGGATATAGATCTAGAGCAGGCTCAGGTTCATAATCTGTGGTCAGCACACAGACACGCATCCACAGCAAGAGGAAGAAGGTTCACCCGAGCTCCCCGGCACTCGGTGGACTGCTGGGGGAGAGGTACCAGTGAGGTCCGAGTCAGATGACAAGCTTCTGGATTCGGCCTTCCAACTCATTGTGGAGAGCCAGCAGAAGGTGGGGAAACACACAGAGCTGTTGGAAGCCCTCAGCAGAGTGGCACATGAGTCAGAGGAGTGCATCTGCCTGCTCTCTGATGAATTGATGCCCACATGTGCATGCGTGGAGGTCTCCATGGCGTTAGGAAATAGAGATAGTTTAAGTAAGTTATATTTGTATTTGGGTATGTTAGGAATAAGGTATATTATTAAGTTTAAGTTTTAGTTTTAAGTTAAGTTTAATTTGTATTTCTGTATTTATGCGTTAAGAAAAAGGAAAGTTGAGTTTCAGTTTCACGTTAAAAGATGCCTGCATCTTAATAAAGATTTTACGACTCTTGAATGGAAGTTAAAAAAAATACAAGGTTTAAAAAAACTGTGCTGTTGCCTGGCAACAGGGGTCCAGTGAGAGGGACCCACAGAGACAAAGACAACTAGAAAAGCAGTTTCAGTTCAGTTGAAGCCAAGATTCCAGAGAGGCTGGACATCAGAGGGACAGATAGCAAGTCCAAAACTAAAGTTGAAGCCAGCTGCCAGGAGAAGCAGGACAGGATAGGAAACTGCAGGAGCAGGACCCAGAAACTAAAGAAGAAAGTCCCAAAATCCAGGGGAATGGAACAAGAAAGTTCCCAAGAGGATAGTCTAGTCAAAGGACAAATACAGGAATCTGAAGAATTCTTTGGAAGTGAAAGTAAGAAACAGAAAGGAAGGCTCCAAGCTTCAAGCTTAAAGAGAAAGATGCAGGATGCAGATTTAAAGCGATATAGGCGTGCAAGAAGCCAGAAGATCCAAGGGGACAGTTGAAGGTCGGTAACTCTTTACTATGGGCATATGAAGCAGTGGTGTTCTGTTGGCATGGCTGAGTCAGTGAGAAGGAATGTGTGGAAGAAAGCTCGAATGCACATGGTGATTCAGGGGAGAGGAATATCAGAAGGAGAGTTCGAAACCCTGGACGTGGACCCTTTTGGAAGGTGTCTGAGAGAAAGCATCTCTTAGGAGAAGATTCCAGAGCGAGTTCTTTGAGAGTAGAGATTGGAAACCTTCGTGTGAAAGACGGAGTTCAGTGAGACTGGTTGGCTCACGGTGTAACAAGCGTCTGGTTGGAGTTGAGCATCTATTTGGGTGGCATCTGTCAATTGGTTTCAGAGTGTTGTGTGTCTGACCACAGGTCACCTATTGGTTTACATGGACTGTGCACTTACTGTGATCATGAGAGTATAACATTGCTTTTGTAACTTGTGTTGTCCTTATGAATCTGTATATAACTGTAAAGGTACAGCTATAGGTCAAGGAGTATTGTAATATAGTTAATCTTTTCTTGTTTAATAAATGTTTTATTCTTTTGTTAAAATTTCATTAGCTGACCCCTGTGACTCTGTTCAGTAGCCCCTCCCGACATAGCTAAACAAAAAAAAGTTAGAATCTATCAAGCCGGGTTCCACCCTGAGACCTGGCTTGTCCAGTAGTAACATCAGCTGGGATCATAACAATGGGGAGGAACATGAGGTGTTCGCCATGGAGAACCTGGTCCAGGAGAATCTGGAGATGTGCACAGACCTGCACTCCATCGTGGTAGCTATGGGTGAGTTCCTGCAGTAGCAATGCAAGAGAGAAACGGGGACCTCAACGTCCCTCCGGGTGCTCCTTCCCCTCAACAAGTCAACCTGGGGCCCTCGGACACCTGAAGGAAGGAGTGGCAGCTGGACACCCCTGGGTCATCCACTCAGGAATCTTAGAGGCTATCCTCTCCTTCCGAGTTCCCTTTGCTCATGATCCCCTCAACCTCATCCTCTGTCACTCCAGAGAGAGCTACTTGCCAACAGGAGGACAGCCAAAACAACCCGGGGCTCTCAAGGTCTCAGTGCTCCAGAGGATGCATGCTGAAGTCATCAGAGGCAACAGGGCCAACCATTGCACAGACTGTCTTCACCCCTGTGCAGACGTCAGGACAGCACCTAGAAGTGGTAGGCCTAGAAAAGTTAAGAAATTCTGATCGCATGAGGTTGTATGGGTGAGCACATTTTATCACTTAATAATCTGAAAATATATTCACTTGCACTGAATAATGTGTAATGTTGTCCTTCATCTTCATTGACAGGCTTTGCAAGTCCTCCCGTTGCATTCCACCCCCCCCCACCACACCCACCACCCCCACCACCCCCACACCCCCATCTACCCTAGCTGTTCTGCTGCACACAGCCAGACCACAAGTGCCTCTGGAGGAAGAACTGTGTTTTTCCTGGGTCTTTCGGAGCCTCATGCAAGCACTCTCCCATACGCATGGAGTCTTCCTCCTACTCAGCTTACTGTCCTGGGCATTTTCAGTGCTGTCTGCTGGGGTTCGCTTTCAGCTGTCCACCTGAGCTGACCTGCCTCTCCGCCCACCCATGCAGCACCTGCCCATCCAACACAAGGCTCCCCCCACTTTCTATTTCGACAACCATGGTAGTAGTGAAGTATACTGTTAGCTCCCCCCATCCTTTCCCCTCCACCAGTTACCCATGTCCTTTCCCCCATCACTGTTGACCCCACTGGCATCACCTTCCAATGTCACCTACCAATACGAACCCTTGCCTTTCCAGGGTGTCTCGATGAAAGTGCACGTTCCCTACCTTCCTGAGAATTCCACCCCCATGCACATTGTTCTCCCCGACATTCTCCTTCCCACCTCCAGGATCCATGTCTGCCTCCAAGTCCCCATCAACCACCCTCACTGTCCCTTCTACCATCGATGCACCCTCACCCTCCCATGCTATCGGTCCCCTCTTCTCCCTGTCATACTCACCATTCCCTTCTACCACACCCACCCTCAGTTCACTCCCCAGGAGGCAGTCATTGCCACCACAGACCCCTCCCTTGCACGTTCACCTGGACATTCCCCTCACCTTACTCCCTCAATGCACGTTTTCCTCCAGGGTCTGGTAGCTGTAGGGCTCCAGCACCTTCTAGTCCTCGGACGTCCTCGGTCTGAGCAAAGCCCTAATGGGAAGTCCCGACATTTGCATGCCACAATTGTCCAGACGTGTTTTGGGCCGGCATGTTTTCTCACCGGTGTAATGGCAAATCTGGCATGGAGGGATATTTCCAGCCAGGCCTTACTTTGCATCCTATTCCTGGGTTACAAATCGGGTTCATGCCAGCCTCTAGCAGGATTTGCGTTCCACCATTGCGGACACCATCAAATTGTTGAATTTTTGGCCTACCCTCCACCATGATGCCTGATGCCAATGGGATCAGAAAATTCCAGCCCATGTCTCTCTTCTTTAGCAATACTCAAGTTCTGTACTACCAAATGACTAAAAGAGATTTCTGTTCAAGCATTTATTGACCAGCGTGTGTTGTACCAATTTTCTGAATGTTACATAGCCATCAAATGCTGGTTTCAACAGAAAGCAACAATGAAAACCAAGATAAAGATTAATGTTGCCTTGCAGTGATTTGAAACTTAAATTGAAACCTATTGAATTGAATTGTTCTGCATTCATATAAATTGATGAAAGGAAGCTCAGGATGGAATCTACCAACAGAGAATAAGTAGCACAGCAATTCATTAGCAATTCATTAGCTTCCCATTCATTTGCAATCTTAACCCATGCTAGCTGTTTGCTTGCTGATTTACCTAACTTTGTTGCTTTTTTTCAACTTTATGGTGTCTCATAGGATGGAACCTTGAACCCTCTCCTGTGGTGAGTTTGGTGGCAGTGGGGGCATTTAATCAGGCAGGAGAGTGGCAGGTGGGGGCCCTGCCACCTTCCTGCCTCCACCCCAATTAAGTCTATGGTGGGCAGGACCATCGATGGCCTTCCCTTCCTGTCGTCAATGGAGCCCCCTCAGTGGGTAATTAGTGTGCGCCCACTTAGAGGTCTCATCCTGACACATCTGACATTACCCCAGTGGCGGGCGGGGACTTGCCAATGCAGGGAGCACAATAAACAAACCCGGGCATGTTCGCTTGCAGGCTCCTGGGGTGGGGAGATGTTGGGGGGAGGTGGGGGCAGTGACAGTCATTGTTCAAAGGCACTCAATGCCTAATTGAGGGACCCAGCATTAGGAAAGGGGAGCCCACTGAAAGCCACTCCCCTGCCTTTGCTGCCGACCCCACGACCCCCTCCCTGCTATCACTCAGGTGTGCCTAAGTCCCCCCTCGATTCGAGTCCTCAGGCAGGTAGGGAGGTCGGCCTCTGCTTGGCTAACAGCTCTCAGTGAGCGGGACTTCTGCCACCGGGGTCCTTGATCATGCGGGAAGACCCGCTGCTGGCCAAGTGGCGCAGGATGCGACTGGCCTTCCCGAAAAGAGGCGTCGCAGGGCAGCCGAGACCACCCCCCCCCCACCCCCAACCAACCCCCGTCACCTTTACAAGATTCCGCCCCTAGCATGGGCTTTGTCCTTCACCTGCATTTACCATAGAAGCTTTTAAGAAACAATTGAAAATAGTATCGTACAAGACCAGAATAAGTCATCAAAGTCCATTTGGTTTCTGTAATAAATTTTAAATATTGTTTCAAAAATTCAAGCCAGGAGGGATGAAACCAAGCTAGTTGCCATGGTAACGTGAAACACATTAGCTTCCAAGAGAAAGAAGCACAGCTGGCCCCTAATGGCAGTCTCAGAACCCGTGATGCTTGTTTATCCAAGTTACTATAATGTCAAAACAATAGGCAGAGCCTGGCAATCAGTTAGGCTATAATGACCTCAGAACACTGAGAAGCAGCTTGGGCCTTTAGCAAAGATGGCCTTCTTTGTTTTCCATTGATAACAGTGGAACAAGCATAGTAAAAAGAAATCGCTAAAGGCAAATTACCCACACAGAGACCTATGGCAGTTGATAGAGAATTCTTCAGGATGTAAGGATCGTTTCCAAGTGCCAATCCCACCCCCAGGGGAAGAGCAGCCACAGCCCTCGATTTTCATGGAGGCGGACTGCTAACTAGCTAGAGGGCATATTGAGCAGCCAATCAGCAGCTGCCGTTTCATTGCATTACCTGCTGTTAGAAAGATGTTTGGGAAGAGGCAGAGGCCTGGAAGCCGGGGTAGAGCAGCCTCGATTTGCAAATGTGAACATGGAGATCCTCCTCAAGGCTCTAAGGGAAAGGAAGGAAGCAGGTCTGGATCAAGGATCCCGAAACAGTGAGCAGATGGAGTGTGGTGCATTGAAACTGGATCCCGTATGGGTAGGGATTCAATGACTTTATTTACTCTGGCAAGGCGAGTGCAATCTTCAGGTCAGGCTCTGGGTCAATACACCTCAGGGTGCAAGCTGACCTTGAACTTGGGAGGAATGTATGACCAGGGCACCTATTAACCCCTCAGAATGGTTCAAAGCTGCGAGCACAGATACATGGAGCTTTTAATAAATAGGAGCAGCTGACATATGGGACAGCAGTGCCTTATTTTTGTCCTTGTTGGAGAAATAGGCATATAATGCCCAGAAGAGGGCCCAGATTTGAGGAAAGGGTCCATACCTGCACGTTATCACCATCATGGAGAAGGGAGCCATGGACATTGCCAAGGTGGCTGATCAAGAGGAATTTGGGCAAGGTGAGATGTGCATTTTTGGATCAGCTGGTGATCACTGAGGCCTTTACTAAGGGAATACATTGCACTCCAAATCATTCGACAGCATACTGTAGGCTGAGCTGCATCAGGAAGCTTCAGTATTGCAGGGGCTTTTGGTCCCCAAAACAAGCTCTCGTGACCTCTTCTTGTGTCTCCCACAGGTGCAGATATTGAGGCAGTGAAACCAATTCCCTCACCATCACCAGGCCAAGCTGAGTTCAGGAGAGCCACAGTCACACCTTGAAGGCGCATCTTCCACCATCCCAGATACAGTCACCTCGATGGATCTTCGCACACAGATAAGGTGGTACTAGGTGATGTGCATGGCACTAGTGTGCCAGATGCAGCTGCGGGGAGTCCCCTGCAGATGATGGAGGACAGATACAACCCTGCCCGGCTGGGTTCAGATGCAGAGCTTCAGGATTCACAGGAAAGGGGAACCTACCTAGACTGGTAACAACAAATGTGCTCCTGAGGCAGTGTGGAGTCACAGGCTGAGAATGGAGGAGCCCATTCAACTCATATGCCCTGCCACAGCTCAGGGATTTGAGTGTGCACTCTCCTCCATTCAGGAGTGGCCAATCTCATGGAGAGTTATATGCGGAGGTGCTTGGAGATCATAAAACTGCACACTAACGTTCATAGAATGCATGTCACACTATGTAGCCTTGACCGGTCAGTGGCAAGATGCTGCTGGGATGTTTGGAGGGGTGCAAATTGCACCCTAGTTGGCAGATCCCTCCAATGATCTGGAGTGCCAGCCAAAGACCGAGGCAGTCACTGAGGAGGATGAGTGTGCCACGCCTCATAGGGCATAATCTCCATCATTAGCCTCATTGTCGCTTCTGATGGATGGAGAATTTATGCAATAGGGCTCAGTGATGGAGGCGGCCCGTGCAATAATGCCAGTGCAGCAGCCTCTGGAGATGTCCCCACTGGCACCTCCATGATGTGGATGCCACATGAGGCCAATGACCAGGCTGCCTCCAGCTCCTATTAAGTCATGAAACACCATGTAGAAGTGGGCAAGAGTGGAGGCCACCACATCAGGCAGAGTATCACATGTAACTGTGCACTTTTGGTCTTTATGAGCACCATGTAAATAATG
This sequence comes from Cetorhinus maximus, assembly GCF_964194155.1. Taxonomy (NCBI): domain Eukaryota; kingdom Metazoa; phylum Chordata; class Chondrichthyes; order Lamniformes; family Cetorhinidae; genus Cetorhinus; species Cetorhinus maximus. Next base: position 74,665,979 of record NC_135888.1, read on the forward strand.
ACTCATGAAGCCAGATGTGTGCAGCTCCTTTTATTAACGGAGTGACAGGAAAAGAGAGATGAAGTGCTGAAGGAGAGCAAGGATTCATGTACACTGACAGTGAAACCTCTGGGCAAATGTCCATCCTTCATTGAAGGTAAAAATTAAACTGTTTCAGGCTGCGTCTTCAATGCGAGTGTTCTCACAGGAAATTCAAAGTGAGTTCCAGAGTATGCCATTCCTCCTGGGTCAGAAAGGTTCAGCTGAAAGGAGCTTGAATCAGATGATCCCTGTTGTTAGTGGCATCCTGACGAGACGTTTGAGCCCTGTGCTGGACTGGTTACCTCGCTCTGCAGCTGGAGAACCTTTATGCTCTGCATCTTCCTCTTCCTCCTCTTCCTCCTCATCTTCTTCCATGCCCTGCTTCTCCTCCTTCTCCTCCAAGCTATGTCATCTAACACTTTACCATCTTCAATGCCCATATTTCACTGGAGGATCATGATATGGGGAGTGCAGCAGACCACCACAATACACAAGACTCTTGCAGATGTGTACTGCAGGATGCCACCTGACCATTCCAAGTAGCAGAACCGCTCTTCAGAAGCCCGATGGCCTGCTCAATGGTGGACCTTGTGAGCAGAGGGCTGCATTTGCTGGACCTCTATGACTGTGTCTCAGAGTCCTGTAAACAGTTGGGCAGTCAACTCTTCAAGGGATAACCATCTTCCCCTAGAATCCTAGGTGGGGTTGGGGCTGGGTGGGGGTGGAATTGAATGAAGAGCTATGGGACCCTGGACTGCCAGAGAATGAAGGAGTCACAGCAGCTGCTAGGAAAACAAGCACACATGCAGGAAGCTATTGTCGTGGTTGCAGACCAGTTGAACATTAAGGGACTGGTGGTCAGTCAGTGTCTAGATGGCCATATGGACATAACCGATGATGCCCTGTATCTGGATGAATCTGAAACCCACTTCCCTCTGTGCCTGTAAGGCACCCATCGATCAAGAATTGTATGTACTGACAAGCTTTAACAAAGAGAACATTAGTAACTTTTGAAATACAGTGGTGTGCAATTGCTTGTGAGACACAACCAAGATCCGCATCTGAAGACTGGGAAGAGCCAAAGGTGAAGAAGGTCAAGGCCACAGTAACATTTATGGCCATAGGCAGGGCATGGCGAGCAGTGCTGTGAGGTGTGAGGTCTTCGGTGATGAGGACACAAATCTGTGTGCCATCTCTGTGACCATGTGCCTGGAGAATCACGGTCTCCTGCAGCATTTGTTCTCAGCCATCTCAAGGTAGCGTTGTCTTCAGTGATGGATCCTATGCTGAGGGCCTGGCCTTCATTGCCTTCTAGCCCCTCATCCCTTTCCTCTGCCCTCTTTATGTGTGAGCTCTGCCCTTCCTGTGGAGGATGCTGCCCCTCATCGTCGTTGGATCTGAAATCCGAGCTGTAATGCTCCTTTTACCAGCTTCTGCCTTCCTTGTGACTGGGTAGAATCCCACTTGTGTTTGGAAGGCTTGTCCTCTCCTCATACGTCCTTGTGTTGCCAGGAGGGCTTCGCACTCCCCCACTCCCCCCACCCCCCGCCAGCCCCCAAAATGCTGCCTGTGCACTTACTGACCAATCTCTGCTGATCCAATGTCACCTGTGTACCAATGGCTGCATTTCCCTCTGTGCTAGGCATGGTGGCAGGAAACCAGCCTGCCAGCCAATGTCGGTATTTTTATCCCCCTGTCACCTCCATTCCCACAAAATGTAGCCCTTTCTCTCTATTAGGCAGTTAATAATAATAGATAGACTTGTCCACAGGACATTTATAAACACTTACAGACAATAAAGTGGAGTCACTGTTGTAATATAGGAAATGCAGTAGCCACTTGTGTACAGCAAACTCTCACAAACAGCAATGTGAAAATTACCAGATTATCTTTTTTTTTTGTAATGTTGGCAGAGGGATAAATGGTGGCCAGGACAGCAGGGATGACCCCCTTGTTCTTTATGAAAATAGTGCCATGGAATCTTTTACATCAATGTGAGAGGGCAGATGGAACCTGAGCTTAGTGCCTCAAGACAGCATCTCAGGTATGGTGGCACTTTCTCAGTACTGCGCTGGACTGTCAATCTAGATTTTGTGTTCAAGCTCCTGAAATGGGGTTTCAAAATCGTCTGACTGAAGAAGCACATGTGCTCTCTCTGAGCCACAGATGACTGAAGGGTTGTTCCCATTTTTCTGATTTGATTGTTTAATCAATGTTAATACTGTACACCAAGGTAGAGATAAACAGCTGGGACATTGAGCTTTCTTTCAGGCCTCCCAATCTGGAGAACCTCATAGAAAATGTAAAAATAGCCAATAGACACACCTAATTTTAAGAATGCAATGATAAACACATGAACATACAAACATATGAATTAGGAGCAGGAGTAGACCATTCGTCCCTTCAAGCCTGCTCCGCCATTTCATAAGATCATGGCTATTCTGATTGTAGCCTCAACTCTACTTTCCTGTCTACATCTATAACCTTTGACCCCCTTGCCAATCAAGAATATATCTAACTCAGTCTTAAAAATATTCAATGACCCTGCCTCCACTGCTCTCTGGGGAAGAGAATTCCACAGACCAATGACCCACTGAGAAAATCTCCTCATCTATGTCTTAAAAGGGACACCCCTTATTTTTAAACTGTGTCCCCTAGTTTTAATCGCTCACACAAGGGGAAACATCCTTTCAGTATCCACCCTGTCAAGTCTCCTCAGGATCTTTTATGTTTCAGTAAAATCACCTCATCCTTCTAGACTCCAAAGGGTATTGTCCCAACATGTCCAACCTTTCCTCATAAGATAAGAGTCAAGTTGATTTAATTACAGGACTATTATAAGCTTTTCACTAATCGAAATCAGATTTCATATGGATTCATTTATATTAACTTTTTGGAATATAATATAATATGAGACACGATGGGTGAATTTAATGCCCCCCTGAAGGATAGTTTGGAGGTGGGGGGTGCATTTTATTGGGCAGGAGGATATGGGATGGGTGCCCCACCGCCTCCCCACCACCACCCGATTAAGTCTGGAGTGGGAAGGCTCGTGGACAGCCTTTCTTCCCTGAGGCAAACTGAGGCCCACGTAAGGGCTTCATCCCACTGCTGCTGGCATTTGACCAATGGCAGGTGGGGTTGGAGGAAACTTGCTATACGGGGCGACTGATAAGCAAACAGGGAGTTCCCTTATTGAAAGACGCTCATTAACGAAAGCCACTCCCCTGCCCTTTCTTTCAAAAACCCCACCACTACCCCCCACAGCCAGCAACCCCCCACCGCCCTCACTCACCTGTGGCCTCGGGCCCTCACCAATCCTAGGCATCTCCCTGGGAGCTTTACCAACAGCAGCTACCTGTCCCACTAGATATCTGATTGGCTGGCAGTTCTTAATGGGTGAGATTTCCACCTCTGGGGAAGGCCCAACACTGGTTATGTGTCTGATGGATACTTCGTTCCATCGGGTCTTCCCAACGGAGGCAACGCTGGACTCCAATCAGTTCTCCAACCGAGTGGCGAGACCCCCATTGCCAAGATTAAATTCTGTCCGACCTATGGGGAGTGTAATATACTTAAAAGAAACAGGTGACTTTGAACCTACGGTTCCCAAAACACTCCACGATTTGCAACAACAGGAGGGATGAAAAAATCAGTAAGAAATTGGGGTCTTTGCTCCTGGATTTGTCTAGTGATTTATGCTGGAAAGTCTGCACATCTGGATGTAAAGTAAGGATCTGATGTAATATTCCTACTCTCCCCTAGTAAAATAGCGAGAGACAAACGCAAATGACCACTTGACACAAGGTACAAGGGAGTACCAGCACTTTTGGAAGCAAGAAAGGAGGCAAAGAAGAGAAAAATATGTGGAAGTCAACGCTGGGTTGCTTTTGCCAACTATTTTATTGCACTTTTAGGCAAACCCAATATAACATACAATGTCCAAGGAAGCAAGGATTTTTCCCCCCACTAATGTTGAAATCTAGATAAACCAGTTTAATAGTTTGATATGTTTTAACTTTCCCATAAATTACTGGCCTTTTTTTTTGCTTTCAGGACTAAGTAGCAAGTGTCTCTGCTCATTTATCTAATGGCTGAGCTGCAAAGCTTAGGCACTCGTGTGCCAAGTCACACTTAAAAGTACATAATGCCATCAGACTAATGTGACATGCTGTTCCAGAATGTGCATTCACATTCAGTAACAAAGGGTACTGAAGTAATGAGTCGTTCCTGTGTGGGCAGCAACACTGTAATTCAGTGGAACAAAATTTCACTATTTAGGAACACTAGGCTTGACAGCTACTAGAGGGTAATGATCGTCTTTCCATTGAAGGTATAGAATTTACATATATCAGTTGAAAATGATAACAATGTACAAAGAGAGGATCAAAAGAAAAATCAGTGGTATTTTTTTCATTTAGCAAAATTAGGCACTGCTTGATTTTCTGTGGTAATTGGATTTTAAATTAACATTCATTGAATTACTCGGTCATTCCGAAATTGCAGTTTTATTCGCCTTTCAGCAAGATAAATGTGATTCTAGGAAATGAAATACAGTACAATAAAGATTAACATCAAACTTAAAATGATCGCAACTAAAGCATGCAGCTAGAATGTTTCACTAAACACAATGGAAGTTAGTCGCTTTATTCAAATTGATGTTAGGCTCAGCGTAGGTGTATCAGCTACAAAAGAAAATAAGCACTGGAAGTAATAATGCACGAATAACAAATACTGACAAATGACAAAGGTTCTTGATTGGTAAGGGGATCAAAGGTTACAGGGAGAAGGCGGGAGAATGGGGTTGAGAAACTTATCAGCCATGATTGAAAGGCGGAGCAGACTCGATGGGCTGAATAGCCTAATTTCTGCTCCTATGTCTTATGGTCTTATGGTCTTATGTTGTGCAGGGAAAGCTTCATATTGATTTCAACATCTATTTAATAAGTGCTCAAGCTTTGGCTAAGTCGTTTCCAATGAAAGTACTTTTTTGCGGCATTGGCAGATCTTTTGTGGAATTGCTCGATGATAACCATGCTCTTTGTGCCTGGTGCAACTTTGTGGGCAGTGCCCCCTCGCCCCCTTCATTTCAAAAGGTTGCCTGTGTTCCCTAAAAATGCCTTTCATGTCTCAGTCGGTGAAGCAGGCTCTCCTCTGTTTTTGTTGTGGCTTTCCTTCAGGGGTTTAATTCATCCCACAGCTGGCTGAACAATTTTTTTTCATCAGTCAAGTGCCAATTTAGCTGCTGGAAAGCATGAAATGACCATTATTATAGGTGTGTTCTGATTAGCCAGCTTTCTTTTATTCTTGTAATGAATTCATTTTCCACAGTAATCTGTAATAGAATCAGGGCAATTAGTGTTTTTTTTTTGTAAAAAGATAAAAAATATGACCCTTAATCTTAATGGAAGTTTACGTTTTAAAAAGGTTTGTCAAATGCAAGTAATCATAAACCCCACTGAGTTCAATGCCACTAATTTCACAGCTTACTTACTGGTGAAGGTGGTGATGAAAATGAGCCATTTTATGACAGTAATTAGGGTATAAAACTCTTTTTAGTAGAATTGATAACAGCTGTTACATGTCTATTAGTATTTCTTGGAAGCTGGAGAGGTGATGAGGAGTGTGTAAGCTGCAGTCGACAGTTTTGACAGCAGGAAAAGTTTTTCATTTGAGTCTAAATGAGGAACAGCTTTGGTACAAACTTATGATTGGGCTTTCTTCTAAGTTTTGTTGGTTCAAGCATTGCCAGGTCAAGTTGCTGCCCGTTGAATTTGGTGTTATGAAATTTGGCTCTTCATTAGATTGTTGGAAAGAATAGCTTGTTGGACTGCAATATTTATCATCCTACAAACAGAGCTGAAATACTGGTACTGGATTCCATATCTCACAGACTCATAGATGTTTACAGTGCAGAAGGAGGCCATTCGGCCCATCGTGTCCGCACCAGTCAACAAAAAGCTTACTATACTAATCCAATTTTCCAGTGCTTGGTCCATAGCCCTGGAGGCTATGGCAACACAAGTGAATATCTAAATACTTCTTAAATGTTACAAGAGTTTCTGACTCAACCACCCTTTCAGGCAGTGAGTTCCAGACTCAGTGAAAAAAATTGTCCTCAACTCATCTCTTAGCCTTATACCTCTTACCTTAAATCTATGCCCCCTGGTTATTGGCCCCTCTACTAATGGAAAAAAGTGCCTTCCTATCCACCCTATCTATGCCCCTCATAATCTTATACACCTCTATCAGGTCCCCTCTCAACCCTTGCTTCTCCAAGGAAAACAACCCCAGCCTATCAATCTTTCCTCATAGCTCAGACCCTCCAGCCCAGGCAGTATCATGGTAAATCTCCTCTGCACCCTCTCCAGTGCAATCACATCCTTCCTATAATGTGGTGACCAGAATTGCACACAGTACTACAGCTGTGGCCTAACTAACGTTTTTTACAGATCCAGCATAACCTTCCTGCTCTTGTATTTTATTCCTTGGCTAATAAAGGCAAGTATCCCTTACGCCTTCTTAACCACCTGCCCTGCTGCCCTCAGGGATCTGTGGATATGCCCACAAAGGTCCCTATGACCTTCAGTGCTTTCCAGGGCTGTACCATTCATAGTGTAACCCTTTGCCTTGGAGCCCTCCCCAAGTCCATTACCTCAAGCTTTTCTGAGTTGAATTCCATTTGCAACTGCTCTGCCTACCTGACCAGTCCATTGATATCCTCCTGCAGTTAATGGCTATCGTCCTCACTATTTACCACCAATTTTCATGTCATCTGTGAACTTCTTGATTATACCCCAACATTTGAGTCCAAATCATTTATGTGCACCACAAACAGCAAGGGCCCCAGCACTAAGCCAGCAGAACCCCACTGGAAACAGGCTTCCAGTCACAGAAATATCTTTCTACCATCACCATCTGCTTCCTGCCTCTCAGCCAATTTTGGGTCCAACATGTCACTTTGTATTGGATCCTGTGGGCTCTTACTTTCTTGACCAGTCTGACATGAGGGACCTTATCAAAAGCCTTACTAAAGTCCATGTAGACCACATCAAATGCATTACCCTCATCAACACTCCTGGTTACCTCCTCAAAAAATTTGATCAAATTTGTCAAACACAACCTTCCCTTAACAAATCCATGCTGACTCTCCCTGGTTAATCTATGTCTCTCCAAGTGCAGATACATCATGTCCCTCAGAAGTCTTTCTAGTAACTTTCCCACCACCGAGGTTAGACTGACTGGCCTGTAATTTCCTGGTCTAACCCTTCCTCCCTTTTTAATAATGGGACAACGTTAGCAGTCCTCCAGTCCTCTGGCACCTCACCTGTGACCAGAGAGGATTTGAAAATTACTGCCAGGGCCCCTGATATCTCTTCCCTTGCCTCCCTCAACAGCCTGGGATACATCTCATCTGGGCCTGCGGATTTACCCACTTTTAAAGCCGTTAAACCCACTAGCACCTCCTCTCTCTATGTTAATTTCATCTAATATTTCACAGTCCTCCACCCTGATGTCTATACCTGCAATGTCCTTTTCCATTGTGGAGACTGACGCAACGTATTCATTGAGAACTGTATCCGCTTTCTGGGTCTGCATGCCGATTACCTCTACGGTCCTTAATTGGCCCTATTCTTTCCCAAGTTATTCTCTTGTTCTTTATATATTTAAAAACCCCTTTGGGTTTCCTTTATTCCATCTACCAATGTTTTCTCATGCACTCTCTTAGCTTTCCTAATTTCCTTTTTAAGTTCCCCCCTGCCCTTTTTATACTCCTCTAGGGACTCTGCCGTATTGAGCCCTTAGTATTTGCCATGAGCTTCTCTTTTTTTCTTAATCCTAACCTTTTTTCCCCTTGACATCCAGGGTTCTCCAGACTTGGTCCCCCGCTTTGTCTTTACGGGAACATATTTGCCCTGTACTCTCGCTATTTCCTCCTTGAATGCCTCCCACTGCTCTGACACAGTTTTATCTGCAAGTAGCTACTCCCAGTCCCCTTGGGCCAAATCATATCTCATCTTGATAAAATTAGCCTTTCCCCAGTTTAGAACTTTTACTCCCAGACCAACCTTATCCTTTTCCATAACTATCTTAAATCTAACTGAGCTATGGTCACTATCTCCAAAATGCTCCCCTACTGATACGCCTTCCACCTGTCTGGGCTTATTTCTGAATATTAGGCCCAGAACTGCCCCTTTCCTTGTTGATCATTCTACATACTGGCAAAAAAAAGTTCTCCTGGATACAACTTAAGAACTTTGCTCCCTTCCTACCTTGCACACTAAAACTATCCCTATTAATATTTGGGTAGTTTAAGTCCCCTATTATTACTGCCTTATTATTCTTACACTTCTCTGAAATTTGATTGCATATTTGATCCTCTATCTCCCCCTGACTGTTTGGGGGCGTATAGTACACATCCAACAGCGTGTTTTCAGCTTTTGTGTTTTTTACTTCTACCCATATGGCCTTATTTGATGATGCTTCCAAGATATCACCCCCCCTCACTGCTATAATTGATTCCTTGATCAATATTGTGACTTCCCCTCCTCTTCTAGCCCCCTCTCTATCTTGTCTGAATACCCTATAACCAGGAATGTTGTGCTGCCAATCCTGCCCTTCTTTTAGCCAAGTCTCGGTCATAGCTATGGTATCATACCCCCACATGCCTATCTGTGCCTTCAGCTCATCTGTCTTATTCCTCAAGCTCCTTACATTAAAATATATTCCAATTGGCTTTGCTAAACTCACTTCTTTCTTACCTAGCCTATGTTTTCTCTATCTTCCAGACTCATTTACTAGCATTTAAACTTCTAATTCCATCTCAGCTTCTCTCCCCTCTGAACTACCTTTCAAGATCCCATTCCCCTGCCAATTTAGTTTAAATCCACCCCAACAGCATTAGCAAACATCCCTGCGAGTATGCTGGTCCTGTTCCTATGCAGGTGTAACTCGTCCAACTTGTACAGGTCCCACCTCCCCCAGAAATGGTCCCAATGCCCCAGGAATTTAAAGCCCTCCCTCCTGCACCATCTCTCCAGCCACACATTCATCTGCTTTATCCTTCTGTTCCTATACTCACTACTGCATGGCACTGGAAGTAATCCAGTGGTTACTACGTTTGAAGCTTCAAATATCTGGGAAGCTCAGGACTGGACATGTGCCGGAGGGAGGGATTTTCTCGATTTTGGGTTGGGTGGTGGTTGGGAATAGGATAATAGTTAATTAAAACATAAAGCTGGGCTGATTTCTCCACCAAACCGGACCCAGCTGGGACGGGAAAGGAAGGGATAAGGTGGGGAACCAGGCCGGCTTCCACGTCGTTAATCCTGACATGAAATAAATAAGGCTGGACCCAAAGAGCAGGGGATCAGCGTGCCGCGACCTGTATATGTAGTGTACCTGAAGTACCCCCATCACCAACGCTTCACACAAAATAAATCTTTTAGTTTTAAAAATAAATAATAAAAGAACTAAGAACGGTTAGGAAAATAATTGTGTTTGGGGCCATCAATAGAATCCTGTAAATCGACCCTTTGTTAATAAAAGAAATGACGGACAGCAGGGTGTGATGGGGATTGTACATTAGTTTCTAGGGTGGGAGTGTTGCCAGCTTTGAACGTAGCTGCTTTTCAGGTCCTTTTGGATTTTGGGATGCAGGATAAGGGGTCCAGGACCTGTAATGAATTGGCAATTTAAAGTTGGCTACTAGTGGGACTAAGCAAAACAAACTAGGCAAAAGGTTCTCAAGAGAAAAGACAAGAGGAAAATAATATGTTTCAGAGAACAGAATTCTATCTGGAAATAGTTCTCTATTCTTATTAAAATGCGTCACTGAAGATAAGAAAGAGGAAAAGTAAACAGGTGGAAGAAAATCTGTATTGGACACATAATAGACACTGACAGAACTTCTGATAAAGTATCGAGGGAAATATGTTCCCTAAATGTTTCAGTATGTATTGTATTCTTGCTGTCACACAAAATCTCCAGTTACTTGCATATTGCTCCCCCAAATCTTAACAAGTGATTATGCCCCTGAATAGAAATAGCTGTTTGCATCAAAAAGCCCAGTCACAAAAATGTTGTCCTGACCACAATTATGTTTCAAAGGAAAACAAAAATTTTTGATTACAGTTAGGTTGAAGGATTTTCTGTTTGTGAAAGAATATATAAAAGATGCTGAAGATTAAGAAGATTAAGGGCAGAACTCCCCCCCAACCATGGGGGGGGGGTGGGTTTAAGAGCGGGCATGCGGAGGCACGTCTCCAATCAGTGCCCCCAATCGTGGCTAATTATGGCCCGCCCAGCCTGACGTCCGCATGGAAGCGCTATGTGCTCCCTGTGCGGGCGAGGAAGGATTCCCTGAGCCGAAAGTGCGTTCTTTTGCACATACGCACGAAAGAGCGCACTCATCTCTCTGAGGCTAAGTGCTGCCTCAGGGAGATCGACTCCACATTAAAAAATCTGAAAAATAGAAAAAAAAATTCCCTGACATGTCCCCTCATGTGACATTGTCACATGAGTTGGGACATGTCCATAACTTTCAAATATACTTTAATTACATTTTTAAAAACCTACATGAAACCTCATCCTGCCCGTGGATGAGGTTCCATGCTTTTTCTAATACCTGCCAGGGCTCCCGGCCTGCCCGCCAACCTTAAGGTTGGACGGGCAGGTCCATTAATTAGTTTAATGACTCTGTCAATGGCCTCAATTGGCCATTGACGGGTCGGCGGGTGCACAGCTGATCCTGCTGAGCCCCCGTCTACCTGAAAATTGAAATGACGCGGGGTGACATCGGGAGTTCTGCCCAACGTTATCCCGCGTAATTTTACGCATCAGTGTGCGGGCCCCGCCACACCCCCCACCCCCTGCTCACCAACTGGAAAACCCTGGCCTAAGGGAATTTTATTGGGTGACAATGATACCAGCTCAGACACTGAGTCATGCAGCAACAAAGCCAATTTTACATTTGAAAACATGTATTTGGACATAAGATTGAAGTGAGTGTAGCACTAAATGGCAGAGATGATATTGAAACATCTCAGTTGATGAGAATGGCAAGATAGGTTATCAGAGCTGGAAGGAACAAGGACTTGAATCAAAGTGAACAATTGTAAACTGCAAATTGTCAGTTGAGATACAAGAGGGAGTTATAACAGTAAATGTAGAACAATAGGCTTCCATGTTCTTCATAAAACCAACAGAATATGGACCATCAGCACAAAAGCATGAAAATACATGCAACCAGTTTGGACTGCAAAAGGACACAAATACAAAAAAGCTCAAGGGGTTGAGACAGCTTGACGCATAAGTTTATAATGCTAAATAATTTGGCTTCATAAGCCAGAACAATAAAGAAATTCTTAAAAATATTAACCTCAGAATAAGAAAAATGAATTGAGATATTATCCAAAGCAATATACTGATGATCTTAATACTCAAGCTCTGTTATCTTAAATTACCTTTAGATAGATAAAAAAGAAAATGATATAATCTTTAATGATGTCACAGGAGCAAGCATAAGTTTAAGGAACAATAGTTCCACGATACAAAGTAAATTCAGTTCCTTTAAATTTCAAACAATTAAATATGGGAATAAATAAAGGACTTTAGAATGAATCTAAGGTGAATCCACACTGAGAATGTGATAAGTTATATTTAACTATCTTCTTAAGTTCTTCAATGAAATCTGGGAGTTTTTTTTAACATTGCAATCAACAGACAAGTTCTTAGTAGACTCACTTGAGATGGAAAGTAATGGTTTTAAAAATAACAACATCTTGAAATTATAGGGATGCAAGTTTTTTGAACATCAGCCTCTTATATTGGTAGCCTCTAGTTATTCTGTTTCCCACAAGAGGAAACATTCTCTCCATATCAATTCTATCAAAGCCTTTTGTAATTTTAAATATCTCCTTTGGTTTACCCCTCAGCCTTATTTTTCCAAGGGAGACACCCAGCCTGTCAATCCTTTCCTGATTTGTATCCCCATACATTTCTGGTATCATTCTTGTAAATCTTCTCTGCGCCCTCTCCAGTGCCTCTATATACTTTTTATAATATGGCGACCTGAACTCTTAAGTGTGATCTAACCAAGGTTTGATACAGGATTAGCATAGTTTTCCTACTTTTCTCCAAATCTATCCACCTGGAAAAAAAAGCCTAGTGCTTAGTTTGATTCTTTTAATGGCCTGTGCTGCAACATTTAGTGATTGGTGTACTTGCACCCCGAGATCGCTTTGTTCCTCTACCCCATGTACACTTGGATCTTCCAACTAATAAGTGACATCCCTACTCTTCCTACCTAAATGTACTATCTCATATATATCTGTGTTGAACTTCATTTGCCAATTATTTGCCCATTCAGCAAGTTTATTAATGTTCTCCTCTAATTTGTTGCAGTCCTCCACAGTATTGACTAAACTCCCAAATTGATGGTATGCACGAATTTAGAACTTGTGGTTTTGGTTCCAAAGTTCAATGTACATTGTGAACAGCAGTGGTCCCAGTGCTGATCCTTGTGGAACACCACTTCCCACCCTCTGCCACTCTGAATAACTACCCTTTACTCCATTGTCTATTATCCTCAAAAATTTTATATGATTAAGTCAAGCAATATTTCCCCTTTTGAAATCCATGCTGACTATTCATTAAGGAAGTCTTTTTTGTTTCTAGGGGGAGAATCTTTAGTTTGGCGGGTGGGCGCACGTCCGACCCAACCGAGCATAAAATGATGTGCAAGCATCCCGACGTCAGGCAGTGCATCCGCCAACATTTAAAAGACCTACTAAGGTCACTAAAAGTTAATTGAGAGAAATTTTTTGCTGCCTGTCCAACCTTATGGTTGGCAGGCAGGCGAAAAGGCTTACGAAACCTCATTCATGGGCAAGATGAGGCTTCCAAGAAGCAAATAAAAATAAAATCAAAATTTTAAAATATAATTAATAACATGTCCCCATTCATGTGACAGAGTCACATGAGGGGACATGTGTTATAACATTTTTAAAATCTTTATTTTTTATTTTGAAAAATGTTCATCTCCCTAACGCAGCTCTGTGTCACAGGTAGCTTTTCGAGCACGCACCCGCGCTCATGCGCGAAGTTCCCCACTCGGCCTCCTGCCTACCCACACAGGCAGGGCTGCCACTCATGCTTCATGCTGGGAGGGCCTTAATCGCGGGTGGCAGTTGGATCCCCGACTGCCCCCACCCGCCTCCACCGAGCCCGCCCGATGAGGGAAAAACCCTTCCCTAGATGTTTCCTATTCTCTCTTTAGTAGGGGTTCCATTATTTTTTCTACCACTGATGTTAAAGGTGACTCATCTAAAATTCCCTTGACATGTCCTCTCCCCTTCTATATTGGAATTACATTAGCTAACTGTTGCATGATGTTGTATGTGCTTGCATGCCATTGTAATGTAACGGTACTCAGCAGAGCAAAGGTTAATGTAGGACTGGAGAATAGCACTGCCCACAGTATGATGTATAGAGTCACATGGTGATAGGCTGAGTGAACAGTCTAGGAACAACACTCTGGAAGCAGCCTGCATAGAGGCAACCACCCCATGCATGAACATACATTGAATCTGAAAATAGTTAAAGATTAACAATAAATGGTTCATGTTTAAACATACAAGTCTCAAGATCTCATCACTGAGATATCCAAAGAACCCAAGGTACAACATTAACTGTCAGTCTTCTGGGACTGCACATTTTTAAATGAAGTGCTAAATATGTGTAGTAATGTCTCTGTCATCTCTTCTCTAGATGCTTTGAAAATATGTGGATACAATCTATCTGGACCAGAAAACCACAACTGTACATTTCTGTAATGGAGGATCCTCCAGATCAAAGTCAGAATTAGGACTACTCTTTTTGTTCAAGGCACTACCCGGGTTTTGATCCCAGGCAAGTAGAAAGAGATGGAAGTTTGGTGTGTGGTGTCACTGTTAAGGGTGTTGATATAAAGTCCTGTTGTTTACAGTTATGTGTTGGTATCCATTTACAAAATAGATTGAAGGCATCCCTAGTTTCTGAAACTTCAGTCCCTGGGTGTTTCTGCTACTTCCAGTCTTACTCTGTAAACCTCATCAGCCATCTCTTATGTTATTGTTGGTTTATGCTTTTGTTGTTGCTGGATATTATGACTGTTCAGGTGATCACATTTAGCATGGGATACTATAGGTTTTTTATTTGCCGTTAGTTTAAGGATATTTTGCCCTTCCCCTTCCTTGGAGGCACATATATCAGCACATGTTTACCAGCCTTTTGATAGTTTACCAAGTAGCTTTCCTTTAATTGAATGCTGGCCAACTATTTAACCACAGAACAAAGCACAAGAAAACCAAATTCTGTTTTCACTGGGCATCAGCACATACACACTTTCCTACAAGGTTTATTGGGTAACAATCATGAGTGATACTCCAACTTGATTTTTCTTCTATTCAGCCCAGAGACGGTAAGGACAATTTCAACAACTTCAGTTGAGATCAGGGGTGTATAATGACTCCTACAAACAGTAGCTGGAGGTGTGAAGCTTCACCCATCCTTTATTCCTCTGGATCTTGTTCCATGCTTACAATCCTGTGACTCTCCACAACCTGTAGCTTACTCTCAGGATTATCCTGAGGTCCAGCCCAAAACCCAACTCTTGCCACATTGAAAATGGGGAATAGAACTGTGGGAGAGAATAGAACTGAGATCAGCTGCAATGTGCACTGTGGAATCAACTGATACAAAGTTCTCAGCCACAGTAACTGATGAACAGTTACATGAAAAGTATGTGGGCCCGTAACTTCCGTGCTCCCCAGCGTTGGATTTGGGAGATACCCCAATGATGTGCTGGGGAATCCCTCTGGCAAGTTCCCAGTTAAGGATTTGCACAGCAATTATCCAGAAGTGCTAACTTTCTCTGGACAATTGCGCTGCACTGGGAACATCCGAAAATGCAATTTAAATTGCAAACTTCTTATGGTTCCACTGGGGCTATACCAGTAGTTACCTAGGAAAAGCTAGAAGAAGTAAAAGCTCATCTAACTTCTGGGTAACTATTGTAAAGAACCAGACTGACCCCATGGGACTCCCAACATCCCCCCAAACTTTGACAACCCCGCATCACTACTGCCCCCCACCCCGGCCTTGGACCCCCACCATGAGCTTGGACACCCCAATCCCCGCCTCTGGACACCCCACCATCCCCTGCTCTGGACCCCCCAACCCCTGAACCTCCAGAACGCACCCCACCCCACATAACCTCCAGACTCCATCCCCCCATTCCCCCAAACCCCCCTGACATCCTGCCACCCCAACCCCCAAATCCTATCCATTTACCTTAGACATTTACCTTCCCCTGGCCTGTCAATTTCTCTGGCCCTTTAAACTTACCTGCTTTGCGGCAGCAAATGATGTAAAAAAGGGGGTATTATCTCTTTGAATCTGTTGGATCTACACTTTGCTGGGGCCTGCAAGGATTCTTTCGGAGGTGGCAACGCAATTTTCAAGATCAGGTAAGTGTGCATTTATTTCTTCTAATTTCTGCGGGCCAGCGCTTTCCGATGCTAGTCGGAAGTTACGGATCATTATATTTTCTATTTTTACTGTATGATACTGCTGATGGAAGTCATACGTTTCATGTTGCTCTTAGTCCTTAGTCTCCATAGAGCATGTGTTCAACTGGAGCTTGATCAAATGTAAATGTGATATGAAAAGTGATTCATCATGACCTTGTATACCCAATACAACATGCTACCATTGGATGGTTACATTAGAAACAATTTGTGCGGGTTTCTCCTAGAACCCTGTACGTGTCTCTGATTGAGATCAGCTACGATATGATGAACTGGGGATCAAATCTACTACTCTGTGTTGTTCAGCACTGCACTGTGTTGTATATTTACCCAACCAACCACTGACAGATCTGGGGAGCACATTAGATCAATTCAGCACTGAATGGGAAACTTGCTATTTAAAAAAATTGTTTTGAAAATTTAAGCGGGGTGTTAAATTTCATTTAATGAACAGTACCAATTTAAAGACATGTTTGATTGATGCAGGCCGGCTTTAGCCTGCTTACAAGTTGTTACTCTTCAGGTACCAGTTCAAAACATTGGCAGTATCCTTCTTATATCTAGCTCAAAAATTCCTGACCCAGCAATGTTGCTGTATAATTGTGGAAAGCTGGAAAAGGTCAGAATTTGCAAGTTGAAATGGTCCAGGCCACTTTGGGCGAGCCTGTCGCTAACCGTATTAAGCCCTCATTCACCTCTCATCCCAGGTTAAAACCTGAGCTAGTAGCAGCAGGATAGGAACCCAGAGAAGATATCATAGGAAAATGTCATCCTATCCTTAACCACACACATTTGCTTTTCAGCAAAAATCATTGGATAGAAAATATTTTATGATTTAAATCAATAATATTGGATGCTAATCGGGAGGGAGGACCATGGTTGATGTATTTTCCCTTTGAACATTTCTTTTACACTTTGCTGTTAATAACCTGCTTTATAGTTTAGGTTTATTTTTATTGTGTTTGTGTCACCTTTGTTTGGTTTTAACTCCACAAGCATATAGCCTAGCCTTCTGCTTGCATGAGTACTGAGGGACTGCAGGATCATGGGGGTGTACTGTTTTTTCAATCAGATATTAAACAATTTATATGGGCATAAGAAATTCCTTGGCACTATCAGAAGAGACCAGGTCATTCTCTTGGAAGTTCTGAGATCCTGCAGTTGAGTTAACCCACATAACTACAGTGAATGCAAACAGTAATAATATCCTGGCTGTGAAACAATTTGCAGTAACCTGAAGATGTGGAAGGCACAATATAAATGCAAGTTCTTTTGTTCTTAATTAATTCCTTTAATTATTAGCTAGAGCAAATCAGTATTTGGCAGCATGTTTAAAAGTGATCTCCAGGGCAGAATTTTCTGGATGGCTGGAGGCGGGGCACGGAGCGGGTCCACGCTGCCATTTTACGCGGTTGGGCCAATTAAGGCCTGCCCAGCGTACTTCACCACTCCCGCGCATAGTGGGAGTGGGCGGGTGGCAGTGGAAACACTCAGCCCGCCGGGTTCAATGGCAACCCGGCGGCCTGTATAAAGGAAGGCCTGGCAGCTTTGGAAAGGCTGCTCACAATGGCTGGGTGAAGGGCTGTGCAGAGGGGCAATGGAGGTTACCCAAGTCCGGAGGGTAGGCCATCGGGCAGGCCAGGCCGGGGGGGATAGCCCTTGTCACCCAGCAGCCATCCATCCAGCCATGCTGGAGCATGGAAGCGCCTTGGCACCTGGGAGTGTCTGAGGATGTAGGCATCATGGGAGCTGCCTGGGTACCTTGCACAGACTTGTAGAATCAGCATCCTGTGATCACACACTATCTGCACATTCATGGAGTGGAAGCCCTTCCTGTTGATGAAGGCACCGGGCTCACCTGCTGGCACCTCGATGGCCACATGTGCGCAGTCTATTGCACCCTGGACACGGGGGAAGCCAGAAATGGCCGCAAAGCCTCTGGCTCACTTTGTCTGGCTTGCCCGGTCCCAACGGAAGTGAATGAAAGTCAATGCACGCCTAAACAGAGCTTCTGTCACCTGCTTGACACAAGTGTGCACAGCTGATTGGGAGACACAGCAAAGATCACCCACTGAGCCCTGGAAGGAGCCAGAGGCATAGAAGTTGAGGGCAACTGTGACCTTTAGAGCCAATGGCATGGGGTGTCCACCCATACAGTTTGTGGAGATCTTAGGCCCAATCATCTGACAAATATAGTTGACTATCTCCCTTGAGAGACGGAGCCTCCTTCAGCACTGCACCTCAGACATATTGAGGTAGCTGCTTCGCCGCCTGTATACCCTGGCAGCAGGATAGTGGTGTCTTCTGCGGCCCCTTCCACCTTGGTCTACCTCTTGGCCCTGCACTCCTTGTGTCTGCGCCTGTCCTCCCAAAGGTGGCTCTCTTGGAGGCTGAATGTGCACTCCCGGCCTCTTCCCCCTTCTAGCCCTCCCTTCCTCCTCAGAGGATCTGCCTCCAGTGGAGAGTTCAGCTCCCATTCCCAGGCTAAGGGAAGGCTTCCTGAAACCTGCAGGCCCAAAAAAGATTCCTCACTGCAAAGTGTTGACCTGAAGGTTAAGAGTCCAGACAAAGTAGCCGGTATGCGTTTTGAAGTATTGCAGATCACACAGGCAAGTATCAGTAACTTTGAAAAATCAATACTTGAGAGGTCACAGCCACGACCCCACTGAGCCCTCTTATCCCGCCCGTGGATGAGGTTGATACAAATGTGTCCCACCCACCTGCCCGTTGCGCCCATGCGCCGACACAAAGATTGCACAGGTGCCAAAAAATCAGCTTCGATTGGTGAGTCAAGAGCCTTAAGTGGCCCGTTAATTAATGGTGGGCATGAAGAGGATGCCATTGCGCGCCCGCCCAATGAGATATCGCGATGGCGCGTGGTGACGTTGGGACGCTCGCCTGACGTCACCATGCATCATTTTACACATGGACGTGCGGGGCCCGCTCCCCGCATGCTAACAGGAAAATTCTGCCCCAAAGCACCACATGGAGATTCCAATGTGGAGTCTTGCCTGAGAGTCAATGGCTGGAATTTTCCTGCCCCTCACACCGGCGGGATCTTCCAGTTCTGCCGGTGTGAATGGAGATTTCAATGGCTCACTGGCCCTGCTGCAGGGGAAACCACCGCGGGAGGGCTAGAAGATTCTGCCCAGTGTGTCCAAATGACAGTGCTAATGGTTTTGTTGCTATTGAAATAAATGCATATAAATTGGGCCTGCCACCACCAAACCCTTGAGATTTCCCAATCTCCTCTCCCTTTAAACAAGAATCCAAATTGGCAGTGGAGTCTTGCAAGCTATGGGCTCAATTTTTCACAGCTCTCCACTTGGCTCCATTTTTAGTGTCTGCTTGAATTTGCCAGATAGTCTTATCCCGGTGTCATGTAATAGAAGTAGCTCTCCTTATGATATTTGCGGGAGAGAAATAAATATTTGTGACACCAAGCAATTGTGCACAATTCAGGTTTTGGAAAGTCTTGCTTAAATTTTTCATAGAGTTCTGTTCAATCATGATTCTTGAATCCAAAATGATCAGGTGTGCTGTTCTCAGAAGCAGTTTAATTTTCCCTGAATAGTTGAACTGCAGTTGTGTTGGAAATTGTTCAACTACGTTACACTGAAGCTAGTTTTACTATGGAGTAAAATAGTCATATACAATACATGTCATGTTTGGTGACAACTTTGATTCTGTTTATTGATATGGTATTATTGTATAACCCATCTATGATTACACTGATATCTTCTTTTTCAAGCTGTACAATGTCACCAATATTACCTGGAGATTCTGGCAGTGTTGTTGTGCAGTGGCGTTTGTACAGAGTGAACCTGCTGTCTTGCTGCTTTGATTTTACCTGACCACATTCACAGGAATCAATGGGTCAGGTGACCTCCATCTGTGGGAGCACAATAGAGGCTCCCAGGCTGTGTGAAGACCAGAATTTCAGAGCAGGGATCTGCCACTCCTAGAGGGAATGGCCAGGAACTAGATCAGATTGAAGTTGAAGATCACAAGCTTTTTAGACAATGGACACTAGCAAAAAATCAAATGGTTAACTATTTCTTTGGAATCAATAGACTCCACTTGCAGCACAGAATAACATCTACGTCTGTTCTCAGCACACATAAATATCACTGGACATGGTGGGACATAATTGGCAGGATTCCCTGTGTAGCTCAGGAAAACTGTCAAATTGAAAAGGGAGGAGGTGGGTGTTGAGGAAGTGGGTATTGTGCAGGTGGGGCTGGGGGTGGGGTAGCTGGACATCTTGTCTGGGTCCTTTCCCTGATTTCTACTCATCTAGCCAAAGGAATTTCTGCATTTCCGTGCAAAGACTGTTCTGCAATGCCTGAGCCTATATCTTTTCACGTGAATTCTTAGCTAAACCAAGGCACCAGATTATTTGCAATGAATGTCAGGACAGCTCTTTGCTCACTGTTATGACGAGTTATTTAAAATAAAACCCAGAGGGAAACTTTAAACAGCTGTCATAACCTATAATTTTAAGTGTTATGTTTGAGATGCACTCCTAAATTCAGGAATCAGACCACCAGTTCTCGAGAGGTTTTATATTAAGCTAAATGAAACGTTTTATTAATTTACACAAGTTAACTATATACACATGGCTACAAATTACTATCATAACTTTTAACAAATTCCCAAACTAATCTCCATTAAGGCAACAGCAACCCATGGACTTAACCAGACACCAGGCAAAGCATTTTCACCTTACAAATTCAAAATGAGATTCTTTTCACTTTGGTTCCTGTGCAGACATTTGGAGGCTTATAACTGCTTTTGGGTCTCACATTGCCTCTGCTCTACACACACAAAACTGCTAAAGTTATACCTAGCACAGCCTATTGAACGTAAATTCTCATTGTATCACCAGCCTCTTCTAACAATAAAACCCCTTTCATAATACCAATTTTATTAGCAATATAAACGTATTGCATGGTCTTTGCTCACTAGGCGCTAGAATTCACCCCATTTCTTGAATGCTGTATTCAAAAAATGCAAATGCACTCTACCTCTCTTACGTCTCAAAACTAACACACATCAAAGCACCCAGACTAACTGGCTTTAATCCAATTAGGACACAGCCACAGACTAAACCTCTATTTCAAAAGAAAAATATTTTCCAATAATATTTTATACATTAATAGCTTAATGACATTCAACTTCTGTTTGCCTTGATGTGAGCACCTGTAGAGAAATTGAATAGATAACTCATCAGGCAGTCAGGGGAGATGGTCTTTTCCAATGTACCCAAAATGATAAGGAAAAATTGATATCGATAAACCACTGCCAAATACCCGTCCTTAATCAATTGCATAAGAAATTTAATTACTGTTTTACCAATTTGCTTACTTAACTTTCTTCTGCACACATTTCTTTTCAGTAATACACAACTTATAGTTTTACATGAAATTAGCCAGAAATATCTGGTCAGCTGTCACTGCATATGTTCAGGATCTCGATGTAGACCTCAAGGTCTCTGTTCTATGCTTTCTATACTAAGTAAGATATTGAGACTGACAAGGGTTCTGGTCGAACACAAGTATCTGAAGTTTATTACTAATAACTACCATATACAGCTCTGCACAGGCCTTGATCTGGTCTGGGTCCTAACAGTCACATAGGCTGATTATTTAACTATATGCCTCACGCATAAAATGTACACAGAGTCTTGCTGATACAGGGTCACAGGCAGTACTAAGCAACTAACATGGAGGCTGTACTTTTATACTCGAGCCTCACAAACAGTGATGTCACACTGATGTCACCATGCAGCCTCTTAAAGGTGCATGTCAATGTCTGCACAGTCTGCATTGGCATGCATACAATATCACAACACCTATCAGAGATCAAAATACAAGAGACAACCCATACAACACCGATATAACTCTTCAGTTAAAAGGCCTTGAGGCAGACTACACCTGCCACACCACAACACTACAAACAACAGGCTAGGCTCTGGTTCATAGTGTGGGCTTGTTAATGGGATCTACCTTTTGGGTGAGTTGAAATAAAAAGTCTGAGAGAAATCCTGAATTGTAACATATATAATTGTATATATAATATAAAGAGAAATTTATACTTATATTTGTGCATGTCATCTGAGTGTCACTATCTTTTTGTGCACTTCTAATTGCCCTTTAGAGGGTGATGCTGAACTACCTATTTAAACCGTTGCAGACTATGTGCCTTTGGTGGTGGGTTAGGAATATAGGATTACTGGAAATAGGAGCAGGAGTAGGCCATTCGGCCCCTCGAGCCTGCTCCACCTTTCAATTAGATCATGGCTGATCTTCTACCTCAACACCATGTTCCTGCGCTATCCTCGCACCTTTGAAGTCTTCATTATCTAGAAATCTATCGATCTCAGTCTTGAACACACTCAATGACTGAGCCTCCATTGCACTCTGGGTTAGAGAATTCTAAAGATTTACCACACACTGACTGAAGAAATTCCTCCTCATCTCAGTCCTAAATGGCCTACCTCTTATTCTGAGTCTGTGTCCCCTGATTCGAGATTCCAGCCAGGGAAAACATCTTTCCTGCATCTTGTTAAGCCCTGTAACAATTTTGTATGTTTCAATGAAACCACCTCTCATTCTTCTAAACTATAAAGAATACAGGCCCAGATTCCTCAATCTCACCTCATAGGACAGTCCCACCATCCCAGGAGTCAGTTTGGTGAACCTTTGTTGCATTCCCTCTATGGCAAGTATATCCTTCCTTAGGTAAGGAGACCAAAACTGTACACAATACTCCAGGGTTGGTCTCACCAAGGCTCTACACAATTTCAGCAAGACATCTTTACTCCTGTACTCAAACCCTCTTGCAATAAAGGCCAACAGACGATTTGCCTTCCAAATTGCTTGCTGCACCTGTATGTTAGCATTCAGTAACTCATGAAAAAGGACATCCAGATCCCTGTGGACATCAACATTTCCCAATTTCTCACCATTTAAGAAACACTCTGCATTTCTGCTTTTCTGACCAAAGTGGGTAACTTCACATTTTTCCACATTACATTTCATCTGCCATGTTCTTGCCCACTCACTTAGCCTGTCCAAAACCCCTTGGAGCTTCTTTGTATCCTCCTCACAACTCACATTCCCACCTAGTTTTGTGTCATCTGCAAATTTGGAAATATTACGTTTGGTCCTCACATCCAAATCATTGATATAGATTGTGAACAACTAGGGCCCAAGCACTGATCCTTGCAGTAGCCACTAGCCACAGCCTGCCAACCTGAGAATGACTAGTTTATTCCTACTCTCGTGTTTTCCCTCCATTAACCAATCCTCAATCCATGCCAGTATATTACCCTGATCTCATGCTCTCTAATTTTGTTTACTAACTTCTTGTGTGAAATCTTATCGAAAGCCTTCTGAACATCCAAACACACTTCATCCGCTGGCTCCCTCTTATCTATTCTGCTAGTTACATCCTCAAAAAACTCCAACTGGTTTGTCAAACATGATTTCCCTTTCATAAATCCACCCCAGAATGAAAAAAACAGTAAAAACTGGGAAATAAGAAAACAAGTCCGAGCTAGTCTTATATACCTTAAAATGGAAAACCATTAAAAACTAGGACATAAGTCCGAACTGTTTTATTCCTATTGGGATGTTGACTCCACCCACTCCTATCATTATTTTCTAAGTGTAGAGTTATCACATCCTTTATAATAGATTCTAGCATTTTCTCTACCGCTGATGTCAGGTTAACAGGTCTGTAGCTCCCTGTTTTTCCTCTACCGCCTTTCTTAAATAGTGGGGTTACATCTACAACCTTCCAATCTGCAGGAACCTCTTCCTTTTATTTAAGTTCCTGTATTTTGTCTCAGTGACAAGAAAGAACAGTGATATCTTTCCCAGTCAAAACGGTGCATGACTTGGTGAGGAACTTGGAGTTGGTAGGGTTCTCATGGTCTGAATTTTGCACTTGTCATGCACGTGCGATCAGTGGGCCCAGAGGTGGATGTGAAATACGCTTCTGGCCACGATCGCAACTGGCAGGTGATTTCACACTGGCTGCCAGGGAGGGTATGGCGGGAAGAGGGTGGGCACTGAGGCAAGTGAGGGTGCAGGTTGGCGGGTGGTTTACAACGAGCACCCTGAAGGCTCACAACTGCTGTGGCGCTGCCTCAGGGAGCTGAAGTATTGTTCAAAGGATATTTGCACAGAAAAAATGCCACAAACTATCTTTAATGCAACTACAAATAACTGACAGCAGTACTCATAACTCCTCAACCATCAAACATCTTCTGGGCATTTTATCCTGCCCTGGATTGAGACTAATGTAAAAACGTGAAGGTCACCCATCCAAGGGCCCAAACACTCCTTTCAAGTGAAGCAGCATTTCACTTGCATTTCCCCTAACTTAGTCTACTGCATTCGTTGCTCCCAATGCGGTCTCCTCTACATTGGAGAGACCAAACGCAAACTGGGCGACCGTTTTGCGGAACACCTGCAGTCTGTCCGCAAGAAAGACCCAAACCTCCCTGTCGCTTGCCATTTTAACACTCCACCCTGTTCTCTTGCCCACATGTCTGTCCTTGGCTTGCTGCATTGTTCCAGTGAAGCCCAACGCAAACTGGAGGAACAGCACCTCATCTTCCGACTAGGCACTTTACAGCCTTCCGGGCTGAATATTGAATTCAACAACTTTAGATCTTAAACTCCCCCTCCCCCTATCCCCACCCCGTTTCTTCCCCCCCCCCAACCCCCCCGCTTTTTTTTCAATAATTTATATAGATTCTTCTTTCCCCACCTATTTCCATTATTTTTAAATCTAAAACTAAAACCTTGTTAGCCTTTCCACCCCACCCCCACTAGAGCTGTATTTTGAATATCCTGTCCTCCATTCTTAATTAGCACTTTTCTCAGACAAAACACCTCTTTGACCCTTTTGTCTGTGACATCTTTTGATTATCTGCTCATCTCCACAATCACCACACCCTCAATGTGTCTCTCTCCCCCCACCCACCTCCCAACCCCCCCCACCTTAAACCAATTTATATTTCTCCCTTCTTCTAACTATGCTTCAGTTCTGCCGAAAGGCCATGAAGGCTCGAAACATTAACTGATTTCTTCTTCGCCGATGCTGCCAGACCTGCTGAGTTTTTCCAGGTAATTCTGTTTTTGTTTTTGATTTCCAGCATCCGCAGTAGCTTTTAGCTTTTTGTTTTCACCCAGCTGATTGGCCTATGCGTCAAATGTGAAATCGCATGGGCCACTAAAATCCTAGTTTCATTGCAGCTTAAACTGGCTGAATTGGTGCTTAGTTGATGGGCACGCTTCTGACTCCTGCAGCTGTGATATGGCATGATGTCGCTATCATGCCCACACGACATTTTGTCACGCTAGTTCAGATCAGCCACACGTCCGATTCTGGGCCATTTGTCTGCTGCCCTTTTCTTTCTAGGTGGTAGAGGTCACAGGTTTGGAAGGTGCTGTCAAAGAGCTTCTTGCACCAAAGCAGTCTGTTTGTTTGACACCCCATTCACCATATTAAACATTTAATTTATCCAACACTGGGGCACCGTGACAGTAGAGTGTACTATCTACAAGATGCCCTGCACCAACTGGCAAGTTGGTGCAGGGCATCTTGTAGATAGTACACTCTACTGTCACGGTGCCCCAGTGTTGGATGAATTAAATGTTTAATATGGTGAATGGGGTGTCAAACAAGCAGACTGCTTTGTCCTGGATGCTTTTAAGCTTCATCTGTGTTTTTGAAGCTGTACTTAGCCAGGCAACTGGAGAATATTCCATCACAATCTGTAACCT
Source organism: Cetorhinus maximus (assembly GCF_964194155.1). Taxonomy (NCBI): domain Eukaryota; kingdom Metazoa; phylum Chordata; class Chondrichthyes; order Lamniformes; family Cetorhinidae; genus Cetorhinus; species Cetorhinus maximus. Next base: position 74,691,369 of record NC_135888.1, read on the forward strand.
CATGGCCTGCTATCCCTCATTCTGGCATTACCATCAAAGCAGAGCATTTTGATTTATGCCTTGTAGATGTGTACAGGCTTGGGGAGTCAGGAGCTGGGTCACTTGGCACAGTATACCCAGCCTCTGATCTGCTCTTGTAGCCACAGAATTTATGGTTGGATAGGTTAGGTTTCTGTTCAATGGATGTTGATGGTGTGGGATTCAATGATGGGAATGCTGTTGAATGTCAAGGGGAGGTGGTTAGACTCTCTCTTATTGGACATGGTCTTTGCTTGGCACTTGTGTCACATGTATGTTACTTGCTACTTATCAATCTAAACCTGAATGTTGTCCAGGTCTTGCCGCGTGCATGCATGGACTGCTTCAGGATCCCCCTCCATTTAGTAATTTAAATGTCCATCACCATTCATGACTAGGTGAGGCAGAACTGCAGAACTTGATCCAACCCATTTGTTCTGGGCTTCCTTAAGTCTGTGAATAGCATGCTGCTTCCTCTATATACCATGCATGTGGTCCTGTGTTGCAGCTTCACCAAATTGGCACCCCATGTTTTAGGTATGCCTGTCGGTGCTCATGACATACTCTTCCTCACTCCTCATTGAACCAGCATTGGTGCCCTGCTTGATGGTAATGGCAGACTGAGCGATATGCTGGACCATGGGGTTACAGATGAGATGGCATACAGTTATTTCACTGATATCATGAAAAATAGTCCAAAAGATGCTTCAAAGAAATGTAATCAGGCAAATATTGACACCAAGCCAAACAAAGAGGCATTGGGAGAGGTGACTAAAAGCTTGGTCAAAGAGATAGTTTTTATCGAGGTCTGGGGAGAAAGTGGCTAAATGCACTCCTTCCAAAGGTAGGGCAAAGGAAGTGGGGATGCAGAAAAGGCCAGACCTACAAGGAAGCAGAGTTATGGAAGGGTAACAAAACTGGAGAGGTTATCGAGGGCATGAAGGTTTGAAGACAAGGGAACAGTTAAATTGGAGGCATTGAGAGGCCAAGAGCCAATGTCAATCAGCAAACATTGGGAGTGATGGTGTTCTGTGCATTGTGTGAGAAGGGATACAGGCAGCAGACTATTAGATGATCTGATGTTTATGGTGGATGGAGGATAGGAAACTGGCTAAGAGAACAGTGAAATAGTGAAGTCCAGAGGTGACAAAGATATGGAGCAGATTTTCAGCAGCAGATGTGCAGGGACAGAGATAGGTGTTATGGAAAATAAATACAGAGTTATGATACCAGAGCCCTAAATGAAGCTGGTAATAAGGCATTACTGGGTGTGCAGACAGATAGATGTAATTACACTCATTGAATGTCTAATAGTTCTCCCATGAAAATCACAAAAAAGTGTTAGTTTTCCTTTCTATTATTCTGTGGTATGTTCTTTTAGGTCTTCCTAATTTGTTCTTTTATGTATTGACAGATGCTGTAGCATATTTACTCACATTGACTTTATAGCCTGCATAGTGAGAAACTAATGCTGTGTGACTGATTACCCTGAAAAACCAAGTTATAGACAAATATAACAGCAAGCTACAATGATGGGGCTCTTTTGTTCAGCATGTGTTACACCTAACAAAAGAGCCTGGGTATACCGTTGCCTTTACACATACGCAGTTTATAATATGCATCTAGGCAACAATATAAAAACTTCTGAAGGCAGAGGGAAATAACAGCTGGTCCTTTGTGAGAAACTCCAAATATCAACTTGATACCAAGCAAATCCTCAATTTTAGTTGCTATTAAATATGTGAATTTCTGTTGGTTCAGTGCTTCCTCTTGCATTGTCTGGTTGCAATTTAGCTGCAGCACATTGGAAGTGTGCTCCATCGGGACATTCACCTCGCTGTCTGTAGTTCCTCTGGACCCAAGGTAGGATATTGCAGGTGCACACCAGACTTACAACTGGCAGCAGATGCACAGAGAAAAAGTAATCCAAATGCTTCTCGGCCTTATAAGGAGTGGATGGATCAGTAGGCTGTCGTTCTGTCTGCGACTTCAACCCAGAAAATCAGCTGACACTTCAGTAGAGAACAGTGCTGTTCGAGCTGTCACCTCTCAAATGAGAGATCAAATCAAATCTCCCTCTCAGGTGGATGTAAAAAGATCCCATTGCACTAGCGCAAAACTGCACAGGAGCTGTCCCCAGTATTCTAGCTAATTTATCCCTCAATTAACACTACCAAAAACAAACCACCTTGCCACTCATCTCATTGCAATTTGTGGGGCCTTGCTAATTGGCTGTCCCTTAGACTAATTGGCCTAAAAATTTACTGATGCCACACCTCTTTTAAAGATGTAAAATGGGAGTTCAAGAATTCAGTACACACCTGAAATTAGCAACTGTCACATTGTCAAAGTATAGGTGTCCAGGTTCCGCGTCTGAATCAGGCATTAGGTCCCTTACTGATAGGTGATCTAACAATAGCATCCACAGCTCACCAGAAATTGAACCTTGGGCTTCAGGCACAGTGTCAGTGTATCATCAATAGTGCTCGGTTTGCATCTGGACTGTACGCAGAACTTGTAGAGGAAACTTGTGTGCAAAAACCCTGTCACATGCATGTGCACGTGATTTACATTGCTGCACCCACTTCGGGTCAGCCAGTTCCAGACACCAGAAAAGCCACAAAGAAAGCTCATGTGCAATGTGTATCAGGAGCAGAATGGCAACAAAGTGTTACCGTTGAAGGGTTCTCAAAATTCCCACATTTTTCATATCATCAGCAAGGATATGACTTTTGGACTTTTATGCTGAGTTAAATGTAGAGCCCTGCAGACAGGAGGCTAGGTCCATGAAGGCCTGGGAATGGACATGCCCGGGCTTGTTGAGTGCAGTGTGGATTGTTGCCTGAAACCAGACAATGAGAGGAGACAGAATACATATTCTTTCCTTTAAAACAATCAACCCAGAGAAAGACTTCATCTTACATGAAACTAAAGCCCATCAAAATCTTACATAAATAATCGCTTCTAACTACTAAGGCAGGAAGGCAGCAATCAATACAATTATGCGAATCTATCAATACTCCACATATACAATGGCTTTCAGTTCAAGACTAGTTACAGGGACAGGAAGACAATGATAAATATCATGCAAGCCCATTAAAAACAATGAGACAACAATTGCCTGGGGAGGCCCACCAAAATCAGACAAAGAACTAACCTTGATTTGGATTCGGATAAGAAATTTGAAAAACAGTATAACTGGGCCACCGGTTATGAAGGAGGGGAGGGTGAGCAGTTTTGGGGCAGTTGAAGCAGAGTTTAAGCAGGGAGAGGTAGCTGAGCCAAGCGGAGGAAGGAGATATGGAGGTTTGCAGGCCCGCAGGAAACTTCACGGCGAGGGGCATGGGGTGGGAGGCTCAACTGAAGACAACAAGGCCGTAACCGCAGCCCTCCATGAAGATCGACCATCCACAACCGCGCCCTCCACCCAACTGAAGAACCTTCGCAGATTCCATGGACCAGGACCACGTGGGGACGGCAGGCCCCAGAGGACACAAAGAGCGTACCCGAAAACTGCAACCGGCTTACCTGGCTGGATTTCGAACTGTCAAGGAACCCTGGTTGGTGAGCATGATCCCTGACCTCTCCTATTTCAATTTAGTTAGGTTTTGGGGGTGGGACAAGGGTAAGGGGATTAGTAGCGTGATTTTCCCTCGTTATGCCGTGTGTTCCCCATTCTTAACTAAGTGTACTTTGTAGGTCTGTATAATCTCAGTATAATCCTAATGTTATAAGTTCATTTGTGACTTCAATAAACCCAGTTTTTTTTTCTTGCACCAAAACCAGTTGTCTGCTGCACTTTGTCACAACCCCCAAATAAGTCCAAGGTCTAGAACCCAGGGTGTGGGAGCGATTCGGACTGCCCAGAATTCAGATGTGAAGCTAACACACACTACCACCCCCTGCACCATCCATGGTTCCTGTAGTAATTATACTTTTGATAAAGGTAGGACTGTAGCTTTAAGAGTAATCCTGTGTTATAAGGTCACATGGTCTGCGTAAACCAATAGAGTTAGCTGCGTGGTGAACTTCTAGTGGGGAGTTCTTCTTTAGTTATGGAGTTTGATACACGCATGTAGCTGCTGCTGCTGTCTTGTAAATAAAGTTCAATGTTTCCACCAAGAAAACTTGCCTGGAAAATCAATTCTATAACAAACTGGTGACGAGGATAAATCAAATCCCGTGCTGTCCCTCGTCCAGCGATTGTGAGTATCTAAGATAATTAAAAAGAAAGGAAGATACATTCACCCAACATGCCACAGTTTGGCAGAACAAAACCCTTGAAGCTAGCCACAGATGACTGGTCTCAATATATTGAACCTTCTGCGTTCTTCTTTCAAGCCAACAAAATCATGGGGGAGGAAAAGAGGAGAGTGGTTCTCCTGAGTTTTTGTGAGAGCAAGACCTACAGTTTAATTTGAAGCTTGATGGCTACAGATTCAAAGACTTTCAGTAAATTAGTAGACCTTGTTAAGGAACATTTTCAACTCAAGCCCTGAGTCACAATGGAAATGCTCAGGTTCAGCCTACAGAATAGAGCCCCGGGAGAGACCATTGCTACCTACATGGTGAAATTAAAACAACTAACGGAATATTATGATTTCGGTGAAACCCTAAATGACATACTCAGGGATCATGGCGTGCAGGAGGTTGCTATTCAGCGAAGATTGCTGCCTGAAGTAGATCTTGATTTTAAGAAAGTGTTAGAAATAGCGCTTGTGATGGAAAGTGCTGTAAGGGATTTACAAGAAGTTCAAGGTGCGCAAAATGGTACCTTTTTCCTGGTTGGGCGGGAACTGCCAACCAAAAATGATGCAAAAAGCTGGGATTCCACCGCGAAATGGGGAACGGCACCCGCTAACCGAAAATTTAGAAGAAACAGCTCATTAGATAAGTCGAAAACTAATTTCTATCGACGTGGAAACACTCATACTCCTAATGATTGGCAATTTAAAAAGGTAGAGTGTTATTTTTGTTACAAAAGTGGACTTATATTGAAACATTGCAAAGCAAGATTTAAACAGGCTTCCAGGCAACAAACAAAGTCCAATAAAGTATATAATGTGGAAGAGCCAGAAACAACCAATTCTGACATTTATTCCTTATTCAACGTGTAAGTTGGGAAGACAGAGCCAATTATTGTCACATTGCAAATGAATGGTAAACCCTTAAAAATGGAAGTAGACATGGGTGCTTCTACCACTGTAAAAGGAGAACGCACTTTCAGATATTTAAATAAAGATGCTCAACAACTAAATTTGGAACAAATATCTGCCAAGCTGAAAACGCATACAGGTAAAAGTTATCACCAGAGTAACTGTTCATTATAGACATCTAACAGCGCATCTACCAGTGATGGTATTAGAAGGCAGAGGACCAAGCCTCCTAGGTCAAAATTGGTTGAAGGAAATTAACTTTGATTGGTCAGTGAGATTTCAAAAGGAAGCAGTAAGAGTCCCTGAGTTGAGAAAGGAACAAGGCAAGATACTCCAGAAAGAGCCTGGAGAGTCCAAGGACCGCAACAGGATGAAAAAGGAATGTGCAGCCATTCAGCAACCTGAAGAAGTGAAGACTGTCTTAAACAATGACAGGGAAGAGCAGCAGAAGAAACCCAAGGAGACCCTGCTGAATGACAGAATTCAAGATGAAGCGAGTGAGCTTCACAAAGAAAAGGGAAACCTTCACATAATACAAGGACCCCTCAAGTCAAAGTTTGTGCCTCTGGAAAGTTACGAAGAGAAACAGGAAGAATTTATCTTCACTCTGAACAAATTGAAGAACCAGTTGGCAGAGAAGACGCAGCAATGTTTAAGGTTCCAGGAGGAAGCCAACAGATACAAGAAGACATAAGAGCTGAAGAATCAGCTGAATGATGCTAAAGAGGCTTTGAAAGTAAAAGTTGTAGAACTTTCCAAGATGCAAGTAGATAATGAAGTCTTGGGTGGCTCAACTACTGAATTGAATCAAGTTGAGATTTCACCTGAGAAAAGCTTGGCCAACAGTGAAGTCAAGAAGAAAGTTGAGACTAAACTCTGTGGTAAAAATTAGAAGACACATAGGAAGAGGCTGCAAAATTACTGATGAGGCGCCATCTTCAAACAAGACTAAGCCTAATACTTCCCAATTTGGAGAGGAAGGTGGAGAAAAGTCAAGGGAACCAAAAAGCAACTCATGATTTGCATAGTTGTGAGTGACAATTTACTGTTGGCGAAGCAGTGTATGTAAGAAATTTCAGTGAAGGACTGAAGTGGTTACCTGGTAAAGTAAGCTCTGTGACTGGACCATTGTCATACCACGTGGAAGTGGATGGCTGGAGCACCCGTAAGTATGCAGGTCATTTAAGAAGAAGGAAGATACCCCAACAAAATGCTGCCTGCCGACAACATTCTGGCAGCAATGATAAGTATCATCGAGGTGCAGACATCACTAATGTGTCCACTGAGTGTGAGACTGGACCATCATTTTGGTCTGAAGGCTGCACAAAGCACAGGAAAGAGGGCCTGGACTGAGACACCTGCCTTTATCTTGTGCAGGAACCGTGGTTTCACATCTGAGTGACCAGAACAAGGGGCCATAGGCAGGGAGATATTCTTGGGAGTGCAATTACAATAATGAACATTATGTACAAGTGATTAACACCCATGCCCAGAGTGTGCAACTACAACTTCCTAACCTTTCTAACCCTGCTGCCACGTCTTGGCGATCCCCCGAAGCCCTGTCTGTGATGACCTTGATGGGCATCCTCTGGAGGGCCGAGACCTGGAGGGCCCCGGCCTGCTTTCGGGGTCCTAATGTGAGGCAGTGGCACCCTCCTTGGCCTATGGAGCTGGACCTGCTGGGGTCACAGGGAGAGGGGATTTGGATGGGCCGGAAACTCTTGGAGTACATAGGGCACAAGAGCAAGGAGGTTATGCTTAGCTTATAAAAGACACTAGTTAGATCTCAGGTGGAGTGTTGTGTACAGTTCAGAGCACCACACAATAGGAAGGATGTGAACGCATTGGAGAGAGTGCAGAAGAGGTTTACAAGAATAGTTCCAGGGATGAGAAACTTCAGTTATGAAGATGGATTGGAGAGGTTGGGACTGTTTTCCTTGGAGAGGAGATGGCTAAGAGGAGATTTGATATGGGGTGTTCAAAATCATGAGGGGGCTGGACAGAGTAGATAGAGAGAAACTGTTCCTGCTCATTAAAGGATTAAGAATGAGAGGGCACAGGTTTAAAGTGATTTGCAAAAGAAGCAAATGTGACGTGAGAAAAAACTTTTTCACACAGCGAGTGGCTCAGGTCTGGAATGCACTGCCTGGAAATGTGGTGGAGACAGGTTCAATCGAGGCATTCAAGAGGGCATTGGATGATTATTTAAATAGAAACAATGTGCAAGGGTACGGGGAAAAGTCAGGAAAATGGCACTGAGTCATAATGCTTAGTTGGAATGCCAGTGCAGACATGATGGACTGAAAGGCCTCCTTCTGCGTCATAACAATCCTGTGATTCTGTGACTCTGAGTCACTTAGGTGGATGGCCCTCAGGTGTGCACCTGCTGAACCTCCTCCCTATGGGTGCCTGAGGGCCCCTGGCTGACTACTTGGGGAGAAGGGGAAGATGGAGTGATAGCGAACTGCCCCACACCCCTTTTGTTTTGACACTGCTGTAGGCCAACTATGGCGTCAGCGATGGAGTTCAGCCCATGCAGCAGTGCAGGACCGATGTCCTGGACCAAAGTCACCATGACGGCAGCCATTCTACCGGTGTTGACCTCAGTGTGTTGGCATGCCGATGGTACCACCTCAGACTGAAGGCGTTTGAACTCCTCCATCGTGCCTTGCAATCTGAAGAGTGCAGTGGACATCCCTTCCTGATGTTCCTGAGCTTGCCTTTGCAGCTCCAGCAACTAAGGCATGACCGAGTCCAGAGGCTCCTCATCTGACTTGGTCTCAGCAGATTTATGGCCTCCAGCTGTCCACCAAGTGCCAGAAGACTGGGAAGTCCCTGTCTCCACCTGCTGTGGGTCAGACAGTGTGATATGCTCACCAGATTGTGACCCCGAGGCTGCTCTAGAACTAGGTCCAACCGAGGCATGTGTCTCTGCGCTGGTGGAGGGTCTTCAATTAGGGTACCATCAGATTCTCCTTCCGCGGTGTCTTCGGGGCTTGAGTCAAGGACCTGGGTCATGGACCCCCTCCGCTGCTTCCCAGACTGGCCTGCGAAAGCAAGGGGAGATAATTCGCTCAAAGCAAGGGACTGCGGAACAGGGGAACTCACTCATGGCATGGCTGTCTGATGGATGTTGCACTGCTGGGTTGTCATTTGGTTGAGCACCGCTGACCTCACCGTCAGCACAGGAATGATCCAAATCATCGCCAGCCAGCTGAATGGCTCTATTTTCAAAGTCTGTGAGGACCTTGATTTTAGGCATTCCTCCACTGGTCTGCGACCTCTCCCTTTTGTTGTGTGCCAGCTTGTCCTGCATGAAGACAGATAGAGTGTAAGCAGGATGCCTGGCAGGCCAGGTGAGAAGAGTGCCTGGTATGTATGGATGGTGAGTGGTGCCATGGATAAGGTGAGGACACAATCCGCAGGGCAGATGAAGGTGTGTGTGAGAGAATGAATGGTGGTTTTTTTTAAAATTCATTCATGGGATATGGGCCTCGCTGGCTGGGCCAGCATTTATTGTCCATTCCTAGTTGCCCTTGAGAGGGTGAGCTGCCTTCTTGAACTGCTGCAGTCCATGCAGTGTAGGTACACCCACAGTGCTGTTAGGAAGGGAGTTCCTGGATTTTTACGCAGTGATAGTGAAGGAACGACGATATATTTCCAAGTCAGGATGGTGAGTGACTTGGAGGGGAACTTCCAGGTGGTGGTGTTCCCATCTCTCTGCTGCCCTTGTCCTTCTGGTTGGTAGTGGTCGTGGGTTTGGAAGGTGCTGTCTAAGGAGCCTTGGTGAATTCCTGCACTGCATTCCTTGAACTGGCAGTGAGTGAGATCCCTGTGGATGTGTGATGAGTTTGTGAGTGTGTGAGTTGAGAGTAATGAGAAGAGTGACTTACCCTGGTGGAACGGAGGAGATCATTTGTCCTCTTGCGACACTGGGTGACTGCCCTCTTTTGCAGGGCATTAGCACTGACCACCGCTGCCACTGCTTCCCATGCAGGATTGGTGACCTCGCTTGTTGGTCTTCAGCCAGAGCAGGGGTAAAGGACATCGGAGTGGGCCTCCACATGCCCAGTAGGTGCCGGAGGAAGGTGTCGCTAAATTTTGGGGAAGCATGTTTCATCCATTTGGCAGCCATGACTTTGCAGCAGCTTCCGACTCCTTAGAAAGTGCTAGCTCTGTGCAGGGACACCCTTTAAATTTGGTGCCCAGGTTATTGAAGGCCTGAGATGACAGTAGGGTGGGTGAATCAGAGGCTCAGCGTGTTTCCCGGGAGTGCATTATTAGTGAGGCAGGATGCACTGAGAATGGGGCGATACGGCACAAAAAGCCGCCATTGCGGCCGGCAGGTAAAACGTCACTTTTCCCACCCACTACTGCACCTTGTGCAAATCTGGGTCAATTCCACCCCTAATGTTTAACAAAACAACTGGAACAAAGTCCCAGAGAACTGCGGCAGACCTTTTAGCCAGCCAACCTCAGCCCTCAGCAGTTCCTGTGGCCACCTCCAAACTGCGTCTGGGAGCAGCAGGCCTGACTCCCTCCAGCACTCACGCCCCCAGATCAAATATCCTGTCATTTGGGGCATTTTTTCCCTGAGATGAATGGGCAGAGCTGGAAAATTTCCTGACTCAAGCTGCCCACTTCAGGGTGAAAACCTGGAATGTTAATTCTGTTTCAGATGCTGCTTAACCTGCTGAGTATTTCCAGCATTTTTTGCTTTTATTTCAGATTTTCAACATCCTCAGTATTTTGCTTTTTGACTAATTTCCTCTGTTTGCTATTGTAAAGATGGGTTTGATAGTTTATGAGGGGTTAGGGTGTTATTGTACATGAATCAATCGCAGGTACAGAAAGCTAATAGGAAGGCAGCTTATATATGTTAGCCTTAACTGCAAGGGGATTGCAGTTTAAGAACAAGGAAGTCTTGCTGCAATTATATAGGGCTTTGATGAGACCAACCTTGAGTACTGTCTACAGTTTTGGTTTCTTTACCTAAGGAACAATATACTTGCTTCAGAGAAGGGTGCAAATTTATGACTGGAATGAGAGGAGTGAAAGGAGATTGTATAAAATGGACCTTTCCCAGATTTAGGAAAATGAGACTACCTCATTGAAATGTATAAAATTCTTAGCGGGCTTGACAGGGTAAATGCTGAGTTATTGTTTCCCTTGCCGGAACGTAGGACTAGGGGTCATATCTCAGGATGAGGGCTTGGTCATTTGGACTGAGGTGAGGAGAAATTACCTCCTTTGGAGGGTTTCTGTCTTTGGAATTTTCTTTGCACTTGAGCTGTGGGTGCTCAATTGTTGAGCATATCCAAGACTAAGATCGATAGATTTTTTGGGCACAGAGTGAATACAGGGATATGGCGATAGGGTGGAAAAGTGGAGTTGATGTGGAAGATCAGCCATGATTTTATTGAATAGTGGAGCAGGCTCGAGAGACAATATGGCCTATTCCTGCTCCTGTTTCTTATGTTCTTATGGCTGTTGCAGACTTTGTGCAGAAGAGAACCACCTGGGTGGCAGAATTCTGTATTAGTTGAAGTTTATCGGGGTCTTTGCATATACATTTACAACCTTGCTATGAATAGCCAAAAATAGTAAAGTTCTGATACCTAAAGTTCATTCTAACTGGAGGGAAACCAACAGGGTTAGACGAAGAAGCTATTTTACACCTCACCCAGATTTCCTTTCCATTGACAATCAAGTATTGATTATTATTCACTGCAAATATCAGCAAACATGGATACAGCTGAAGGCAACCAAAGATCAGATGGCGATTAGATGATAATTGAGAATATTGCACCTAGCAGTGAACAACCAGGAACTGGAAACAACACATGCATGGCCATCAAGGATAAAAAGAAACAATTGTAGTTAAATTCACATTCCCTGTTTTCAATTGGTTTGATCTGAAGAGGAAGTGATACTGGTCCCTGCTCAGGCCTCATGTACAAACAGCATGTGGTCACCAAAGTTTGACTTCTATAATTAAAAAGGAAGTTTCTGTCTGGGCTTGCATCTTTGCTGCACTTTTGTCAGCCAAATTGGGAGGCTAAATTCCCGGCTCCATCTTAATCCCCTACCCATTTTATTCTGGGTGCATAGGAGGGGAGCATGGAGCAGAGATTGGGAAGTGGGGTGAAGTGGTAAAATTCCGCCTAGTTGATCCAAGTCCCAGCCCACAACTATTCATATTGGAGATGTCACCCAACAACAAATAGGAGAATTTATATATTCATTTACGGGATGTGGGCATCGCTGGCTAGGCCAGCATTTATTGCCCATCCCTAATTGCCCTTGAGAAGGTGGTGGTGAGCTGCCTTCTTGAACTGCTGCAGCCCATGTGGCATAGGTACACCCACAGTTAGGGAGGGACTTCCAGGGTTTTGACCCAGCGACAGTGAAGAAACGGCGATATATTTTCAAGTCAGGAATAGGTCATATGGTCTCTTGAGCCTGCTCCACTATTTACAATGGAAATATTTTAGATTGACAACATTAACCTGAAATATTACCCCCTAAAGAAAAAAATTATGATTAATGAATGAGTTATTAAATGTTTTCTATATTATGTCATTGGCTCAGGTCTTCTGGCCTCTGGATGATGGGAGAATGGGCACACCCCAGAAGATGTGTTATGAGACCCCCTGGAAGTCCCAATGCAAGGACTCTGGAGGAATCGCCCGGGAAGTTTGAACTTCCAATAGGCAATTCCCCTGTTCCATGGGACCCTCCAAAAAAGTTTCCAACTCTGAGATATGAGGGCTTTTTGAAATGCCGTTTGAATTTTCTATGAAGAAAATAATGGCTTTAAATGGCTATAAACTCTCAAAGGCATTCATGTTGTGAAATTAAACTTCATGACGGTGAAAATATCTTCAATTTTTTTGTGGTGAGAAAAGAATTTTGCTAATGGCAGAAATTATTAGTGCAATTTCTTTAATCTGGATATGATGAAGTTATTAATGACATTTTACCAATTGTTCTCTGCAGGTGATATTTTATTTTGATTCTTGTGATATGATTGCTGTTGCTAAGTGGGTTATTGGTTGCTATCAATATCGTCATGGCAACATAATGTAGAATCTGCTCTTTTGGGAAGCTGACTGAAGATGAACCCTACTTGTGTTTTTTATCCGTTAATGGGATGAGGGATGATCGCTGGACAGGCTGGAATTTGTTTCCCATCCCTAATTACCCTTGAGAAGGTAATAGTAAGCCACCTTTTTGAACTGCTGCAATCAATGTTGTGTAGTTACAGCCACAATGCTGTTAACTAGGGAGTTCCAGGATTTTGACTCAGAAACAATGAGTCAAATGGGGTGTGACTTGGGGTGGTGGTGGGAGCGGGGGCCATTGGGGGAACTTGTAGGTGGTGATGTCCCTATGCACCTGCTGTCCTTATTCTTCTAGTTGGTAGAGGTCATGGATTTGGAAGATGCTGTTAAAGAAGCCTTGGTGAATTGCTGCAGTGTACCTTGTAGCTAGTACATACTGCATTCACTACACCATTGGTGTACCAGTGGCAGATGGATTGAATGTTTAACCTGATATGATTTCAATAAAGCAGCCTGCTTTGTTTTGGATTGTGCCAATTTTCTTGAGTGATGTTGGAGCTGCACTCATCCATGTAAATGGGGAGTATTCCATTACACTCCTAACATGAGCTTTGTAGATGGTGGACAGGATTGGAGAAGTCAGATAGTGAGTTACTCACTGCAGAATTCCAAGCCTCTGACCTGCTCTCATGGCCACAGCATTTATATTGCTGGTCCAATTAAGCTCCTGGTCAATGGTAACACCCCCTCGCCCCTTCGGATATTGTTGGTGGGAGTTTCAGTGAAGGTGATGCCATTGAATGTCAAGGGGAGGTGGTTAGGCTCTCTCTTCTTGGAAATGGTCATTGCCTGGCACTTGTGTGGCATAAATGCTACTTGCCACTTATCAGCCCAAAACTGAATGTTGTCCAGGTCTTCATGGGCGGCTATGGACTGTTGAGGAGTTGTGAATGGAACGTAACACAATGTAATCATCAGTGAACTAGAAGACTATTCACACTGCAATATTTTCTCTCCCTTTGTGTCACACACCTATAATGCCTACAAATTCTCCTACCTGTTAGGAGAAATCACCTTTTTAATTGTAACCCCATTCCTTCATGGAAACCCTTCATGTCAAGTTCTTGTTACAATTTGGGTAGGGATCTTACTTTGTCCATATTATGTTGATGTTAGGCATCAGTTTGGTCAGCAAGTTGTTACATGACAATGATCAGCATTTCTTCATTTCTAGCTTTGCTGGTGGCATTTCTTTCCAACCAGTGAACTGGCACTCAACAGCATTCAAATTAGACTTTAGAATGGCTAAGAAGAAAAAGAATGAAATAACTTGCATTTATATTTTATCTTTCATGACCTTAGGACACCCCAAACACTTTTACAGCCAATTAAGTACTTTTTCTAGTGTAGTCACTGTTATAATGTGGGAAATGCAACAGCCAATTTGCATACAGCAAGGTCCCACAAACAGCAACTTGATTGTGACCAGGTGATGTGCTTCTGATGATGTTGATTGGGGGATAAGTGTTGGCCATTGCACCGAGGTAACACTGCCCTCCTTCTTCAAAATAGTGCCATGGGAACTTTTACGCCCATCAGAGGGAGAGCTGATGGGACATCAATTTACCTCTTCATCTGAATGGCAGCACCGCTGGTGCTCCCTTAGTATTGCACTGGAGTGTCAGCCTGGATCTTGTGCTCAAGTCACTGGAATGGAGTTTGAACCCTCAACCTTGGATGGCTTGGGCTTTTCTAATAGAAATATTTTGTTTATTAATTCATTTCATACTTTTTTAATGTTACTGTTAAAACTGCTGACTAAAGAATTTCATACAACTGCATTAAAAATTTATGGAGTACTATTCACAAATTGGAAACAAATTTAAAACCAATTGTTCCACTATTAATTCCTGTATTGTCACTTTAAGCACTTATTAACTGAAATTGTAATCATGGCTTTCATCCGACCAGAAGAATGGAGTCCCCTAAGATATCTAACAAGGGCTACATATCACAGTTCTTCAATTTAAGTTCCTCAGACTATGGTGGGTCTGCAAGAAAATTCCAGAGGAACCACAAGGCTATCTGATTTCTGTCCATCTTTCAATAATTTCATATATTTTTCCTTATCTGTTGACATACTATTTCTATTGCTGTATATATTAATAAATTACATTTATTGCAACAATAGCACAGTTTTCCTTTGGGTATTTGAATCTACCTTCAGATGTTAGTGTGGGGCTTTGTCAACTGTAGGAATGCCCATAGAAACATTTGATAACCATTGATATAAATCATGACTCATTACAACAGGGAAAATGATGTTTAAGGCTTCAAGTATTGGAAACAATACAGGGGCAATAGTCTGCCTGGGATGTACCTTTCCTCTACAGTATTGAGTTACATTAAGGAATGCATCATGTCCGATTTAAAGGCAACTCCAGTGTGTTTGTTTTTGTAGCTGGTATTAATATTGATTTATTATCTAACCAAACCTATGTCATTCCATTCTATGTGAATAAAAAACAGAATGAATCACTTGTTATAACAGAAATTGTTCACCAAGTGGTTAGTCTGTAAATTTCCTTGCAAATGCATTCTAAATCAATTGCTTGCTCGTTATTCCAATATTGTGGAAGTTAGATTGAGTAATTGACAGGAATTCTCTACTAGTGGTTGGCAAATCCCTAGAATGTCTTAAATCAGCATTTTCCAAAAAATGCAGTTTGATGACTTTTAATTGTAGCTTAAGTTTATGTAGACCATTGGAAACTTATGTGCTATGCAACAAATACTTTTCTATGATAAATATTGAATACTGTAATTAATCCTGACAGTGAGTTCAGACTGCAACTTGCAGAGGGCAGAAAATGAATGTCTTCACTTTCTTAAAGGGAATATAACTCAGATAAGCTGCAATGTGGACTCTTTTTTTTAATTCAAAAGAACAAACAATATTCACCAAATAGGATTGCTCCGTCAATTGACAGTAGAGTTGAAAAGTAAGTTAAAAAAATTCCAGTATAATTTAAAGTACAAGCTACTCATTTATTTGCCTAAATGAAAACTCAGGGAACGCCTGATATAAATTGCTTGGGTTATCTGCAGGAAAGCAGCAAATTTGATTCAAATTCTCAGGCCTTGGTTGTTATAGATTGTACCCTTCGAAGAACTTGTTCAGTAACAATAAACCCCACACTTTAATTTCACCTTATTATGGAAAAAGTCCCATTGGGAAGAGGCATTGGCAGATCCCGCAGTTGTTCAAAAAACTCTTCCAAATCTCATTTAGTATCTGCTCTTAACTGCAGTGCAATATTGTAAATCAAATTACATTCAAGGTATGACTGCAGGCTGGTACTTAAAACAAACAAAAGCAGTTGGGAACAAATTGTTTAGTAGGCTGCATGAAAACTAATACGTTGTGCTCACCTCAGCAGTTAGTTTAATCGTTAATCCAACTAATAGGACAGTTCTTCAGGCATCCTTGGATCTACCATGGAATTCATAAAATGAAAGGCAAGAGAAACTTCTTACTGTACTCATCTAGGACTACTTCTAAAGGAATTTATTAATAAGCCCCAAAGTGTTGCCATCATACCGTGGTTTATAATGTTAATAGGATAGATAGTAGAAGCTGTTTTATTTTCCGGTGGGGGAAATCAAGAATAAGGGGACATAATATTGAAATTAAAGCTAGACCATTCAGCAGCAAAATTAGGAAATGATTATTTTCACACACGAAAGGTAGAATTAGTTTGCAACTCTCTTTCTCCCAAAAGGCAGAAGATGTTGGGACACTGAAGCATTCAAGACTCACGTAGGTAGATTTCTGTTGGTCAAAGGCATTAAGGATATATGGCAAAGTCAGGTGAGTGGAGTTGAGCTGCAAATAGCCATGATCTAATTCAGGGGTGGGATAGGCTCGGGTGGTTCAATGGCCTCCTTCTGTCCTGGACATTCCTTTGTTCCTGTGTTCCTAAAATTACAAATAAGTCTATTGCAGGTGTCTGTATACAAATGAAGTGTAGACTTTACACTTTTTTTTGTTTTTTCTCATTATTTAAAAGAAAAATAACAATGCAAATTAATGGATAGGAACTGACACAATTTGATCAAATTTTTTCTCACCAGGTATATATAATTCCCAATGTCATTAAAATAAATTGGAATGACCATGTAAAAATGCATAACAAATATGCTTGCAGAAAAAGTTAAAGCATGTTCGTTACAGCCTTGGTCCAAACATGGATAAATGAGTTGAATGTCAAAGGTGAAGTGTTAGGACAGCCCTTGACATCAAGGCAGTACTTGAAATGGGGCAGGCAAATCGGTGAATTCAACATATAATCAGTTGACAGCTGTGCACCTATAATTTCTGCACAGTTGTCTTACCTGCCCCATAGGATATCACTATTATGAAAAACAGTTCCAGATTTTAGGTCACCTGAAAATTCAGCAACATTGTTCCAGATTCCTATACTTTGCCAACCTCGTGCAAACAACATTGGACAGTCTGCAGGCTGATCAATGCAGAGGAGATAAATGCAGAGGTTTGACAGATGCCCCAGACAGTTGGGGGATGGGGTAAATTTTTATGATATGTATTGTTTATTGGCAGGTATAAGGATTTGAGTACTCAGAACTCTTACTCAATTTGGATAGAACAGTACTTGCTCACTTCTAACAGATTAATAATGAGCTTGAGAACTCAGGATTACTGGTGGCTAGTCAGTGGTTACAGATTATGAACAATCATTTTAATTGCTGGCCTTCTAGTTAGGAGTCTGGCAAACCAAACCTGGAGAAAGAATTCACATGAATCACTTAGTGATATACATGTGGTTAGTTTGAAAAGTCAGCTGAACAAGTAGTATGTGATCCCAAGAAAATAATATCATGGGTGGATATTTACCTCATCGGGCTGGTGCGGTGGGCAGGCCTGGGAGCGGCCGTGAATCTGACCGCTGCCAATGATCGGGTCCCATCCACAATTTCACGCTGGCTGGCCAATTAACGGCCAGCCAGCGTGAATTGCACACTGAAATGCTCAGCCCTGCCTGATTGGAGGTGGGAGGAAGGCGAGGGCGGAAGTCAGCAAATGTTCGGGGGTGCACTCAGTGAAAGCTCCATGAATTAATGGGATAAACATCCCTCTTAATTGTTGGCGGGTGTGCTGCCGACTCCCACGCTTGCCCATCGACTGAAATATCGCGTGACTGTGCGATGACATCTGGATGCTCGCTCGATGTCGGGCGCAAACCCACATGCCGAGCTGAAAATCTAGCCCAATGTCATAGAAAAAGCCCATGTTCAAATGATAAGTAATATTTTTAACTCAATGGGGTGAAATTCATAAAACAGAGTTGACTTTATTACAGTTATATCCCTGGTTTTGAATAGGTACACTGAAATTGATAACTATTCTGTTTGGAGGATCTTTTACATCCCACTAATTAAAGTTTTGAGAACTAATAAAAAAGGAAATCTAGTTAGTTAATGCAGGGTCATTCTAACTTGCAACCTGAAATGTACAAGCACTTTTTATTCTGAAATGTTCTATAACTACACAATAATTAATCCCTGATTGACCGATGCCTGTGTTTACTTCAGAACAGTGGGACTTTGGGATTTTATGAGGAAACTGCTCCAGTTTATCAGCAGAGTAACATGCAGTGCATTGCTTGGCATACATTTCTGTCCATATAAAACAGCGTATTATTGGACTCACCATAAGTAACCCCAAGGGGCAACTACTAGCATTGGCAAATATGAAAATGTGATTTTTATTACTGTACGTGCAGTTGAAAAACTATTTTAGTGCACTAGTAGTCCATTACGCTGTTTCCAAGAGTCCCGTCGAATGCCATAAAGTGGATCCATTTTAAAAGTGATGTTTTACATGAGTGTCTGAAATCTGAGCTTTTAATTTTTCTGACAAGGAGAACTCAAACTGATGAAGTAACTCAAATGTAGAGTTTGAGATCCTGACGGGTGAAATATATGAAACTCAACTTGCAGAGAAGGAAGTTACAACATATCTGTTAAGTATTCGGAGGTTTAAAGAAATATCAGGAAATATCAAATGAAGCAAACTCAAAATCATACATCTACATACAAAATTTCAATAAATATAAATAAAATTCAAGGGGAGCTTAAATAAGCACATGAAGGGGAAAGGGAATAGAGCGATGCATGATGGGGTTAGATGAAGATGGGTGGAAGGAGGGTTGTGTGGGGGATAAACACTGGCATGGACCTGTCAGGCCAAATGGTCTCTTTTTGCCTCTAAATGCTTTGAAATGTCTTGAACAATAATCCATTCAAGGGAATTGATTAAGTTAAAAAGGAGAAATTTAGACTGAATATAGGTATAACAGTAGTTTACAAAGACCTTTATATCCTACAACTCAAAATATTAAATTTAGAGAGTTAAGTATTTGGCTGACAATCTTCTAGTCAAAACTGATTAGAGAGCCCAGTTTCCTTTTTGTTAGTTGGCACTCTCAATGTCTCCTTTTGCCATTTGAAAAATAATCTACGTTAAGTTTTTTTAATCCCTTTTGCTTTTTCTTGTTTGATATTCTAGATGTCCCCTCTTAGGATTCTAAAATCAACAGAAAGCTAGCTAGAAATATAAAAATAGACAGTAAGAGTTTTTTCCACATATACTGAAAGAAAAAAAGCAGCTAAAGTGAGTGTTGGTCCATTAGAGGTGAGACTGGGGAATTAATAATAGGAAACACGGAAATGGCGGAAGCGGTGAACAGGTATTTTGCATAAGTCTATACTGTATAAGACACAAAAATCATCCCAAGAATAGTTGAAAATCAAGAGGGAAAAGGAAGGAAAGAACTTAAAACAATCTCAATCATTAGGGAAAACTACTCGGTCTAAAGACTTGGGACAAGTGCCCTGGACCTGATGGGCTGCATCCTTCGATCTTAAAGGAAGTTGCTGCAGAGATAGTGGATGCATTGGTGGTGACCTTCCAAAGGTCCCTAGATTCTGAAAAGGTCCCAGTGGATTGGAAAACCATATAGCTAACATCTCTATTCAAGAAAGGAGGGAGACAGAAAGCAGGAAACTACAGGCCCATTAACCTAACATTTGTCATAAGGAAAATTCTTGGATCCATTATTAAGGAGGTAATAACAGGACATTTCGAAAATCATATTACAATTAACAGAGTCAACACATTTTTGTGAAAGGGAAATTATGTTTGACCAATTCATTAGAGTTTTGTCAGGAATTAATAAGCAGGGTGGATAATGGGAACCAGTTGATGTCGTGTATTTGGATTTTCAAAAGGCATTCAACAAGGTTCTTCATAAAAGGTTACTGCACAAGACAAGAGCTCATGCTGTTGGGAGTGATATATTGACAGAGATAGAGATTAGCTAACTAACACGAAACAGAGAGTGAAGATAAATCGGTCATTTTTGGATTGGCAAACAGTAACTGGTGGAGTGCCAAGGGGATCAGTGCTGGACCTTAACTTTTCACAATCTATATTAATGACTTGGATTTAAGGACTGAATGTATGGTTGCTAAATTTGCTGATGACACAAGGGTAGGTAGGAAAGCAAGTTCTGATGAAGACACAGAGTCTGCAAAGGGATATAGATAGGTTAAATGCATGGGCAAAAATTTGACAAGTGGAGTATAAAATGGGAAAATATGAGGTTGTCTACTTTGACAGGAAGAATAGAAAAGAAGCATATTATTTAAATGAAGAGAGCCTGCATGAATCTATGGTACAGAGAGTTTGCAGAAAAGATTCACACAAATAGCTCAGTTACGTGGCTAGGTTGGAGAAGTTGGGATTGTTTTCCTTGGAGTAGAGAAGGTTGAGAGAAGATTTGATAGACAAATTCAAAATCTTGATAGGTTTGGACAGGGTAGATAGGGAGAAACTGTTCCTATTGGTGGAAGGATTGAGAATGAGAGGGCATAGATTTAAGGTAATTGGCAAAAGAAGAAATAGCGGCATGAGGGAAATCTTTTTCACACAGTAAGTCGTTAGGATCTGGAATGATGTGCCTATGGTGGAGGAAGATTCAGTCCAGGCATTTAAGAGGGAATTAGATTATTATCTGAAAAGAAGATTGTGCAGCGTTATGGAGAGAAGGTAGGGGGATGGGACTTGGTGGATTGCTCCTTCAGAGAGCCAACATAGACATTACTGGCCGAATTACTTCCTTCTGTGCTGGAACCATTTTGTGATTCTGTCCGAGGCCATTGGAGACGAAGGTTCCACGCCCCAATGACGGGGATGAAAAGCCACATCCCCATCAGTGAATAGACCTGCAGAAAGTCCTCCATTCTGATGTTCCTATCTGCTTCAGGATTCTTCAGTGCAGCCCCTCTGTGTTAGCCAGAAAGCATGTCTCCGTGTTGAGGTCTCCTACCTGTCTTAGTAGTGCACACTGCTCCTGGTGCTGCTGCCGACACTCTGGATCTGCCAGCGCTCTAATCAATCAATCAGAAGGCTGCCCCACTACCACTAAGTGTAAGTTCAGGGCTCTCCGGGCCAAAGAGCGGCAAATGTTTGGAACTTTCTTCCACAAATGGTGGCTGATGTTGGGTCAATTTTTTTATTAATAGATTTTTGGTAACCAAAGTTATGAAAGGATATGAGGCAAAAGTGAGAATATGGATTTAGGTCACACATCAACCATATTCTCAGTGAATGGCAGAACAGACTCGAGGGGTTACATGGTCTACTCCTATCCTTATATGTTCTGTTTTGGTTATTGCTGCTTAGGTAGGAAAAATTAATTGGTGATAATTGTTATCATGACCAGCACAGCAGTGGATAATTGACACATTGTCTGGGATTTAATGTGGGTGGTGGGGCTTGGAGAAGCTGCTTCTGTAGGGGAGGCCTGACCATGGGCACTTAACTGGCCAGCATTTGGCCCTCCTCAGGATTAAGGACTGCAGGAAAGAAAATCCCGCCTCCCCAAGAGCTGCTGGCCAATCAGCTCCCCATTGCCTGCAGCGTCACTGGGGGCTGCTGCCAGTAATGCTCTAAGGACTTCACAAGGGATCATCCCTGGATCCCTGGACACAGGTGAGTGGGGTGGGATAGGGGGTCACCAGAGGTGAGGCGGGGCAGGAGGGTTGGAGAAAGGAAAGAGAGGTGGTTTTCAGCGGCCACTTCCTTCCTAATGCCAGGTCCCTCAATCGGGGCGAGCCTGTCAACAAGGGAACCCCAGGGATGATGAGTCTAGTCGTGAGTCCAAAGAGGAGCATGGTGAGGAGAACACTGAGGGCATGAAGGTAGGCCTCAGTAACCTGCAGGGAGGCAGGGACACCAAGGACGCCTTGATCTAATGCTCCTTCAGCTAGGTTACCAAAGATCTGCTTCCACTTCGTGCCAGGGCTGCCGCCTCCTTTCCGGATGTCTGAAATGAGCCTTTCATTTGAAAGGCCACTCAGTGCCTGTACAATAAAGTTCAGAGCCACCTATGTCCAGCATACTGATGTTCCCCGCACCAATGAAATAAAAAGTTGAAGCATACTCAGGCCATGACGACAAAAACAAAATTGATCTCATTTTGACAATTCCAAACTATTTACATAAACTTGTGTGGTTATGCTGACAGTTCAATGATCTTACCAGAAATGTTTCTGGTATTCAACATCGGACCAGTATACATAAAGTAAACAAAAATGAACAGAAGATCACCCATGACCTGTCCCTCTTGTGCTAATGGTGCCTTTAAATTATGTTTATGAGTGCTACATCTAGGTGCTCCCACCTTGCTGGCACTGGCATTGGAGACAGCCTGCTGACTCTGCTGTCCTGTTGGCCTTGATGACCTTGGCTGTCATCCTCTGGCCATTGGAGCCTGTGCTGGCCCCGCCTGGGAGGGAGCGGCCAGTTCCACGGCTGGCATCTCCCCAGTCACTGCAGCCTCATCAGATGCCATGGTCACTGGCAGAGGCGGGGAGGAGCTGCTGCCATCACCCAGAATGCCCTGAGAGGAGCCCGCAGAGACAACAGGCAGCTCATGTGTGAATGTAAGGTCGCTCTGGACCTCCCTGCTCACCATTGATGGATGGGCACATAGCTGGGATACTGGTTGCCTCATCCTGAAGTCAGTGCCTGTGTGAGGGCTTGTAGGTCCGAGCGCAACCCCAGGAACCCTTCATTCTCTTCCTGGACTAGCCTCTCTATGAGAGTCGCTACTCTCTCAATGGAGGAGGCAGTGCACTCGGCCATGACGATCAACGCAACACTCACGCTCCACAGGGACTCCTCCATCATGGAGGCGATTGCAAGCAAAACCTCATGGATCTCCGCCAGATCCTCCCACACATCTCACTGGACATCCAGCATCTGCCGCTGAATGGACAACTCCAGAGGCTATTCATCAGTCTTCAACTGAACATCGTTCTGGTCTCCAGCAGTCCTCCAACTGCCAGCACCCTGGGCACACTCTGCCTCTGCCTGCTCCTCAAACGAGTGTGAAGCGCCCTCACCAACATGCACTGATACCGACATGCTGGTATCTGCGCCGGTGCCTGCTTCAAAGAGCGGGTGTGATGTAGGTGCAAATAATGCCTGGTGTTCCTCCAGTGTCCGGGGTGGCCCTTTGGGGCCTGGAGAGCAAACGCCTACTGGCAAATCTAAGAGGAAGAACAAGGACATGTCATTAGTTAAAGTCATCACACTATCACTACGCATGCCAGGCACCCTGGGGAGACAACGGAGATCTGCATCATGGTGCCCTCGTCTTCCAATGATCAATGGGGACTCCAGATACGAGGCTTGCATCAATGAAGAGACTACACTAGAATGGTTGCACAAGCCAAAGTTCTCACCTCTGTGCACTGCACTTTTACCTTCGTCTGGCACCCCTGCCTCGCCACGCCTGGTTACATATGGAGCATGCCTGCTCTTGACCTCTGGGGCGTCTTGCTCATACCTCAAGAGGGTTAGGAGGCTAGCGGGGCCCCCGCCATTCCATGACCTTCCTATATTGATGTGGGCCGTCTTCTTCTGAATCAACAGAGGAGCATTGATTAGTCCAATCGGTACCTGCAGCGCCATTGTAGTCTGGCCAACCCCACCTGAGGAACACCTTGCAGGGCTTACCCAGGTTGTGGCCCTCGAACCACAAGGCACACAGGCAAAGCAGCCAGGGCTCACCCACTTGGCCAGCTCTGGCGTCATTGACAGTTGGCACTCAGACTCTAGCACTCTTGAGGTCCACTGGGGGATGGCCAGACCTTAACACATCTGCACTCTGACCCATGCCAACATGGTACTCATCCTTCCTGAGCACAACAGGTCATTGAAGCACTTCCAGCACTGCACCCAGAAGTACCGCACCACATCATGGCTGCTGACCAGTGTTGCCACCTCCTCCCTTGCCCTCTTGGTGAGGTGCGGTGTCCTCCTCCTCCAACCCAAGGGACAAGGGTGCCCTCCTGGAAGCCGCCTCCTCCAGTAGGATGGCGAGGTATTCATCAGAGAAGCAGGGGGTGGAATGCCCACACAACCTACCCTCCTGCCCGCTGTGTCCAGCTACACTTGAGTCCATCGTGCCGACTCAGAGGATGTCCTTCATGGCAGCCTTCCAGGGGTTGCCTGGGCTGCTTTTAAACTGGCAGCTGAGTCGCCATTGGACTCAGCGGCCAACAGGCCTCCACCCCTGCTCAAACCTTCCTGGCCAGAGCTGCGTTTCACACTGGGCGGGCCTTAATTGGTCCGCCAATGTGAAATTGCAGTCGGGACCCTATCGCGGGCGGCGGTCCATTTTGCGGCCGCTCCCAGGCCCGCCCGCTGTGCCTGCCCGGCGAAGGGAAAGCCCTACCCTATTACTTGGACTAAGCTTCTGGGTAGTGTAGTTATTGGAGGTAAATGGTAGAACCATTTAAGAGATTATGGATGTTGTGATGGATAATTCTAGGCCTTGCTAAATAGATAAGTTAAATTAGGGTAAACTGCCTTTATCACTAATGTTTATCTTGGGGAGAACTTTCTCCCCATCAGGGGCGTTGGGCGGGAGCGGGCCCGGGAGGGCGTGCAGCCAATCGATGCCCACGATTGTCTGTGCACCACCATTTTACGTGGGTGGGCCAATTAAGGCCCGCCCAGCATGACGCGCACACGGAAGCGCTGAGGGCTCCCTGTGCAGGCGGGGGGAGGAGGCTGAGTCGGGGCCTGCGCTCTCTCGTGCATGCGCACAAAAGAGTGCAGAAATCTCCCTGAGGCACAGAGCTGCCTCAGGGAGATTAGTTTCACGTTGAACAACATTGAATAAAGGGAGAAAAAAATTCTAAGGACATGTCCCCTCATGTGAAACTGCAATGTTAATAAAAATTTTTCCAACACTTTAAAAGCGTTCATGAAACCACATCCCGCCTGTGGATGAGGTTCCATAAAAAATGCAAGGGCCTCCTGGGCTTTTCGCCTGACCGCCAACCTTAAGGTTGGACGGGCAGCTCGGGTCAATGATTTAATTGATTGTTAAATGGCCTTAATAGGCCTTTGACAGTTCAGCGGGTGCATAGCCGAGTCGGCTGCGTGCCTGCCGAACTGAAAATCTGAATGACGCGCGGTGACATCGGGAGCCGAAGTTTCTACCCCATGTGAAATGTCCATTAGACGTGTGCTGATTGAATAGGATTATCAAATTTGGAAAACACGAATATGATAGATTGAAACAAACTATACTCGAAAATATAAATGAGTGAACTTTAACATTTATTTATAAAGGAGGAAAATTTAATGTGTAGGCTGGTGTTTATTAAAAATAGACAAGCTTTTTGAGGTTAATTGCCTTTATTTCCCAAAAGTTCTCATGGTCCTTATAAATGTAATTGCTTGTCTTTTCACTCATTAACCTTCACCCCCTCTCTCAGCAATATGTATCCTGGTACTCCTGCTATTGATTTCTTTTACCTCACCTTTAATTGCCTGGAGTACCTTATACCATGCATCAGCTTTATGTACGTTAGAATTTTCTTCCAACCGATATTACTTCACAATGTCCTCTACAGTCCCAGATTCAAACCCCTCTCTTTCTTAACTGAACACTTCCTTAATTAAATTATTTCCTGTTTATTTCATTATTTCCCATATACTTTTGGCAACTCACTTGCCATTTGAATTAGCACACTCCTGTTTCCTTGCAATTCTTCACAGTCACAGGTAGCTATTAGATCCTCGTTGCACAACTCTCCAATTCCATTCAGTGTTTCTTACACTGGGCATTTAATTGCTCCTTATCTGTGTCATTTATTTTAAACTGTGTCTCTGACTAGTCAAGAATGTTACTTTGACAAGTATATGCTGTCATCTGACAGATGATATAAACCAACATTAATGGGTAAGCTTTAGTAATTATTTCTAATGAGTAGATAGGTCACTGATGTTTATCTGTTTAAAAAGGGACAAGCTTTCTGGGCCTAATGGCCTTTAAGTTCTAAATATTTTTACAGTCCTTCTGTATTTAATTGCATGTCCCTTCACTCTCATCACTTCCTCTCTGCAATATATACCTTGGTCTTCACAATTGATAGATAACAAGTCCTGAACCAAGAACTTCAGTTCAGTTTTAATTTGTAAAGTGGACAATTTCTAGATTTAAAAAAAAAATTGAGAACCACAACTGCCCTACTGCATGAGTTTTTAACTGGTTTTAGAATATTTTTTTCATCAGAAGACAACAATGTTAATTTGATTTCTAAAGTAACTCTAAATTAAAAGGAAGCATATTAGCCTTGTAATGCCTTTACCTGCTGATTGAGGGGGTTTGATATATGTGGGAACTCAGTGCTCTGCAATTGTCTGAGACCTCAAAACAGGCTTGAGAAAAAACAGCTTATCTTTCTGTCCAGGTGAATCAAGACTGCAGTAGTAAGAAAACAAACTCCTTGGTGCATAAAACCGACGTGTTCCACAACTGTACATAAGCAACATGCACTTCACTCAAGACTTCAAGGTTTGTTTGCCTACCTTGCTTTGGGCAGCACTCACAGTCATCAGTGCCAGGCTTCACAGACAGCAGCACAGCACTGTTAGGGGGGCTCACAGCAGGCCTCTATCTACCAGACCAGCCATTAGGCATGGGTGGCTTTTCAACAGCTACAGGGCTCGGACTTGCTTGGGGAAACGGGGGAAGTGATATCAGGCAAGGGAAGAGGTTGCAGGGCTAGGGCAGTATTGGGGAAGGCGGGTATCCCAGGGTGTGCGTGGGGCACAAGCTAATCTGTGCACTGTGGCCTCAATATGGTGAGGTCTGGGGAGGCAGTTCCCAGAGGAGATGAGGCCAGATGGAGATGTGAGGGTGTGTGTGAGGGAGTGAGCAGTGTTGTCCCTTGAGCTGGCAGTGAGTGAGATGTCAGCAAATGTGTGATGGGCTTGGGTGTGTGAGTTTAGAGATATAAGATGGTTTCCTTACCCTGGTAGCACAGATGAGATCATCCATCCACTACCTGCATTGGATGGCCAACCTCTTCTGTGCAGCATTGGCACTGATCACCACTGCCATTGCCTACCAAGCCAGAGTGGTAATGTTGCTGCCCCTCCTGTGGCCAGAGTGGGGGTGAAGGACCTCATGGTGGGCCTCCACAGTGTCCTAAAGGTGCTCGAAGGACCCATCGCTAAACCGGGGTGGCTGCAGTCTTCTTGCCTTTCGGGGCCATGTCTTCTGCATGGCAGTCCTGGGCTGGAAGCATTGAGAGGTCTGTACATGGCTGCCCAGCATAATAAAGTGGTGAGGTGATGGCATGGTGAGCGAATTGGAACCCGCCCACCATCAAAACAGTGTGTTTCCCAGTAATGCGTGATTGATGAGGCGGGACTGGGATGATACGGCGTGAGAAGCCACCATAGCAACCGGTGGATAAAACATTATTTTTCCAGCCTGCTACCACATTTACTGCAAATCTGGGACGATTCCACCCATAGGTTAAAGAGGTACAGGTTTAATTTTTAAGAAGTGTTTGGAAATCCCTTTGTTTTACTTAGATGGAGAGGAGAGTTGTACGTCATTTTGCCATCACACCCAAACTATGTGTCTTTCACGATTTGTATCAGCAATTCATACATTTATAAACAAATAAGTAAAAAGTTTGATGAATAGATTTTCATGAATGCAGTGGTACTTTAATGGGCCTGATGTGGAGGAATAACGTTACGGGGAAATTAAGTGAAGGTTTGGTACAATAAGAATCACAGCAGTAGTCCACATTTACTTTGAAGCCATCAATAAGAGCTTCCCACAGGACATCATGCAAGATAAAGTTAAAAACACATGGGCCTGAAGTTTTCGGATGGCGGAGATTCCCTTCCCCCCTTCCGAAGAGTCTGCGGGGAGCACATCCCTGTCGACTCCGAGTGCCCTACAGTCATTTCATGCTAGATTGAGCATCTATTGGCTGCAGGCGGAATTTCCGCCCCTCATTCAGGAGGAAGTCCCGCCTTAGAGAGCTCCCGGCCAATCTGATTAGCCGGCAGCTCTCCAGCCCCTGTGGTGACAAGAGCTGCAGTGTACTGAAGATGAACTTCAGGAACAGCCTAAGTTTCAGGACCGGAGGACAAGGTACGTTTAAGGGGTCTGAGGGCAGTGAGGGTAAGGAAGGCCTGGGGGGGCATGACGGGATGTTGGGGGAAAGGTCGAGGGGTGGGGCGTGGGAGAGGGAGGTAGAGTGGCCAATGAACCTTAAGGGGTGGTGGGGGAGGAGGTGGGGGAGCACCAGCAGTCAGAAGGGGGCTTCTGATGGAGGCACCCTCTCCCCTTTCCGGCCGAGATCTATGTCCATTCATTTTCAGGCTCCCCCCATGCCAGGTAAATCCTCCCGCCAGCCTAAGAATTGAGGTTGGGCGGGAAATGGCCCATAATTGGCCAATAATGGCCATAGCGTAAAATTGCTGTGGGGCCAGGATGGGCGGGAACCCAGAGTGAATCCTGTTCCTTCAATTTGATGCTCCCCACCCCCACCTAAAGTCCCACCAGCAGGGGAGCATAAAATTCAGGTCATGAAATCATGCTGCAATTTTTATTATGCTGCCTAATGTATTGAGCAATTATAGATAACATTTTTCTTATATAAGATTGTCAAACTTGATAGCAGCTTCTTTCCCAGTCTTTGTGTGCACCATTCTAATTTACTCAGGCAACTTCTGCCCTATTGTAATCATACCTTCTCCACCACCTCGCACCCAACGTCCTAGCCCAATCTGAATTATTTGTTACACTGTCAACCTAAATATACCCTTTACGAAGAGCTTCAAGGCTTAAAAGGTCATCAATAATTTTCAGCCCAGTCTGGAATTTGTGATCAGAGTAAAATAAGATCTTCAGAACATGGTTAAAGGCAGAGTAAAAGAAACATTGAGAATAATCTATATATTTTGATTTAACATTGAGGGAAAAATACATTTCCATATTAAAGTGTGTTAAGGTTCTCAAACTTCACAAGGGACAGTTACAGAAAAGACGGAAGTTGCAATTAATTGTGTGTTTGCCAGCCTACTGAGAATTGGACACTTGTTTCCAAAGCCATTGCTCATTTCCTTACTTTCAGACATTCCAGTATCTTTTCTCTCTCTTGGCCTGTCTGCTGATATGAACTTATTAACTTCAGCAAACAGTGGTTTAAACACATTCCATTTTGGAGGTATCGATTTGGGAAGTTTGCTGAATATAATTGTAATGCAATTGCTTTTCAGGCCTCTACTGTTCAAAGCTCAGCTCCTCAACCTGCAACTTGGGGATTAAATCAAAAATCTACATTTCAATTTTTGAGCTGTATGGGTCATACATTCAATATTCCACCTGCATGTGCAAGATGCCATGATGACACTTTCTGTTTAGTAGCCAGTGCTGCTGGAAAACACAATCACTTAAAAATATTTTCAATAATAAGGTATTAATGTTAGTTTCTCTGCCCAACACTGAATTTAGCAAAACTATAAAAATATTAACTGTTAACCTGTAAGTCAAAGAAGTTGTTTTGTTAAATTTTCACTGTCAACTTATTGCACCTTTGTGCAGTATCTCTCCGTAACTTTATCCACATGGATGGAAGTATACCGAAAAATAATAAAATTGAACCTTAAATGGAAAAAGTAAATAAATTAACATTTTACTCCATCTTATGCCAAATTAAATCTATGGAGTGAAATTGTGCAATGCAGTATTAGCTACAAATGTATGAGCACACTCATGAAATTCCTTTATTTGGTACTTTAATGTAGGAGGTTAATTTGTTTATTTTGAATGCCTTACGGGCTTCATTATGGGGGTCTTGTGGCGCAGTGGGAAGCATCCCTGTCTCTGAGTCAGTAGCTCCAGACTTGAGTTCCACTCCAGGACTTAATGGCCAAGGAAGGTGTGTTCACTATGGGGCCAAACAGGGTGATTATCATCCTCCCAGTCCTTCCAATACAAGCCAATGGCAGGCAATCAGACCAGGAGAGATTGCTGGTCAGCCATGTGATGGAAAGAAAGTTGGACCCCCTACCATCACTATCCATATCTCCCAGCTACAAAATGCATGCTGCCACAGCAACTCAAACTTCCTGAGTGAGCTGTAACACATCACCATCATCATCTTCATTCAAAAAAACCTCAGCTTCAGCTATAGATCAAATCGCACAGACTAGGCTCAGTCCTAGATCACTCAGATAGGCAAAGCTCTGAATACAGTTAAGTAACATTCATGCCATTCAAGTGCCAGGTAATGACCATCCAAAAAGACAGAATTTAAACATTTTTTCTTGATGCTCAACAGTATAACCATCGCTGAATACACCATTATTGTTGAGATATGGCAGGTGATATGTGCCAGGCAGACCAAATCCACAAGGGAAACTTGGCCACACTATCACAACGGTTTTCCAATTGTATTTATTATGAGAAGGCTTATGCACTGAATTCAGAAAAATTGAGTCCCCTAACACCTTTAGAGAGGTTAAAATTAAATTAAAACATTTATCAACAAAAGGAAAAAAATAAAACAATAGACACACACAAGATTATAGTTACACAGTTATTTAGTCTTAAAAGTTCCCAAAATTCTTAATTAAACAGGCTCCCAACTATACACCCACTTTAAGGCAACAGTTTAAAATAGATCTGAAATTATAAATCAACCCAGCAAGGTTACCACACCAACCACTTGACAGTGGAATTAAAAGGCTTGTAGCACGACTTTAGTTACTGGACACAGCAGACTTCTGCTAAAGTGTCTGGAGGCTTTTCCCCAAGGACTGCTACACACAATCTCACATGGCTACCCAGTTCATACTTCCACCCCTCTTTGTATATGTTTTCTCTATCTTTAGTCTGGAAATTCCATTGTTCTACAGGCCTTTGAAAACTTATTTTTCCCATAATATAAAACCCTTTTATGTTGTCAATATGGCCTCTTTTCTTTTGGGGAAAAATAACCATAATAACTTTGCCCTATTTATCTTGTTAGCTGTAAACATCCTACCATCCCTTTGAAATCCAAAAATCTTTCCAATTATCTTAAAAACTTACTTCGCACCCTACATGCCACCCTCTTGCATGTTTACTCATTAGCATTTCAAATGCCTTTTTACACCTAACTTATTTTGTTAATTTCAACCTTTCTGTCTATCTGACTCTAATTCAATTGAACCAGTCACACAGACAGAACCATCCACACTCACACCCATAAGCCTGCAATAATATTATGAAAAATATTATAGTTTTGTGACAATTATCAACGTCTTTGGTGTAACCATTGACCAGAAACTGAACTGGACTAGTCATATAAATACTCCGGCTACAAGAGCAGGTCAGAGGCTGAGAATTCTACAGCAAATAACTCACCTACTGACTCCCCAAAGCCTGTCCACCATCTACAAGGCATTAGTCAGGAATGTGATGGAATACTCCCCAGTTGCCTGGATGACTGCAGCCCCAACAACACTCAAGAAGCTTGACACCATCCAGGGCAAAGCAGCCCATTTAATCAGCACCACCTTAAAAATTCACTCACTCTACCACCAGCACACAATGCTGCAGTGTGTACCATCTACAAGATACACTGCAACAACTCACTGAGGCTTCATCAACAGCATCTTCCAAACCCAGGACCTCTACCACTTAGAAGGACAACGGCAGCAGGCACATGGGAACACCACCTTCTGCAAGTTCTCCTCCAAGCCACTCACCATCCTGACTTGGAACAACAGTGCCATGGCTCAGAAACCTGAAACTGCCTTCCTAACATCATGTGGGTGTATCTCACATGTAGTAATTCAAGAATGCAGTTCACTACCAGCTTCTCAAGGGCAATTAGGGGTGGGCAATAAATGCTGGCCTTGCTAGTAATGCCCACATCCCATGAACAAATACAAAAATCACAGATTAGACAAAGTTCTACATACAGATCACTCAAACTCAGCTCAGATCAATGCACTGATCACCCAGACTATAGGCAGAGTTCAATGTATAGATCACTCAGACTAGAGTCAGTTCAGTGTAGAGATCATGTTAACAGACCGAGCAATCTATCTCATATAATTAAATTGACCATCAGTTTTAACCTATAGAATGCCATCTGATATTATGATTTTTCCACCTCAATAGATAGAATAGAGAACGTAGTTGGCAATATTTACCAATTTGATGCAAAATAGCAGGATAACAGGGTAATTACTAATATTGCAGCATTCTGATTCCATTCCTCTTGTGGATTTGGGAATTTCAGTTTCTAGGAGATACAGGGTTACTTCTGAAAATGGCCTTCTGTGGCCATCAATAAAACATATGGGAAATTGACCCAAACCAGAAAATCCCTCTCCTCACATACCAGCATTCCAAGCCTGTTGTCAATATAAGTAAAAGATACAAAAGTGTGTGCTATGGATGCAAAAGATTTCTACTCCACATGATAGAAACAGAATACCTACCATTCATAGAATTATGACTGCTTTGTGATTTGGACCCAGGCGCTAATTGTTATCTTTAAAATGGGTACTGTCACGTGTGAACACCAGTACATCATTAGTCTCTTCTATCATACTTGTGGTACTCTCCTAAAAATTCTAAGAACTGAAGTGAAATGCTTGTATGAAGAACAGATGGCTGTAGAAGTTTCTGATCAGGCAAAGACACTATGAACAGATTTTCATCTTGTGCATGATTGCTGAGAGGAGCCTCAGAGACCTCAAAGGATTAAAATTATGCCACAATCATGGGCACATCATCACCAACATCAGAAAATATATTTTCTATTGCATTTGTATGCAAGGAAATTCAAGGTTATGGCTCTCTACAGGCATCTACCCCAAAACATTCTCAGAATTGACACCCTAAATCAGCAGAAAGGGTCCCTTGAGAACAACAGAATGGCTACAGTTCCACATCTGAGGCTGGGATACAACAGAGATGCCTCTTGCTACATGGAACACATGATGTACTAAATCAAAGCAAAATTAGAAATGCTGATGATATGACCTAATAGCTATAACCACAATCCCAACTAAAACATACTAGATGCAATCTGTCCTTTAATACTGAGATGAAGAGAATTTTTTTTTCCCTCGGAAGGTTGTTAGTATGTGGGATTGTCTTTCCGAGAAAGCATTGGAGGCTGGGTCATTGAATTTATTCAAGGCAGAGTTAGACAGACTTTTGATAGACTAGGGAGTCAAGGGTTATGGGGGGCAGACAGGAAAGTGGAGTTGAGACCACAACCAGATCAACCATGATCTTGTTGAATGGCGGAGCAGCTTTGAGGGGCCAAATTGCCTTACTTCTGCTCCTATGTCTTATGTCCTATGCCCTGTCATTGTGGTATCGATCAAATTAATAAATTGTTAAAGACCTTTCCGCAGCAATTTTAGTAAACTAATGAACACATATAAAAGAGAATTATGGTCCAAAAACATGCCAAGATCTGCATTTATAAATATAAATAATATTAGCATTGCTATAGGTGAATTGGTGGGAACATGGAAGGCAGCAGAAAATCTATGGGAGGCCATTTTGATTGAAAGCAAATACAGAATAAAATTGAAGAAAGGCCAAAGAAACATATTTGGTATTTTTTGGACAATTTGATAACCAGCATATTTTCTCCTTTCTTCTAGTTAGATGTACCCTCATCCGTTTATCAATGTGTTACTTATTTTAAAACATCATTCTGATAAAATTTCATACAAAGAAATGAAAAAAATTGATAGGTAAAGACTCACTGCTCCATCTAGCCTGTTCTATATAGTTGATGTTACCACATGCATCACACTCACTAATAGTCTTCTCTGGAAGGTGAAAAACTGAATTAAAAACCCTGGCCAATTAGTGGGAAAAATAATCTGTAAAGTCCCTCTCCGACCCCTTCATGTGATCAAGATGTAGCTGGGAGACCCCTTGACCTGATTTATATTGCCAGAGAGCTCTTATAAAAGTTGATCTCGACCCCAGCTCTCCATTGAAGGAACAGCATGAAGAAACATTAACAGCACAAACCTGCTCCATAGGTCCTGGGAGAAGAAGAATCTGCTAATCCCCAGCCTAGTTTTACTCCTGTGTAATTGTAAGCATAAATATCCAAAGTCCAGTGAGTACTGCTGGAAGTGCAGGTGGACATCAGGTGTGGGCAAGCTTGGGTTCACTCAAGATGCTTAGTAAATGAATAACGTGGAGCTGATGATCACGTAGACATATACATAGAACATCACCTGTGTGTAGTAGTCCATTGAGACACGGGTGAACCTGGTCCTTGAACTCACTGAAACATTACGGGGAGCACAGCCAGAACACTTTGCACCACAACTGTGGCCCTATAGTCTACTCTGCTGCAGAATACTGCTCTGCCACATGGTCCTGTAGCTGCTACATGATGATTGTAGTGTAGCAATGATCCGCCTGAGGGCAGATCCTCTGCTCATTTCTCTACATCTCGTAGTCTTGTGTCTTCCCCTTTGAGCATCAAGTCCTTTTCCTCTGCCTGTAAGCAATCATTGCCCTTCGAGATTCTAGCTCTTCTGCCATCAGAAGCAAAAACTCGCTGGTTCTGCCATTGATCATGGCTGGTAACCCTAAGTATGGGACCATTATCTGGGCCTGCATAGGCCAACTTGCAAAAGGGCAGGGGCACCCACTGAGGCCTCAAATGAGCCTACAGGTGCAGTTAAATGTCATGAGGGTGGCGTCAGAGATGCTTAAGCCTATTGCAACTGAGTGGCCATTGTGCTCCATGAGGTGGAAAAGGATCATGAACAACACTGGCCTTCCCATTCATGAAGGCTTGAAAAACCCACCACAAAATCTTAATGCTTAAAATCACACATGTCATTTTGGGGAATAGCAGCTAAAATTCACGCAACTCGTATCAATCCACTATCTAGTTGGATATAATCGTGGGATGCTTGCAACATAAAGGACCAGCACCTCGTTGCTGATTCAACAGCAGAGGTCCCTAGCTTTGACCTCCCTCAAATGGAATTCCCACAGAGCATGGACATTGTGGCCACTTGTTCTATAAATGGAAAATGAGGGACAACCCAAAGTGTGATTGTGGCATAAGCCCCAGACCATGAAACACATCACATCCAACCTGCCTGGCATTCAGTATCTCAGAAGGTCACCAAATGGATAACTAAACTAGACATCCCAACATAAACTTTTCCTGTTGTACAAAAGTAGGAGTAGTATGTGATTTATGCACCCTTTGGTGCCAGAGCATGACTGATGCTGATGGAATTGTACCACAGCGAAGAATTTACAGCTTCAGCATGGAAGGGGGAGGAAGAAAATTGGCAGAGGACAATTGATGACATGATAAAGCCCATTAGCTTTAAGTGAAAGCCGAGTGATTGTTTACTGGGACTGGAACCAGAAGGTTGTCTGGTTACACCTGATAACCTGGAAGAGTGGGCAAAGCAGAGGGTTTTATGTGTGATAAATGCTTGTGATCTAAAGCATAAAAATAGCTGAAATGGTTTCACGTGTCATCTTGACTCCTCACATGGACTTTCAGTCTTAATGAGCAATTGATGTTTGACTGATGTGACACATGGAACATATTTCATGGCATTATCCTAAGGGAGTCAGAATATATAACTGGTGTAGTACAATGAAGTTGTTGATTTTATAGCTGTATCTAACAGGACTGAATGCTTACTGTATAGCTTGAAGTTGAAGGGTTTGAGAGCATTTGGTACTGATAAGGTCCATCTATCTACTGTAGAACAATCAGTTGACTTATCTGTACATCAATTCCACTCAATCATTAAGGTTGATGCAAGATTTTAACTTCCCCACTACCTTTTGCTCAAACCACAACAGAAATAATCTCAGTCAAGTAGCCCTCTTCCATCCAGTGAGCAAAAGAAACACCTGTATTTGTATAGTGCCTATCACATCCCGACGCCATTGCAAAGCATATCATAGCCAGTGAGTTACTCTGAAATGCAGTTACACATTTAAGTAGGCCAGTGCGGTATTCAATTTACATACAGAAAGGATCCATAAATAGCAAAAGAGCGAAGTGACCAGATAATTTATTATTTAGTGGCAATGATTGAGGGATGAAAATTCATCAGCACTTGAGAAGAATTTTGTGCTCTTCCTCAAATTGTGTCCAGGAATCTCCTGCCTGAACAGAGGCAGAAGGGTTGCAATTTAGTGTTATATCCAAGAGACAGCACATCCAAGAATGTGAAGCTCCCTGCAGCATCACAAAAGTTCCTGCTATGCAGCCTGAACCCACAAACCTGCAACTCAGACTCAGGGCAGTTACGACTGAACCAGACTGGCACGAGAGCAGTGTGGAACTCAGCTGAATCCAATGAATCGGAATTCATCCAACAGGCCAAAAGGATATTCACTTGTTCATGAATCTTAGCAAAAAGACTTAGGGCAGAATTTTACCTTGGCGTGCGGGATCGGCGGGAGTGGGCGGGTGCAGCCGGGAATCCAACCACCGCCCACGATCGGCAGCGCCCTCTGATTAAGGCCTGCCCAGCGTGATATGCTGCCTGGAATGTGTGCGAAGGGGCGGGTGGGGGCAGGGGCATGATCTCCGCCGGGGAAAGTGGCGACCCGGCAGCCGATTAAAATGTGGCCTCAGCAGCGCCTGACAGGCTGCCACCGAAGGATGCGGAAGTGTTGCCAATGGAGACTGTAGCGGGTGGACACGGCAGGCAGGAGGGCAGGCCGGCTGGGCCCATTTTTCTTCATTTTTTAATGGTGTGATGGAAAACATTCTGCGACTTCTAACATTCACAAGTGACTGAGATGTTATTTTGTGCAATTGGCCTCTGTATGCTTCACTTGTTCTGTAGGTGTAGGGTAGGCCATTATGTAATGATGGACATGTGTCTCCCGAAACTTTATTGCAAAGGCACAGAGTGTATGTTGCTGACCAAGGAACTGGTCTTGTCAGGGATCGAGTATGGATCCTGCAGCCATGCATGTGGTGGTGGTTCTTATTTGATAATATAGTTGAAAAAGTGATGGATCAATGCGTCCCCAGTGTCCCTGCCTCCCTGTAGGTTGCCCAGGTCAGCATCTACCCCCTCAGCTTACTCCTCACCACACTCGTCCTCGGACTCACTACTGGACTCATCATCTGTTGCCTGTGCAGCTGCATCAAAGCCTTCTTCCTCCACTGGGTCCCCCTTTCCAGTGCCGGATTGTGGAGAGCGCAGCATGCAACCACTATCAGTGACATACGATCTGGGGGGTATTGCAGTGCGCCCCCTGAACGGTCCAGGCATCAGAAGCGCATCTTGAGACCTATGGTTCTTTCTGCTACCGCCCTTGTGGAGGCGTGGCTCCTGTTGTATCACTGCTCGGCCTCTGTTCTTGGATGACAGGGAGGTGTCATGAACCACCTTTTGAGGGGATAGCCCTTGTCACCCAGCAGCCATCCATCCAGTCAGGCTGGAGCACTGTAGAGCCCTGACACCTGGGAGTGACTCAGGATGTATGCGTCTTGGGAGCTGCCTGGGTACCTTGCACACACTTGCAGCATCAGCATCCTGTGATCACACACTATCTGCACGTTCATGGAGTGGAAGCCTTTCCTGTTGACAAAGGCTCCTGCCTCAGCCACTGGCGCCTTGATGGCCACATGTGTGCAGTCGATGGCACCCTGGATGCGGGGGAACCCAGCAATCACAGCAAAGCCTCTAGCTCGCTCTGCTTGGCTGGCCTCGTCCGTACAGTACTGAATGAAAGTCAATACCCGCCTGAACAGAGCATAAGTCACCAGTTTGACGCAACTGTGGACAGCTGATTGGGAGACTCCACAAAGATCCTCCACTGACCCCTTGAAAGAGCCGGACGCATAGACGCTGGGGGCCACTGTGACCTTCAGTGCCACTGGCATGATGTGTCCACCCACACAGTCGGAGCTGATCTCAGGGCTGATCCTCTGACAGAGGGAGGACACTGTCCCCTGTGAGAGGCGAAGCCTCCCTCGGCATTGCACCTTGGACATATTGAGGTAGCTGCATCGCCGCCTGTAAACCCTGGCAGCAGGATAGTGGCATCTTCTGCGGTCACTTCCACCTCGGACTTCCTGTTGGCCCTGCACCCCTTGTGCCTGCGCCGCTCCTCCCACAGGTTGCTCTCCTGGAAGATGAATAGGGGCATCTGGCCTCCTCCCCTTCTGGCCCTCTCTTCCTCCTCAGAGGAGGTATCTCCAGTGGAGACCACAATTCCCATCACCAGGGTAAAGGAAGGCTGTCTGATACCTGGAAAGCCCCACGCAGTGTGAACCCTCCAGGGACCTGGAAAACAACACTGAGTCCTGAACTGAAGCCTCTAAATGCTCTGAATGCAGCTCTGAAGCGAGATGAAGCTGTCCTGTTCATTGAAGCAACCAGCAGCAAGTGACATCCTGCACTCCTCACTAATTACTTTCACAAGGCCACTGACTCCTCTTATCTTGCCCGTGCATGAGGTTTTGCAAATTGTAGCCTGCCCCCCGTTCATTTTGCCCGTGCAACAGCCTAAACATTGCACGGACTATGTAAAGTCGGAGACAATTGGTGTCTCAAGGGCCTTAACTGGCCACTTAATTAATGGCGGGCACTCCTGCATCTCCATCGCAGTCCACCTAGCGAAGTATTACGAGAATGCGCATTGACGTTGGCACGCTCAGCCGACATCAACGCGCTTTATTTAACACTCGAGTAGGTCGGGCACATGCACGCCCGCCCAGCTAAAATTCTGTCCTTAGGGCAGATTTTTAGGGTCCCATTGCGGTGGAGGCAGGGCCATAAAATGCAGCGAGCTGTTCAAAATTCCAATGACTTCAGCGGGAATGGAAAATCGCACCGACGGGAGGGGTTGTAAAATCTCAGCCTTAGTAAAAAGGATTGGAAGATTGGAAAAAGTGCCAATGAATTAATTGTCAACATTGATCACTTTTCCAGGAATTACTGCCTAAACAACTAGAGTCAAAAACAAGTCCATCAAAAAGTTCTTAAAAATGGCCATTTAACTCACCATAGTCTTTAGGAATAATGTGAAAGCATTATAGACGGTGCAAAAAAGATTCACAAGAATGGTTTCTGGGGTGAGGAACTTCAGTTAAGTAGATAGATTGGAGAAATTGAGACTGTTCTACTTGGATAAGAATAAGTTGAGAGGAGACTTAATAGAGATATTCAAAATCATGAAGGGTGTGAAGGGAGTAGATAGGGAGAAACTGCCCATTGGCAGAAGGATTGAAAACCAGAAGGCACAGGCATAAAGACAAAAAGGAACAGTCAAGCATTTGCATTATTTAAAGAAAGGAACATCATTGCCCTTAGCCTTTTTTCTACATGGGCATTCTAAGCAGCCGTAGGGGACATATCATGAATCAGCCACTTTGGTGTCAATGACATTATTAAAGAGGTACCTCAACCACATATCCAGTTATATACATCTCAGTAAAAGCTGGCAGTAAACCAGGCATGGAAGCAGGAAGAGTGGTTATCAAGGATTTACAATTCTTACAATGAGTTCTGCAATTGGGCATTTCTTCTGGACATATTGGGACCAATTCTTTGGACCAAAGTAGACTAGGGCTGTGATTTCCGAGCTCCCCAGTGTCGGATTGGGGGACTACCCCAAAGATGCACTCAGGAATCCCTCTCGGAACTTCATAGGTAAGCATTTGCACGAAATTACCCAGAAGTGCACCCTTCCTCTGGAAAATTATGCTAAGCTGGGAACTATCCGAAAATGCAGCTTAAAATGCAAACTTCAGATGGTCTCAATAGGGTTACACCAATAGTTACCCAGAAAAAGTCAGAAGAATTAAACCTCTTCTAACTTCTGGGTAACAATTGTAAATTGAAGACCCAGGCTAATCGCCCTAGAATCTCCCAACACCCCTGACCACCCCACCCCTGACTAACCATCCTCCCACAATATTCCCCAGTCCCTGACACCCCCCACCCCCACCAAGGGATTCCCCCAACCTGACTGGCCCTCCCACCCCCATGTTCCAAGCAGACCCCCACCCGCCTGAAATTCCAAACATCCTACCTGCTCCTGAAATCCGACCTCCCCAGTTCCCCAACCCTCTGCCTGTCCAACATCCCCCACCCACCGAAATTTCAACCCCCCCACCACCCCAAATGTCCAACCCCTCCATCCTCGAATGTCTGACCCCCAGCCCCCCACCCTACCGAATTTCTGATCCCCCAGCCCCTCCCGATGTCTGACCCTCCCCAGCCCTTCCCGATGTCCGATCCCACCCCAACCCCTCCTGATGTCTGACCCCCCCCAGCCCCTCCCGCTGTCCGATCCCACCCCAGCCCCTCCCGATGTCTGACCCTCCCCAGCCCCTCCCGATGTCCGATCCCACCCCAGCCCCTCCCAATGTCCGACCCTCCCCAGACCCTCCCGATGTTCTACTCCACCCCAGCCCCTCCCATTATCCAATCCCACCCCGGCCTCTCCCGATGTCCAATCCCACCCCAGCCTCTCCCGATGTCCGATCCCACCCCAACCCCTCCCGATGTCCGATCCCACCCCAGCCCCTCCCGATGTCCAATCCCATCCCAGCCCCTCCTGATGTCTGACCCTTGCCAGTCCCTCCCGATGTCCGACCCTCCCCAGCCCTTCCCGATGTCCGATCCCACCCCAGCCCCTCCCATTATCCAATCCCACCCCAGCCCCTCCTGATGTCCGATCCCACCCCAGCCCCTCCCGATGTCCGATCCCACCCCAGCCCCTCCCGATGCCCAATCCCACCCCAGCCCCTCCCGATGTCCAATCCCACCCCAGCCCCTCCCGATGTCCTATCCTACCCCAGCCCCTCCCAATGTCCAGCCCCCTCCTGATGTCTGATCCCCCAACCCCTCCCAATGTCCAAAACCCTGCCCCCATCCCCACCCAACCTCCAAATGCCCGCACCCCCCAAATCCTATCCACTTACCTTCTCCCTGGCCTGTCAATTTCAATATGACCTTTAAACTTACCTGCTTTACGGCAGCTAGTGCTGTAAAAAAGGGGGGGCATGTCTTCCTTCAATTCAACGGTGCTGGATTGTGACAATGGGCTTCAGAGACAGCTGCGCTGCCTGGATCTCGCCTGGCTTGAGTCAGAAAGTTGGGCAAGACAAGCACGGAAGAAATTTGGCGTAGGTAAGTGGGCACGGAGCGGCAATCCGACGCTGATTGCCACACTGAGGAGGTTACGGCCCTACATCTATACAGGCTCGAGGGCACCTACATTCCCTAACTTCAGACATTAACATGGACTAGCAGAACCTTAGAACAGCTTTGCCCTCTGACTGGGGATACTGCTGAAAACAGGGGCAGAGCTGCTGGCCAGGCTGGGGCCTGGCAAAACAGGTTTCTGCTTCCTTTCCCTCTGTTCTGAGCAACTGACATTTACCACTGTACAGTGACAGAGTTAGAGGCTGCAAGATAAAATAACTACGATTTAATTTAATTAAGAGGCACAGTGCTGGTGGTGTACACCTTTAATGGGTTTATCCAATTCTGTTTGCCTCAAGTGATTATCTTTTCCATGCTGGTTATGAATGTGACCTATTACTAATTGGTGCCCTTGATAAATGGAAACACTCAAGGATGGCTGAAAATTGAACTGTAGCGATAAGGGCGATACAGAGACCCATTACCTATATCCGATTGACACTGCTGGACTTGCATCAATGCCCAGGGTTCCTTATTCATTGTGCTGCAGTGTTTTCAGAGGTTGTGCTACAGCAATTTGTGTAGAATGGCATGATGGCACAGAAGTGCTGCTCTCAAGTGTGTCAGCCAGCTGTAGAAGCTATACCTTCCTCACCATTACTCAGTGTCTCACTCTTTAATTCTTCAATCATATCACTAGCTACTTGTCCCTTTATGTGTGTAGTTGGACCAGAGTTTGCGCCAAGGGAATTGGTGACCACATTGTATGGTGCTCTCTGGTCATGTCTCATGATCCGCTAGTTACTAATTGCTCTATAAAGAGAACAGATGGTAAATTTTTAAGTTGAATATTCTTACTATGAATAAAGGAGAAAGTTATAAATGTTAGCTTCAGAGAAGCCTAAATTTAAAATATGAATTATTGATACATGGAAATTAATTCATTTCTAGGTATCGTATCATTCCAACTTCACTGATTTCAATATTAGTGCCTTTTATTTCCTATTGATACTGTGTAAAAAATATCAATAAAACTGTATTTCCATCTCCTCCAATGTTAGCATCAGTGGACATATTGGTAATTTTTGCTTTCGACCATGAGAGCAAAAATTTGACTGGTGTTTAACAGTCTTGAGCCAATATAGCACATTTTCCACTTTTGTCTAAAGTCACAATTACCTCCATTCATTTTAAGATGTAGAATGCCATCAGGGGTGAGTAAGACCATTGTGAGGGATTTTTTTACATCCTCTAAATGCTATCTTCCCTTTGACGAATGAACATCTGCTCTCACAGGATGCTCAGTTCACACTTGACACCACGAGGAACTGAGCATGTCTTTTTTGCAATTTCACTTTCATGAGAACGTCTCAGGAATTAACGTGCTACTAACAATGTTTTAAACCCAGTTTTTCTCTCTCTCTCTGCTACCTTTCATCCCATAAATTGACATTATAGGCCATTATGACTCAGTAAAAGCCAGAGAACACCACACACAAAAAAACATTTTTTGAGTTAATTACGTGGAGAAAGAGGACCTCCTGTTGAAACTACAGGGTATAAAGGCAATTCAAACAGTTTGCATCTGTAAGTAAATAGGTTTTCTGGCCAGCTGTTAACATTGGATATTCTGAAGCATTGCATTTTAATTTACCATTGGTGATGAACTGTTACACCTAATTACAGTACAGTGCAAGAATCACAGTTAAAGACTTGTACAAGAATAGTTGTTGGCACTGATATCAGTTATAGATGTTTTTTTTAATGAGTCATGAGGGGTGTATTCAAGACGTCTGGACAAAGGTCCAAAAAACTCCAGCAAAATCCAGGTGCCAGGTGAAAGCTTAAAGCTGGATAGGATTGTCCATGTTACAATTTTAAGTTTTAGTGCATGGCCAATTCTAATACTTCTGCATGAGCATTGGCCCATTTCATCAACACGCTTGGAGTTAATTTTTAACTTAGCACACTTTGAAAGTATGAAGGAGCTAGCTCTGGAAAGGCAGAATGCTTCTGTTTTGTTTTATCTTGACCCTGAGATAAATAACTCAAATCCTGTGGATTCAAGTAAGCCATGTGCCCTGGCTATCCCTTTTTACACTGTTTACATCCAATCCTTGGACAGAGTAATTTATTAAATCAGTGGCCCCAACCATGAAATCCTCAATCTTGAAGAGTAAGAAAGGGGTGAATGCATGCTGCCCCTCAGCCACTTGTAGAGCAATCGTGATACTGTTTTTTTCCCCCCTGCAGAAGCCCTTTACTAAGTAGATCAGCACTGAGAGAAGCAAAATACTCTGTCTTGTCGAAAATGTTGGCACACCATTTGTTACCCTTGGTTTCTTTTGTCTGGTAGTTTATTTAGTTTCTCAATGTCAGTCAACAATGAGGTTTTGGACTGCTTCTTAAAGCTGTTCAGTACTGGCATCATAGGATCAATTTCATCAGTGTCAAATTACATGGCTCAGCAGGGATCCTGAAGG
Organism: Cetorhinus maximus; assembly: GCF_964194155.1. Lineage (NCBI taxonomy): Eukaryota > Metazoa > Chordata > Chondrichthyes > Lamniformes > Cetorhinidae > Cetorhinus > Cetorhinus maximus. The sequence goes on from NC_135888.1 coordinate 74,734,699, forward strand.
GATAAAGCCAATTCTTCTCTATTAACATGGACAGTGAACCAGTTATAGTATATACAATACTGGGATAAGTGCCAAAGTATTAACATAGGAAGTAGTCTGGGGTATGCTGGCGCATTCTCTCCAATTCAGAAAGACAGTTCCTGGTTTCCCTAGTACCAAGATGGCACATGACTTACCCAATACTGCAGGTTTTAATGGTGCTCATATCTTCTGTGTTTTCATGGGCTCACTGCTGATGTAGATGTTATCCTGAAGGATAACTTTCCATTTTTGCCATCAGGACCAACAGAGAACCCTTGATAATAAAACAAAATCAGTTCTGATGAAAGCTCACAGACCCGAGGCGTGACTCTGTTTCTCTCTTCATAGGTGCTGCCTGGCCTGCTGAGCGTTTCCAGCTTTTAATATTTTTATTCTAAACTAATAGAAATTCCACTCATATTGTTATGGATGAAAGATAATGGGTGCATTTTGATTGACTGCCAACATGGTGAGTCCAAGGTAAACTTGATGCAATATTGGAATTCAAAGGAATGCACAATGTTGATTTTTACTTTCTTCTTTTTTTTCTCCTTTTATTAAACTGGATTCACTGACATGGCAGTGAACTTATAATGCAAAATCCTGGCTTGTCAATGGAACAGCAGGGAGTTGGTTAACAACCCATTGGCAACAGCCCAGGAAGCACTCTTCCTGTGATATAGGAACGAGAGCTCATGTGGATGATGTAATGCATATGTAAAACATTGTACATTCATCCCCCTGAGCTTGGTCCTATAAGCATATCAGGAATTTTGGCATGAAGAAGGATTTCTACTAAAAGTAATACCTCCCTACACTGATTCATTGTATCTTTTTTATAGAAGGATGGACAGGTGAGATGAATGGTATAAATTCATTGCAGGAACTGAAAGGATACATTGATATAATTCAATTTTATGGTTGGTTACAATTCTTTTCATTATTGTAATTTATATCTGTCAGTAAGGTTTATTACACTTCTTTGGCTTGTCTTAAAGGTCATGTGGGCTGCATTTATTTGTAAATATGACAACATATGTGGTCCAGAAATATTATAGAAACTTGGCCACAAAGTGACAACTAATGTCATTAGTGATCAGTCACTTGTTTGGTAAGAATCACAAGTTCCCTTCAGAAAGCCTCTTCTGTATAATCCTTCCTTTCACAGTGCCAAGGAGACACAAGCTGCAGGCTGAAGATTTCATATTTAGATAACCAAAGATAAGCAATTCCTTCTTTAGTTAAACAACATCCATTTCCATCTTAATTTCATTTGTATTATTCTTTGGAAGTTACATTTACATTTCTGTGTCATTGATGTGGAACATCTGTACATGTGTCAATAATGAAATACATCATTCAAGTGATGTGTTCTATGCATGAGAAAGATGCTTAATGGTTAACAATAAGCAGATGTGTACAGAGCAGCATCTGTCATCACAATTCTTGGAGGCAGTGCAGAAACGTGGGTCCTCATTTTGTTGCGTAAATCTTTCATTCCTTAAACAGAACAGAGACTTTTTTTATTCTATGGGCATGATTTGAAATTCCTCTCCCCTGAATTGTTTCTATTTCACACATGAAATTTTGAAGACTTATTTTACACAACCAACAACAGAGTTCTGCACAGGAGCATAGTAGTATTGGAATGTACTTCAGCATGCACTCAATCTTCTGCTTGGAGCTACGGGTTCATTGAATCAATACAATGTCTGTCCAGTGATTGTGACATCCAATAGTTCCTTCATTCATGTGAAAGATTATAATACCTTCCTTCTACACTATATACTTACAAAACCAAATTGTGAGAAAGCCAAGTTTTCATAAAGAAATATTAATCATAACAAGCACTGCTGCATTCTATGTTGTTAAGTACCCTTCAAAGTTATTCAGAGAGAAATTGGCTTTTCCCCAAAACAGTTGTGGATAATTGTTAAATAATTGCTGATATGAGTACAAAAGCAAGAAAGTTATGATGAACATTTATAGAACATTGGTTCAGCCTGAACTGGAGTATTGTGTCCAAATCCGGGCACCACATTTTATAAAAGATGTGAAGGCTTTAGAGAGGAGAAAAAAATTACAAGAATGGTGCAGGAATGAAGGATTTCAGATACGTGGATAGTTTGGAGAAACTGGGGTTGTTATCCTTAGAAAAGAGATACTTCAGCTATGAGAGGTCATCCATTTAAACAGAAATGAGAAGGATTTTCTTCTCTCAGGGAGCTGTGAATCTTTGGAATTCTCTTCCCCAGAATGTTGTCAAGGCTGAGTCATTGCATATCTTCTAGGCTGAGGTATACACAATTTTGAACTATAGAAGAATCAAGGGTTAAAGGGAACAAGTGGAGTTGAGGCTAAGATCAGATCTGTCATGATCTCATTATATGGTGGAGCAGGCTCGAAGGGCCTCCCGTTTACTCCCGTTCCTATTTCTTATGTTGTTATGTTCTTAGATTCAATCATGGCTTTCAATACGGAATTGGATTAGCGCCTGAAGAGAAGATTTTGCAGGTTATGGGGAAAGAGCAGGGGAGTGTGACTAGCAGAGTTGCTCTTGCAGAAAGCCAGCATGCACATGATGGGCCTCATGGCCTCCTTCTCTACTGTCACCATTCTATGATTCTATGATACCACACTTGCTCCTCACATTGTTCAACGATTTCACCCATCAGTAGGAAGCCTGATATCATGGGTGATTAGCCTTACTTAAAGGCCTCCTTTTTCCACTTCTGCTTTGGTTGTTTTGTCATCAGAGATTAATATCCATATTCCACCAACATTTATACGGGTAGCACTAGCTCAGCCAAGCATGGCCTGTTGAAATGGTAGCCCTGATAATGAAACATTTCTAAATGGAAATAATCTGAAGATGGGCTTTGAAGGTTTCCTTTGACAACTTGTTCCATTGTGGGATTGTCCTTGGGAAGAAAGATTGTTGATACATTCTCTTTGTAGTTTGCATCTTTTGAAGGGGAGGTGCATTGTGGCTGCAAGAAGCAATGTGGGTTTTTTCAGAAGCTAATCAGGTTTGCAATACTTTGAGTTTATGGCTGAATATGTGGGTGAATAAACACCAAGGCTTTCACATAGTGCTCTAGAAATCATGGGAGAAGAGGTGGAAAAAGGAAAAGGTGTCCTGTATCTGCAGAGATTGTGTGGGAGAAGCACTCCAGACTCATGTTCAGGAGACAGTGGGAACATAGTGACAAAGTTCAATGTCACGAGAGTGTTGCCCCAAGAGCACAGGTATGTTGCAGGAAGAAATTCAACAATTTAATGAGTTGCCAAGGTGAATAAGTTCATCTTCAAGCGGCATATCCTACCAACTGCACCATTAACCTCACCCACTGTTCAATTCACTACACACCCATCAGCCATTTCCCAACAATCTCTACCAATCAGCACTCAACCCAAAATTCAATATGCTTTATTTCATCTTCACACATTTAGAATTATTGAAGGCTCACGTGCATAATTCATAATTCATAGCATGCACACACTGGCAGCTATTTAACTATGACAACCACAGCACCTAAACATATTACATTTATAAGCATTCTTGCAGGAGGAGGTGATGCTTGACAGGAGCAGTAGCAAAGGAATTGGAGAACAACATGGGCATCTTCACCTTTTCATCCCCATGATGGAGACAGTGCTGGGCACCTTAAGAAGGGACATGACTGTGGCTGCAGCCACTGGCAGGGTGAGGGGTTGAGGTGATGGCTTGATTGTGAAGATATCTGCATATCCAATCCATCTTTTTGCTTTGCACAATCTCTTCTCATTCACAAGCAGCAGGTGATGTCAGCACCCACTTCCTCCTGCCTCCTCTCCCCTCACCACAATGTAACCTTTGTCCTTTTAATTTTAGAGAGCCAGGACTGTATTTGTCCTAGTCAATGGAGAAACAGGAAGAAGTCAGTGACAATGAGGAGACACAGTAACCTTACACAAGCAGGCACTAGCTCAGAAACTGACACTGCACATGGTTTGAAGTTAGGATGGATGAGTGATCTGCCTGTGGTAGGTGCACAGGGGCTAGGGGCAGGTAGTCACACAGCATAGCACAGGTGTCAGTTCACCAGTTTGCCAGGTCACTTACTCATTCTGCTGTAAAGAAGTGCTGAGGACCCTAAGGGCAGCAGGGTGCCGAAGAAGGTTGTTGATGGATGAGGACAATGTAATGGTCAGTAAAAAAAGATAAAGAGCGTGGGATTGTTGGTGCATGGGGTGATGTGGTTGAGATTATTCACATTGCTCATGAATTATTTGATCCAGTAGAGCCCAGACAATAAAGGACAACCTATGTTTTGGCTTCCCATTCTCTTTGAGTTCCTCTGTTTCCCATCTCCGTCCACTTCCTCATGGCTGAGTTTCTCAGCTTCTCCTTCGATAGTGGTGGCAAGTGCTGCTCCCCCACAATGACCAGGTTGTGCAGCATGCAGCATACTATCACAAATTTTGATATCCACCCAGCTGAGTACAGCAGGGCTCCTCCAGAATGATCCAGACAGCAGAAATATTGCTTGAGGAGGTTAGTGGTCTTCTCTATAACATTGTTTTAGGCAGCATGACACTAATTGTAGGCCTGCTATGCAGACCAGAGTCATGAGTGATGGTGTGAATGGATAACCCTTGTTGAATAGTAGCCAGCCTTTGACTTGCCATATGGTGGCTCAAGTACAAGTGGCACAGAACACTCCTGCAGTATGAAGAAATCATAACTACTGCCAGGATACCAGGCATTCATCTGAATGATGCGCTGCCTGTGGCCACACACCAACTGCACATTGAGGGAGTGGAATCTTTCTCGGTTTATGAAATTGGCTGAGTTCTCATGAGGTGAAGATAATACGCACACAGTCAATGGCACCCTACACCATGGGGAAGCCTGCAATTTGTGCAAACACTCATGTTCACTCTGACTGCTTGTCTCTGGCCAGAGGGAGGGAGAGAGCGTCGATTATGCCTCTGTGTCCTCCAAATTGCAGAATGTTGCATACATCTCTAGCAACAGTCTGGAAGGAATCAGACACATAAAAATTAGGAGCCAGGCCAAAGAAAATGCTATTCTTTTCCTACTTTAAGGTTGCAGCTGGTAGTTTTTATTCCCAACCTCTTTCGTGAAGCAAAGGCATCTCGTGTACTGGTCATCACTGAAGTTGAGATAAGGGAATTGCTTGCTAAAGACCCTCAGTGAATATGGCCTATTTCTGAGAGCCCTCTTTCTCCTCCTCTAGCAGCTTGTCTTACCCTGTGTGACCTCCCTTTATTTTCCCAGTCATGCTCAATTCCCAGAGGAAGCCTTGCCAGACCATTCATGTCTGAGAGCAACTTGTTTGAGTACAAGCTTTAAAGCTAGCAAGAAACTACTTTAGTGCCAGCCAGACCACTCCTTGTGGAATATTGAAACTCCAGCCTAATATTGGAAAGCTCCAAAAACATGGACAATTGCACCAGCAGCCAGGAGAAATAACACAGTAACTAATTTGTAAGTAGTTCAAGAACCCTTTAAATAGTGCTGGTGTAGGAGGGAATCTCCAACATTTCAATGAACATGTGTTTAGCTGTGCAAAGTTAAGACAGAGCATAGGCTGGAGTGAGGAGTTCAATACAGATATAGTGCACAATTTAGCCACACTCCTAGTATATTCTTGAATTGTATTCCAATTAAAGCATGTTAAATATTTTTTTCATATAAAACCACCGTATTATTGTGCCATTTCCCTTTGCTGTCCTTACGCTGTGACCATGAGTAAAATGATACTGGACAACCCACTTGCCTGGATGAGTGCAGCTCCAACATAATTCAAGAAGCTCGACACCATCCAGGACAGAGCAGCCCATCTGATTGGCACCCCATCCACCACAAAAACTTACTTTCCCTCCACCACCGACAGACAGTAGCAGCAGTGTGTGCCATCTACAAAATACACTGCAGCAACTCACCAAGGCTCCTTTGACAGCGCCTTCCAAACCCATGACCTCTACCACATAGAAGGGCAAGGGCACCAGATGTGTGGGAACCCCACCACCTGCAAGTTCCCTTCCAAGTCACTCACCAACCTGACTTGGAATTACATCATTGTTCTTTCACTGTCACTGGGTCAAAATCCTGGAACTCCCTCCCTAACAGCACTGTGGATGTAGCTACACCACATGGACTGCAGCAGTTCAAGAAGGCATTTCACCACCACCTTCTCAAAGCAACTAGGGATGGGCAATAAATGCTGGCCCAGCCAGCAATGCCCACATCACATGAATGAAAAAAATCCATTGCCTGGTCTCTAATAGCCATCCTGAGCCCACAGCTGGGCAATACATATGATAGGCCCAGACAAGATTCCCTCTGGGATTTTATCTCCTCTCCTTTGGAGGTTTGTGGCACCTCTCCAGAGGAGTACAGCCAAAATTGCAGATTCAATGGAGATAGGGAGACTGAACATGAACTCCACCAATTAACTTGATTAGAGCTCAGATTCCTCAGTAATAGCCCTTTCAGATCAGGGAAGCAAAGCCATCATTTCAATTGCATTAAAAATGTAGTAAAGTTCTTTAACAATCAATGGGGATTTTATTTAATAACCATTTGTTGATTAAATACTTTGCAATGCTTTGCATCACTCAGTTAAATGAATTCTAGCATAACTGTTGAAGAGAAATTTACAATAAAATCCTTGTCTTAACTAATTGTATTCATCATTAAACCCATCAGATTGACGTTTCATTCCTTCAGTTTTACATATTTAATCATTGCAATTGTCTTCAATATTTCCCCCAGCTGTTTTTCCACAATCACAAGAGAGGGGACATAGAGCCTCTACTGGCAGCTCAGTCTATCTTCAGTGCCAACTCTGCATGCAGTCAGCAGTGAGACATTGCAGGATAAGCAGTGTGTACAAATGTTACATGCAAGCTGCATTACTACAATCTCTGCAGCAGTTTAAACATTCATAGATGTATATGGCTGGAAAAAAGTGTTGATAATATAATGGGCAAAATCTCAATACATTTGTGTGATGTTTCCTCTCTCCAATACTATAACTGAGGCATTAACTCAACAGCAATGTTTACGAAATGAAAGTCTTTCTTTGGGTATTCTGTTGAAGTTAATCACTCCCCAAAGCATCTGGCTCTGCCCATATTCTGCAATATCTAACTAAATTTAAAGGCATAATCCAGCAGCAATAGTATCCCTGAGTGATACTTGTGTCTTTTGCTCATATGCTCTTTTCAAAGGCAGACCAAGAAAATATTTGGTAACAGGGGCCCAGACAAACATACAGACCAACAGATAGGATCATTCTTTCAGCACAACTTGTCTCATGGAACAAAACAACGTGATGAACACACCATTCTTTTCCATAGTGAGTTACCTCACTTAATACAACCCAACAGAAACTTATTGAATCTGATATCAACTTATCAGATATGAATTTGTTCTAAAATTTAATCATATTATTTGCATTTTAATTTAATGATAGTAAATTTATATTTACCATTATTATTAGCACGATAGAGTATAATATTAAAATTGAATGCTATTTTCATCACAGTTATTAGTTCAAACAGGTGATTAAACACATACAAAAAATTATGCCTTGCTTTGTGAAATGATTTAAGTGCTTAACTAAAAGGGCAATTTTAGCTCTTTGGTTGAAGCCTGCCAAATGAAACTAGATCAATCACCATTCAGCAAGGAGGAGAATAGTGTGGGCTGGGGGCTAGGAAGAAGGTGTCAATAATCAGAACAGCTCCTGAAATCATGATAGTGTGTTGTGGGGTGAATAGTTTTTATGTTGTAAATTCCTTCACCCTGTTCTCTTAAACTTCAGGTAGTTAGCAGTGTCTTGTAATGCTACATTCTATAGTGTGTAATAATAACATTTGTATTTATACAGTGTCTTATTCTGTTGAAATCTTTCAAAGCACTTCACACAATAATTATTCCAATGGAATGCAATGACAGTCATTTTGTAATGCCACTGGATAAAGTTAATTGTTGGTTGCCAAAAGTATTGGTAAGCACTGAATAGCCATTCCATAATGGAACAAAATGACAAAAGCTCATAACTCAGTGACAATTATATTTTCAATGTTTTTCATGCCAGTGACCTTCAACTATGAAGTTTTGTTTGCCATCCCTCCAATTATTGTTAGGGGAAAGAGTTTGGCACAGACCATGGCTCCTCAGCCAATCCTATCAATTTCAATTCTTATTCACAATGGCATTACCTCCCAGCCTGCCTATGTGATTTTGCAGCAAGCCTCCCAGCTTTGTTAGGAGGCCGGCATGATTATGCTGAATTTACTTGTGTGTTTAGTGCTACTATAACCTTCCTACGCACAATAGGAAAATTATTGGATGCTTGCAAGTTAAGAAGTTTTCCAAGGCTTTCTCTTCACCAGCATCCTCCAAACCCAGGACTTCTATCAGCATGAAAGACGAGGGCAGCAGCCACGTGCGACCACCACTACCTGCAAACTCTCCCTACCAAGTCACACAGCAGCCTAACTGGAAAATATATTACCATTCCTTCACTGTTGCTGGCCCAAAATCCTGGAACTCCATCTCTAACCGCACTGTAACCGTACCTTCACCACATGCAGCAGTTCAAGAAGGGTGCAAAGCACCACTTTTTCAAGGGTAAATAGAGTTAAGCAATGAAGGCTGACCTTGCCAGTAATGCCCACATCCCATGAACGAATTAGGGAAAAAATATTTCCTGGTCAAAGGCTCTAATGTCAATTGTCCGTCTAATGACAAAAGTCATTTTATCCTGTCACAGCATGTGCCTTTCCTCTCTGTTAACCTTGAATCACAGTGGCTTTGTAATTTTGATGTCAAGTGTCCTTGCAACTTTTTCACCTTATTTCGCAGTAAAAGGGAAATGAATTGAAAAAGCCTAGATGAGTTGGCTGATCCAAGGGAAATTGTAACCATATTTGTCAATATATAGGTCAAAGGGTCAAAGCACAGATATCCAATGGTCCCTATTGTTGCAAGCTTCTTATGAACAAGCCAGCTATATATAAAGCACATGTTCTGTAGGCCAGAAGAAGCTGGAGAAGCTGGTCTTGGAGCCCAGTGCACCTCTGCTCTCCAGACTGAGATAATGGCACCATTTCTGTATTTTGCAATGTTGCTAGTAACAGAAATGTTGAGACAATATTTGGTATGAGCTTCATTATCTAATGTACAAAACTATAAGACTCTGGTCATAATGAGTCCATGGTTAGCATCCAACATGGAGCATCTGTAATCAGTATCATAAGAAGGCAGAAAGGGATTAAGGATCGCAACCAACATTTTCTGAATCTAGGCAACTAAGATGAGGGAGGCTTCAGCCATAGCTAGGTTCCTACTGTACCCTGTACTTGCTATAAAACATGGGTTTGATAATAACTCACTGGTCAAAATGCCGACCAACTATAATAAATTGCAGATTAAAATATCTTAGTGACCATGGGACATCTGATTTTTCACTAGGTGTTATGCATAAAAATGGTCCTTGGGACTATGAGTTCATTGTTCAAGCAAGTATTATGGAAAGGAGGGGGAGTTAGTTTAAATTTCTCCTCTCACCATCCCTCTGTAAACAGAAAGGTCTTTTGATTTGTTTCTCCCTTTATAAGCAGAGGCGCATTTCCAAACTCCTGGGTTTAGTGTGATCCAATGTCCTATTAATAACCCCACAGCAAACTCAAGAGAGGATGAACTCAAAGAGTTAGTTTATTTGCGCACATCCAAAATGCAGGAGGGTTGCAATGTTGCCTCCTTTGCATTCATACAGTAAAAGAAGGATAGAAAAAGAAAGATTTACAGTGTAGAGACTACAGAGAAACGAAATATTGCTTCACATGGGTTCCATTGTCCAGAATCAAAGCCAATGAGGCATTCCTTCACAAAGGTCAGTGGGCTGAAAACCAACACTGATAGTTCACTTTTCCAGTTGTGTTGACTTCACGCGACAAGATAGGCATGCAGAGATGAATCAATCTTATAGGCGATGGTACATGCTTTCCAGTAAAAGCAGTGTAGATGGGGCTAGGTGTGAACCTGAGCCAGAGCTCCTTGTTTGTGATGCTACTAGTTAGATGGTAAAATGACAGACTGAGACTTTGCAGTACAGCAAGGCAATATTACTGGTTCCAAAAACCAGAGGTCCATGTCACATGACTCCCTCATCACACTCTCTTTGATAAAGGGTGTGTATCCCTCGTCTGAGACCCTGAGATTATTCAATATCTCAATCATTAAAATTGACAGGAAAGTTGTGGGGCCCCTTGTTTTAGCAGACGAGCAGACCCCTGTTGGTCAGCCTGGGTTATGAAATGCAGATAGTCTTTGTATAGCTCTTTTTGAATTTGGTCTGTGCAGCTTACAAGGATCATTCGTGGCTCTTCAAAGATAATGATGTGTGAGTTTCCCTGATACTGCCAGGTAGCTTCTTTTGTTCGAGGGTTACAGGCAGACATAGATTCAGCCATTTTAGGTATTTATCCAGCATTACATTGTTTTAGAGCTAGCAATGAGCATATCTCTTTATATTCTATAATAAAAGTATACAGGGTGAGGTCTTAGTGTCTCACATAAGCAATGCGAGGAGTGAAGGTAGAGCAGAAAGTGAAAGTGGTTCAGGGATCCTGTATGGTATGTGTGGCTCAATAAAGTCAATCTTCTGAAGGAATAGTTAAAGGGTCGGTATAAGGATTGTTATGAATATTTCAGTCACAGAAAATTGTTCATCTCCAAGGACTAAACATTTTGGAAGAATTTGTGTTTTAAAAAGCATTGTTTCTTAAAGGGGGAGCCAGGAGAGGCAGTGAAGTAGTGGTATTGTTGACAAAAAGGGGTATTGTCACTGGACTAGTAATCCAGAGACCCAGGATAATACTCTGGGGGCCCAAGTTCGAATCTCACCACGGCAGATGATGAAATTTGAATTCAATGAAAAATCTGAAATTAAGAGCCTAATTTGAAATCTTTGAAACCTTTGCCAATTGTAAGAAAGATGCAAAAACAAAAATTGCTGGATAAACTCAGCATGTCTGACAGCATCTGTAGAGAGAAAGACAGAGGGCAGAATTTTTCCATCGGCGAGCTGGGGGCGGGGCCCGCTCACCAACGCAAAAATGACGCGGGATGATGTTGGGAGGAACCCCCGACGTCATACCGCCCCATTTAAATATTCAGGAAGGTGGGCGGACAGCGAAATCAGCTGTCTGCCGCCGACCTGTCAATGGCCATTTGAGGCCATTGACAGGATAATTAAGCCAATTAAAGGCCCTGCCCATCCAACCTTAAGGCTGGTGGGCTGGCCAGGAACCCCAGCGGGCTTCTGACAAAACAGGAAACCTCATCCACCGGCGGGATGAGGTTTCATATCTGTTTTAAACAACTTTAATAAAGTTTATGTGATATTTATTAACATGTCCCATCTCGTGTGACATTGTCATATGAAGGGGACATGTGGATAATATTTTGATTTTTCTATTTTTGAAGTTTATAAAACTTTCAGCACACTCCCTGAGACAGCACTTAGTCTCAGGGAGATGTGTGCTCTTTCATGCGCATGCGCGAAAGAGCACACTCTGACAGTTGGGGAATCCCTCTCCCCCCGCACAGGAAGCGCATAGCGCTTCCCATTGGGTGGCCTGCTGGGTGGGCCTTAATTGGCCCGCCCACTCAGAATGGCAGCAGGGCCCGTTTCGGCGGCAGTGATCGGCTGCCCGCCTGCCGCCGAGCCAGTGGGGCCCGCCCACCCATCAAGGGCAAAATTCTGCCCAGAGTTAACATTTTGAGTCTGATATGGACTTGAAACGTTAACTCTGTCTTCCTCTCCACAGATGCTATCAGACCTGCTGAGTTTTTCCAGCAATTTTTGTTTTTGTTTCAGATTTCCAGCATCCACAGTATTTTGCTTTTAGTCATAAAGATGCATCTGGTTCACTAATGTCCTTTAGAGAAGGAAGTCTGCTGCCCTTACCTGGTCTGGCCTACATGTTACTCCAGACCCACAGTAATGTGGCTGACTCCTAAATGGCCTAGTAAGTCACTCAGTTCTCAAGAACAACTAGGGATGGATAATAAATGCTGGCCTAGCCAGTGACGCCCACATCCCATGAATGAATAAAGAAATGCAAGAATTCCAATTGCTTTTCTTGGAAGAGACATCCATTTACAAGAAAAGATAATTAAACAGTTGTAAAGAAACTGAAACCTCTTGATCCTGGTGAATGGTGGCCAAAAATCTGAATATGGAAGTGAAAGAACCAGAGGAACCTTTAGAATCGGAAGGAGACAAGTTTACATGGGCACAATTTCAGTTAGAACAGAAAAAGTTGGAACTAGAGTTCCAGGCAAAGGAAAAGGAAATCATTTTAAAGGGAGCAAACAGAACGGCAGGAGAGAGAAAAGGCAAGCAAATGAGAAGAAAAGGAGAGATAAAGGGAATACCAGCTTGGGCTGCTGGACCTAAAACAAAAGGCAGGCCTTGACTCTAGGGGAAATATTAATTGGGAAGAAACTACCAAAACAAAGCCCAGTGGGGAGATGTTTAAATTTATACACGCCCTTCCAAAGTTTGAGAAAAGGGCTGTAGAGGCAGTCTTCATTGCATTTGAGCAGGTAGCTAAGCAAATGAGGTGGCCAAAAGAAAACTTGACATTGCTGCTACAGAGTAGCTTGGTGGGTAGAGTTCATGAGGTTTATGGATCACTTTCAGAAGAGATTTCTGTGGATCATGATGCAGTAAAACAGACTATTTCTAGTGCAAAGGAGCTTGTCCCCGGGGCATACAAGCAGAAATTTCAAAAAATAAGAACATAGCCTGAGCAGACCTATATTGAATTTGAGAGGGTAAAGCAAAGCAATTTTGACAGTTAGATATGGGCATTGAAAGTAGGGACAACATATGAGGCTCTTAGGGAAATAATTCTCCTGGAAGAATTTAAAAATTCATTCCATCCAGTAGTTGGAACCAATGTTGAAGACCAGCGGGTTACAGCAGCTAGACAGGTAGTGGAGATGGCTGATGATTATGAGCTGGTCCATAAATCCAAACCCTTTTTCCATCACCCCCACGAATCCAAAAAGGATAGAAGGTGGGAAGGTGAAAGGAAGGCAAGTAGCTAGGGAAGAGAAGGGACAGCTGGGAATTCACTGGAAGCTTCTCCTCAGTCCAGAAAGGAAGGTGCTGAGGGTGGAAGTGACATTCGAAGGCCTAAGTGTTTCCATTGTAACAAGGTGAGACATGTTTATGCAGATTGGTGGAAGTTGGGTGGAAAATCCATGGGACTTATTGAGGTATGCATAGGCAAATCAGGAAAAGGAGCCCTGACTAAAATGCAACAGTTTAAGTTGTAATGTTAACTACATTTGTGAGACTGAGTGTGAACACTGCTGTGAGTTCAGGAGAGCTATGAATGAGATACATGAGACTTATAAAGAATTTTTGTTGAGAGGAAAAGTAACCCCATATCCCTCAAATGAGACAGCTAAACCTATAGTTACATTAAGAGATACGTGAGCCACTCAAATACTGTTGCTGGGGAAAGGCATATCTTTTCTACCAAAGACCGCATTATAGCCAAAGTTTTAATAAATGGCATTGGCAGGGAGTATATACCCATATCTTTGAACCGGGTGCACTTGGAATGTGACCTATTGTCTAGGAAAGTGACGGTAGAGGTTGTTCAGAAGATACCTGTAGACGGAGTTGAGTTACTCTTGGAAAATGATTTAGCCGGAGTGAAGGTTGTAGCTTCTCCCATAATTACAGAAAGCCCAAATGAGGTTAAAGAGATGGAACAGTTACAAGAAAAAGTTCCAGCAAATTTTCCTTCGTGTGTGATGACCTGAGCAATGGGTAAGCAAAGTTCATCATCGGAGGTCAAAGTGATACCACTGACAGATATTTGGTTAGCTGAAACTTTCTTTAAAGACTTAGAGAATCTGAAAGAGATGTTTAATAAAAGGGTCATGGAAAACTCAGGCGTGGATAAACCGGCATTGTTAATGACCACATCTTCATAAACACATGGTGCAGTTTTGTAAAACGTGCCATATTCCAGAGGCCATCCTTTTAAGGATGACGACAGCTAAAGTAGTGCTAGAGAAGTTAACCTAATTTTTAACTGGATATGGATTACTGGTGGAAATGCAGTCGGATCAAGGTTCCAATTTTTTGTCAAAGATTTTTCAAAACATAATGAGTAATTTGGGTATAAAACAGTTAAAATCCAAAGCATATCATCCACAGGCACAGGGAGATTTAGAGCGGTACCATCAAACTTTATAAACAATGATTAAAGTGTATTGTCATGAATATCCCCACGATTTGGCCAAAGGACTGAATTTTCTTTCAGTTGCTACCAGAGATTCACTGAATGAATTTACTGGTTTTAGACCTTTTGAATGAATTTATGAACTTCAGGTAAGAGGTCCTCTGAAATTAATCAAAGAAAAGATTTTAGGACAGAGGGACAAATCCTCTATGTTAGACTGTGTGTCCGTGTTCCAGGAATGACTCATGGGAGCCTGCAAAGTGGCTCAAGAACATCTTAGGCGAGAATTTTCTCCCCGTGGGGGGAGTTGGTTAGGAGCAGGCGCGGATATGCAGCCGATCACCGCCCGCAATTGGCTGCGCGCCGCCATTTTACGTGGGTGGGCCAATTAAGGCCTGCCCAGCATGACGCGCATCAGGAAGCTCTGAGCACTCCCTGTGCGAGTGGGAGGAAGAGGCTGAGTCGGGGCCTGTGTGCGCGCGAAAGAATGCAGAAACCTCCCTGAGGCACAGGGCTGCCTCAGGGAGATTAGTTTGATTTGTAAAAATTTTAATGAAGAAAATAAAAAATTAAGACATGTCCCCTCACGTGACAGTGTCACATGAGCTGGGACATGTCAATGAATTTTATTTAAAATGTTTATTAAACTTTAAAAACCTTCGTGAAACATCATCCCGCCCATGGATGAGGTTTCATGATAAACGCAAAGGCCGCCTGGGCTCTTCGCCTGCCCCCCAACCTTAAGGTTGGACAGGCAGCCCTGTTAATCATTTTATTTGGACTTTAAATGGCCTTAATATGCCTTTGACAGTTCGGTGGGCGCTTAGCCAACTCTGGTGCGCACGCGCTGAACTGAGGACCTGAATGATACGCAGTGACGTCGGGACACACGCCCGACTTCACCACATGTCATTTTACGCCCCCCCTCCCCGCCCCCCCCACTCGCTAACCCAAAGATTCTGGCCTTAAAGTTTCATAAACAAAGATGAAGGAAAGGGCGGATAAACAAGCTGCGAACTGAACATTACAGTCACAGATGAAGTGTTAGTGTCATTGCCTTTACAGGGGGAACTTCTGAAAGCACAGTTCAGTAGACCATACAAGGTAATTAGGAGGGTTGGTAAAGTAAATTATTTGATAGACACCTCAGGTTATAGGAAAAAAAATTGGCTATATCATATCAACATATTGAAACAATGTCATGATCAGGAGGACGATAAGAAGGAGCAAGTATGTCAGGCAGTAAGCACAGTGGAGAATGAAAGAGACAGTGAGGTTGAAGCAGAAAGAGATTTGAACAGTTCAAAAATTGAACCTCCTATTTGAATAGCTAACGCTGAAATATTAGGACAGTTAGACACCATGTCTTCATACTTAGAGGCAGGGCAATGACAGGATCTAGTGAGGTTACTTACAGGGCAGAATTTTGCCCTTGGTGGGTGGGCTCGGTGGGGCGGTTGGGAAGCCGACTGCTGCCTGCGATCGGCACCAGACCGCGATTTCACGCTGGCAGGCCAATTAAGGCCTGCCCAGCCTAAAACACGCCTAGCAGCACTGAGCACTGCCTGTAAAGGGGGGAGGAGGAGGACGAGTGGGCCAAGCGCGACCTTCGTGCATGTACGCGAGTGAACGCTTCATTATCTCCCTGAGGCACAGAGATGAAGAGATATGAAAAAAATGTCATATTATTAATGAAAAATTAAACTTTTTACTTTATTTTTATTTGCTTTTGGAAACCTCATCCCATCTGTGGATGAGGTTTCCAAAAAAATGCAAAGGCCGCTTGGCCTTTTCGCCTGCCCGACAACCATTAGGTTGGACGGGCAGCTAAAAATTTAAGTTAATTAATTATTTAATGGCCTTAACAGGCCTTTTAATTGTCGGCAGGTGTGCTGCCAACTCCAGCGCGCGCCCGCCAACTGAATTATCAAGCAACTACGCATTGACATCGGCACACTCAGCCGGCATCAACAAGCATCATTTCACGCTTGAGCGGGTTGGGCGCACACCCGCTGCCGAGCTAAAATTTCTGCCCACAGAATGTAAAGGAATCTGTAGGGACAAACCAGGATGTACAACCTTAGCTACACGTGATGTGGATGTAGGAGAACACTCTCCTATAAAACAGCATCCTTGTTGCTTAGGTCCGGAGAAACAGGTTCAGGTGAAAGCAGAGATCCAGTACATATGAGAAAATCACCTCATTGAATCCAGCCAAAGCAGCTGCAGTTCCCCTGTTTTGTTAGTGACTAAACCAAATGTTTCAACCAGATTCTGTTTAGACTGCAGAAAGGTCAAGTCAGTAACGAAAGCAGGTTCCTACCCAATTTTTCACTTGGAAGACTGTATTGACAGAGTTGGCAGTGCCATGTTTCTTATCAAAATAGATCTGTTAAAGTGATATTGGCACGTTCCTCTAACACCCCGAGCTAAAGAAATATCAGCCTTTGTCACACCGGATAGTCTTTTCCAATGCTGAATGATGTCATTTGGGCTAAAAAACACCCCAACAACTTTTCAGAGGCTAATGAACCAAGTGGCAGCTGGTGTTCCTAACTGTGTGGTTTATCTTGATGATGTACTGATACATAGTGACACTTGGAAACACCACTTGAAACAGTTAGAAGCCCTGTTTAAAAAAACCACAGTCTGCTGATTTGGTAATAACCCTTGCCAAAAGCGAATCTGTGAAAGCGTGAGTAAGTTATCTAGGGCACATCTTAGTGCAAGGGCAAGTGTTGCCAGGAACAGAAAAAGTGCAAACATTGGTGGAGTTCCCAGCCCCTAAAACTAGGTGAGAGGGCATGAGGTTTGTGGGGGTATGTGGGTTTTACCACAAATTTGCACCAAGTTTCAGTACTATATCTGCTCTAATGACGCACTTGCTACAAAGGAAAGCCAAGGTAATGGGGATGGGAGAGTGCCAAGCAGCGTTTGAAAGGCTGAAAGCAATTTTGATCAATGATCCAGTGCTGACTGCTCCAAATTTCACAAAACCCTGCACAGTAACAATTGGCGCTAGTAACCTGGAGGTAGATGCAGTCCTGTTACAAGAAGGTGAATTAGGCAAAGAAATGCCAGTGGGTTACTTTTCCAAAAAGCTAAATCAACACCAAAAAAGATACTCGACAGTGGAAAAGGAAATCCTAGGCTTGCCATTGGCTCTTAAGCTTTTGTACATCTGCCATGGATGTAGGGAGACACTGGTATATAATAATCACAACCCATTAGCATTTTTGGACAAATTTTAAAAACCAGAATGCCAGACTATTTCGATTGAGTTTATAATTACAACCCTTATCACTTAAAGATTGTCCATATTGCAGGGAGAAACAATGTAATTGCTGATGTTTTGTCTAGAATTTAACTTTGCTGTAAATTTGCTAAAGGCTGAAATGATACAGAGAATAAATGTATTAGCTTTGTACAAAAAGTGAATGAATGAGTGTATGGAGGTGTTTTAGGGTTTTTGTTTCTGTTTTATTATTTACTTTGTAATGAAATGCATATAAAAATGGCATTTCATTTCTCCAAGGTGGGAAGTGTCATGAACACTTCAATCATAGAAAATGGTTTCATCTTCAAAGACTAAACATTCTGGAAAAATCTGTGTTTTAAAAGACAATGTTTCCTAAAGGGTTAATGCAAGACTCTGATTGCTTTTCTTGAAAGAGACATCCATTTACAAGAAAAAGTAATTGAGCAGTTGTAAAGAAACTGAAAGCTCTTGACCCTGGTGAGTTGTGTACCAAGGGTGGGAGGGTGGTGCAGTGAGGGTCACATGGTATTTTATGGTCTGAAAAAAAAATGCCCCCAAACCAAAAAACTTTGTCCACAAAGCCTAAGCGGTTGTGATCAGTATATACCAGTGTCTCCCTGTATCCATGGCAGACATACATGTCAAAATGTTTAAGAGCCAACAGCAAGCCCAGAATTTCCTTTTCCAACGTAGAGTATATTTTTTTGTGTTGATTCAGCTTTTTGGAAAAGTATCCCACTGGCATTTCTTTGCCCAATTCATCTCGGCTTTGCTTCTGAGAAGAGAAGGACCAGCTGCCTATGAGGAAGACAGCAGCCTTTTTGCAGTCAATAGCCAGTCCACAGTTGGAAGTGGATATAAGCTGCTCCTAAATTGTTCTATGTGCTGGGATTGAGTACCCTCAAGTGTTCCTTGGGCCCACCTGGAAAGCAATGCAAGAGTCATCGATTGTTTCGCGGATTAGCACTGAGAGACCAACCACATAACCCAGATGTCATTTCAAGGACTCCAGTTATCCTTTGCCTTTTGGACCATTGACTTTTAACCTTTGTCAGAATTATTTTCAATTTGTATTTAGCTTATCTTTTTTGTGTGTGTGTGTGTGACTTAGGGTATTTCGAAAGAACAATTAGTATATCTCCATAATTCATACTGTATGTTAATAAGCTTTGCCTTTGTATTCAACCAGACTGGTTTTACAATAAACTGATAAGCTTGATGTTAACTGAAGAAACCTGATCAATGAGTGGTCATTCTGAGATTAATAGGGAAAGCACATTTTTGGTCACATAACTAGCTGGATACAGCATTTAATTATATGTTATGATCCATGGAGTAGTGGGACTAGAGACAGATAGTGCACTCCTTCCATCCTGGTCATAACAGGATTAAAAGGCTAGAGATGGGCATTAGTAACCTGAACAGAGCTTCTCGTCCATAATTTAGATGGTCAAACTTACTGGCCGCAAGAGCCGCATACGATAATCTTTGGATGTTTGAGAGCCACGAGACATGAACAAATTTCACACAGGCTAATTACTCATTTTTATTCATGAAGTTTACATAGGTTGAACACTTAAAGCTAAAGAGTAAGAGGCGCATGGTCATGGAGGAGAGACTTCGGCCTGAGTGAGACAGAGACCGAGTGAGTATATTTGGGAATTTAGTTCAAAGTGTGAATTTGGTGCATAAGGGGAAAGAGGTGCTTTAAGTAAGGTTTACTACAAGCAGTAAAGTTTGCTGAGTGGGGAGTTTGGTGAAGGGCGGGGAGGAGGTGTACTTCTTCTTCTACTCTTTTTTAGCTTCCAGTATTCGATTTCCACTTTGGCGCAGCAGAAGAAGCAGATAAACCGGTAACTGGTATTATTAATTTTATCAGTATTGTAAAGTTTCACTGGCAGTGCCAAAATCCATTGGGAAATGTAGACTTTATTAATTATAATTAATTAGCAATTATTCATTAATTAACACATATTAAAGATAGCAGGGCAGGTAATGTGCTGTGATTGCAGGATGTGGGAGCTTCTGGATACCAGCATGATCTATGGCAAATACAACTGCAGTAAGTGTTTGTGGCTGCAGGAACTTTGGCTCCAAGTTATTGAGCTCCAGGGCCTGAATTTCACACTTGGCGTACGCGACAAGTCAGCAGGAGCAGAAGCGGATGTGGAATCCGCTCCCAGCTGTGGTCGTGTTGCAACTGAAATTTCACACTTGATGGCCAATTAAGCTCTGCCCAGCTTGAAATGTGCCCTCTCAATGGATGGGAAGGGCTGGGTGGGGCGGGAGACTGTTGGGCGTTGGGTCCAATTGTGACCCGGCAGGCACTTTAAAACTGGCAGAGGCAGCTCCTTGAAGGCTGCCAGGGGAGAATCTCTGGAATCTGTCCAGGTGACTGGAACAATGGCCTCACCAGTGGCTGGAAATGTCAGGCGGGAGGGCAAGTCAGGTGGGCACTCAGCTCCCCTCTTTCTTGGACAAGTGCCTTGCATCCCTTGTGGAGGGGGTTGGTGTCAGGTGGGACACTCTAATACCCAAGGACGGCAGGATGAGGCCACCGCACACGATCAAAAAAGCCTGGGAGGAGGTGGCAGCCGAGGTCAGCGGCCACCCACGTAGTGTGGTGCACTTGGGTACAGTGCTGCAAAAGGCTCAACGATCTGCTGCACTCGGCAAGGGTGAGTACTGTGTCGGCAAGGATCAGTGTAGAGAAGTGTTAAGGTCTGGCCATCCCCCCATGGAGCTCAGTGATGTTAGAATCTGAGTGCCAACTGTCACTGACACCGGAGCCAACCGAGGGGGTGAGCCCTGGATGCTTGGCCTGATACCATGTGGGTTGAAGGCCACGACTCGGATGACATCTGCAAGGTGTTCCTCAGGTGGGGTTGGCCAGGCTGCAAAGACGCTGCAGGTAGAGAGTGGACTAATCAATGCCCCTCTGTTCTTTCAAGAGAAGAGAAGCCATAACACCGTCAAGAGGTCAAGGACAGGTGGAAGCCCCCCAAATGTGATGATTCTGATGAGGTACAAGATAGATGCCTCGGAGCTGGAGAGCTGCCACTCACCTCAGTCAGCTGGTCATGGAGAGGCAGGGGTCTCTGATGAAGGTAAGAGTGCAGTGCACAGAGGTGAGAGTGTCGGATTGTGCAAACATTCTTGTGTAGTCTCATCATTGATGGGGGCCTCAAACCTGGAGTCCCCATTGATCATTGAAAGACGATGACACCCTGATGCAGATCTCCATCATCTCACCAGCGCACCTGGCATGCACAGTGTCAGTGTGATGATTTAAACTAATGACATGTTGCTGTTCTCCCCTAGAATCGCCAGCTCGCACTTGAACACAGGACCCCCAAGAGCCACCCTCGACACTAGAGGACTACTGGGCTTTAGATGCACCTGCGTCACACCCTCTCTCTGACCAGGCATCAGCGCAGACACCGGCATCTTGGAGGGCATTAGATCATTGGCCAGAGTTTCGGTGGTCAGCGGTGAGGGCACTTCACACTCGCTTGAGGTGCAGGAGGAGGCAGTGAGTGCCAGGGCACCGGCAGTCAGAGGACTGCTGGAGACCAGGATGATGCTGAGTCAAAGGCAGATGATGAGCCTCTGGAGTTGTCCATTAGGCAGCAGATGCTGCATGTCCAGAGAGGTGTATGGGAGGATCTGGCGGAGATCCATGAGGATATGTGTGCCATGGTCTCTGTTTTAGAGGAGTCCATGCGGAACATGAGCACTGTGTTGACCCTCATCACCAAGCACACCGCCTCCTCCATTAAGAGATTGCCGACTCTCATGGAGAGGCAGGGACACAATCAAGGGATCCTGGGATCATGCTTGGACCTGCAAGCCCCCATACAGACCTCAGATGGCCATTGCCAGGTTGGGAGATGGATGAGGCACCCAGTATTCCAGCTAGGTGCCCGTCCATCAATGGCTAACAGGGAGGTTTAGAATGACCTCACGTTGGCTCACGAGTTGCCTGTTGTTTCTGTGGGTTCCTCTCAGGGCGCTCTGGATGATGTCAGCAGCTCCTCTGGCCCTCTGCCAGTGACCGCAGCATCTGATGAGGCTGTGATGATGCCAGCACTGGCTGCTCCCTCCCAGGCAGGGCTGCACAGGCTCCACTGGCCACAAGGTGACCGCCAAGGTCATCAATGTCAACAAGATAGCATAGTCGGCAGGCTGTCTCCAATGTTGCTGCCAGCAGGGGGGTTGGGGGGGGGTGGGGTGGGGGGACCAAGACACAGCACCCGTAAATGTAAGTTTAAGACACCATGAGCACAAGAGGGACTATTCATGGGTGATCTTCTGTTCTGCCATATTTTCTTAATATATTTACTGGTGTGACCATTAACGCCATATATTGTTAAGTTTATTTGATGTGAGTGCCAACATGATATAAATTTTATTTGCTAATTAATTAATCATGATTAATAAAGCATACACTTCCCAATAGGTTTTGGCACTGCCAGTGAAACTTTACAACATTGATAAAACAATATAGTACTTTCAATACTGATAAAACAATATAGTACTTACAAAACTGATAAAACTAATAATACCAGTTACCGGTTTAGCTGCTCCTTCTGTTGCACCAAAGTGGAAATCGAATACTGGAGGCTGAAAAAGAGTAGAAGAAAAAAGCACCTCCTCCCCACCCTTCCCTGAACTTCCCACTCAGCATACTTTACTTCTTGCAGTAAACCTTACTTAAAGCACCTCTTTCCCATATGCTCACAGAGAAGCATGCAATAGATAGGACCCAACTAAACTAAATAATTATAAATAGATAATAATGTATGGAAAATGAATTTTAATCAATCAGTAGTTGTGCATACAGTATTGGACATCACAATGTCCTTGATGAAGACTTGTTCGAAATTAGAAGCAGTTCAGAGAAGGTTAATTAAACTAATATCAGGAATGGGCAGGTTGTCTTATGGGGAAAGGCTGGACAGGCTAGGCTTGTATCCGCTGGAGCTTAGAAGAGTAAGAGGCGACCTGATTGAAACATACAAGATCCTGAGGGGTCTTGACAGGGCAAATGTGGAGAAGATGTTTCCCCTTGTGAGGGAATCTAGAACTGGGGCTCACTGTTTAAAAATATAGGGTCGTCCATTTAAGAAAGAGATGAGGAAAAAAAAATTCTCTGAGGGCTGAGTCTTTGGAACTCCCTTCCTCAAAAGGCAAAGGAAACTGAGCCTTTGAATGTTTTCAAGGCAGAGGGAGATATATTCTTGATAAATAAGGGGATGAAAGGGTGTGTGGTGTAGGCGGGATGTTAGTCAGATCGGCCATGATCTTATTGAATGGCAGAGCAGACTCGAAGGGCCGAGTGGCCTACTCCTGCTCCTAACTCATATGTACCTATGTTCGTAAAATCTTTTGAAACCATAGAAAAGTCAGCCAGCAGGGGAGCCCTCCTGGGTTATTGCCAATGTGGCGAAAAAATAAATCCAAGTCATCAGTGGCAACAGGCAATTGTGCAGCTGGGTCAGATCTGGATCACATTGGCTATGAATATTAAGTAGGAAGGAGGGGAGTGCCCAACTGTGTATTGATTAAGCCTAGCCATACCAAAGGAAAAAAATGGAAAGATGCAAGGGGATGGAAAGATTTGCAGGGCTATGGGGAAGGAACAGGGAAGTGGAGAACAGAAATGAATGGCCTCCAGATCTGCTGTAAGATGCGATGACAGTATGAGAAAAGGACAGACTTTAAAATTTTAACCTTCACTTTAAAAGTGTGCTGAGTTTAAAGTTCTCCTTAGAGAAAATGTTCTCCCCTCAAACAAAGAAAAAGATTGAAAAGGTGGCAGACTTTACTTATCTGCACAAGGCGGAGGTTGGCAGCTCGACAGGGCTACAGTATCATAATACACCAATCCAGCCTGTGAGAATAATCCCTCTCTGCCAGAGTCCAACTGCCGCAGCAGTCAATTGAATATGCAACTGAATAAATATTGGAGATTAGTCAAATCTAGTGACTCTCTCTGTTCTTGGGTTCAAACTAATTGACAATCAAATATTCATCAGCATAGCACTTTCTACTTAATTGGGTACCTTATGTATTGTACAGGATTTGAACAAAAAAAATTATTTCTGATGCATTAGGCAGCTTGTGTCTGGCCAGGATGGGTTTCCTGTTCTGTACTAAAAAAAATTATTATTTAATTGGCAATATTTTGTATTCATTACAAGCAGCTGTCTGATAAAAAGAAACAAAAATGGAAGAAAAACTAACAATTGAGCTGAAAGAGAAAAAAGAAAGGCATTTTTCACAACCACCAGCCATTTCAAAACATTTTACTTTTTTGAAGAGTAGTCACTGCTGTAATGTAGACATCATGGCAGCCAGATTGCACACAACAAATCCCATCGACAGCAATCCCAATGACCAGATAATCTGATTTGTGTGATCTTAACTGAAGGATAAATATTGGCCAGGACAATGGGGATAACTCCCCTGCTCTGGTTAGGAAGAGTGCCATTGAAACTTCTACATCCACCCGAGAAGGCAGATGGGGCCTCTGTTAAACGTCTCAGCCAAAAGATGGCACCTCTGTTGGCGCAGCACTCCCTCAATACTGCATTGGAGTATCAGCCTTGATTTCTGTGCTCAAGTCCTGGAGTGGGACTTAAACCCAGAACCTTGTGACTCAGAGGCAAAAGTCTGGACCTGAGAACCTGGCAGCAGTGCCACAATAAGTTTAATGACTTGATAAGCGTGTTCAAGGTCAGTCAATGCAGCTTCACATAATGTCTCCTACCCACCTCAGCGGCAATCTCTCAGACTGCCCAGTGCACCCACACTGCCAACATTCACCCAGCACCAGTCTCAGGATTCACAGCTAACATTGAGATACTCCACACCTACCAATGCTGCCAGTCTCAGTTCCGTTTCTCACTGCCTCCTCATACTTCCAGCTAACCTGCTGCTGCAAGTACATCATCCAGGTACAGTGGGCTGGATTTCATGGAGCCGGAGAGACTCCTTGGAGGGGTGAAAACGACAGTAGGTACTAGATACCAGGATTCCTGACCTCATTCCAGGTTTCTGATTTTCAACAGGGCCTTTTAAGCGTGCGAGTTGGTCTGGGTCACGAGCCTGCATCCTGTATTCCCGACCTAGCTCGATCCATTGCAGGAATGGGCATCTCATAGTCCTTTGCAATTCCATGGAGTCAGACCAGCTTTTGAAAGAGCTGTGGTTCACAGCAGTGCAGAGGTGTCATGAACCATCGTCTGCATGAGGGAACTTTTAAAACGCAAGTTTGAAAGGTACTCCACCTGCCCCCTCCCGCATGCCAAGCTATGTCACACCCACCCCAAGGCCCTTCATGCCGCATGCAAAGCTATCACACTTCCATGCCCATTCACCCACTGTATAGAACTAATGAACCGGATAATGACAATAGGATGTGTAAAAAAAACTTTTTAAAAAAGCCATTCATTGATAACTGCCCATTTTCTTAAAAAAAACTCCTTTTGCTACAGCCCAATAGAAGTGTCAATCATCCAGACCCTTGAAAGTATAAATTGTAGAAATTCAAAGCACTTGAAACCTCTTTATCTTGCATAAATAAACATTGTGAAATTGACAGAAGAGATCAGAGAATCAGAGCTATTAATCAAGCAATGTTTTCCCTGGAGCATATGTGTTTCAACAGTCTAATGGATTTCTGGGCTGTCAGCCAAGCCTCATTATGTATTCTTGGGTAGGTGGGTATACTATGTATAGGTGGGCATGGTAGAAGGGTGAGTGGATAGGTCAGTGAGTTTGGTAGGTATTTAAGGCAGGTAGGTTGGTAAGTAGATAGGTGGATGGGTGGGTTGGTAGGTGGATATATGGGTGAGTAGGTAGTCAGGTGGTTAGTTGGGTGAGTCGGTTATGTAGTGAGGTGTTTGGTGGCAATTGGATCAGGCCATGGGAGTAGTCGGGTGCTTGAGAGGTAGTCAGGTCTAGTCAGGGGGAGCTGAGTGGTCAGGGTCAGAGTTGAGTTGGGCCATGGGGGTAGTTGGGTGGTTGGGAGGTGGTCGGAGGGTAGGGTTAGGAGGGTTGTCAGCTGGTTAGAAGATAATCGAGTCCAGTCAGGGGGTAATCAGATGGTTGGAGGGCAGCTGGGTGGTCAGGGTTAGTTGGGTGGTCAAGGGGTAGTCGGGTCTGGTTGGGGAGAGTAAATGGGTTGAGGAGATAGCTGGGTCTGTTTGGAGGGTAGGTGGCTGGTCAGGAGGGTAGCTGGGTGTATAAGGTTAGTTGGACCTGGTTAAGGATGGTAGTTGGGTGATTGAGTGGTCGTGGGGAATGGTGGGGATGGGTGGGGGTTGGGGGTGGTTAGTCAGTGGTTTCAGCTCTGTAGTTACCCAGGGTGTTAAACTAGGTTTTAACCTGTCTAAGATTTCCTGGGTAACTATCCAGGTAAGAACCGCAGATTTTTCTCTGCTGAGTTTTTCCAAGTATTTTTATTTTTGTTTTGGATTTCCAGCATCCGCAGTTTTTTGCTTTTAAAGTACTGCAGATTTGTCTATAGGCTCTGTCTCTAGCTCAGCATCAGAGACATTGGCACAAGGTCCTGGCGACCAGGGGTATAGCCCATAAGAATTTTAAATTTCCCAAGCAATTCTGACATAGGTTCATGCAACAGGGCTTTCACAGGACCCTGATGTGCATCTTCAGTTGATGATCCAGAAAGCGGAAGATTTGGGCCTTGATCTTTGTTAAGTGGCATGCAAATTCATTGACTGGATTGGCATGGCTCAAATTTGGAAAATGGACATTGAAGTGTAAGGATTTCAGGCATAGCAAGGGTTAATGTAGGACTGGGAAACAGTACCACCCACAGTGTGATGTAAAGAGACACATGACCTGAGACTTGGGTCAGTTGTGTACTAGACAGAGACCTGTGTAGAAACAAGCATGAAGTTAGCTCAAATTTCAGCTATACCCTGTACATACCTACATAGTTATGTGTTATCAATAAACACTTAATATTCAACCATACAAGACTCAGAACCTCTTCATGAGACACACTGAACATACAACATGGTGGCAGCAAATGGAAAAACCCAGAACCTCAGAGAAGCTGGAGCAGAAACTCAAACACAGAAAAACTAAAGGAGCAGCATTCTGACCTGATTAAAAACAACTGAAATAAAGACAGAGAAAGAGAGATTGCCTGAAAGAAGCCCCATTGCAGAATTGGAAGCAGAGAGATGGAGGAAAAAATTCCATTGTGGAACTGAGGACTCCACAAGATCTCTTGGAGGCCCATTTTGAATGCCCACAGAGTCAAAGGACCAAGCAGCAGTAGGCAAAAAAAAATAATCAGTTCTAAGCCAGGCCTGATTTAAAAAGCTTCAGTGCTGTACAAAAGACAGAGCAGCCCCTTCCGAGGGCGCCACAGCCAGTCCGGGTTCAGAACTGACACCAAATCATGTGGCAATCAAGCTCATTGTTAGAAAAAAAGAAACAGAAGGTTTAAAAACCTCAGCCAAAGCCTGGGATCCACTGTAAAACACCCCAAAATCCTCTCATATCACAGAGAGGACCCCAAATCACTGATTTAGCTGCAAAAAAACTAAACCATAAAGAGATCAGGACCTCCATCGTCATGAGAGCCGGCTAAAATGTGACAAACATCGCAAGACTCTTTGAAAAATGGTTACTGGGGCACCATCTTTAAAACCTGCTCAGCATTTAAAACTGCACTCATCTGAACTTTAAAGCAACTAGGAACAACAAATCAACATGATCAGACCAATTTAGACTGATCCAAGGGCCAGAGTAGACACAACAGTGGGGACTTTGAAAGAAAAGATTCTTAAGGTACTTGACAGCTTCAGGATTAGATAAAAGGACAGAAGCTGAACAAGTGAATACACTACTTTATTCAGTAGGTCCAATAGCCAATGATATTATTGCGAGACAAGGAATAGCCAAATGCTCAGATAAATTTGATGAAGTTCTAAAATCATTTGATACATATTTTAATCTAAGAAACAACAAAATTTTCGAGAGAGCAAAATTCAACAAATGTATCCAACAACCAAGGGAACCGGATGACCCTTTTATAAACAAATTATACAGAAAGGATGAAGGCTGTGACCTTAAGTCAGAACTCATAAGGGGAAGAATTATTGTTGGAGTGGCCAACATTGCCCTTTCAGACACACTGCAGGAATTCACCAAGGCTCCTTAGACAGCACCTTTCAAACCCTTGAACACTACCATCTAGAAGGACAAGGGCAGCAGATACATGGGAACACCACCACATGGAAGTTCCCCACCAAGTCACTCACCATCCTGACTTGAAAATATATCGCGTTCCTTCACTATCATTGGGTCAAAATCCTGGCACTCCCTTCCTACACCACATAGACTGCAGCAGTTCAAGAAGGCAGCACACCACCACCTTCTCAAGGGCAACTAGGGATGGGCAATAAATGCTGGCCCAGCCAGCGAAGCCCACATTCTGTGAATGAATGAAAAAAACTACATATAAGATCCTGAGGAGTCTTGACAGGGTGGATGTGAAGAGGATGTTTCCTCTTGTGGGAGAGTCTAGAATGAGGGGTCACTGTTTACAAATAAGGGGTTACCCATTTAAAACAGAGATGAGCCAAACTTTTTTCACTCAGAGAGTTGTTGAGTCTTTGGAACTCCCTTTCTGAAAAGGTGGAGGAGCAGAATCTGAATAGTTTTAAGGCCGAGGAGGATAGATTCTTGGTAAGCAAGGGGGTGATAGGTTATCGGGGGTAGGTGGGATGTAGATTTCAGGTTACTATCAGATCAACCATGATCTTATTAAGTGGAAGAGCAGGCGTGAGGGGCTGAATGGCCGACTCTTGCCCCTTGCTCGTATGTTCATATGTATAAGGAAGATCTAGCTCTAGAAATGGCCATCCAAATAGTCAGTCTGAAATCTGCCAACAGAACCGATTCATTTTAAGGAAAGAAAGCAAGCCATGGTACAGAAAAACCCCAACTGTCCAGCCAGTAAAGTAACAAAGGGGAAGGGAGAATCAGGCCAAGGAAGAAAATACCCAGACAAACCATAAGAGGGTGGGCCATATGTTAGTCACGTGGAGTCAAACAACCTCACAGGCGAGAGCAATATCCAGAAATCTCAGTGAAGTGTTTCAACTGCAACCACCTGGGACATTTTGGAAAGCTATGCAAAGCTAAGACACCCAGATAAGTGGAGGATCCCAAGACAATCCATGAGATTGAAGTACCATACCAGGAAGAGACCCAATCATGCTTCTATGGTGATCTTAAGGATCCTGGATTCCCTTTTTGGAATATCAGTAAATGGTCACCTCACCAACTTTAAACAGTAGGAAATTTAAAAACAAATTGAAAAACTAATTAAATAAAATAGAGATGCAGGGCCAGGCAATGTGTTGTAGCTGCATGATGTGGGAGCTGGTGGACCCCATTGTGGTTCCTAGTGACCACATCTGTAGCAAAAATTGGCTGCTCAAGCAACTCCAGCTCAGAGTTGATAAGCTGGAGTCTGAGCTTCGGACACATCAGGGAGGGGGAGAGTTACCTGGATGCTGTGTTTCAGGAGACAGTCGCACCCCTTAGATTAACTACCTTAAATTCGGCCAGTGGACAGGGACAGGAGGGTGTAATTGTGAGTGAGGCAGGTAGAGGGATCTAGGAAGTAGCACTGCAGGAGCCTCAGCCCTTATCCAACAGCTTCAAGATTCTTGCTCCCCGTGTGGACGAGAGTGGGGACTGTTGGGAGGATGAACAAACTGACCATAGTACGGTGGTACAGGGAGCCATTCAAGTTGGGGGAGAAAAGAGAAACGTAGTTGTAATCAGGGATAGTATAGTTAGGGGAATAGATACTATTCTCTGTAGCCAGGAACGAGAGTCCTGAAGGCTGTGTTGCCTACCTGGTGCCAGGGCTAAGGATACCTCATCTCAGCTGCAGAGGAATTTGGAATGGGAAGGGAAAGATCCAGTTGCCGTGGTCCACATAGGTACCAGCGATATAGGTAGAATGAGGAAAGAGGTTC
Source organism: Cetorhinus maximus (assembly GCF_964194155.1). Classification (NCBI taxonomy): domain Eukaryota; kingdom Metazoa; phylum Chordata; class Chondrichthyes; order Lamniformes; family Cetorhinidae; genus Cetorhinus; species Cetorhinus maximus. The sequence continues at coordinate 74,764,303 of NC_135888.1, forward strand.
CGCTGAGAGAATATGAGCAGCTAGGGGCTAAATTAAAAAGCAGAACCAAAAAGGTAATAATCTCTGCATTACTACCTGAACCACGAGCTAATTGGCACAGGTTCAATAAGATTAAAGAGATAAATGCGTGGCTCAAAGATTGGGGTGGGAGAAATGGCTTTGAATTCATGGGACATTGGCACCAGTACTGGGGAAAGAGGGAGCTATTCTGTTCAGATGGGCTCCACTTAAATCATGCTGGGACCGGTGTCTTGGTGAATCGCATAACTAGGGTTGTAGATAGGGCTTTAAACTAAATAGTGGGGGGGAGGGTTCAGTTACATGGAAATATAAAAAATCAAAGTTTAAGGAGAGGGTAAGAGTGCAGGTTAGTAACGAGGCTGATTGTCACCAAAAAGTGAAAGGAAGGGACAGAGTGTGTGAACGCCATATTGCATCAAAGAATCATATAAGAGTAGGGAAAATTAACAATAGGGCAAACTTAAAGGCTTTGTATCTGAGTGCGCATAGCATTCAGAATAAAACTAATGAGTTAACATCACAAATAGAGATAAATAGGTATGATTTGGTGGCGATTAGTGAGATATTGTTTCAAGAAGAACAGGTTTGGGAATTGAATATCCAAGAGTACTCTGTGTTTCGGGAGGATAGGCAGGAAGGAAAATGAGGCGGTGTAGCTTTGTTAGTAAAGGAAGGGATCAGTGCTATAGTGAGGAATGATATAGATGCTGGAGAGCAAGATGTAGAGTCAGTCTGGGTAAAAATAAGAAATAGCAAGGAAAGAAGTCCCTGGTGGGAGTAATCTATAGGTCCCCAAACAGTAGTTCAGCAATAGGGCACAGTATAAACCAGGAAATACTGGGAGCATGTAAGAAAGGCATGGCAATAATCATGGGTGATTTTAATATGCATATAGACTGGACTAATCAAATTGGCAAAGGTAGCCTCGAGGGAGAGTTCATAGAGTGTATTAGAGATTGTTTCTTGGAGCAATATGTTGTGGAATCAACCAAGGAACAGGCTATTCTCGATTTGGTTTTGTGTAATGAGATAGGATTAATTAATGATCTCATAGTAAAGGATCATCTAGGGAAGAGTGATAATAGCGTGCTAGAATTTCAAGTTCAGTTTGAGTGAGAAAATTGAGACCCACACTAGTGTTCTGGAGTTAAACAAAGGTAACTACATAGGCATGAGGGCAGATTTGGCCTGAGTGGACTGGGCAGGAAGACTACAATGTAGGACAGTTGATGAACAGTGGCAGATATTTAAGGAGATATTCAATTTCTCCCAAGTAAAAAATATTCCAAAGAGGAAGAAAGATGGTAAGAAGGGGAAAAAAACATCCATGGCTAAGCAAGGAAGTTAAAGATAACATTAAAGCAAAAACTAAGGCATACCAAATTGCAAAGGTCAGTGGCAGACTGGAAGATTGGGAAACTTCTAAAGATCAACATAAGGTTACTAAAAAAAATAATAAAAAGAGCAAATGTAAATTATGAAAGAAAACTAACGCAAAATGTAAAAAGTGATAGCAAAAGCTTCTACAAGTATATTAAAGGAAAGAGAGTAGCTAAAGTGAATGTTGGTCCCTTGGAGGATGAGACTGGGGAGTTAATAGTGGGGAATACAGAAATGGCAGAGACGCTTAATCAATATTTTGCCTCAGTTTTCATGGTGGAGGACACTTGTACCACCCCAATAGTAACATGAAGGACAGAGGATATAGAGAAGGAGGAACTCAGAACAATCACCATCATTAGAGAAAATGTACTGAGCAAACTATTGGGATTAAAGGGTGACAAGTCCCCATGACCTGATTGCCTACATCCCAGGGTCTTAAAGGAAGTGGCAGCAGAGATGCATTGGCTATAATATTCCAAACTGCCCTTAATTCTGGAAAGGTTCCAGTGGATTGGAAAAATGTTAATGAACAGTGGCAGATATTTAAAGAGATATTCAATTCCTCCCAAGTAAAAAATATTCCAAAGAGGAAGAAAGATGGTAATAGGGGGGGAAAGTAGGAAACTATAGACCAGTTAGTTTAACATCTGTCATTGGGAAATTGTTGGAATCCATTATTAAGGAAGTAGTAATGGGGCATTTGGAAAGTCAAAATGCAATCCATCAGAGTCAGCATGGTTTTATGAAGAGTAATTGTGTTTGACCATATTGTTAGAGTTCTTTGAAGATGTGACAAGCAAAGTGGATAATGGGGATCCTGTAGATGTAGTATATCTGGACGTTCAGAAGGCCTTTGATAAGGTGTCGCACAAAAGATTAATGCAGAAAATAAGATCACATGGATTTAGGGGTAATGTGTTAGCTTGGATTGAGGATTCGCTAACCAACAGAAAGCAGAGAGTCGGGATAAATTGGTCTTTTTCTGGATGGCAAGCTGCAACTAGTGGTGTGCCACAGGGTTCGGTCCTTGGGCCCCAACTATTTACAATCTATATTAATGACTTGGATTCAGGGATAGAAGTTACTGTAGCTAAATTTGCAGATGACACCAAAATAGGTGGGAAAGTAAGTTGCAATGAAGAAACAAGAAATTTACAAATGGATATGGACAGGCTAGGTGAATGGGCCAAAATTTGGCAGATGGAGTTTAACGTGGATAAGTGTGAGGTTATCCATTTTGGTCGGAAGAATAAAAAGGCGACTTATTATTTAAATGGAGAGAAACTTCAAAACGCTTCAGTGCAGAGGGATCTGGGTGTCCTCATGCATGAATCGCTGAAAGCTAGCATGCAGGTACAGCAGGTAATAAGGAAGGCAAATGGAATTTTGGCATTTATTGCAAAAGGAATAGAGTATAAAAATAGGGAAGTGTTGTTGCAACTGTACAAGGCATTGGAGAGACTGCACCTGTAGTACTGTGCACAATTTTGGTCCCCTTACTTGAGGAAGGATGTAGTTGCATTGGAGGCGGTTCAGTCGATGTTCACTAGATTTATTCCAGAGATACGGGGCTTGTCTTATGAGGAGAGATTGAGCAGTTTAGGCCTACACTTGCTGGAATTTAGAAGGATGAGAGGAGATCTAATTGAGGTATATAAGATACTAAAGGAGATAGACAAAGTAGATGTGGAGTGGATGTTTCCCCTTGCGGGGCATTCTAGAATGAGTGACCATAGTTTTAGGCTAAGGGGTGGTAGATTTAAATCAGTGATGAGGAGGAATTACTTTTCTCAAAGGGTCGTGAATCTGTAGAATTCACTACCTCAGAGTGCAGTGGATACCGGGACGCTGAATAAATTTAAGGAGGAGATAGACAGATTCTTAATTATTAACAGGTTGAAAGGTTATGGGTAGAGGCGGGAAATTGGAGTTGAGGCCGAAATGAGATCAGCCATGATCGTATTGAATGGCGGGGCAGGTTCAAGGGGCTGCATTGCCTACTCCTGCTCCTAGTTCTTATGTTCTTATGTATGTTCTTAAATTGGGCATGGGGGCCAATGTTATGGTCCTCTTGGATAAGGAACCATGGCTGGTGACATAATGCCTGATGCCACCCACAACATCAAACATCAACCAATTAAAGGCACATTGCATGTGACACTCCAACACAAAGATAAACAAATACGAGAGACAGGGCCATAACTTCTGACTTGTGTTGGAAAGTGCAGGCCTGCAGGAATTAGAAGAAATAAATGAATACTTACCTGGCCTTGAAAATTATGTTGACACTTCCGTTCGTTGGAGCTGCTTGGGCCTTGCATCAAAAGACTCCTCGCAGGCCCTTGCCAAGCCTAGATCCAGCACATTCAAGGAGGCCACACCCCCTTTTTATGACACTTGCTGTTGTAAAACAGGTAATTTTCAAGGACCAGGGAAATTGACAGGTAAGGTAAGTGTCTAAGGTAAGTGGACAGGATTTGGGGTGTGGGGGTAGGGAGTGATCCGGGGGGAGAGCAGGAGGTGGGTCGGAGGTCTAGGGGTGTGGTGGTGGGGGGACAGTGGGTCAGAGGTCCGAGATAGGGACATGACAGGAGGCTCAAGACTGTTTTAGAATGCTTGCACGAAGTGGGGTTGACACTAAACAAGAAATCCGAGTTCTGCAAGCCCTCTATTCGGCTCTTAGGACACATTGCCAACTGCAAAGGCATCATGGCAGAGCCACAAAAAATGAAAGCTTTCAGCAAGTTCCCAACCCCATAATCTATTCCAGACCTCCAGAGATTCCTGGGCACGGTGAGCCAGTCAGCAAAATTTCTACCCAACCTGGGTAGAATCTCTGTGATACCTTCTCAAAATAGTCCAGGCACGGTGCTGGGATGTGCACCAGGTGCAAGCTTTTGGGCACATCAAGGCCATGCTACTCTCACCCAATACCCTGGCTCATTATGACCAATTCCTACCCACTGCTATAGCAGTGGATGCCTTGTCCACAGGTATAGAAGCAGTTTTATTCCAGGGACAACTGGATGGATGTCACTGACTGGTATATTACACATCTAGAGGACTGTCAGACACAGAAATACAACATGTTGTTAGCAAAAAAGAAGCTCTTGCAGTCACATGGGATTGCAAGAAGTTCTCTGACTACATTATTGGCCTGAAAGTCACCATTGAAACGGATCGTAAACCATTGATCTCACTGTTGGAAGAGAAGGAACTTGCAAAGATGCTCCCCAGAATTCAGAGATTCTGTTTGCGTCCCATGAGATCCACATACGAGATGCTTTATATTCAAGGGAAACATCAAGTGACTGCAGACACACTTATCCAGGGCCACGGTTAACCTTCCTGTGACAGATGACGTCAACCTGGTTGAGCAGCTCGAGTTGTATTCCCAATTGGCGAGGACACAACTACCTCAGGGAAACTTCCACACAGTTCCCCAGCAGGCCATGTGGTTACACATACAGTTACACAAAGGGGGCAGGGTGTGAATCAGGGACCTTGAAACGGAGGGTGCTATTGTCTTGAGAGATGATGACCAGCCATGGCCATACCTCATCCATTCACCAGAAGATATGATCAGGAGGAACAGAAGGAGCCTCCTCCTCATCCCTCGAAGCAACCCTCCTAATATGCACTTGAGCAAATTGGAAGAAGGCAATCAAGTGCCAGAAATATAGGCTACAACTCAAACTCTGAATCAACAAAGGTTGCCCAAATCAGAAGAGCCTACCACACCTCCGAATGTGACTAGAACAAGATCTGGGAGAATTGTCAAGTCTCCACTCCATCTGAATTTATAAATTCAGAAACTTGAGGAGGGGAGAACGGTATCATGATTTTAATGTAAATATATTGGGTAAAGACATGGAGAGGTATAATATAAGAGTTTCTGGCATAGCAAGGGTTAATGTGGGACTGGGAAACAGTACCCCCCATGGTGTGATGTAAAGAGATACATGACCTGAGACTCAGGTCAGTTGTGGACTGGACAGGGACCTGGGTAGAAGCAAGCATGGGGTTAGCTCATCCTTAGACTATACCCTGTATATGTGTACGTAGTTATGTGTTATCATTAAACACTTAATGTTCAACTGCACAAAATTCAGAACCTCTTTATAAGGCCTATTGAACATACAAGAGGCATCACATCAGCTGATAGCTGGTATGACATCGGAATAACCCCAGTTCAATTGCTTCCAGTGTTCGCAGAAGATGCCCACGCAAATGCCCTTCCCAAAATGGTAATGTGCTGGAACTGACTGGTGACTCAGCATGCACTCCTATTGCTTCTGATCCTAACCTCACACCCCTCATTCCCTAAACAACTTGTGGTGTATCTGGCTCCTTCTTCCTCAGGGCAGTTTTGCAGAGTGTGATTAGTAATTAACTCTTCAAGTTGCATTATTCAGTGTAATGAAGCTGCTAATATTTATTACAGAGTTTTAGTTTTCAGGTTTAAGATGAGTGTATATTAACCAATTAACAAATCAGTTTCACTTTGTTAATGAAATTTACTTAAGAATCTTTGCAGTTCGAACTTCCAAGTTCAATTTCATGCTAACAATTTGCTTGTAATTACATAAACACCAGAGAAACACCTCAAGTCTTACGCCTTTATTTGTAGAATTATCACAAACTGGAATAAGGCTTTGTCTCTCCAAGGCCGAGATTTACATCCATCCAGTATCCTTTCTCAGTCACAATGAGCAGAATTTTGCCCTTTGGGTCAAGATCCCAATGTCAGGGTTAAAAGGGTGGGGTGGGGGGCATGGCAGGGAGAGTGAGCATCAGAACCTGACAAAATATGGGAAACAGTCACTCAGCAGTGATATTCCCCAAATTGGCTATTTAGTGGCCAGAGGGTGGGCTCACCATCTAATTCAGGCCAGCAGGCAGGCTTTTGAAACTGAAGGACCAATAGAAGGCACTCCAGCACTGAAGAAACAGCAGGCTGCCCTTTCAGGTAAGAGAGAGGGTGCCTCAAGGTGGAGGCACCCTCTGTCCAACATTTTAAACTTGAAAAAAAAGCACCCTCAGTAGCTGGGCCACTAATGTGGAGGCGGAACCCCTCCAAGGGTAGCCTATGTCTGCAGCTGAAGACAGGCAGGCAGAGAGGACCTCAAAACCTGCCTGGAGCAGTGGCTCCCCTGGTCTGCCAGGAGGTCACCTGATGCATTGAGGGGCCTGGAAGTTGGCTGGAGCATTCCAGTCAGCTCCTACAGTACGGCCAGTATTGTCTGGTGGGAATCATCACTGATGGGACGGAAAATTTGACGGACCAGCCAAAAGTCCATTGAGTTTGGGCAGGAATTTCCGGTTGCATGGCGGGTGGGACTGGAAAATCCTCACCTAGGTCTTTAAAGATCCTTAACTGTCTATCCACTCGGTGCGGACAGATCGCGTTGCCACCTCCCAACCTGCCTCCGGCAAAATGACCCAGAGCTGGTTAATTGGGAAGAAGTTGCTAGGTTGTATGGCAGCATAACAGAAACATGCAATATGATAGGCTGTGAACCACAAGAATGATAGTTATGGGAGTCAAGGCTAATGGAAGCCCAGAGCTTGATGGTTTTGAATGCTACAAAGTCTCTGGATACACATAGGTGAATGACTTCAACACCAGTCTAAATAATACTCACAGGATCTGTAGGTCCACTGGAGAGGATGAGACTGTGTACAGAATGGTAGGTGAGGGGCCAGTCTGAATCTGTGAGCAGGATTTTCCCAGCCCTGTAGGAGTTGGAGGCAGGGGGGTAGGGCTGTGAAAATAAGAGGGGGCTGGATAGGAATGGTTCCACAAAGCATCCTGTCCCCTTGCCCAGGGTTGGACTGGTAATAGAATTGACTGCCCATGGCATTGGAAGAGAGTAGCCAACTCGAGTGGTTAAGGCCCCAATCAGGGGTGATTTTGTGGCGTTGCTGGAATTTTCCCAATGGAATTGAGTGGAATTGCCATGTGGAAAGGCTACCAGCTCATTGGATCTGACCTACCTCAGCAGTGTTCACCTCTCCCAGTGGAGCTGCCAAGAGCTGCTGGCCCTCTGATCAGTCCTTCAGCCTTGGGAACCTGCCCACTGTCCTTAATAGGATGGCGAGCTCGGTGGTGGCCAATTAGGACATTGCCCCCTAGAAGATTGCATCATTGGTCTTTCTGTTGGCAAGTACGGGCTTGGGACTCCCATTTGGTCCCAAAATCGGAGTCCAGATGTAAAGAAAAATGTTGTGCTGTGACTCTAGGAACTGAACGGGAAGGAAACATATTACATAGTAATGTCAGAGCACAAAGGAATTGAGCGGGGTGAGACTACAGAACAACAATATAATTAATTTAATGAATCTATGAAGTATATCATTCTATAAAACTATATCAATCAATTAATATAAAAGCTATAAGTAGACAGCTTGATAAACTACATAAACATAATTTATAATTTGTATATTGTTTAATTTATCAGAATTACAAACAGTATTGAATTAATTAGGTCTAGGGGAATAATGTTAAAATTAAATAAAGAGGGATAATAAGATTAAAGGATTCCTAATTTGTCAGTAAGATAAATTCTGAGATATATAGATAATAAGATTTAACTAAAATGTTTTAGTTTGCCTCCCTGTAAAAATAATTGACATTAACACAAAGGAAGGAGCTGATTGGTGAGGAACTGGTAAGTATTTGTTTAAGTCTTATAGCTATTTTTCTTAATAGGCTAATAAATAGAGGTATGGTGAGACAGCTCACTTCCATGGAATGTGCATCCTGTTTCATATGGGAACTTTAGGACACTTTTCATGGCCTGAAAAACCACATGTACAACAAGTGTTGTCAAAAAGAAGAGCTGGACCTCTGGATTTTGGAGCTACAGCAAGATCTAGTATCACTGCAGTATATCTGCAAGGCTGAGACCTTTATGGATTGCACGTTTCTTGATCTCGTCACACCGCAGCTTAAGAAACTGCAGGCAGAGAGGGAATGGGTGACCTCCAACAGTCAAGAAGATCATGCAGAGAGTGTAGGAGTCCTCTGGGTACAATTCACTAATTAGCAAATATTCAGTTCTCAGTACTAGTGAGAATGCTGGGTTTCTCTGGGGAGTCGCAGCCAGAGCTGTACAGAGGGACAGCAGGAAGATTGTGAGAGCAATAGTGAAAGAGGATTTTATAGTTAGGGGAGCAGCCAGGTGTTTCTGCAGCCACAAATGTCAATCCAGGATGGTATGTTAGCTTATTAGTGCTACAGTCGAAGGTGTCACTGAGCAGCTACAGAACACTCTGAGGGGGGGAAGGGGGTGAATAGCCAATCGTTATAGTCCATTTCAGTACCAGCAACCTAGGTAGAAAGAGAGATAGGGTCTTGCTGGCAAATTTTAGGGAGCTAGGGAACAGATTAGAAGTCAGGACTTCAAAAGCAGCCATCTCCAGGTTACTCCTGGTGGCATATGGAAGTGTGCATAGAAATAGAAGGATAGAGAAGATGAATGCATGGCTGGACAGATGTTGCAGGAGGGAAGGCTTTACATTCATGGACATTGGGACAAATTCTGAGCGAGACAGGGCCTGTGCAGGCCAGACAGGTTACACCTAAACAGAACTAGAACTAATATGCCTGTGGGATGGCTTGCTAGTTCTATTGGGAAGGAGTTAAACTAACTTGAAAGGAGGAAGGTCACCAGAATGTAGCATTAAAAAGGAGAAATAAGGTGCATGAAGATTTGGGGGAAACCAATAGCACTGGATAAGAAATAGCAAGATATAAAGTATAACAGAATCACAGAATCACACAGCGTAGAAGGGGCCCTTCGGCCCATCGAGTCTGCATCGACACGTGAAAAACACTTGGCCTACCTACCTAATTCCATTTACCAGCAGTTGGCCCATAGCCTTGAATGTTATGACGTGCCAAGTGCTCATCCAGGTACTTTTTAAAGGGTGTGAGGCAACCCGCCTCCACCACTCTCCCAGGCAGTGCATTCCAGTCCGTCACCACCCTCTGGGTAAAAAAATTTCTCCTCACACCCCCCCTAAACCTCCTGCCCCTCACCTTGAACTTATGTCCCCTCGTGACTGACCCTTCAACTAAGGGGAACAGCTGCTCCCTATCCACCCTGTCCATGCCCCTCATAATCTTGTACACCTCAATCAGGTCGCCCCTCAGTCTTCTCTGCTCCAACGAAAACAACCCAAGTCTATCCAACCTCTCTTCATAACTTAAATGTTTCATCTCAAGCAACATCCTGGTGAATTTCCTCTGCGCCCCCTCCAGTGCAATTACATCCTTCCTGTAATGTGGCGACCAGAACTGCACACAGTACTCCAGCTGTGGCCTCACCAAAGTTCTATACACCTCCAACATGACCTCCCTACTTTTGTAATCTATGCCTCGATTGATAAAGGAAGTGTCCCATATGCCTTTTTCACCACCCAACTAACATGCACCTCCGCCTTCAGAGATCTATGGACACACACGCCAAGGTCCCTTTGTTCTCAGAATTTCCTAGTGTCATGCTGTTCATTGAATACTTCCTTGTCAAATTACTCCTTCCAAAGTGTATCACCTCACACTTTTCAGGGTTAAATTCCATCTGCCACTTATCTGCCCATTTGACCATCCCGTCTATATCTTCCTGTAGCCCAAAACACTCAACCTCACTGTTAACCACCCAGCCAATCCTTGTGTCATTTGCAAACTTACTAATCCTACCTCCCACATAATCATCTATGTCGTTTATATAAATGACAAATAATAGGGGACCCAGCATAGATCCCTGTGGTACGCCACTGACACTGGCTTCCAGTCACTAAAGCATCCTTCTGTCATTACCCTCTGTCTCCTACAACTAAGCCAATTTTGAATCCACCTTATCAAATTACCCTGTATCCCATGTGCCTTTGCCTTCTTTATGAGTCTCCCATGTGGGACCTTGTCAAAAGCTTTACTGAAATCCATATAAACTACATCAACTGTACTACCCTCATCTACATACCTGGTCACCTCCTCAAAAAATTCAATCAAATTTGTTAGGCATGACCTCCCTCTGACAAAGCCATGCTGAATATCCCTGATCAAACCTTGCCTCTCCAAGTGGAGATAGGTTCTCTCTTTCAGAATTTTCTCCAATAGTTTCCCTACCACTGACGTGAAACTCACTGGTCTGTAGTTCCCTGGCTTATCTCTATAACCGTTCTTTAATAGCGGAACCACATTAGCTGTTCTCCAGTCCTCTGGCACCTCCACCGTGGCCAGAGAGGAATTAATAATTTGGGTCAGAGCCCCTGCAATCTCCTCCCTTGCCTCCCTCAACAGTCTGGGACACAATCATCTGGACCTGGAGCTTTGTCCACTTTTAAGCCTGCCAACACCTCCAATACCTTGTCACTCCCTATATCAATTTGCTTAAGAGCCTCGCAGTGTCTCTCCCAGAGTTCAATACCTTTATCCTCATTCTCTTGGGTGAAGACGGATGTCAAGTATTCATTCAGCACTCTGGCGATGTCATCTGGCTCCACCCATAGATTGCCCCCTTGGTCCCTTATGGGCCCTACTCTTTCCCTGATTATCCTCTTCCCATTGATGTACTTATAGAATATCTTGGGATTTTCCCTACATTTACCAGCCAGAGTTTTCTCGTATCCCCTCTTTGCTCTCCTAATTCCTTTCTTAAGCTCCAACCTGTACCTTCTGTGCTCCACTAATGCCTCCGCTGATTTGCTTCCCTTGTACCTGCTAAAAGCCTCTCTTTTCCTTCTCATCATAAGCTGAATGTTCTGGTCATCCATGGTTCTCTGGGCTTGTTACTCCTTCTTATCACCCTAGAGGGAATATGTTGAGCCTGTACCCTCCCCATTTCCTTTTTGAACGCCCCCCCATCACTCCTCTGGAGATTTCCCCACAAGTAGCTGTTCCCAGTCTACTTTGGCCAAATCCTGCCTTATTTTACTAAAATCCACTTTCCCTCAACCCAAAACATTTTTTGTAACTTGTCTATTTCTAACAAATTTAAACTGTACCATGTTGTGGTCACTATCACTAAAATGCTCCCCCACCACCACCTCAGCCACCGGTCCGGCTTCATTCCCCAGAATTACGTCCAGCACTGAGTCATCCCTTGTAGGACATATTGATGTAAAAAGTTCTCCTGTACACATTTCAAGAAATCCACTCCATCCAAGCCCTTAACACTATGTCTATCTCAATTAATGTTAAGTAGAGTCAGACTGAGAGAGAATGCAATAAAGTCTAAATTGAATTTACAGTGCACCTACATAAATGCACAGAATGTGGTAAATTGGAGAGCTGCAGGCACAGACAGTCACATGGGAATGTGATGTTGTGGCAATAACAGAGGTCTGGCTCAAAAAAGGATAAGATTGGGCATTAAGTATTCCTGGGTCCTAGGTATTCAGAAAAGATAGAAAAGAAAGGAGAAGTGGAAATACTGAGTAAGAAGCACACTGCAGTGCTGGAGAAAGAGGATATTCTAGTGGGTCAAGGACAGAATCTAATTAGTAGAGTTAAGAAACAAAAATGGTGCCATTACACTACTGGGTGAATTCTATAGGTCATCAACTGGTGAGAAAGATACAGAGGCACAAGTTTGCAAGGGAATTAGCAAAAGCCAAAGGGTAATGATAATCGAGGACTTTAATTATCCCAATATAGGCTATGATAGTAATTATGTAAAGGGCAGAGAGGGGGGGAGAGTTTATGAAATGTGTTCAGGTATTTTTTTCTGGATCAGTATGCTCCCAGACTAACAAGGGAGTAGGCATTGCTGGATCTGATTCTACGAAATAAGCTAGGTCAAGGGGTTCAAGTGGCAGTGGGTGAATGTTTTAGGACCAGTGATTATAACATCATAAGGTTTACATTAGCTATAGAAAAGGTCAAGGAACAATCTGGTGTAAAAAAAAACTTAGTTGGAGGAGGGCCGGATCAAAACAAATCTGCCACAGGTAAATTGGAATGAAAGATTGGCAGGCAAAACTGTAAAGGAACAATGGGAATGCCTTTCAAAGAGGAGATGCTTCAGATACAACTGAGGCACCTTCCCACTAGGGGAAAAGGTAGGGCAACCAAAGTCAGAGATGAAGCTGATCATATTTTCTTACATTAACTTTGATAGCAGCAGATCTCCATTTGACTGTAATGAGGACAGTTTTCTCTTTGAAATGACACTGTCTCTGCCTGTGTCTAATAAACATAAGAACGTGTTTCACAGCTCACAGTATCAGGACCATGGTACTGATTAAATACCTCCATACCCCAGACTTCCTGGTGCATGATTCAGAGAAACAATGTGGGAATTTTGACAGGGAAGCATGAGCGAATTGGGTGTTGGGTGCACTGGCAATGTACCAACCTCTGGGTTTGACTGAGGTATTTTTTTGTTATTCTTTCTCATGATGTGGGTATTGCTGGCTAGGCCAATATTTATTGCCCATCCCTAATTTGCCCTTGAGAAGGTGGTGGTGAGCCACTATAGTCCTGTGGTGTAGGTACAGCTACAGCACTGTTAGGAAGGGAGTTCCAGAATTTTGACCCAGCGACAGTGAAGGACTGACAATATAGTTCCAAGTCAGGTGATGTGTGTCTTTGAGGGAACCTACAGGTGGTAATGTCCCCATGGATCTGCTTCCCTTGTCCTTCTAGGTGGTAGAGGTTGTGGGTTTGGAAGTGCTGCCGACGGAGCCTTGGTGAGTCACTGAAGTGCATCTTGGAGATGTGCACATTGCTGCTACTGTGTGTCAGTGGTGGAGGGACTGAATGTTTAAGGTGGTGGATGGGTTGCCAGTCAAGCGGGCTGCTTTGTCCTGGATAGTGTCGACCTTCTTGAGTGTTGGAGCTGCACTCACCCGGGCAAGTGGAAAGTATTCCATCACACTCCTGACTGGTGCCTTGTAGACAGTGGACAGGCTTTGGGGAGTCAGGAAGTGAGCTACTCACCACAGAATTCACAACTCCTGACTGCTCTTGTATCCACAGTACGTGTGTGTGACTAAACCTGAACACTGGAGTTGGCACAAAAATCGTCGTAGGTCAGTAAGAAATTAAGGGATCATTTGAGCTGATAATTGCATGTAGATGAGGAGCTTCTAACATGGATTTAATAGCTACAGAATTAGTTTTCTGGGAAAATGACCAGTTTCTGGCGCATTCTCAGGGGGGCCTATCAATATCAGATTGTCCAAACTCAATGATGGATCCATGCTTACAGCTGCTTTTCCAGTTCCCTCTGTAGAGTTCTTGTCATCATACTGGCATTAGAGACATTTGGAGGCTATCAAACAGACACTAGCAGGATGAGAAGTGTCTTGGATGTTTTTGACAGGTGTTAGGAACAATGTATAGCTTTAAATTTAACTTATATTTTGTATTTGGGTGTTAAGAAAGGTGAAACCTGGTTTTAGTTTCATTTAGAGGTTTTTGTTAGATGGGTGTGTGGAAGTGTGAGAGCCTGTTTGTATATATGCATTTTTAATGAGGTTTTACAACTCTTGAAATGAAGAGATGGGTTACCAAGGGTTTAGTAGTTTAGTGAAGTTAAAAAAAGGGGGAAAAAAGCTGCTGTTGCCTAGCAACAGGGGTCCAGAGAGACACAGAGAAACAGTGAAACACAGAAGGTCAGTTAGTGTATGCATACCAGAGAGTGCAGGCAAAAGGTCTAATCTCTCTAATAAGAAATCCTGCAAACCTGCTGGGGAACTGATTTTAGGGAACTCATGATTTTGCTCTGAAGTTGGAATAATAGTGAGTTTAGATTGGGTTTTTTGGTGTCTCGGGCAGAGATGCCAGCTGAAGAAAAGCATCAGGTGAATGCTCAGAAGTCTACCGGAAGAAAACTGTTTGAGACTGAGCTAACCCAGGCAAAAAACCTTGGTTAAAAGCAAAGAACTGCGGATGCTGGAAATCCAAAACAAAATAAAAATACCTGGAAAAACTCGGCAGGTCTGACAGTATCTGCGGAGAGGAACACAGTTAATGTTTCGAGTCCGTATAACTCTTCAACAGAACTAAGGAAAAATAGAAAAGATGTGACAAACCTTGGTGTTCAGACAGTGGTAAATCTTCACTGGGGTTTGGTGTCTGTAAGGGTTGCTGTGATAAAAGGAATAATGTGAGTTTGAATCATTTTCTGGTGTTTGTGTTGAAATCTTTCCAACCTTTCAGTCTAGTGTAACAGAGTTCATTTTTTCTTGTTCAATAAAATATTTTTTTTTTGTGTTAAGATTGTATTGGCAGACCTCTTGTGAATGCGTTCAGTGACTGACCTCCACAGTTTATAAAATAATACAGTAACTGACCTCCATGGTTTCTTAAAAAATAACAAAGTTAGGATCTACCAAGCCAGTTTTCACTCTGGGTATTAACATCAGCTGGCTTCATAACACAGTACATTAGAAAAGGCAGACCATTATAAGCAATGGGAGTAATGATGTGCCATGGTGGTATCAGCATGTTCACAGGAGAGAGGTACATAGGAAAGATACACACTGGAGATAAGAGACTGGCAGTGGGGCTGAGATTACAGGAGGCTATCCACCTAACAGGGCATACAAAAACAGGTGAAAGCTCATCAACCTGAAACTTTAATTTTGTTTCTCCCTGCGCAGATGCTGCCCGACCTGCTGGGTATTTCCTACACTTTTGGTTTCCATTTCAGGTTTCTAGCATCTTCAGTATTGCTTCAGTTATAATATTGAAGGAACTATACTGTGGGATCTCCCCACCTAGGCCATTATTTATATTGGAACCATTAATTCCTAGAAATAAGAAAGATCTTAATGCGGTACAGAACATGAGCAATAGCAAGAGTATGCTGGAGAAACTTTAAAATCCTGGAGATGGTTATCTTTTTCATGGAGAGATAGGTTTTAAGACTGGTCTTTTAGGATTTTTGGTAACAGTTCAAATTATGATTTCCTGCCATGTTAAGGCTAAATGTAAACATGTGGTGCAATATCAATTTGCAACCTATTTTTTTCCTTCTCAGCAGCAGAATTCTCTTGGTGCTGCCAGTTCACAACTGTGAAGGAAGTGAAATTGGGAGCTGAAGTCCAACAGTGGGTGTGATTCTGCTGTGTTTGCTAATTTACTTAGTGCTTTTATACACTTATTGCTTAGTATAGAAAATTATTGTATATGTGTACTAGGTTACAAAATTTGAAGGTCAATCCAGGGTCACACTGATCAAATGATCTAATGCCAATTGTATTCTAATAATATCTAATACTATTGATTTATGCTATTAATCACATCTCAAGTGATGTCTTTCAGTTTATCAGTCCATCATGAAGAGTCACATTAGGCTCGATTCGTTGGGCGGAATTTTCCATGCCTGCGTGGCATGAGTGGACAATATGGCGCGGTCGGTTTCAGGATGGCGGGAAGGCAGGTCGCAATTGTCCGCTCAGCCCGCCAATGATGGGCCATGTTTCCCACTATCGGTCATTTGGAATCTCATTGTATTATGTCAGCATATCATTATCAGGCCATTCCTCCAGCCTCTTGCACCCCCGCTGGATCGTCCGGCTCACATCGGCGGGAAAACACACCGACATGTTTCACAACCACACGCAGGCGATGTGCACTTGGCAGCCTTCACTTCGGGTGAACTGGAGGTGAGTGCACAGCAACATTTTGCAGAGCTCGCCAGGGCCGTCTGTTGCTTTGCAGGCTTCAGGGGCACTGGGATTGGGGGTCGGGGTTAAGTGTTGCCCTGCCTTGGAGGTGACTTTTGAGGGTCAGGGGGAGTAGGTTCAGCCCTGCCTCTCAGGCGAATTTTGAGGGCGAGGGGGAGCTGGGGGCAAGTGCAGCCTTGCCGTTGAAGTTGCTGGTGGCGGGGGGCGGGGGGTGGGGAGGTGGTTAAGGGCAGATCTGCCTCTGAGGTGACTGGTGGCAGGGAGGGAGGTGGGGGGTGCAAGGGCAGCCCTGCCATTGAATATAGTGCACAAGCATTCAGGGTGGGGGTGTGTGGGCGGGGGGTTTGGGGGGTGGGGGAGGGGGTGGTGGTAGAGTGGGCGAGGGAAACAGCCTTGCATTGGGAAACCTGTAGAAAGTGACCATTCCTCTCCAACTGAGGCAGTTCAGGCGCAGCCACATTGATATGATTGGGGTCAGGTTCCTAGCTTACCTGTCCACTCAAGCAACGTAGAAGCATCAAAGTGCCGCCAAGTTCTCCAGCCCACCCATTCTAGCACCCCCTTCCCCTGCTCCCTGCCACAGACTGCAAATTCATGAGCACTTTAGTAGACTGCAGAGCAGTTGGACTGCACACGTTGTACAATCTCCTCGTCAAAGCAGGCCATAGAGCAGTCACTGCTGGAGGTGCACACAGCCCCTTGCAATGTCAGCATCTTGGTTTGGACCAGTCTCCCCCATGGTTCAAGCTAACAGGGCAGCCATGCAGCGCACTAATCTCTAGCCATCCAAGTGGTGGCCAGCACCCTCCAGGAAGCGTTAAGGGGCCGTCACACTTAACCAGGACAGATTCTTAGTACACCCATGCTAACTACCTGTCTCTCATTTTCATTTTGCAGGAGGGGTACATCAGGATCATGGAGTCTGGTGAACTAGCTGTATGCCTGATGGCCTACGGAGCGTGAAGAAGACAGAGGAGAGAGTGACTGAGGCTCCTGGCTGAGACAGGAGCAGCAACCTCAGGAAGGAGCGGTGGCTGAGGCTCCCACATATGCCGCCCAAGAGCCGTTGCAGGCCGGCGCCTAGTGACACCCAGGGCCTATAGATGCCGCCTTTCATTCCTGCAGATGACTGAGAACCAGTGTCGCCAAAAACTGCGAATGTCTAGGGACCTGGTGGCTCACATCTGCCACTTACTGCAGGACTTGGCACCAAGGGGACATGGAGGGCATCCACTGCCAGTGGCCATGAAAGTGACTGCAAAGCTTACTTTCTATGTCATTGGTTCCTTTCAGGGCTCCACAGGTGACCTCCATAGGATCTCTCAAGCCTCCACCCACAAATGCATCCATGAGGTCATGGATGCCATCTTTCCTTGGGCACACAACCTTGTGCATTTCGCCGAGGACCAGGACAGCCAGGGTGCAAGGGCATTGGATTTGCCCAGATCTCGCATTTCCCACAGGTGCAGGGTGCGATCGACTGCACTCACGTGGTGCTATGATCTCCGCCACTACACGTGGTAAACTACATCGACTGCCAGGGCTTCCATTCGCTGAATGTGCAGCTGGTGTGAGACCACCAGAAACACATCCTGCAGGTATGCGCACGGTTTCCAGGGAGTGTGCACAACACCCACATCCTCAGTCAGGCACAGATCCCTGCAGTCTTCCAGGGTCCTCAGAAGCTGCAGGGATGGCTCCTCAGGGACAAGGGCTACCAGCAGAGGCCATGTCTGATGACACCCGTGCAGCGGCCTCAGATACAGCAGAGCGACTGTACAATGAGACTCATGCTGCAGCTCGCAACTTGGTGGAGCAGACCATCGGGCTGCTGAAGATGTGGTTCCAGTGACTGGACCGGTATAGTGGAGCCCTGCAATACAGTTCGCAGAGGGTGTCATGCATCATCGTCATCTGCTGCGCCCTTTGCAACCTGACGCTCCAATGAGGAGACAAGCTGCCTGAGGAGGAGATGGAGGAGCTGCAAATCTCTTCTGATGAGGAGGATACCGATGGGGATGAGGGTGAGGAGGTCCTTGGAAGTGACGATGATGGGGATGAAGCCCTCGTACTAGCTCGATGAGGCAGGCGCACTTGGGAGGCCCTCATAGCTGCTAGGATGATGATGACATGCAGTGAGGTGACCCCATAGTTCCTCACATTGGATTTGCGAATGTTTGACTCCAGTCTGGCTTATGGCAGCACAAATACCCTCTGTGAGAATGCTCTTGTCATGGAAATGCAGTGGAGGCCCTAATAGCTGCTCGATTGCAGGAGGATGATGACGACAGGCAGTGAGGACACTCCATAGATCTTCACATCATCTCTGAGAATGCCTGACTCCTGCCTGGCTGGAGACAGTTTGCTTGCACTCCAGCATATCATAGAAATTCAGCCATGAAACTTTAGAAGCATCTGATGTTGTGTCTGCCTTCAGTACCTGAGCCCTTCAGGAGCTGGAGCACAGCATCACTGGTCACAGATGCTGGTTTGATGGGGGCCAGCCCCACCTTTAAGGTGCTGAGAGTATGAGAGAACTCTGTGGCGCCTGCCCGCTACATTCTGGCAGCAATGACCAGGGCCCCTGAGGGTGCAGGCAACAGTAATGTTTCCAGGGAGTGCGAGGTTGGAACATCACTTTGGTCTGAAGGCCACACAGAGCACAGGGAAGAGGCTCTGGGCTGAGAACCTGCCTTTATCTTTCACATCTGAGTGACACGAGCACTGCTCATCAGAATATGGAGCCACAGGCAGGGTGACATTCTTGGGAGTTTATTGACAATAGTGAACAGTATGTGATTAACACCCATGACCAGGCTGTGCAACTAATTCTCCTTAACTGTCCTAACCCTGCCTCTACGTCTTGGTGCTCCCCAGACATCCGCAGCGGAGGTGGAGGCAGCCTGCTGACTGTGATGCCCTGTCTGTGATGACTTTGGCGGATGTCCTCTGGAGGGCCCTGACCTGCTTTCAGGGTCCTGCTGTGTGGCAGTGTCACCCTCCTCAGCCTGTGGAGCTGGAGCTGCTGAGATCACAGGAAGAGGGGAGTTGGATGGGCTGGACACTCTCGGATACCTGGATGGATGGGCCCGGAGTGTGCACCTGCAGATCCTCCTCCCTATGGTTGTCCTGGGGCCCCTGGCTGACTCTTGAGGAGCAGGGGTAGCTGGAGTGAGATCGAGGTGCCCGGCACCCCTCTCACATACACACTGTTGGAGGCCAACTATGACATCAGTGATGGAGTTGAGCCCATGCACCCTGGACCAAGGTCTCCATGGCAGCCGCCATCCTACCAATGTTGACCTCAGTTCGTTGGCATGCTGACGCTATCACCTCAGCCAGAAGTCAGACGGACTCCTCCTTCGTGCCTTGCAATCTGAGGAGTGCAGTGGACATCCCTTCCTGATGTTCCTGAGCTTGCCTTTGCAGCTCCAGCTACTGTGACATGACCGAGCCTTGATGCTCAGCACCTGACACGGGCTCAGCAAATGTCTGGGCTCCAGCAGTCTTCGAGTGCCGGACACCTAGGAAGTCTCTTCCACTCCCTGCTGTGGATCAGACAGTGCGATGTACTCACCGGATTGTGATCCCGAGGCTATTCTAAAGCTAAGTCCCACCGAGGTGTTTGTCTCTGCCCTGGTGGAAAGTGCGGGTGAGCGCTGTGACGCGACTTCAGTGGGGGTGCCTCCAGATTCCTCTTCAGAGGTTTATTCGGGGCTTGATTGGAGGCCCTGGGTCATGGACTCTGTTGGCTGTTTGGCAGATGTACCTGCGAAAGCAAGGGGAGATAATTAGTGCAGTGGTCTGTGAAAGAGGACACATCACTCACAGCATGGTTGTCTGATGGATGTTGTACTGCTGGACCCTCACTTGGTAGAACAGCACCGACCTCACCGTCAGCACAGGAATGGTCCAGACTGTAGCCGGCCAGCTGGATGGCTCTGTTTTCAAAGCCTGTGTGGACCTTAATTTCAGGCATTCCTCCACCAGTCTGCGACCTCTCCCATTTGTTGTGTGCCAGCTTATCCTGCATGAATAGAGATGGAGAAAGTGTAAGCAGGACAGCTGCCGGGCCAAATGATAAATGTGCCTGGTCTGTCCGAGTAGTCAGTGGTCCCATGGACAGTATGAGGACAATGACAGTGAGCGTGAGAGAGTGAATGGTGATGTCGCTTGAACTGGCAGTGAGTGAGAGCCCTGTGGATGTGTGATGGGTTTGTGATGAAAAGAGTGATTTACACTGGTGGGAAGGAGGAGATCAATCATCCTCTTGTCGCACTGGGTGGCTGTCCTCTTCTGAAAGGCGTTGGCACTGACCACCACTGCCATCGCCTCCCAAGCTGGATTGGTCACATTGCGGTCGGAGCGGGGGTACACAACATCCTGGCAGGCCTCCTTGGCATCCAGCAGTCGCTCGATGGACCCCTCAATAAATCAGGGGGGCTGCAGTCTTCTTGCCTTTGAGGGCTAGGTTCCCTGGGCAGCAGTGGTGAGCTGGAAGCAATGAACTCTGTGCTTGCAGCTAGCCTTTAAACATGGCGCCCGGCGTGAAGCAGTGGCGGGGTGATGGTGGGCAGGCGAATGAGGAGGCTGCCCACCATGGAAACAGCTTGTTTCCTGGGAGTGCATAAATGATGAGGCAGGCACAGGACGATATGACGTGAAAACACGCTTTCACCGACAGCTGGCAGCACGCCATTTTATTCGCCTGCTACCGCACGTAGTGCAAATTTGGGAAAATTCCACACATTAACACTGTTTCTCTCTTCACAGATGCTGTCAGGCCTGCTGAGTTTTACTAGAAAATGACAAAGATGTGCACAACAAGCCAAAGAGTGGTAAACATGTGTTTCACACCATCAATCTCGTGGGAACATGAATACCATCATACCATCTGAAGCGTTTGTCAAAATTCAAATTATCTGTCCTAAGATAGTTAGCAACTACTCATTATTGGCTAAGATTGACAAGTGCCAACATCCTACATCTGCGGATTCTAAAAGACATGTATCCACAGACATGGAAGACCATAACAAAACCTACTACTGCACAACTTTCAGCATACAACGCTTCACTAATTCCACGTGCAGAATCCATAGCCCTGGAGTGCAAATACAATCAATCCTCCTGGGTGTCACAGATGTTCTACGTCATGGAAACTAAGGTCCCAGCAATTGCAGGTATATGGCATGCCATGACCTCACACTAGTGACAATCCATGGAATTAGTCTGACATCACAAGGCAGGTCAACCTCAGAAACTACCCCTATCACCTTAACTCACAACTTAACATTAAAATATCCTGATAAAAGCAAAATGCTGTGGCTGCTGGAAATCTGAAACAAAAACAGAAAATGCTGCAAAAACTCAGCAGGTTTAGCAGCATCTGTGGAGGGAGAATCAGAGTTAACATTTCGAGTCCGTATGACACTGAAGAAGTGTCATCTGGTACATTGATCTGGTACATTTCGCGTGGCGCAAATGCTGGCAGCTACAAGACTTGCGTTGCCATAGCGTCCAGGGCTATGGGCCAAATGCTGGAAAATGAGACTAGTGTTGTCAGATCTTTGTTGACTGGCGTGGACACGATGGGCTGAATGGCCTCCTCCTGTACTGTAAACACCTATGAGCCTAAGAAGAAATGGTGAAAGATTCTACACCATAGAATCTGTGGAAAACCATCATTGAAGAATGGCCTGATTGAATTCGGCATGTCTGTGAACACATGAAACCATTTCAGCCTTACTGGGATGAGCTAGGCATCTTCCGTGGAGTCATTTTTAAAGGCAGACAGGACACCATACTGGAACCTTTGTGACCTGATATTCTTCAACAACTTCATCACTTACATAGATCAGTTGAGAAGACTTGTAAAAGAGACAGCCTATTGGGTGGGTATGAACAATAACCTTGAAGTTGACGTCAAGAAGTGTGAGGCATGTCAACAGCATATGTCAAGTTATCACAAAGAACCATTCATTCCACATGAAGTTCCTACCCATCCTTGGTCCAAAGTCACATCCAACCTCTTTGATGCTTATGGCACTGACTTCATCATCGTCAGTTATTACACCAATTACCCCATTATTTGACAATTGCACAATACTTCAAGAAGAACTGTTGTACGCACTAAGTGCTAATTTCAGTTTACTTGGTGTGCCTGGAGAGATTATTACGGATAATGGACTGCAATTAATTGGTAAACCATTTTGGGATATGTGTGAGAAGTGGAATTTTGATCATACTACTTCTTCTTTTCATTACCTTAGATCTCATGGCATAGTGAAACAAATGGTTCACATAGTGAAATCCCTAATTCTCAAATTGACCAATCAAGATCTTCACATTGCAATGTTACTTCTGTGAGTGATATCTTTAAGTGCAATTATTCCATCACTGGCAGAGCTCATGTTTGACAGGTCTGAGTATACCAATTTACCTATTCATACACGTTCTACTCTCTCAGAAACTAGATAGCAACTTTTAAAACTGAAAGAGAAGATAACCAATGTGCACAATAAAAATGCGGGTACAGAATTGCCAATTTTACATTTCGTATCCAGGCACAGACGGTACGTGGCAACCGGCTGAGGTGACAAGGATTTGTTCAGAACCAAGGTCTTATGAAGTTGTTATGCACAAAGGTGCAACAGTGAAGCGTAACCAAGGACAAATCAGATCTATTCCAGCTCCTCAACCACTGTACAGTCCTATTGCATCTAGGACAGGTACCAAATGCAACCAGGAACAACATTCAAAAATGAAAATCCAAAAGATCATTGTGTGCCATTAAAGAAACATCCAGACACAATTAACATCACAAGATCTGGGCGTACCAGTAGATTACCTCTACACTTTAGAGACTCATAGTTTCACCAGTCCCACATGCTTATTTAACGTAACTAAACATGAACATGTCTTGTAAATTGTTATACTTCTTTGGAAAGGGGGAAAGAAATGGGAGATGTTGTAATATGCCTTTAACGGATAGCAGCATGACATCACTAGAGGGGAAGTGTGTCACATGATTCAATCCCATTTTCATTATGGCCTGTAAGTAGAATAAAGCATACACAGCTCTGCTACTGATGTCTTCACACTTTCTACCTTTGTATAAATGTTCTCATGTACCTAGTCTCAATATATGAACCCACAACATATCTATCCAATCCCTTCTGGGTGATAAAAACACGTCTTCATTATTGATTTTAAAAATACCTGAAATCATTAATTTTATTTGGAAACTGCAGAAATAAAAAAAAAATACTGATTCTGCTGGTATTAAGTCTGACTAATATTAGCAAGATCTGTCAAATTTCTCTAACTGTGTCTATAAATTGAAGTTTAATAAATCTCTGAAATGCAGTAGTGGTCATTAAAACTGTTTTTTTAATATTATCAAATTATGGTGAAGTAACAAATTTTCTAAATAACTTTTAGTAATTTTGGTTGAAAGCAACTGTTCTGCACAGTGTCAAAGACAATTTGTCAGTGTGCAGATGCAAATTACCAGGATAAATTTGGAACTCCAAAAGTACATCTTCCTCAAGGCTCATTTTATACATGAACTAATTCAGATACAATGCAAAACAACTGTTACATTGTGCAACAAATTTACGCAGCTCCACCTAACTGTCTGCCCATCATGCCCACAAACAGTACATGCATGTTTACATTTCATTGTGTTTTAGACTAAGGTGAACTTGTGCATGTTTGCAACTATCATATCAGATTTAAATATCTGGCCTTTATCAAAGATCGCCCAATGAGCCGACGAGGCATGTTTTGGAGAATTACATATTGCCTCCCAGAAGGAAAAAACAGTTTAACCAGAACAGGTAAAGCAGTTGCCAACCAGCATACGAGATCAGTTGGCAACAGTTGGTCCCGGCTGCCAGGCAGTTGACTTTCCCCAGTTGGAAACAGCTGGCTTTGGATGCTGGCCGGTCAGCTATTGCAGATTGGAAATGGTCATCACCGGTCAGCTTTTTTCGGCAAAAGAAACAGTTGTCACCTATTGTTTTTGCCAACTCATGTTCAATGGATCAGACTGAAATGCACAGATGGATGTTTACATCTCTACACTAATTTTTGTCAACTGGGCACAGTCCTGTGACTCAATGCCCAATTTCCTAATTGTTTTAAAAATGAACAACAACACATTACCTTTCTATAGCACCTTTAATGTTGTAAAGCATCTCATGCTTCACTTAAAAAAGAAATGTGTCAATGGGGTTGTGCTGAAGCAGTAACCATGGTACCTATATGTAAGTTAGAACTATTAGAAAGATGAACAAGCATAATGAGTTTTATCTATAAGCATTTTGGAAAGTTAATGGCCAGGATTTTACGGTCCTGCTGTGTCATGTCTCCTCCCCTGGCAGATACGGTGAGCCATTTAAATGTCCATTCAGTTTGGCAGGACCATGATGTCCCGCCAGGTGGGAGGGGCCATAAACTCCTGGCTAATGTTTTAAAATGTAAATGGCTTAAGGATTCAGATGTAAGAGAAATGCTCAGTATATTCTGTCTATTCGAAGCTACATCTTTATAGAAGTTGTTTACTTTATTTTGAAGTGCGCATTCCTTACTTACTTAGGCCTACAAGGGGTAATTTTAACCTAACATACCGTCTGGGAAGCTGACAAGTTTGTGTCACCTGGATTTACCATCTGCTGAAGTCAAAGGAGGGTAACATTGAGCACGGTGTAAAACAAGAGTCCACACCTCGTCATCTTCCCCGTGGAAAGTGAAGTTAAAATACCCCTCGCAGCCTGAAGAAATTAACTGGAGATTCCATAGCATCCTAGTTAGCACGTTTTCTTTTCCATTGGGGGATCACCCCTCACACAACAACAGGTGCCACACTTGCAGAATTATTGATGAGATTTAGCTTAATAATGCCAAATTTAGGGGAGAAGATGGAAAGGAGTCAGGGGAGTCAGAAAACTGGGCGTGACTGGCATAGCCGTGACAGGAAGTTTACCGTAGGAGAGATGGTATATGTGAAGAATTTTGGAGAAGGACCCAAGTGGTTATCGGGTGAAATAAGTGCAATGATTGGGCCTCTTTCTTACCACGTGAAAGTGGAGGACCGAGTTATACGGAGGCATGTGGATCATATCAGGAGAAGAGAAACAAAGTACCAAGAAACTATACCACCAGTGTTCACGACTGAGTCAACGTCTCCTGTTGAAAGAACTCAACTGAGTGCAGATGTGTCTAAAGGGTCAGGTGTACCTGCAAGAGTTGGGGAAACAGATTTGCAGGTGCCCACCGAGGAACTTGATGTTCAGACAACTTCAGAAATGGAGGTTCCTGACAACACATATGAAGCTATAGAGCTGAGACATTCTACAAGCATAAGGAAATGACCACAAAGATTGAATTTGTAAATTACTTATCTGTGTAAATAATTTGATATTTTGAGAAAAATTGTAATTGTGACTGTAAAACATATTTCTGAGTAAAGGGAGAAGGATGTGGTAATCTGATGTGTAATATACCTTTAAGAAGAATTTTATAATGGAAGATCACATGATCTTAGTATCCAATAGCAGAGTAGTGTGGACTACCTCAGTTGTCAGTAGTCAATATCCTATAGTTAGAGTCTATAATGTAGAGACAGGGTTTGAGTTGAAAGCACACAAGCGTAGCTGCTGAGTTCCTTTGTAAATAAATAGAATATGTCCTACATAACAACTGTCTGCTGATCTACTCTGTCTATGGTACCAACTCGGCCATCCTGAAACAAGCGTGCAACCTGGGTCCATAAGTCCAACCAAACTAGTGACTAGGATCCAACAGCCGTGATCTAATTGAATGGCAAAGCAGGGTCAAGGGCCCAAATGGCCTTACCTGTTCCTATTTCTTATGTTCTTATGTCAGACCCTCACTTACATCAGAAACTCAGTAACAGAGGTGGTAGGCATGGATTTCTTCCCATCGACTGAGCTGTTTTGTGAGGGTTTAATCATACAAATTAACTGTAAATTTGCACGTGTCATTAATTAGTTGGTAATGGTCTCAGTTTGTCATCATAAATCTGATGTCAATTAACCTGAACTATTGCATACAAAAATTCTTATAAGGCTCCGGATACTCTGTTTGATATGGGGTGCTACTTATTAGTCCAGAATGAACATGTTCCCTTTAGGGAATTCTTAGCTTTAGATCGAGATCTGTATTACACACTGCTGTATGGAATCCTCCAGTTTCCATTAAATGAAATGATGGATACTCTTGATTGTTACCCTCAATACAAAGGAAACTAATAGAGCAATTAAAAGCTCACAAATTACTGATGGATATTATTATGCGCACAATATTATTTTAATCAGTGCCATCTGCTTACTCATACTTCATGAAATTTTTAATTGTGCCATGTTAAACTTTATGATGGTTCTGTCTGTGCCTTATGGTGAGATGAAAAAAATATTATTTAATGTCTGTAGTATGAAGAAAAATAAACAGCTTCTATGGAATTCCTTGGCATTATACTAGGATTGCAGCTTGCCATGTACACTGGTTTACTCATATACATAATGCAACTATTCCCATTTTTAACGAGACCCATTTCAAGGAGTGACGTTATATATTAATTTCCAGTATTCTTTGATGTAAGGGAAAGAAATGTAATGGTATTCTATTTCTCATCTCAGTGGTTAATTGGTAGCTTGGTAGGCAAAGAAGTAGAATAGAGTCTTACTGAATTTCAGTGGTTGAGTGATCAATCTACTAAGGGACCGGACCGGACCCCATATCTGGGAAGCTTAGGATTGGACATGTGCCAGATTTGGGCCTAGCATGCAGTTATAATACATAAAATATGAAAAATAAAGAATAAAAATAATTTATTCAAATTGCTACCCAAGTCACCAGTTTTGAATGGTTTTCGGGTCCTTCTGGATTTTGGGACACTGGATAAGGGGCCCGGTACACATATTTGATTCATAAAGCTTAAAAATACAGGTTGTGTGGAGCAAGTATTACGTGGGCATGTAGCTGAATCTGATTTACAGAAAAAAATAATAAAATACTGCATCTAAATTTCTGTGAAAGAGGAAGAAAATAACTAATGTCACCAGTAATCATTTATGACCCCTGTAGGGAATTCTTCCTTTCTAACATTTCATTATCTATTTATCTAGTATTTCAGAAGTTCATGGGAAAGGATTGCACATCTTCATATGAATATTATGAACACTAAAACACCAGAGGATTGATTAATTAAAGTCAGAGGACTGATTAATTGAGGTAAGAAATATTGAAGAAGACTGCTAAACTGTAGATCCCGAGCCAATCTCATTGCTATAGGGATCTGACTTCAATTTGATAAGATTAATAAAACTCTTTAGATTCAAAATACCCAACAATTAAGCTGCCATCTGTGATATTTGCAGATTGATTCTTAATGTCTTTTATTTTAAAACGTTTTTCGTGTCAGAAACTTTTGCTTTATTTGTAAATTTTGCTTTCTTCGTCCAGAGTAAAAATGTTGGAGTCGAGGGGAGGAGAGTTTAGGAAGAGCTCAGGTCATTGCTGGTGCATCCAAATGTGATCACATGGAAAGGAATATATAGCGCTTGTTCAGCACTACTAGCAGATGGTCCTTGACGCTCCCCATTCCACTGTTCCTTATCCGACTTTCTGAGACCAGGGTGGTACTTGAGAGAAGAATGAAGAAATTGCTCCTGCATATGAAAACATGACCACAATAAGATCAATGGTAGTGATGGATCTATAAATGTATTAAAAGTTCCCTTGAATTTAATGGATCTTACGCATTGCGACACAAGTTATTTTTATTTACTTGTGGGACGTGGGCCTCACTGGCGAGACCAGCGTTTATTGCTTATCCCTAATTTTCCTTTAGAAGGTGGTGGTGAGCTGCCTTCATGACATTTCAGTCTTTGTGGCATAGGTGATAGTGAGTTCCAGGATTTTGACCCAGCATCAGTGAAGGAATGTTGATATAGTTCCAGTTGATAAGTGTGATTTAGAGAGGAACTTGCTGGTGGTGTCCCCACATGCCTGCTGCCCTTGTTCTTCTAGGTGATAGAGGTCGTGGGTTTAGAAGATGCCTTGATCAAAGGTGCCTTGGTGAGTTGCTGCAGTACACCTTGTGGATAGTACACCCTGCTGCCACGGAGCACCAGTGGTGGAGAGAGTGAATGTTTAAGGTGAAGGATGGGGTACCAGTCAATCAGACTGCTTTGTCCAAGAAGGTGTGGAACGTTTTGAATGTTATTTGGACTGCACTCATCATATTGGTAAAGGTTTTCCATTTCTACACCTGTCTGACCCTGATTTGCCATCTATTTATTTTAATTAATGGAACCTCTAGTCTGGTGCAAAACTGGAAAACCCAGGTTATTTGATCCCTTATAGGCCTAAGATCTGCTTGGCTGTCAATCAACTTTGAATCTTTTTAGACCAGAACAATAATGTGGTGCATTAGGTGTGGTTTTTCTGACATAAAAAAAAAAGACAATAATGTATGGTCAATATTGATCTCCCTTACGATAAAATACTTAAATTATCTCAGCAGATCTGGTGAAATTGTATAGATTCCTGGGATATTTCTCACAGTTTACTACATACTCAATTTTCTCTCTGGTGGAATGTGCCAAATTTATTCCCAGGTCTTCTTGTTCAAGTCCTTTGGGATTGTTAGCATCCAAGAGTGGTTCATAACACTCTAGTTCACAGGGCACTTTAGTATTGCTCTGTTCCATTGTAATGACAATTACTTCATTACTCAGAGTGCTGGTCCAAAAGCATATCAGGGAACTCGACTGATGCAGACAGCAGGGTTCAAGAATCAAATAATTACACTTTTGAAGAAAGGATTGAGAGATATGATGAGAAGGCAAAAAGGATTTGCATCTCCAGCTGCTAAAAAATTTCTCTTCTGATATTTTTCTTCATACAAATTCATCTTCTCAAGCATGACAAGCGTGAGTTGTTTAACCTGCACTTAACATCGTGATTAATACCTACCAATATTGTGTTTAATTAATATAACCAGTGGAGGTTAAGTGTAATATTATAATGTAATCCTATTATAATAGAGATGTATACATTTAATGGAAAAAATGAAACAATGGAGATATTAATGAGGCAAAAATTAAGTGATTGAATTCTTCTCTCATTTCTCCCTATTCCCACACATCACATAGGAATATACAGCTCCTTAGATGATAGCTTAGGCAGTTCATGGCACAGAATCTCCAATGGTATGAATCAATGCCACCACTGACATATTCAACCTCAGGAAACAAGACATTGGTGATGGGGTGAGGATAGACAAGGTAACAGCGATCTGGCCTAGAGTAAGAGACACTCTCCTCCAACATCCTTATTGCCATTGTGATATCTCTTAGGAGCAACCACCACTGCCAACCATGGTGTCGCTGGTGTATCATTGATGAGAAGGTCTTGAGATTTGTATGTTTAAATATGAACCATTTATTAGTCGTCTTTAACTATTTACATATCCCAGGTTACTGCCTTGCATGGTGCTGTTTGCCATGCAAGCTAGGCTGGTTCTAGAGTGTTTTCTCTGGGCTGTTCTCTCAGAGTCTATTAACATGTGACTATATGCATCATACCATGGACTGTGCTATTCTCCAGTTCCATGTTAACCCTTGCTCTACCAAGCACCTTTACATCACAGTGGCATGCAGGCACATAACACAACAATTACCATAAACCTAAGATGCAAAAATGAGCAAGTAATATGAACATGATTTTTGATCAATGTTAATGCTTACATGCATTTAAACCATCCACAGGACAAAATAGCTCCTTGGTTGGCACTCCATTCATCACCTTAAACAGTGCCTTCAGGAGTGCACCAGACCTGTGAGGGACACTCTTCTGAAAGTGGATGTTAAAGAAAAAGTAACTGATTGGTGAGTAAATCCTGAGAGCAGACTCGGAGGGAGGAGTACCTGAGTGGTGAGTATAAATCTAGTTTACCTCGGGGATTCGCGGCCTTGTCTCCAGGGAGCAGACTCGGAGAGAGGAGCACCGGAGCGGTGACCTCGTCACACAGAGTAACTGAAGCCAAAACTGAAAAAGTGACATCACAGCAAAACTGTGACCTGATTGGTTGGTAGGAAATCTGCACCAAATTTGAAAAAAAAAACACTGCAAAGTTAATTAATAAACTAATTATCTAAGTCGAGATGGCTGGGCAGGTGATGTGCTGTAGCTGTATGATGTGGGAGCTGGCAGATCCCATTTCGAGTCGCAGTGACCACATCTGCAGCAAGTGTTGGTTGCTGGAGGAACTCAGGCTCAGAATTGATGAGCTGGAGTCTGAGCTCCGGACGCTGCAGCACATCCGGGAGGGGGAGAGTTACCTGGATACTTTGTTTCAGGAGGCGGTCACACCCGGTAGATTAAGTACCTCAAGTTCGGTCAGTGGTCAGGGTCAGCAGGGTGTGACTGCAAGTGAGGCAGGTAGAGGGATCCTGTGCTTAGGAACAGAGGAGCCTCAGCTCTTGACCTTGTCCAACAGGTATGAGGTACTTGCTCCCTGTGTGGATGAGGAACAGGGCTGTAGGGAGGATGAGCCAGCTGACCATGGTACCGTGGCACAGGAGGCCATTCAACAGGGGGGAGCAAAAAGACAAGTGGTAGTTGTAGGGGATTCTATAATTAGGGGAATTGATAGCATCCTTTGTACGCCGGATCGAGAGTCCCGCATGGTATGTTGCCTGCCTGGTGCCAGGGTGAGGGACATCTCTGATCAGCTTGAAAGGATATTGGAGAGGGAGGGGGAGGATCCAGTTGTTGTGGTCCACATCGGGACAAATGACATAGGTAAGACTAGGAAAGTGGACCTGTTTGAGGATTATCAGGAACTAGGAACTAAATTAAAGAACAGGTCCTCAAGGGTTATAATCTCCGGATTACTACCCGAGCCACTTGCAAATTGGCATAGGGACGGGAGAATAAGGGAAGTAAACACGTGGCTAAAGGAGTGGTACGGGAAAGAGGGGTTCCATTTCATGGGGCACTGGCATCGGTATTGAAACAGAAGGGATCTGTACCATTGGGACGGTCTCCACCTGAACCGATCTGGGACCAATGTTCTAGTGAAAAGGGTAAATAGGGTGGTCAATAGGACTTTAAACTAGAAAGTGGGGGGGGGGAGGGAAGGGCAAAACTCCAAGAAGTATGACTAATGGGAAACAAAGCAGCACCTTAGAACGTGGTGGGGGGGTGGATTCAACTTCATGGAAAATTATGAAAAAACTGAAAAGAAAGGAGAGCCCAGGAGAGGCTATTAAAGTCCCCAGAACACAAAATAGGACAGAGTGTTTGGAAAGGGCTATAAATCTAACTTCAAGCACATCAGATAAAGGGACAACAATGAGAAAGGGGACGGGAAATACAGGACTGAAGGTGTTGTATCTGAATGCACGCTGTATACGAAATAAGATAAATGAGCTTGTGGCGCAGATTGAAATTGGCAGGTATGATGTGGTGGGCATCAAGGAGACATGGCTACAAGGGGATCAGGACTGGGAGCTAAATATCCAAGGATATACATCCTATCGAAAAGATAGGCAGGTTGGCAGATGGGGTGGGGTTGCTTTGTTAGTAAGAAATTAATTTAAATCGATAGCAAGAAATGACGTAGGGTCAGATGATGTAGAATCTGTGTGTGTAGAGTTGAGAAATCGCAAAGGTAAAAAAACCATAATGGGAGTTATGTACAGGCCTCTGAACAGTAGTCAGGATGTGGGGCACAAGATACACCAGGAGATGGAAAAGGCATGTAAGAAAGGCAAGGTTACAGTGATCATGGGGGATTTCAATATGCAGGTAGACTGGGAAAATCAGGTTGGTAGTGGATCCCAAGAAAAGGAATTTGTGGAATGTCTGCGAGATGGCTTTTTGGAGCAGCTTGTGTTGGAGCCCACTAGGGAACAGGAAATTCTAGATTTAGTGATGTGTAATGAGGCAGATTTGATAAGGGAGCTTAAGGTGAAGGAACCCTTAGGAGGAAGTGACCATAATATGATAGAATTCACCCTGCAATTTGAGAGGAAAAAGCTGGAATCAGATGTAACAGTATTACAGTTGAATAACAGCAACTACAGAGGCATGAGGGAGGAGCTGGCCAGAATTGACTGGGTGATGAACCTAGTAGGAAAGACAGTGGAATAGCAATGGCAGGAGTTTCTGGGAGTAATTTGGGAGACACAGCAAAAATTCATCCCTAGGAAGAAGAAGCATACTAAAGGGAGGACGAGGCAACCATGGCTGACAAGGGAAGTCATAGACAGCATAAAAGCTAAAGAGAAAGCATACAATGCGGCGAAGAGCAGTAGAAAACCAGGGGATTGGGAAGCCTACAAAGACCAACAGAGGACAACTAAAAAAGGAATAAGGAGGGAGAAGATTAAACATGAGGGTAAACTAGCCAGTAATATAAAAGAAGATTGCAAGAGTTTTTTTAGATACATAAAGGGTAAGAGAGAGGCAAAAGTGGACATTGGGCCACTGGAAAATGACGCTGGAGAAGTAGTAGTGGGGAACAAAGAAATGGCGGAGGAACTGAATAGGTACTTTGCGTCAGTCTTCACGGTGGAAGACACGAGTAACATCCCCAAAGTTCAAGAGAGTTGGGGGGCAGAGGTGAGTATGGTGGCCATTACCAAGGAGAAGGTGCTAGGAAAACTGAAAGGTCTGAAGGTGGATAAATCACCTGGACCAAATGGATTACACCCCAGAGTTCTGAAGGAGATAGCTAAAGAGATAGTGGAGGCATTAGTGGTGATCTTTCAGGAATCACTGGAGTCAGGGAGGGTCCCAGAGGACTGGAAAATCGCTAACGTAACCCCCCCTGTTTAAGAAGGGAGTGAGGCAAAAGACAGGAAATTACAGGCCGATTAGCCTGACCTTGGTCGGTGGTAAGACTTTAGAGTCCATTATTAAGGATGAGATTTCAGAATACTTGGAAGTGCATGGTAAAATAGGGCAAAGTCAGCATGGTTTCATCAAGGGGAGGTCATGCCTGACAAATCTGTTAGAGTTCTTTGAGGAGGTAATGAGTAGGTTAGACAAAGGAGAGCCAATGGATGTTATCTACTTGGACTTCCAGAAGGCCTTTGACAAGGTGCCGCACAGGAGGCTGCTCAGTAAGATAAGAGCCCATGGTGTTAGAGGCAAGGTACTAGCATGGATAGAAGATTGGCTGTCTGGCAGGAGGCAGAGAGTGGGGATAAGGGGGTCCTTCGCAGGATGGCGGCCGGTGACTAGTGAAGTTCCGCAGGGGTCAGTGTTGGGACCACAACTTTTCAATTTATACATTAATGATTTAGATGAAGGAACTGAGAGCATCCTGGCTAAATTTGCAGATGATACAAAGATAGGTGGAGGGACAGGTAGTATTGAGGAGGTGGGAAGGCTGCAGAAGGATTTAGACAGGTTAGGAGAATGAGCAAAGAAGTGGCAGATGGAATACAACGTGGGGAAATGTGAGGTCATGCACTTTGGTAGGAAGAATAGAGGCATAGACTATTTTCTAAATGGGGAGAGAATTCAGAAATCTGGAGTGCAAAGGGACTTGGGAGTCCTAGTCCAGGATTCTCTTAAGATTAACTTGCAGGTTGAGTCGATAGTTAGGAAGGCAAATGCAATGTTGGCATTTATTTCGAGAGGACTAGAATATAAAAGCAGGGATGTGCTGCTGAGGCTTTATAAGGCTCTGGTCAGACCACATTTAGAATATCGTGAGCAATTTTACCTCAGGAAGGATGTTCTGGCCCTGGAGAGGGTCCAGAGGAGGTTCACGAGAACGATCCCAGGAATGAAAGGCTTAACCTATGAGGAACGTTTGAGGACTCTGGGTCTATACTCGATGGAGTTTAGAAGGATGAGGGGGGATCTGATTGAAACTTACAGAATACTGAAAGGCCTGGATAGAGTGGACGTGGGGAAGATGTTTTCATTAGTAGGAGAGTCTAGGACCCGAGGGCACAGCCTTAGAGTAAAGGGAAGATCTTTTAGAACAGAGATGAGGAGAAACTTCTTTAGCCAGAGAGTGGTGAATCTATGGAATTCATTGCCACAGAAGGCTGTGGAGGCCAGGTCAATGAGTGTACTTAAGACCGAGATAGATAGGTTCTTGATTGGTAAGGGGATCAAAGGTTACGGGGAGAAGGCGGGAGAATGGGGTTGAGAAACTTATCAGCCATGATTGAATGGCGGAGCAGACTCGATGGGCTGAATGGCCTAATTTCTGCTCCTATGTCTTATGGTCTTATGGTCAATCCCTCAACCACTAGTACACAATGACTTCAATGTGTATAATCTACAAAATGCACTGCAGCAAATTGCCAAAACTTCTTCGGCTGCACTTTTCAAACTTGCAATTAATGTTATGATTTAGGAGATCAGGGGCAGCAGCCACACAGTAACACAACTACCTGTAAGGTCCCCTCGATGTCATATCCTTCATGATGTCATATATCGCCGTTCCTCCATCGTCATCAGGTCAAAATTCTCGTACTCCCAACCTAACAGCATTAACAACCTTCATTACATGGAAACAACCCATTACATAAACTGCAGCGGTTCAAGAAGGCAGCTCACTACCACCTTCTCATGAGCAATTAGTGATGGACATCAAATTCTGGTCTTGCCAATAGCACCTATGCCCCATGAGAGAAAGAATTTAGAAAAAAACACATGGTATATTATCTTGGAAATCGGAGAAAACTCACTTTGGAACATGCTCAGTGAAAAAGCTGCTTTAAAGTGAACAGAGAAAAACTTGGTTTAGGATTTCCCATTAGTGTTCATGTTTTCATTCAACTTGTCAACAGGAGGAATTTCATCCTAGTGACCTGTGGCTCAGCTGTAACATTAGGCAGAATTTAATGGGGCCACCGGAAGTGGGCAGAGTGAATTAATCATGCGGGAACCGAAATCTCAGCTTCCCGACAGAATGTTGAGTTTATGTGGCGGAAGCCTCTTTTGACTATATTTGCATGCCATGAAAACTTATTGGGCTGGATTTTGCTGTCGGCGAGTAGGGGGTGGGGTCCGCTCGCGGACACGCAAAATTACACGGGATGACATTGGGGGTAACCCCCGACGTCATCCCGCCCCATTTAAATTTTCAGGAAGGCAGGGGGCACAGCGAAATAGGTTGTGCGCCCACCGACCTGATAATGGCCAATTGAGGCCATTGACAGGATAATTAAAACAATTAAAGGACCTGCCGTCCAACCTTAAGGCTTGCGGGCAGGCCAGGAGCCCCAGCGGGCTTCTGAAAAAACATGAAACCTCATCCACCGGCGGGATGAGGTTTCATGTAGGGTTTAAAAAATTTTAATAAAGTTTTAGTGAAATTTATTAACATGTCCCATCTCGTGTGACATTGTCACATGAGGGGGACATGTTAAGGATTTTTTTATTTTTCTATTTTTAATGTTTGAACAAGTGTAAGCGATCTCCCTGAGGCAGCACTTAGCCTCGGGGAGATGTGCGCTCTTTCATGCGCATGCACGAAAGAGCGCACTCTCGCTTTTGGGGAACCCCCCCTCACCCGCACAGGAAGCACATAGCGCTTCCCACTGGGCGTCACACTTGTTGGGCCTTAATTGGCCCGCCCACTTAAAATGGCGGTGGGGCCCGCTTCTCCAGCGGGAATCAGCTCCCTGCCCGCCAGAGATTCAGTCAGGCACGCCAGCCCGGTAGGCAGAAAATTCTGCCCATTAAATCACAACTTCTCCAATTTAGACCTTCAAGATTAAGCCTGATTTACGACTGGTTAAAGGTGACATGCACAAGGCAAGGTGGTCCATTCTGATCATAGGTGAGCAGTTGTCTTTGTTGAGCACTGTGGAAAAGGTGGGAGGGGGAGCAGGGGAGTGTTCACAGGCCTGGGCTGCTGGTAGCGGCCAGGGCAAAGTGGGGTGGGGGAGGATTGGATGAGTGCAACAATTGTTTCACCTTTACTAAAGCTTCTTTCTGGCCACCTCCCAAGACCAACTTTGGTTCTTTTTGAGAAGGGAATGCAGGGGGGCCAGCACTATCGACAAATTGGGTAAGAACCGCCCATAATAGTTGATTATTCCTAGGAATGATTTGAGCTCTGAGGTGTTCTTTGGTGCAGGTGCCTCTCTTATGACTTTCACTTTCTCCTCAACCGGGTGGAGGCCCCGTGAATCTACCCGGTGACCCAAATAGATCACCTCTCTCGCTTGGACATGTGCTTTTCTTTCTTCAGACGTACTCCAGCTTGCAAGAAATGTTTTAAGACTTCTTTTAAGTTTGCCAAAATGCTTTTCTTCAGTGAATCCTGTCACCAATACATCATTTTAATAGACTACAACCTGGGGCAGTCCTTGCAGTAAGCTTTCCATTGTTCTTTGAAAGGTGGCACAAGCTGAGGAGACACCAAAAGGCAATTGTGTAGATTGATACAACACTTTGTGGATATGAATTGTGACAAATTCCCAGGAGGTATTATCCAATTCTAATTGTTGATAAACATGATTCAAACCAAGCTTTGTGTACATTGTCCCGCCTGCCAGCATGGCGCACAAGTCTTCAATTTTTGGAATGGGGTGCCTATCCAGCTTGGCTACTTTATTAACCCTCAGTTTGTAGTCTCCGCAAATTTGGACCCTTTGGTCAGGTTGAAGGATGGGACCATGGGCGCTGCCCATTCTGAGAACTGAACAGGTTGTATAGTTTCTCTAGCCTGTTTACTTCAGTGTCGACTTTCTCTCACAGGACATATAGCACCGGTCTCGCCTTCATGAAGTGAGGGGTTGTTTCCGGATCCACATAAATCTTGGCCTCAGGCCTTGGATCTTCCCCAGTTCACCCTTGAAAACAGTGGCATACTTTCTAAGTAGCTCCACTTGCTCTCAACTGGAAAATTTCAGTCCATTCTAACTTATTCTCCTTTAACTAATTTTGCCCCAGGAGGCTTGGCCCTTCACCTGCTACCATCATCACAGGTAGCTGTGCCAATTGGCTTTCATAATGGACAGTTACTCTGCTTATGCCTTTTTCTTGAATGTCTTCCCCATATATGTTTTTAGCTCAGCAGCTGTTTGTTCTAAACTTAACTGAATTCACCATTATTCAAATATCTGAAGGTATGTTCCCCAATTACTGTAGTGGAAGCTCCCGTGTCCACTTCCATTTTAACAGGTTTGCCATTTACTTTCACTGTGACAAATATTGGTTCTGTCTTTCCAACTTTCAGATCAAACAATGAGCAAATGTCAGAATTTGTTGTTTCAGGCCCTTCCACACTGTCGATTTCATTAGACTTCTTCTTTTGTTTGTAAGCCTGCAAGAATCTTTCCATGCACTGTCTCATTATATGTCCATTTCTATGATAATAGTAACATTCGATTTTATTAAATCACCAATCGCTAAAAGACTGACTGTTTTCACCTCTACTAAAATTATTCTTCGATTTCGCTTCTAAGTTATTTTTCCTCATTCTTTGATTAACAGGGGCCGTTTCACACTTCTCGGCAGAGTCTTGCTTTTTTGCGCCACTTTTGCTTGAGGTTTCCTGCCCGATGTGGAGGATGGCGCCATTTTGCGCACCTTGTATTGCTTTTGAATCTCTTATTGCACTTTCCATGGCCAGCGCTATCGCTGGTGCTTTCTTGAAATCCAGATTCACCTTGGACAATAATCTTTTCTGAACAGTGTCCTCTTTCACACCACGCACTAAACGATTTCTGAGCATGTCATTCAGAATTGTACCAAACTCAGAATATTCCATTAGCTGCTTCAAATTTGCCACAAAGCATGCAATTGTCTCACCCGGGGCTCTATTTGCAAATTAAACCTAAATCTCTGCATCATGACTGAGGGCTTGAGTTGAAAGTGACCCTTCACGAGGTCCACCAATTCATCAAAATTCTTCAAGCCTGGGGCACTGGGGCTGTCAAACTTTTAATCAAACTGTAGGTTTTGCTCCCACAAGTACTCAAGAGGATCGCTCACCTCTTCTTATTCCCCATAATCTCATTCACTTGAAAAAAGAATGTGAGGCATTTTATGTATTGAGACCAATCGTCTGTGGCTGGTTCTAAAGGATAAATTCTCCCAAATTGTGGCATTTTGAGAGGGGCAAACGTCTTCAATCCTTTCAGAGCTTGCTACTTACAATCACTGGGTGAAGTACAGTGCTGATTTCTTTTTAACTTGATTTCTTCTCTTCAATCCTGTTTCATCCTCATTGCCAGTTTGTTGTAGGGTGGTTGAGTTGTACTATTTGTAATAGAGTTGATCTGCAGACAACTTTCTAAGTGGAAACATTAAGTTTATTTACAAAATGCTCAGCAGCAACTACAAGTGTGCTTTCAACTCCAACTCTATCTCTACACTGTCAACTGAGGTAGCCCGTGCTACTCTCCTATTGGTTACTACAGACCATGTGATCTTTTCTAACACGTATTACTTTTAAAGGTAAAATACACACTAAATAAAACCATAATTACTACAGCCATGTATGTTGCAGAGAAGGATCAGGCAAAACTGCAGCTGACAATCTTATTTCAAATAAAAGCAAAATAGTGCTGATGTTGGAAATAAAAACAGAAATGCTGGAAATATTCAGAAGGTCTGGCAGTATGTGGAGAGATAAAAAAGGAATGAATGTTTTGAGTCCAAAATTACTCTTTTTCAGAACTGGGGAACAATCTGATTTTAAATATTGGAGCTGTCTTGCTTGTCCCTTTAAGTACACAGAGTTTAATTCTGCTAAGTAAAGAAAGTCAAGAATATACATAAAAGAGAAAATACTCATTAGAATCACAAAGATGAATTTCTCAACATGTGAATTTTTAGAGCTAAATTGGATGTGTTTAAACAGGGATCCCATACAGGCAGAAAGGATAATAGCCTGTTTGTCCACATATGCCACTACTCTGAGCAGTGCCTTACTCAAAAATGGGTTCACAGGAAATAGGGGGATTTAAAACCAAGGAGAGTCAGAAATGTCCATGCTGCTGCAGTCCTCTTGGCTTAGACAAAGTTCTGCATCTCCCCTAAAGATCCTGTCAGCACTCTCCCCAACCTGTGCCCCAAGGTTCTCCCAGGAAGACTTTACTCACATAGTTTCAAAGCCTGGTATGATAAAGGAATCAGCAAAGTGAACAACTCCTTCTCAAGGGCTAGATCTTCCCTTCCACCAGTTAAAAAATCTCATCCCTCCGAGCACAACCAATAGCATTATCTCCAGCCATGGACAGTCATAGAATAAATGGAGAAGGTTGTTAAAAAGGCATATGTGATCCTCAGCTTTATAAACCGAGGCATAGGGAACAAAAGCAAGGAAGTTTACTAAACCATTATAAAACAATGGTTATGTCCCTAATTTCTGGTCTCTTAAGGGATCAGTGGATATAGAGAGCAGACAGGAAAATGAAGTTGCAGCAGTTCAGCTTTGATCATATTGAATGGTGCAGGCTCAACGGACCATATGGTCCACTCCTGCTCCTATTTCTTATGTCCAAAGACAGGACATAAACCTGAAGGAAGCCTGGTCCTAATACTTAGGCCATCCATTAAAGAAGAATTGATGGAAAATGTAAAGAGTCAGACCCTTAATAGCACCGTGTGCAACAAAATGCATGAAGACTAATTGCTTTTTGTACATCCTACATACCATGCAAGCTCCACAAATGTCACCCCTCATACCAAGTGATGATTGCAGGGTCTGTGGCAAGAAGGGTTAGTTGCCCTTATACATTATTATGGTGCTATATTCAGGCATTCTCCACAGCATTCCAGGTGGTCACAATGGTTTTGTATGCTTTGTGTATTCTACTTCTGCAAAACAGTGAAAAGCTTAAAATACGAATTCAATGCCTTTGGAGATAACCACACAAGAATAAGTCAAGCTCACCTATATTGCATAAACATTGATTGCACCCACTTTTAAAAGCTTTGAAATGAAAATGTGGCACTTCCAAAATTCCATCCCTAGACATTGGTAAATAAACCACTTTCAAATTACAGAGAATCCAGCTCAGTGCTGGCTGGTTTCACAGTGGAGAGTGAGGTCTTCCTAAACTAAGCCAGCTAACTCAGCTTTTGACACCAGCTGCAAGGTGCACCACACTCTCTGCTCCTCAGTGCCAAAGTATGTGGCTGAAGCAGAGCTGGGATATGTACAAATTAGAATGAGCAACTTGCAGCCTCCACCTGGAATAGAGAAATACCATGCAGTCTGGGGCCCACTCTTGGAGCAGAAACTAATCCCTAACTGACCTTCTTCCTGAAGGTAGTTTTGAGGTGGTTAGAATAAGTTTGTAACTAAAGGAGCATGTTTTTATTAAAAAGAAATTAACCCCAAAACTTTGAATTATACATGTATTGATTAAGTTACAGTATTGATTAATCAGTTTTATTAATGTAAAAGTCCTCCTCATAAGCAGTGACAGTGAAATGACAGAAAAAATGAATAGTTACTTTGCCCCATATTTATCAGAGAAATAAGGTGGACATGACATTAGGGTATAAAATCAAAAGTGAAAAGGCATTTAAATAGAAAAATAGGAGATAATTGATAAACTAATCAAAGCTAGAGAAGATAAAACCATTGGTTCAGGTGGACTACAGCCATAATTATTAAAGGAATTTAGGAAGCAGTGACACTATTACATGTAAGTATGTGAAGTTTCATTGGGAAAGGAAATAGTGGCAGAGAGTTGGCAGGTAGCTAAAGTTATTCCTAAATTTAAAAAGGGAGGTAGAACAAATGCAGGAAACTATAGGTGGCAGGAGAGTTAATCATAGAATAGAATCATAGAAAAGTTGAAGCTTTACTCAAAGGTTTAGCTGAAAAGCATCCAGAAATCAAATATATAATAGGGTGGGCTGAAAAAGGAACATTGTGCTTAACCAACCTCATTGAAGTCTTTGAAGAAGTAACAGGTAGGGCAATGCAGGAGATGTAATACT
This sequence comes from Cetorhinus maximus, assembly GCF_964194155.1. Taxonomy (NCBI): domain Eukaryota; kingdom Metazoa; phylum Chordata; class Chondrichthyes; order Lamniformes; family Cetorhinidae; genus Cetorhinus; species Cetorhinus maximus. The sequence continues at coordinate 74,805,319 of NC_135888.1, forward strand.
GTTGGATTTTTAAAAGGCTACAGCAGTTTGCCTTGGGTAATATTAATGGGTTTTTATAGTTAAACATCTATAAGAGAGTGTTTTCTGGGAGGTGCTTACTTGTGGGTCTGACCAAATAGAGAGTCTTTTTTGGGGAAAGTTTTGTAATACTAATTTTTAACTGTATAACCGTAAACTTGTGTGCTTAGGTTTTCTTCTATCCTTGTTAATAAAACTTATAGATTTAATTTTTAAAACCTTAAGGGTGTTACTGGACTTCATGCTGCTGAGATCAACATGTCTTCTTGTTTTCAGAATACAAAAAAAGGGTATGGCCCGTAAGCCAGATTTCTCTTTAGGATTTGGTTTGCTCAGCAACTAACATCTGCTGTGGCCAACACAGTCTCCTCAGTGGTAGTGCCAAAGGACAAGGCCTGATGCCATGATGATATCTCCAACCATACGCTCATCTCACTGGCCACTGTGGTTTCTCATTAATGTGGTGATGACTGCATCAAGTCCTTTGTCGCAGTGTTTGTGCTGTTGTGTTGACTTTCACTTCCCATAGCGCATGCACACAGGGCTCACTGCTGACCATTTCAGAGATCATGGCCTGGTGAACCATGAGGGTTGAAGGTGCCAGTCTGAATACAGAACTAGCTGTCGATGTGACTGGTTGTTAATCCCTTTCAGTGCAATGGCATGACATTAAGGGACAGGAGGAATGTGGTCCTCTCCCATTGCCTGCACCTGGAACCTTGTGACTATTAATGTGGCACAGGCACGTCTTCCACATGGTGCTTCTTCGATGGCATCCTTGCATGGAAGCTGACTCTCATCTCCCTCTTCAGATTCCTGACCCTCTTGCTCTTCATCCTCTGAGGATCTCTCAGCTTCCTCCCTCTGGCAAGGGATTCCCCTTTTTGAAGCACCAGGTTGTGAATGGCTCAACACACAATGATGATGCGGGAAACCCTCTCTGGAGTGTACTGTGGAGTCCCACCTGAGCAGTCCAAACATCAGACGCACATCTTCAAGATGCCAGTGGTCTGCTCGATTACGGATCGTGTGGAGCTATGTGCTGCATTGTACCTCTCCTCCGAGGCACTCTGAGAACAATGCACGGGTGGCATGAGCCATTGTTTGACCAGATACCTTTTATCCTCAAGCAGCCATCCCTATACTCAATAAGGCTCTTCAAATATGAGGCACCTGGGGGTGACATGGGAACTCCCGGGGTACCTGGCACAAATGTGCAATATGTACTTCCATGGATTGCACACCAGTTGAACGTCCAGGGAGTGGAATACCTTCTTGTTAATGAATATCTGGGGCTGCTGCCAAGAAGCTCTCAAAACCACATGTGTGCAATCGATTGCACCCTGTACTCTAGGGAAGCCTGAGATAGCTAGAAACCCCAGAAATCTAGCAGCCTGGCTATCTTCGCCAAGCGTGAAACTTACATATTGATGAGCTTTACTGTAGAGAACACCTGTCATGTCCTTGATGCATCTATGTGTGACAGACTGCGAGTTGCCACACAGGTCTCCTGTGGACCCCTGGAATGATCCACAGGCAAACCAATGAGTGTGACAGTCACCTTCAAGGCCACTGGCAAGGGATAGCCTCCCACTCCACAGGGCATTATAACCTCCCACAGAATGTGACAGGAATGATCCACCAGATCTCTTGACAAGTGCAGATGGTCGCAGCATTGTCTCTCACTCATCTGCAAATGGGAGAGTCTTCTTCAGTAGACCCTTGATCGAGTGAGTCACCTGCATGGGATGGGTCTAACCTCCTTACCCTTTGGTTCTTGCTGGGGCTCCCCTGGACCATGAACCTCAGATGGGGCCTCCTCTCAAAGCCGTTCCCTTCTTTTCCTCCTCCATTCGATAGAGGCCCTCAAGAAGGCAGCACCAAGTCCAGGCTCCATTATTGTTTCCTGTTTCTCTCTGTGGACAAATAGGTATATCAGATTAATGAATACCATGGTAAAATAGTAAAGCTCCCACACACAAGCAAAAAGCCTTTGTTAACACCTCATGCTGCATGTGTGCTACTGGTCTTGTCACTGATAACAGCGTTGTAGTTGAGGTGCACATTCACAGATCAAGGTAACCAAGATGCCAACCCTGATACTTAACGTCCCAATCCCACATAGGTTAGAAAAGGTTTGTATGCATTTATGAAATGTGCCACCTTACCAAACTCACTCCTCCAATCTCAGATCTGGTATACTGATTAAATGTTAACTCGCACATGAATAATGATTGGGTGCCCTTTGACTATGCCAATTGGAGAAAGCACATTAGATGCTTTCATTGATAATCTGCCAGATATGCAGCAACTGTTCCTCCTTAAATATTGCGTGCATTCCCAATTTTCACATTCCTGTGTGTTAATGCTGAAATGGAGCATTATGGAGTATTATGAAGCCAATGACTCTTGCAATCCCTTGTTACAGCACAGCAAAAGGCATTTGCCATGAAGCTATTAATATATATAATACTATTGGAAAATATTTTTCTATTAAAATAGAAGTCTAGTCTGTGGGTGTGTCATAATTGGATTAAAACCAGCTAATCTGGGTGCTTTTATGTGTACTTGTTTTGAGATGTAAACAGAGAGGTAGAGTGAAATTGCAGTTTTTGAATAGAGTATTCAAGGAGTGGGGTGAAAATTGATGCCTATCTAGCAGCTACCAAGCAATATGCTTATAATACTAATAAAATTGGTACTATGAAAGGGGTTTCATTGTTAAAAGGTAGAGTTCGAGAGGCTGGTGATACAATGATAATTTGTATTCAATCGGTGGTGGTAGGTATAACTTTAGCAGTTTTCAGGCGTGCAGAGCAGAGGCAATGTAAGATCAAAAGGCAGCTGCAAGCCTCCAACTGTCTCCACAGGGACCAAAGTGAAAAGAACCTTATTTTGAATTTGTAAGATGAAAATGCTTTGCCTGGTGTTTTGGTCAAGTCTATGGGTTGCTGTTGCCTTAATGGAGATTAGTTTGGGAATTTGTTAAAAGTTATGATAGTAGTAATTTGAAGCCATATGTATATACATTTTAACCTGTATAAATTTTTAAAATGTTTCATTTAGTTTAATTTAAAGCCTTGAGAACTGGTGGTCTGATTCCTGAATTTAGAGTCACATCTCAAACATAACACTTAAAAAAATAGGTTATGACAGCTGTTTAAAGTTTCTCTCTGAGATTTTTAAATAACTCCACTTTACCGACTGCATCAATCATAACAATTAGGGGCTCGTCCAGGATAAATTATATTTCTAATTCCCTGATTGGTTAGGAATTAGTGAATCTTAAGCTGTCGAGTACGAGAGGCACTTTGAATTCAGGAGTTGGTGAGGTATTTTAGAAGTGGTGAGACTACAAGATAGTTTTGGCCATTGCTATGACTTGTCTGGGAGTAGAAGAGGTAACTCTAATTGGGTTGGAGAGAATAACCAAAAGCAAGTTAACAGATTTGACAGATACGTTAAAATTGAGGTTACCTACAAGGGCTAGGAAATCAGGTATTATTAAAAATATAGCACAGCATTACAGATGGAAGTGAAACCTGACACTAGTGAGACTAGGTAGGAATTGCCTACTCCTGCTTCCAGTTCTTATGTTCTTATGTTCAGTTACAAATGAAGACACTAGAATTTGAACAAGCAAAGGAATTAACAAACCTTGAATTAGAAGCAAAGGACAGGGAAATGGCTTTTAAAAAGTAATTAACAAACCTTGAATTAGAAGCAAAGGACAGGGAAATGGCTTTTAAAAAGTAATTAGAAATTACAAAGATAGAGAAGGATGAAAGAGAAAAAGAGAGAGAATTCCAACTGCAAACGTTGGCAGTTAGAAAAGAGATGTCAATGGGTGGGGAAGTATTTATCTCTAGACTAGAACCCAGTGGGGATATGTTTAAATTTGTACAAGCTCTTCCAAAGTTAGAGGAAACAGATATTGAAGCATTGTTTATTTCATTTGAGAAGCTAGCTAGACAGATGAAATGGCCAAAGGAAAACTGGACATTATTATTACAGTCTAAAACAAAAACAGAATTACCTGGAAAAACTCAGCAAGTCTGGCAGCATCGGCGGAGAAGAAATCAGTTAACGTTTAACGTTTACAGTCTAAGTTGTTAAGTAGGGCACATGAGGTATATGCTTCGCTTTCAGAAGAAATGTCGGTGAACTATGATATGGTGAAAAAAGCTTTTTTGAGTGCATATGGGTTGGTTCCTGAAGGATACAGGCAGAAATTGAGGAATATGAGAAAATAGTCTGGGCAAACTTATATTGAGTTTGAAAGAGTAAAACAAAATAATTTTGACCAGTGGATACAGGCATTAAAAATAGAGACAACCTATGCAGCTCTTAGGGAAGTAATTCTTTTGGAAGAATTTAAAGATTCAATCCCTTCAGTAGTGAGAACTCATGTGGAGGAACAGAGGGTTGATTCTGTTAGACAAGCAGCAGAGGTAGCTGATGATTGAGTTAGTTCATAGAGCTAAACTTTTTTTCCATCACCCTTTCAAATTGGAAAAGGATAGAAAGGGGAAGGTGAAAGGAAGGTAGTCAGTCAGGGAAGAGGAGTACTGGAAGCTCCCAGGAAGATTTTTTTTCAGAACAACATAGGAAGGTGCTGAAGGTGGAAGTGACATTCAAAAGTTGAGGTGTTTTCATTGTAACAAAGTGGGGCACACAAAGCCAGTGTGTTGGAGATTGCAGGAAAAATCAGTAGGAATCATTGGGGTGCAGAAAAGCTCTGCAAGTAAAAGTACTGTGGGTTCTGAGGTTCAGGCACAGGAGAAACCAATGGTTTGTGTACAGGTGAAACAGGGAGAATCAGTGAAATGTAAAGACGTGGGAATGTGTTCACAGTTTACTCAAGAGAATTCTGAGGAGCAAGTTGCAGAAATGTTTAAAGACTTTGTACGTGAAGGGAAAGTCTTTCCATGTGTACAGGGTGGAGTAGGTAAAGATGTAAAAATAGTAAGAGACACAGGGGCTAGTCAATCCTTAATGTTGTGGGATAGTGATATTTGTTGTTCAGAGGGAGTGTTGCAGGAGAAGGTAATAATAAGTCGGGTTCATGGAGATGCTAAATCTGTTCCACTGTGGAAGGTAAATTTAAAGAGCAAATGGAAGAATGGTGAAGTTGTAGTTGGAGTGGTAGAAAAATTGTCCATTGTAGGAGTTCAATTTATTCTGGGTAATGATATAGCTGGATCATAAATGTGGGTGATTCCTGTGGTAGTTGAGCAGCCTGTAGAAGATCTTTCAACAGAAGTGCTACAGAAGGAATGTCCTGGATTGTTTCCTGATTGTGTTATAATAAGATCAAAGGCCCATATGGAAGAACAAAATAAACAAAATGAGCAGGCAGTTCAAAGGCAAGAAGAAGGTGTCAAAATCCAGCTGGCAATGTACTTGATAACATTGTCAGGAGGAAGGAATGCAGGACAGTTCAGTTAAAATTTTTTACTCAAAGAGATTAGTGGAGTTACAGAAAAAATGATTTGTAATTAAAACAGTTATATCAGAAAGCTTATTCAGAATAAAAAGCAAAATGAATTCCAGTATGTTACTATCTCTGAGGGAATATTTTAATGAGACAGTGACGGTCATATTATGTCTCAGAAAATGAAAGCTGGAGGGAGGTGCATCAGATTGGTATCCCATTAGGGTATAGAAATGAGATTCTGAGGATTGATCATGAAATTCCAATGGGGGGACATTTAGGAATTAGGATAACACAGGAAAAGATACAGAGGCATTTCTTTTGGCCAGGATTGCATAGGGATGTAGTCAAATTCTGTAGAACCTGTCATATATGTCAAGTAACAGGAAAACCACAAGCAATGATCAAGCCGGTGCCTTTAATCCCAATACCAGCATTTGAAGAACCTTTTATTAGGGTCATGATTGATTGTGTAGGACCCCTCCCTAAGACTAAAATTGGAAATCAGTACTTACTAACAATAATGGATGTGTCTACCAGGTTTCCTGAAGCAATACCTTTAAGAAATATTACAAATAAAAGGACTGCGGAGGAGTTAATTAATTCTTTTTACAAGATATGGCTTACCTAAAGAAATACAATCAGAAGAGGGGTCAAATTTCATGCCACAGCTGTCTAAGGAAGTAATGAACAGTGATGGGATAAAACAGTTTAATTCAACAGCTTATCATCTGGAATCGCAAGGAGCTTTGGAGAGATGGCATCAACCTTTAAAAACTATGATAAGAGCACACTGTCAGAATTATGCACAGGATTGGGATGCAGGAATTCCATTTTTGTTATTTGCTATTAGGGACGCTCTTAATGCACCAACTGGTTTTAGCCCTTTTGAACTAGTTTATGGTCATGAGGTAAGGGGACCACTGAAATTGATTCATGAGAAATTGATGGGTCAAAATTCCTGCGTCGGTAATAACACATTGGCTCCAATATGGCATCTTCTTAGGAAGTGTCCCGATTTTCTCTCAGCTCTGACTCAGTTTCAATCTTGTGCCTCTAAGAAGTTTGAGGGTGACTCCTGAAAGGGCCTGTTAGTCCAGCCTTGTGCTCCTCCCACACTGACTCTGACCCCTCTTGTGCAGAATCATTTCCAGTTTCGATTTCAAACTGCGCCGTACTTAGTTGAATTAAGATAGTGGTTCTTCATTTATATTTTGAGACCATCTTCGCCCCTCCCCCGTCAGTGTTCGGGTTCCTCCAATTGTCCTGTAGCCTCACAATGTGCAGGTAGAGCTCCATCCGGTAATTCTCCAGCCTCCCCCAGTAACCCTGGATCCCATTGTCATTGTGGTGGACATTCCAGCCCTCTCCGCTGAACCCATCACTGTTGACGTGTCCATGCCCCTTGCGGACCTCACCCCTCTCCAGCTAGAGGCTGTATGCATGGTCACAAACAGAGGAGATCCCCTAGGAGAGTTTTGAGTACCCCCCACTCATTATGTTTTCCCCAATTACAGGCTGCAGATGTCTCCCCTTACCATATCCATCCCATCTGCAGCTCAGTACTGAGCCAGACAAGCCTATGGCCACCGACTGTGAACACGCCCTGCACAACAAGCTGTGCTTTATCCAAATTGAGCGCATAGGCCTTGGCCCTCCCTGGAGTGGGAGAATGATGTGCATGCCATGCGTAGCTCTGTGGCATGGCCTGTTAAACCCCAGGACTTTCTCTACTCTGACTCCTGTTAGCCCCAGATCAGGGACTCTGGCTGTCTTTCAATGAGCTCCCCCATCCCCTCAATATTGATCACAACACTATCTCCCTTTCCCTGCCTCAATCCCTTCTCCATGAGTCTCTGTGCAACCTATTCCTGTTGTGCCAGACTAACACACACCAGCGCACCCCGCTACCCCCCTGCCCACTTCCTATTTTGGAGTCTGCTTATGTCCCCTCCCATTCATGCATTTGGAATCCCATCCACCACCTTGTGTCTGATTTACAGTTTTCCTTGTCAAGCTCCGGCTTCCCAAGTCTTGGTCCCTTTTCTGCTTATCATCGTTCCCACCACCCCCGTCTCCTTCCAACCCCTTCCTACTCATTTCCCCCCATGTGTCCGCCATCCTTCCCCACACCCCCCTCACCCTCCCCCACCACACCCTCCCCCTCCCCGATGTCACAACGCCGATCTCTGTTTGAGGGTACAGCCCAGCCTGAGAACCGCTGCACATTGTTGCCCTCCCTGATTATGGAGTCACCCACTGGGAGCAGAGCAACCCTGCAGCCCCAGCAGTGTAGTGTGCCACTGCCACTGCTACGAGACCGGAGCAGCGCTGTTGCAGGTAGGCTTTGGGTGTTGCACTCACCTCAAAGTCACAAGCGAAGTGAGGGCTGACTGATTAACACCACTCTTTTTCAAACGTGTTTCAGACCAGTCTGAAATCCCGCAAGCGCGACACGAGATTGGAAGGCAGCTCATAATTCTGGCAAGTAGCATATTTAATGAGCAATTTTGAGACGGTAATGAATGCAAATGGTGTTCCCATCACTGATCAGCGTGATAACTGACCCACCATCAACCCACCATGAAAGAGGTGAGGGGAAAATTCAAACTGTCTGTCCGCCAGCGGGAATCCAATTTTTGGCCTCCCTTGAAATTTTCCTCTCCCACCTGTCCCAAAACCTGCCGCAAGCAGGGAGGGAAAATTATGCCCATAGTGTCAAAATATACCATTATACAAAGCAACACATTTACAAGATTTGCTTATCTGCCCAGACTTAGTTCTGATGAATTTGGCTGGGGGCTGCGATACGTTTTGAGAATGCTGGTTAGGGCTGCTGTGTTTGTGTTGCAACTTAGACCGTGTTCTGTACGCAATAAGATTTCTCTGCGTTTCTGGCATCTGTTTTGTTGCACTGTCATGTGATTTGGTGTTTCTACTTGATGCAATCTTGGTTCTGGGCATATGCTGACAATCTCTGCTGGATTCCAGGTGCCATCAAATGGTTGCTGTACTCGAAATTTTTGTCTAATGTTCAATTTGGTTAATTTGCTATCTACGTGCCAGTCGTGGGCACCTTTCATTTTCTCCTATTTTTCGATTAATGTATCACATAATCCTGGGAGTGTTGACAAGTAATGAATGGGAAGGGTTGTCCATACTTGCGTGCCAAATAGCTAGCAATTCTGCATTGGTTCTGCATTACGATGAAATTTCCAAGTTTGGAATAGGAATACATATTCAGTCCTGTGCTACGTAGGCTGTTGACTGATGGTCTGCATTGCAGAGTTAGATGATTGTAGTAACTGAGTGTATAGCCACACCTGCTGTCTATCAGGGGCCACGTGATGTTCGTGGAGGCTCCGACCAATGAGCTCTAAATGCAGGTAATCCGGGGGCAGCGGGGAAGGGTGGGGCGGGTGGGGGGGTAGTGTGGCGGCTTCCTGATGAAGGTCCTGATCGAGCATGTAGTATCTGAACAGCTCTTTGTAATAAAGTTTATCTGTTTCTTGTTGAAACCTGTCCACTCCGTGGAGTCATTACATTTGGCGACAAGGGTATAATAGCTCTGATGCTGCACCTCGCCTTGTGAACGTGAATACATCGAATCTTAAGAACAAAGCAAAGGCGACTCACCAGACAAGACACTCTTCAGCAGAATTGATTCTTACGATGCGACTATGGAAGACTGCAGCCAGTATGTAGAGCACCTTACTTTTTATTTCGTAGTGAACGAAATTACCACGGAAGAAAAGCAGAAAGCAATTCTTTTGAGTGTATGTGGTAGCAAGACATACAATCTCATCTGCAACTTGACGGCCCTGAACGTGCCCAATTCTAAGTCATTTAATGAATTAGTGGACCTCGTGAAAACACATTTCCAGCCGAAGCCATCAGTACTAATGTATTGGTTTAAATTTAATTCCAGAGTTAGGGCCCTGGGAAAGTCCATCACAACCTATATAGCAAAGCTGAAGCAGTTGACAGAGCACTGTGACTTTGGAGACACACTCAATGATATGCTGCGGGACTGATTAGGTTGTGGAGTTCACGACGACGCCATTCAGCGCCATTTACTCACAGAAGTCAACATTGACTTGAAACCATGGAAATAGCACTAGCCATGGGAAGTGCTGCCAGAGAAATTCAGGCTTTGAAACACATACAACATGATTCTGTTCTTTATGTGGAGTGGGAACCTACTGGTGGATGTAGTGCAAAAACCAGAGGCACAGCAGTGAAACTAGAGGCAATGTCCACTGTTAGAAACATGAAAAGGTTTAGTAGAAACACTTCAGTAGTGACTCCAAGGTTAATTTGTTATAGACGTGGGGATGACCACGGACTGGACACCTGCAGATTCAAAGAGAGAATGCCACTACTGCCATAAGGTCACGTAGTAAGGCAATGCAGGGTGAAGTCGAAAGAGCCCGTAAAGCAGCAAACGACATGACTGAATTGAATAATACAGCAGAACCTGAAGTTGCCGATATCAACATCTATTCCGTGTACAATGTCACCGCTGTGAAAACTGAACCTATCACTGTCACAAACCAAGTGAATGGGAAGCCACTAATAATGGAGGTAGATACGGGAGCCTCAACCACAGTGGTGGGAAAGGACACATTTAAATACCTAAGTGAAAGTACCCAGCCACTGAGGCTGGAGCGGACCACCATTAAATTGAAGATGATACACTGGAGAATCTATACAGGTAAAGGGCATTGCCATAGTACCAGTGTCTTATAGGCAACAGATAGCTCAGCTTTCAGTGATAACAGTGACAGGAGAAGGACCTAGTCTTCTGGGCCAAGGCTGGTTACAAAAAATCAAGCTTGTCTGCTCTGAAATATTTCACCTGAAAACAGGTGTAGTTCCTGAACTGCTAAGGAAATACGACAGAGTATTTCAGGACGAATGAAGGAAGTTGGAAGGCTTGCAAGCAAAAATATATGTGGACCCTCAGTTGACACCATGTTTCTTTAAGGCCAGACGTGTGCCTTATGTGTTGCAGAAGAAGATGGATGCAGAGCTGGGCCAGTTAGAAAAGCTGGGCATTATCCAACCTGTCCAATTCTCAGAATGGTCAGCACCCATAGAACCAGTGGTTAAGGCTGACCAAACCATACACATTTGTGGGAATAAAAATTGGCCGTAAACAAGGCAGCCAAATTAGATAAGTACCTTATTCTAAGAATAGATTACTTATTTGCAAAGCTAGCTGGAGGCAAATCCTATACAAAACTGGATGTGAGCCATGCTAACCAACAATTAGAGCTGGATAGCATGCCTAGAGGATATGTGACTATCAACATGCTCAAGGGTCATTATCAATATACTCCCCGACCCTTTGGAATATCATCTGCATGTGCAATATTCCAAAGGACAATGGAGAGTCTTTTGCAAGGACTTCCCTGAGTGGTAGTATACCTAGATGATGTTCTAATCACAGGGTCAACCCAAGACTGAACACTCGGCCAACCTGGAAGAGGTGCTAAGAAGGTTCATGGAAGCTGGTGTATGATTAAAGAAAGAAAAATGTTCATTCCAAGCACCAGAAGTTACTTACTTGGGTCACAGGGTGGATGCTATGGGTTTGCATCCAGTAGAAAAGAAAGTTAGGGCATTCAAAGATGCACCCTCTCCATCCAGTGTAACCGAACTTAAGTCTTTCCTGGGTATGATCAACTACTATAGCTGCTTCTTGCCAAACTTCTCAACCGTGTTGGCATCATTACACTTGTTGTTAAAAAAGAATAACCGCTGGTCATGGAATTCACAACAGGAAGAAGCCTTTGTGAAAGTAAAGAAACTGTTGCATTTATCGTGTTTATTGGTACACTATGGCTCATCGAAAGAATTGGTATTAACATGTGATGCTTCTCCTTATGGTGTAGGAGCTGTGTTATCACAGAATGGAAGATGGATCAGAAAGGCCAATTGACTATGTCTTGAGAACCCTGTCCACAGCCAAGAGGGGTTATTCCCAGCTCGAAAAGGAAGGTTTATTGGTGGTATTTGGAGTGAAGAAATTCCTCCAGTACCTGCTTGGACAACATTTCTCCATTGTGTTGGACCATAAACCATTAGTGGGTTTATTCAATGAGGATAAGGCCATTCTGCTAATAGCATCAACAAGAATTCAATGTTGGGCATTAATATTATCTGTGTATAAATATACCTTTATGTACTGTCCTGGCTTACATATTGCATATGCGGACATATTCAGTCATTTCCTGTTACCAGATAGCATTGCACATGCTTCTGTGCCACAAGAAGTTGTGCTTGTATTGAATTTCTTATTCTTTGCCTGTGTGTGTGAAGCAAATGAGGCATTGGACGAACACAGATCCAATTTCATTGAAAGTCAGAGGCCATGTTTTGCAAGGATGGTCAAATTCACCTGTATCTGAAGAGATGAGACTGTTCCATGCCAGAGAAACAGAGTTAAGTTGTCAAGATGGAATTTTGTTGTGGGGATCAAGAGCTGTTATCCCTTCACAAGGAAGAGAACCACTTTTGACAGAGCTTCACAGTGCACATCCAGGCATATCAAAGATGAAGATGCTTGTGTGAAGCTGTGTTTGGTGGCCTGGCATAGACAGTGACATTGAAAGCATGGTCAAGCATTGTCTCCAGTGTCAGCAACAACAGAAGTTGCCTGTTTCAGCTCCACTGCATCCGTGGAAGTGGCCTGGTCGACCCTGGGTTAGACTACATATTGATCATGTAGGACCATTCTTAGGTACCATGTTTTTATTGTTAATAGATGCGCATTCTAAATGGAATCAAAGTCAGATCACCAACATCGAGTGCAACTATTGAGAAGCTGCATCATTGTTTTAGTATTCATGGCCCCTACTGGAAATCGTCGTTTCAGATAACAGTACAGACTTTACAAGTGCAGAGCTTCAGAGATTCATGAATTTAAATGGAATCAGACATATTAAAACAGCCCTATATCATCCTTCATCAAATGGTTTAGCTGAGAGAGCTGCGCAAACTTTTAAATCTGGAATGAAGAGGTTATCAGAAGCTACTTGAGAAACTCGACTTTACCACTTTCTTCTCAGTTATCGTAGAATGCTTGTTCCTTCCGTGACACCCTGGTCCACTCCTCCATCACCCCCTACTCCTCAACCCCCACCAACGGCACGTCCCCATGCAAACGCAAAATATGCAACACCTACCCCTTTACTTCCCCTCTACTCACTGTCCAAGGGCCCAAACACTCCTTTCAAGTGAAGCAGCATTTCACTTGTATTTCCCCCAACTTAGTCTACTGCATTCGTTGCTCCCAATGCGGTTTCCTCCTCATTGGAGAGACCAAACGCAGACTGGGTGACCGCTTTGCAGAACACCTTCAGTCTGTCCGCAAGCATTACCTAGACCTCCCTGTCGATTGCCATTTTAACACTCCACCCTGCTCTCTTACCCATATGTCTGTCCTTGGCTTGCTGCATTGTTCCAGTGAAGCTCAATGCAAACTGGAGGAACAGGACCTCATCTTCAGACTAGGCACTTTACAGCCATCCGGACTGAATATTGAGTTCAACTACTTTAGATCTTGAACTCCCTCCTCCATCCCCACCCCCTTTCCGTTTCTTCCCCCTCCCTTTTGGTTTTTCCAATAATTTATATAGATTTTTCTTTTCCCACCTATTTCCATTATTTTTAAATGTATTCCACCCATCGCTTATTTCACCCCACCCCCACCCTTCAACACCTCTTTGTTCTTTTGTCTGTGACATCTTTTGGTTATCTCCTCCTATCACTGCTTGCTTGTCCCAACAACCCCCCCTTCTTTCACCCCCCCGCCCCCCCCACCACCCCCACCCGTCTCCCCTTAAACCAGCTTATATTTCACCCCTTACCTATTTCTACTTAGTTCTGTTGAAGGGTCATGAGGACTTGAAACATCAACTTTGCCCTTCTCTGCTGATGCTGCCAGACCTGCTGAATTTTTCCAAGTATTTCTGTTTTTGTGTAGAATGCCTCATTTGACCACATCGGGTTCCACACTGCCTGAATTACTGATGAAACGCTGCTGACGTACAAGGTTAAGTCTGGTATTTCCAAACTTAGAGGGGAAAGGTAGCCGGGAATCAGAGTAATCAAAAATTGAATCATAATATTCATAGCAAAGTTCGCACATACACTGTAGGAAAAACAGTATTTGTGCAGAATTTTAGAAGTGGACCTTGTTGGGTTCCTGGAACCATTGTCTCAGAGACTGGTCCCTTATTCTCCCAGGTGGAAGGGGAAGGCAGAATTGTTCGAAAACACATGGACCATATTCATGATAGAGGGGCATTCCAAAACCCAACTATTCCATCTGTGAGTAACATTGAACTGAGGTGACAGATCAACCTAGAATAGACATACCCAATGTCTCTGTAGAATTGCCTAACCCTGAACTGCTGCTTTCTAAAGATGTATCTCATGCTGCGGTTCCTGATCATGTCATTCCTGTGGAAGAACCTCAAATGGTAGAGCTACGCCATTCTAACCATATAAGGAAAACACCTCAGAGACTTAAACTTTAATTGCCTAAAGTTGTATACATGCACATGTTGTTGGATATTCAAAGGTTCTCTGTAAATAGAAACTGTAAAAACTAATGGGGGAGTAATTGTAGAAACTGAAGTTATAGCGTCCTGCTGCCTATCAGGGGTCATGTGATGTCCTTGGAGGCTCCAAACAATGAATCCTAAATGTGGCTAATCCGGGGGGGTGGGGCTTCCTGACTAGGGTCCTGATCAAGCATGGAGCATCTGAAAAGCTCTCTGAAAGAAAGTTTATCTGTTTCTTGTTGAACCTGTCCAGTCCATCAAGACATTACAGTGACCTTCTCCCAGCATAAGCAGTGGTGCTCCTTGTGATCTGTGATCCTCGCTGTTGCCTTGACGAGACCATAGGTGATGACCAGGCACAGGTCCCTGTACATCGGCGGGCTTGTGATCACTGGACCACTGTGTCCATGACATAAAATATCTGGGATGACCAGGATGTTGCTGTCATCATGACACTTGAGTGTAATGGATTCCGGGATGGAATCTCTGAAACATTGTAGGCAGTGAATTGCTTGAATCATCACTTGCCATGTCTGTGGGTACATACCTTTGAGTGAGTGAAGTGGAAGGATGTTTGTGCCTGCACCAGTATCTAGTTTTACATACAATTTGTTATCCCTGCATCTGTGGGCTTATAATTTGGGTGGTGGCAAAGGCTTCTGTTGGTACCACTGTGCCAATGCATACTTTGATGTTCACTGTGTGGAATGCCTGTTCACTTTGTGTATCAATGGTCTGGTTATTGTCATTAGCTAAACATTTCATGGATTTTATTTGGACGATGTCTGTTACATGCTTTTGGTTTACTTGAATGCTGTACCTGTCTTGGCCTCTATTTAAGGCTTCTTGTGATGTTGAACCACTTGTTGTGGCCTTTGCTTTCTGCATTGGTGCTTCCTGTGTCCTCTGGGGCCACATGCCTTGCATACATTGTTAAAAGCTGGGCAATTTCTGGTCCATCAGCTACATTGCTTACAAGGGTTGCCTTTGTTGGCTATGATGCCGATGGCGGACAAACTATGCATAGCCTGTGGACTCTGCCTGCCCAGTAGTATAGTGTTGTACTGTCATCCATTTTGCAGTAGTGCTTCCATACTGTAATCTTTGGGTTGGACCAAAGTTAACTAAAAAAGTATCTTTTACTGATATTCAACAGAGGATATTCATCAATCATATTTATAACTCCCCAAGTCTGCTTATGTTGCTTGAGTCTTAGTTGAAGTCAAAGATAAGTTAAACTTTCCGCTAACCATCCGTGAAATTGGCTCGAAATATCACCAGTGGCAGCACATAGACTTTGCCTTTGGTGCTTTAGAATTTAGGTCAATTATCCTGGGATACAGGGAGCTCCCACCTTGAACAATGTTAATCAATACTCGTTGAGAATCCTATGTATACTTTCTTTGATGCTTACTGCTTATACAAAAACAAAATACTGTGGATGCTGGATATCTGAAATAAAAACAGAAAATGCTAGAAATACTTAGCAGGCCTGGCAGCATCTGAGAAGAGAGAAAGAGAATTGATGGGTGGAATTTAGTGCCCTCCCCCGAGGCTAGTTTGGAAGTGGGGGGCATTTAATCGGGCAAGAGGGTGCCAGGTGAGGACCCCTTTACCTTCCCACCTCTGTGGTTTCCCCCCCCACCCATGGCCGTCACTGCACAAACCCCATCCCTCCTCACTCAGAATCCATACAGTGCTGCAGAATCACTTATACATGGGCCTGAATTTTCCGGTTGGTGGAGGGGTGGAGCAGGAGCGGGTGCAGGCGATTGGGTCCACGCCGCCATTTTATGCGGGCGGGCCAATTAAGGCCCACCCAGCATAACTCTCGACTCCCGAGGACAGCAGGACTGGGCGGGCGGCAGCGGGCGTGCACAGACCGCCGGGTCCAATGGCGACCCGCCAGCCTGTTTAAATGAAGACCTGGCAGCATTTTCTAGGCTGCTCACAATGGGAAGTGCAAGGTCACAGCAGAGGCCTTCTGGTGAGCAGGGCAGTCCGGAAGGTAGGCCAGAGGAGCAGGCCAGGTTTGAGGGTAGGGCAGCGGAGCATGGCCAGGCCGGAGGATAGTGCAGGGGGGGTAGGTGTGCCCCTCGTTTTTCGGATGAGTGCCTTGCTGCCCTCCTCGAGGAGGTGGCGGCACAGCGGGAGGTGCTGGTCCCCCAGGACGGGAGGAGGGGGCCCCCCACATGACAAAATGTGCCTGGGAGGAGGTGGCGGATGCTCACCCCCCACCAAATGTGAGTGTCGTGACTGCATTGAATCATTGAGGGCATTTGCCCTTTGCTGTCTGGGCAAACCAATACTGCTCATGCTGAGGTCAGCCTGAGAGGGTGATGAGGAGATGTGTTTTGCCCCCGCAGCATGTGTTACACTGAGTCCCAAATGACTGGTTTGAGGTCAACCTGCAGGAGCTGCATCTAAGCTCTGTGTTTGAACTTCAGAACATGTCCAAGATATGGTGATGAGATTGTGGGAGGGGAGCTTCAAGGTGGTTTGGCAACAAACCATCAGCTGCGCTCTGCGCTCCACATGCTTGCGCCTCCTTGCTATGGAAGGGTATACCGTGTGGTGCCTAATGCGATGTAGGCAGCATGTGTCCATTTGGGGGGTGGGGATCAGGCCCAGTATGTTTGTGTGAGTGTTCGGCTTCAGCAGGGTGAGGAGGCACTGGAGCCCTGATATGTCCCACTCTGGTTGGGGTGGGCTGTTCACGAACAGAGTCCATGTACAATTTGCACTAATCAATGTTCTCTCATTTTCAGGAGAAGAATGATCATAACGCGGCAGGGCGTGTGAGGACTGGCAGCGGGCAGGTGCAGATCGCCATTCTAAGCCGTTTCAAGCAGGAGGCCTTGGATTTGGAGAGGCGCCATGCACCCAGGTCCACTGGTGTTGGTGAGGCTGGGGTATGTATGCCCAGCAGTGAGGTCAGCATTGTCCTCCCAACAGCCATAGCCCTGTTGTATGTTAAATGATTTAATTATGCAACATGGCTTGACCATTGGTTATGGAAGGATGAACGCATAATGACCTGGGGGACAAGGATGAACTTTGTCATTGTCTCCACGCTAAGTGATCCATTGTCCTTGTTCTTCCTTTCAGCATCATCAGAGCAGGGCCGGGAGGAGGAGCAGCAGATGCCCCCTCTGGGCCCTGAAGTCTCACCAGCGTCACACCATTTCTGTGAGGCAGGCACCAGGGCAGATACTTGCACCTCAGTGGGAATTCGAACAATGGCTAGTGTCCCGGGGCACAGCGGTGAGGGCAGTTCACAGTCGTTGGAGGAGCTGGCAGAGACAGAGAGTGCCCATGGCGCCAGCAGTTAGGGGACTGCAGGAGACCAGGCATATGCTCAGTTGGTGCATGATGATGTGCCTCTGGAGTTGTCCAAGACGCAGCAGGTGCAGGAAATGCAGCCAGGTGTGCGGAAACATCTGGAGGAGATACATGAGGCTATGCTTGGCTTGGTCTCCGTGGTGGAGGTTTCTACACAGATGCTTGCCGAAGCAATGAGCCACATGTCCGAGCGCCATGCGTCCTCCATGGAGAGAATGGCGACTCTTGTGGAGAGCCTCCTCCAGGAGACCTGGGGATGCGCTCGGATCAGCAAGCCCTCACATCGGCATTGACCTCAGCTGGTCAGTGCCAGTGTGGGAGATGGTCTGGGCACCAAGTTTCCCAGCTCGGTGCCCATCCAGCCACGGTGAGCAGGGAGGTCTGAAGTGACCTC
The DNA here is from genome assembly GCF_964194155.1 of Cetorhinus maximus. Taxonomy (NCBI): domain Eukaryota; kingdom Metazoa; phylum Chordata; class Chondrichthyes; order Lamniformes; family Cetorhinidae; genus Cetorhinus; species Cetorhinus maximus. The sequence goes on from NC_135888.1 coordinate 74,823,080, forward strand.
ACGTCGGCACAGCAGCTGCCTGGCGTCTCTGCGGGCTCCTCTCAGGGCGCTCCAGATGAGGGCGGCAGCTCCTCTGCTCCTCTCCCAGTGACCGTATCATCTGGTGAGGCTGCAAAGTCTAGGGAGATGCCAGCTGTGGAACTGGCAGCTCTCTCCCAGGCGGGGCGAGCACAGGCTCCACAGGCCAGAGGATGACCGCCAAGGTCATCGAGGCCAACAGGACAGCAGAGTCAGCAGGCTGTCTCAGATGCCACTCCCAGCGATGGGGCAGCACCAAGACGTAGCACCCGTAAACGAAAGCATAAGGCACCTTAGGCACACCACGGGTTTTTCATTGGTGCTTTTGTGTTGGCCCGAGATGAGGCCCTTATGATTTTATTTGATTTGTAACACTATTGTCTTTTTTTTGCTTTGCTTGACACATTAAATTCAGACATGTCACCATGGCTGAGGGTGCCTCTTTTCTTCTGCGTGTGTATGGTTTCCAAAACTGTAATGAATGCTTTTTTGGATATTCAGCTTTATTAACAAGGCCCTTAGTTACAGTTGCTAACCTGGCAGATTTTGCACTTAGTTGTTGAGTATCGAGCCTACAGCCCAGGCTTATCCTGGTGAACCATCTGTGGTGTGCTAGCTGAAGGTTCATTGGATTACAGCCGCCCGGGTATCCCTGCCTCCCTGGAGTATGCCCGGGTCAGCATCTACCCCCTCAGCATTTTCCTGTGCGTGCTCATCCTCAAAATCACTGCTGGACTCATCGTGTGCAGCTGCAGCCACTGCGTGGATGCCTTCATCGGCCACTGTGTCCCCCTTTCTAGTGCAAGATTGTGGAGAGCGCAGCATGCAACCACTATCAGCGACACACGGTCTGGGGGTTACTGGAGTGTGGCCCTTGAGCGGTCCTGGCATTGGAAGCGCATCTTGATGGTTCTCTCTGCAGAGTGCTGACCTGAAGGTTGAGAGTCCAGAAAAAGCAGCTGGTATGCGTTTTGAAGTACTGCAGATCAGACAGACAATCTTGAAAAGCTTTCAAAAATTAATACTTGGCTGTGCACATTCACGACCCCAGTGATCCCTCTTATCCTGCCCATGGATGAGGTTAATACAAATGTGTCCTACCTGTCTGCCTGTTGCACTCGTGCGCCAACCTGAAGATTGCACAGGCGCCGAAAAGTCCGCGTCAATTAAACATTCAAGGGCCTTAAGTGGCCCATTAATTAATGGTGGGCACGCGTCGGACATCATCGGGTGCCTGCCCGCCCAGTGAAATATCGCGATGGCACAGGGTGACATTGGGACATTCGCACGACATCAGTGTGCATCATTTTACGTGCGGACCTGCAGGGGCGACAATGGGAAAATTCTGCCCGTGGTGAGTTAATAATTAATGGTTGTTTTGTCTCCACACCAGTTCTCCTACTGCATTCAAAATGGTTGGAGCTTGTATTCTTCTTAGTCAAATCTTCAAAAACCTACACTGCCACCATGTTATGTTCTTCTATTCGACTAAACATACCAATCATATGACAAGGATTGACAGAACAATGGTGTGAGTTCTTTATTTGAAGATCAGATTATATACATACAATATTAACTGGGAGGCTGTGTATGTACATCTGCCTAGTAAATGCTGCTGTTGTATACTGAGTATAAAGTCATGGGACTATTACTTCGCATCTTTTTTGTACCCACATGAAGAAACTGAACTTCATTTGCGTCAAAATAGTGTTGTTTTATTTGTGCCAACACTATTTAAGAGTTTCAACATGCTGCATAAATATATTGCACTCTATATATTTTGCATTTGCCTGAAATATTCTCTAGGGCCACCTCAGTTAGAATGCTGTTAGGCTCTGACAGTAGGCTTCTATCAACAACAGATCAAAGAACAAGGTTGCAAATAACAGATGCTCTGACTGTAGGAAATAATATATAGCGTAGGGAATAATATATAGCGAGTCACAAACATGCTGTGTTTTGCAGGTCAATGTTCCATTAGATTTTCACCTAACGCCTGCTACTTTAAGATTATGTCTCTCCCCCAGCACCCTCAGATCTCAAATAAAGACATAAAATCAGTCAGTTGCCTCATTTAAAATGTAATTGGGGCAATACCTTGTTACGCAAGAACCATCAAGAACGTGCCTGGGAGGATGTAATAAAGAGAGAGACACATGTTGAAAGGAAGGAAAAAGAAGCTTGGATGTAAAGTACACCTGAGAGCAAAAAGAGACATGTGATGATTAAAAACAAAAAGTTCAGAAAAACCCCTAAGCAAATGTGTCACAAACTAAAATGAAGATCTTAATAAATTTAAGCAAAAACTAACATCTGAATGGTAGCGTAAATAGAAGAGGCTGCTGAGGCAGCAAAGGGAAAGCAACAAAGCTATCTAGAGACCCAAGACAGAAGAAAGGCTCAGTAGCAAAGACAAAGTGTGAAATTTTCCATGCCCAATGGCATCGGGCATCATGGCAGGCGTGAGCAGACAATATGGCGGGAAGGCCAAAAATTGGTTTCATGATGTCGTGAAACCAGTTTGCGATCGCCCACTCTGCCTGTCAATGATGGCATGATTGTACGCTGAAGTCTTTCCCAACTGAACATAAACAATGTGCACCTGGTGAGCTGCACTTCACTTGGGGCTTTGAGACTTTGAGGCTTGCTTGCTTACCTTGCTTCAGGCAGCACTTGTGGTCATCAGCACCAGGCTTCGCAGACAGAACCGCATCACTTTTAGGGGGGTCTAACAGGCAGGTGTCTACTTACTAGTCCAGCCGTAAGATGGGGGTAGCTTTTCAGTGGCTACAGGGCTATGGCTTGCTTGGGATAGGGGAAGAAGTGGCCTCAAGTAAGGGAAGGGGCTGCAGGACCAGGGCTGTACCGGGGAAGGGGTATCCCAGGGTGTGTGTGGGGGGTGGGCATATGTTGTTCTGAGCAAGTGCCCTCAAGAGGGTGAAGGCTGAGGAGGCAGTCGCCAAAGGAGATGCGGCCAGATGGAGATGTGAGGTTGTGTGTGAGAGAGTGAGTGGTGATATCCCTTCAGCTGGCACTGAGTGAGATCGCAGTAAATGTGTGATGGCCTTGTGAGTGTGTGAGTTTAGAGAGATGAGATGCCCCTTACCCTGGCAGCACAGATGAAATCATTCATCCTCTTTCTACACTGGATGGCAAATCTCTTCTGTGCAGCATTGGCACTGACCACCACTGCCACCACCTCCCAAGCCGGAGTGACACTTATGGGCCTCCTGCGGCCAGACTGACGGTAGAGGATGTTGCAGCGACTCCAATGGTTCCAGAAGGTGTCCCAGGGATGTGTCACTGAATCAGGGGGTTGCAGTCTTGTTGCCTTTCAGGGTAATGTCTTCTGTGCAGTAGTCCTGGGCTGGAAGCACTGAGAGGTGTGTGCACGGCTGCACTTTAAATATGGCGCCTGTTGCGGGGAAGTAGTGAGGTGATGGTGTGATGGACAAATCGGAGGCTGTCCGCCAGCGAAATGGCGTGATTCCCAGGAATGCATGATTAATGAGGCAGGGCTGGAACGATACGGCGCAAAACCACGCCATTGCGACCAGCAGGTAAAACTCCCTTTTTCATGCCCGTTACTGTGCTTAGTGCAGGAGCAGGAGTAGGCAATTCAACCCCTCAAGCCCACCCCACCATTCAATATGATCATGGCTGATCTCACTTTGGCCTCAACTTCAATTTCCCGCCCTCTCCCCATAACCTTTCAACCCGTTACTAATTAAAAATATATCTCCTCCTTAAATTTATTCAGCGTCCTGGCATCCACTGCACTCTGAGGTAGTGATTTCCACAGATTCACGACCTTTTGAGAAAAGTAATTCCTCCTCATCTCTGATTTAAATCTACCACCCCTTAGCCTAAAACTATGGCCTCTCATTCTAGAACGCCCCACAAGGGGAAACATCCGCTCCACGTCTACTTTGTCTATCCCCTTTAGCATCTTATATACCTCAATTAGATCTCCTCTCATCCTTCTAAACTCTAGCAAGTATAGGCCTAAACTGCTCAATCTCTCCTCATAAGACAAGCCCCGCATCTCTGGAATCAATCTAATGAACCTCCTCTGAACCATCTCCAATGCAACTACATCCTTCCTCAAGTAAGGGGACCAAAACTGTGCACAGTACTCCAGGTGTGGTCTTGTACAGTTACAAAAATTCTTCCCTATTTTTATACTCTATTCCTTTAGCAATAAATGCCAAAATTCCATTTGCCTTCCTTATTACCTGCTGTACCTGCATACTAGCTTTCAGTGATTCATGCACGAGGACACCCAGATCCCTCTGCACTGAAGCGTTTTGAAGTTTCTCTCCATTTAAATAATAAGTTGCCTTTTTATTCTTCCAACCAAAATGGAAAGCCTCACACTTATCCACGTTAAATCCATCTGCCAAATTTTGGCCCATTCACTTAACCAGTCCATATCCATTTGTAAATTTCTTATTTCTTCTTTGCAACTTACTTTCCCACCTATTTTGGTGTCATCTGCAAATTTAGCTATGGTACCTTCTATCCCTGAATCCAAGTCATTAATATAGATTGCTATTAGTTGGGGCCCAAGGACTGAACCCTGTGGCACCCCACTAGTTACAGCTTGCCATCCAGAAAAAGACCAATTTATCCCGACTCACTGCTTCCTGTTGGTTAGCCAATCCTCTAACTAAGCTAATATATTACCCCTAACTCCATGTGATCTTATCTTGTGTATTAATCTTTTGTGCGGCACCTTATCAAAAGCCTTCTGGAAGTCCAGATATACTACTTCTACAGGATCCCCATTATCCACTTTGCTTGTCACATCTTCAAAGAACTCTAGCAAATTAGTCAAACATGATTCACTCTTCATAAAACCATACTGACTCTAATGGATTGCATTTTGACTTTCCAAATGCCCCATTACTACTTCCTTAATAATGGATTCCAACAATTTCCCAATGACAGATGTTAAACCAATTGGTCTATAGTTTCCTACTTTCTGCCTCCCCCCCTTTTTGAATAAGGGTGTTATATTAGCATTTTTCCAATCCACTGGAACCTTTCCAGAATCCAGGGAATTTTGGAATATTATAGCCAATGCGTCCACTATCTCTGCTGTCACTTCCTTTAAGACACTGGGATGTAGGCCATCAAGTCCTGGGGACTTGTCACCCTTTAATCTCAATAGTTTGCTCAGTACTTTTTCTCTAGTGATGGTGATTGTTCTAAGTTCCTCCTTCTCTATGCCCTCTGCACTCCCTGTTACTATTGGGGTGGTACTAGTGTCCTCCAGCATGAAAACTAAGGCAAAATATTGATTAAGCGCCTCTGCCATTTCTGTATTCCCCACTATTAACTCCCTAGTCTCATCATCTAAGGAACCAACATTCACTTTAGCTACTCTCTTTCCTTTTATATACTTGCAGAAGCTTTTGCTATCAGTTTTTACATTTTGCGCTAGTTTTCTTAATTTACCTTTGCTCTTTTTATTATTTTTTTAGTAACCCTTTGTTGATCTTTAAAAGTTTCCCAATCTTCCAGCCTGCCACTGACCTTTGCAATTTGGTATGCTTTAATTTTTGCCTTTATGTTTTCTTTAACTTCCTTGCTTAGCCATGGATGTTCCCCCTCTTACCATCTTTCTTCCTCTTTGGAATATTTTTTACTTGGGAGGAATTGAATATCTCCTTAAACATCTTCCACTGTTCATCAACTGTCCTACCTTGTAGTCTTCCTGCCCAGTCCACTAGGGCCAAATATGTCCTCATGCCTTTGTAGTTACCTTTGTTTAACTCCAGAACACTAGTGTGGGACTCAAATTTCTTGCTCTCAAACTGAATTTGAAATTCTAGAATGCTATGATCACTCTTCCCTAGGGGGTCCTTTACTATGAGATCATTAATTAATCCCATCTCATTACACAAAACCAAATCCAGGATAGTCTGCTCCCTGGTTGGTTCCACAACATTTTGCTCCAAGAAACAATCTGTAATACACTCTATGAACTCTCCCCTGAGGCTACCCTTGCCAATTTGATTAGTCCAGTCTATATATGCATATTAAAATCATCCATGATTATTGCCGTGCCTTTCTTACATGCTCCCAATATTTCTTGGTTTATACTGTGCCCTACTGTTGAACTCCTGTTTGGGGACCTATAGATTACTCCCACCAGGGACTTCTTTCCCTTGCTATTTCTTATTTCTACCCAGACTGACTCTACGTCTTGCTCTCCAGTGCCTATATCATTCCTCACTATAGCACTGATCTCTTTCCTTTACTAACAAAGCTACACCACCTCCTTTTCCTTCCTGCCTATCCTTCCAAAACACTGAGTACCCTTGGATATTCAACTCCCAAACCTGCTCTCCCTGCAACCACGTCTCAGTAATCGCCACCAAATCATACCTATTTATCTGTATTTGCACTGTTAACTCATTAGTTTTATTACGAATGCTATGTACATTCAGATACAAAGCCTTTAAGTTTTCCCTATTGTCAATTTTCCCTATCCTTATATGATTCTTTGGTGCAATATGGCATTCACACACTCTGTCCCTTCCTTTCACTTTTTGGTAACAATCAATCTCGTCACTAACCTGCACTTTTACCCTCTCCTTAAACTTTGACTTTTTATATTTCCATGCAACTGAACCCTCCCCCCTGCTATTTAGTTTAAAGCCCTAATTACAACCGTAGTTATGCGATTCGCCAGGACACTGGTCCCAGCATGATTCAAGTGGAGCCCGTCCGAATGGAATAGTTCCTTCTTTCCCCAGTACTGGTGCCAATGTCCCATGAATTCAAACCCATTTCTCCCACACCAATCTTTGAGCCACGCATTTACCTCTTTAACCTTATTGACCCTGTGCCAATTAGCTCATGGCTCAGGTAGCAATCCGAAGCTTATTACCTTTTTGGTTCTGCTTTTTAATTTAGCCCCTAGCTGCTCGTATTCGCTCAGCAGAACCTCTTTCCTCATTCTGCCTACATCGTTGGTACCTACGTGGACCACGACAACTGGATCTTTCCCCTCCAACTCCAAGTTCCTCTGCAGCCCAGATGAGATATCTTTAACCCTGGCACTAGGTAGGCAACACAACCTTTGGGAATCTCAATCCTGGCTACAGAGAACAATATCCATTCCCCTAACTATACTATCCCCGATTACAACTACATTTCTCTTTTCTCCCCCCACTTGAATGGCACCCTGTATCACGGTGTTATGGTCAGTTTGCTCATCCTACCTACAGTGCCCGCTCTCTTTCACACAGGGAGCAAGAATCTCTGACCAATTGGATAAGGGCAAGGGCTGAGTCTCCTGCGGTGCTACTTCGTGGATCCCTCCAACTGCCTTACTCATAGTCCGACCCTCCTGTCCCTGACCACTGGTCGAATTTGAGGTAGTAAATCTAAGCGGTGTGACTGTCTCCTGAAACAGTCTCCCCCTCTCTGGCGTGCCGCAGTGTCCGAAACTCAGGCTCCAGCTCATCAACTCTGAGCCGGAGTTCTTCGAGCAACCAACATTTGCTACAGATTTGGTCACTAGGAACCACAATGGGGTCAACCAGCTCCCACATCATGCAGCTACAACACATCGCCTGGCCCTGCATCTCTATTTTATTTAATTAGTTTTTCAATTTGTTTTTAAATTTCCTACTGGTCTTTAATTTATCAATCTGTAAAATATTTCTCCTATTTACCTTTAATCCAAAGAGAAGTTGGGAAAATCCAATAAGTAAAATTATCTTGGAGCTATTGGGCGTATTTACACAGTGGCGGACTATATTTTGATAATTTACAATAGGCATAAAGATTAAAGTGAATATGGTCTCGGACAGAGAAGCAAATAAAAGAACACCCATTAAAAGATAAACTTTGCCAAAATCACATTCCATTTTTATGTGAAACACAGTACAGATTTATAAACTGACACACCATGAATGTGCATTGTGGGACAATTTTCTGTGTGGGACCAGGATAGAGGGAGTGGGAATAACCTATTTCACTTAGCGGAGAGGGTAGTGACTCGGGGGCATAGATTTAAAGTGATTGGTAGAATGATTAGTGGAAGATGAGGAAACATTTTTTCACCCAGAGTTGGCAGATGTCTGGAACTCACTGCCTGAAAGGGTGGTAGAGGCAGAAACTCTCAACTCATTTCAAAGGTGTCTGGATATCTACCTGAAGTCCCATAATCTCCAAGGTTATAGACCAAGTGCTGCAAAATAGATTAGGGTGGGGCGGGGGCTCGTTTTTCGACCAGCACAGACATGATGGGCAGAGTGGCCTTCTCCTGTGTTGTAAATTGTTCTACATTTTCTAAATTTTCTAACTATCTGAAAAGGAGGAATATGCAGGAAAGTGGGGAGAGGGTAAGGGAGTGGCAGTGTGTGAATTCCTCCTTAGGGGAGCAGGCACAGACACATTGGGCTGAATGGCCTTCTGTGCTGTAGCAATTCTATGATCTTCAGCCAGAACTATCAAGTGATCCATCTATGCCTCTTCCTGAGATCCCGACAATCCTAGGTGCCTACCCTCAGCCAATTCAACCCACTCCATGTGATGTCAATAGCTGAATGCGCTGGATACAGCAGAGAGTAGTATATCATTGTGTTGTTGGGTTGGAGTAGCTCTAATAACTCCCAAAGATGGCCAGCTGTAAACACTCTATTGTAACTTATTTACAGTTATGAGAACACTCCCTTTCACTAGCTTCTTTCCATGCTGCTTTATCCTGGACTCTCAGATCACATGAGCATATGTCACTTCCATCTATGACAACACAGACTATTACAGTTAATCCTTTCTGGGACTTCATCTAACAAACTCCATTATACTGCATCTCCTCCCAAGTCTCTGTTCAGACTTCAATATTCTCTGATGTTCCTGGAAACACAATGCTTCAGTCTCCTAGTCATTATGAACATATCAGTTTTTTGAAGTCTCGGAGGAAATATAGCTTCTTTTGCTCTCTTAGGTAAATGTTATTTTTCTTTCTTTCTCCATGTTCTCTTCTTGTTCTCCCTTTTTCTTCCAGTTCTTTGAGATTCTCACCTTCTCTCACACCGATAGGTGTTATGATGCCTTTACTGGTCTACTATACTGCGTTCTCCTCTCGTTTGTGGGGGAATAAGGCATTCTCATTCTTCTGTTGGTCCTCTGGATGCTGTTGAACAGAATACAAAGAAGTAGATGGTTCTGGATCACCTACTTCAGTGTCTTCTTTAATTTCTGATGATTGCACCTTTTCTAGTATTTGATTTTCAATCCATTGCTCAATTGCGATCAAAGCGCTTCTGTTTCTTCTTACTGTGCCCTGTTCCATCTGGACAATGTAAGATCCTAGGTGTGGTGATTTCTCTACTAATTCTCCATGTCTCAATTTATCTCTAATCCAAACCTGTTCTTCCTGTTGAAGATCTGATAATGTTCATGCTCTGTGATGAATATCATAGTGCTTCATCCATTTACTTTGGTAAGTTTCCTCTCTCTTTCTTGTATTTTCTCTAAGTCGGTATCTTTGATCTGTAGCATCAACATATGGGGAAGGGTAGGAATCTGTGTCTGCAACCTTCTTCCAGGAGTAGCTTGCATGGAGCTAATCCATTCTGCAAGGGCGAGGATCTATCATCAAGAGCACTGTTGAACATTCTCATTATCTTTCAGTAATGTCTTTACAGTTCTGACACCCATCTCAGCTTCTCCATTAGCCTGAGGAAACCTCGGTGAACTTATTATGAAAACAAATCCAAATAATTCTGTAAACATTTGAAACTCTTATGTTCGCAAATTGTGGACCATTATCTGATATCGCAATATCAAGAATTCCATGGACTATGAAAACTTATTTCACTAACATTATCATTGCTTCTGATGTGTGACCATCTAACTGTTTCACTTTAATTCACCTCAAGTAGTAATCTACTGTTATTATGAACATTTTCCCTTGATGCTAAAATAAATTCATTCCTAGGCATTTCCATGCGTTGAAGGAAAAGAAGATGACGTTTGTGGTTCTTTTGATTCCTGTCTGTGAATTGTACATATGATACATTGGAAAATCATTTCTTACAATGTGTTCTAGCCACCAAATGGAGTACCATGCTCTGGCTCTGGATTTGATAATGCCTAAGTGACCTTGATGTACAATCTGTAAGATCTCAAGTCTCAATGCTCCTGGAATTACTACTCTATCATCGTATATTAGTAAATTATTAATCATTGTCAGATGTGCTCTTTGCTTGAAATAAGCTCTCAAGATAGGACTGGGTGGTATATATGTTGGCCATCCTCCGATGCAAATTTCTCTGATCTGCTTACATTCCTCATCTGAATTTTCAGCATTTTTGCTTTCACTCAATCTTTGTGTAGCTTCCAGTAATGTATGGGCTGTCATTATTGTTGTAAAATGCCTTTAAGAGATATCAGCATGACATCACTAGAAGGGAAATGTGTCATGTGATTCAGCCTTAGTTTCATTTTTGCTTTGAGCAGAACACACACACACAACCACACACAGATCTGATGTTTTCAAGCTTTACCTATGTATAACTGTTCTCATGTGTCTCATCTTAATAAATGAACCCACACTATGTTTACCAAATCCCTTATGAGCGAGTGATGCCTTGCGTCTTAAATAGTAAATAAGCCCAAGTTATTATATCATTATATAAAAAAACATGGTGATCAGTGGTAGTAAGACAGGTGGTAGCAAGATTAAGAACAGGTACAGCGTGATGAACAGTCTTAGATTGTGCTACGTGGCATGAGATGACCCTTGACATTTTGGCCATAGTACAACAAAGCCACCACATCAGACAGTGCTGAAAACACAGCATTGTGACTGTGAAGTAAAGCTCTTAAGACATAGAGCTGAGCTAGTGCTCAAGTAAAGAGCTGGTAAGCAGACAGATTCCTCATGGTGAGATTACAGCACATAGCCTGTCAGTCCTCTGAGTGGGAGAGCGCCTTGAGAGGACCTGCACCAGGCTATCTCAGTCTGGGAGGACAAGTGACCATGGTGTGGGCCAAATTGGTAGTGAGCAAGGGAGAGTCAAACAAAAAGAACTTCATTAAAATGAGGCTTTCGTCACAGGAGGTTTTGATTATAACGGGTCGCTTTGGGAGTTGCTGAACAATAAATTGAATCAAAAGCAAAGATGCCATTACTACATGATACATTCCTGCCACAACTCATCTTTGTGGACGGATCTTCAGAAAAGCATGTGAAAGTGGCTATAGTGCCATTCATTCCAGGTACTAAAGAAGAAGGAAGGTCAAAGGGATATTGTCAGAATGTCCACAAAATTCTCAGTTTGAATTGGGATGCAGCTGACCTACTATCCGGATTCAAAATGTTTAGACAGCATACAGAGCTATGATATGAATCAGACAAATATACCATAACACTTCACCTAGCAATTGGGAATGAAGGTCTACACAGGCTGAATATGTCAGGATTAAAAGCAGACGAGCTAAAGAATTGCCAGAATATATAAATTACATTGGAAGACTGGTTCAGAATCAGGTTCAACTTTTGTATTCATTGAATAGAGTTCATGTCATTTCAACAACAGCCTACAGAATCAATAGACCACTTCATCAGCAGATGCAGAGAAAAGGGTACGTACTGTGATTGTTCAAATGCAGAGCTAGCAGGCAGAATTGTTGAGTTTGTGATTGCATCCACTCCCATGGAAGCATTCCAGAACGATCAACTAGATAAACCAAAACTTATACCATTGAAGAACTACTCAAGGATGAATGTAAGTACAAAGTGATCCTCGCAGGCTGACAATGCTGATAGGCCCTAAGTACAACCCCAATTATTGATATACTCATTAGAAGACATAAACCTAGCAAGACATGTGGAAGCTGTGGACTTCTGCATGCACCAAGAAAATGCTCAGCTTTCCAGCAATTCTGCAAGGTATGTGATAGGGAGGGGCCATTGGCAGTGGCAGTGCACTAGAGCAAAGACTAATGCAGCTACAAAGAGCCTTGCACTGATCCAAACAGGTCATACACAACGGGTACCTTCAAGCAATAAGAATGATTGTCTGGTATCCCATCATTTACATGAAGTGACTGACAAACCAGCAAAGGATGATGATGTCCACAATGAGAAGATGAGCGGTGAACACATTTCACACCATGAATCTTGTGGAAAATAGGTGCCATCACACTGTCGGAAGAGTTTGCCAAGATTCAAATTATCTATCCTAAGAAAGTTGGTAAATATTCATTATTGGCCAAGATTGACACAGGGCAAGTGCCAACATACTGCTCCTGCGAATTATATAAAACACATGCATCTACAGACATGGAAGGCCATGGCGAAACCTACTGCTGTGAATCTTTCAGCATACAACAGTTCACTAATTCCATGTGCAGGATCCATAGTCCTGGAATGCAATGCAATCAATCTTCCTGGATGTCACAGATAGTCTACATTGTGGAAACTTAAGGCCCAGCGATTGCAGGTCTATGCCAGCATGTCGTGACCTTACATGAGTAAAAGTCCATGGAATCAGCCAGACCCCATACAGCAGAAACAACTCCCATCACCTCAGTTCACAACCTAACATCAAAATATCCAGAATGTTCTGACAAAATTGACTTTTTCAAGGGAGCTGCAACATTATATCTGCAGGAGAATGCAAGTTTAATAATTGATTTTGCACAATGCAAATGCCAGCAGCTACATGAAGAAATGGTGAATGATTCCACACTGCAGAAACTGTGCAAAACCAACATTGAAGGATGGCCTGATTCAATTCAGCATTACCACAAAGACTTGAGACTATTTTAGCCTTATCGGGATGAGCTAGGCATCTCCTGTGGAGTCATTTTTAAAGGCAGGTAGGTCATCAATCAAGAATCTTTGTGATCTGATATCTTTCAACAATATCATCACTCTCAAACAGGCATAGATTGTAAGAGACAGGGCAGGATTATCCACGCCTGCCCGCTGCCGGGATTGTCCGGTCCTGCCACAAGTCAATGGACTTCTGGCTGGGGTGCCGCCTCGCCCACAGCGGGTCCCACCCGCGACGGGGCTGGAAAGTCCTGGCCACAGTCTATTGGCTGGGTATGAACAACATTGAAGTCATCGTCAAGAAGTGCAAAGCATGTCAAGAGAATATACCAAGTCAGCACAAAGCACCATTGATTCCATGTGAAGTTCTTACTCATCCTTGGTCCAAAATCACACCCACCTCTTTCAAGTCCATGCCACTGGCATCATCGTTGACTACTTGACCAAATACCCCATTATTTGACAATTGCACAATATGTTAAGTACAACTGTCACTCACAATCTAGGTGCTATTTTCAGTTTATATGGTCTGCCTAGAGAGATCATTTTGGTTCTCAATTTATTGGTAGCCATTTCAGGATATGTGTGAGAAGTGGAATATTGATCACACTACTACTTCCCCTCATTACTCTAGAAGTAACAGTCTAGCTGAATGAAATCCCTAACTCTCAAATGTAGACAGCCAATCAAGATCTACACATTGCAATGTTACATCTGAGAGCAACACCTTCAAGTGTAACTATTCCATCACTGGCAGAGCTCATGTTGGGCAGTGCCAGTTTACATGCTCTTACCCATTTAACTCTCTGAGAAACTAAAGAGTAACTTTTAAAATTACAAGAGAATATGATCAATGTCTATGATAAAAATGCAGGTACAGAATTGCCAAGTTTACAGTTGGGACAACAAGTTCGCATCCAGGATCCAACAGAAGGTACATGGCAGCCAGCCAAGGTGACAAGGATTTGTTCAGAACCAAGGTCCTATCAAGTCATTGGACACAAACGTGCAATGGTGAGGCATAATCGTGGACAAATCAGATCCATTCAAGCCCCTCAACCAAAGTACAGTCCTACTGCATCTAGGACAAGATCCCAAATGCAACCAGGAACAACATCTAGAAATGATGATCCCACAGATTACTGTGAGCAATTAAAGAAACCTCCAGACAAGGTTACCATAAGATCTGGGTGTACCAGTAGATTACCATCACACTTTAGATAGTCCTAGATTCACCAGGTCTATGCACTTATGCAATGATAACTAAACATGAACATATATTGTAAATAGTTATAGGAGAGAAATGATCTTTTAAAAGAATGGGAGATTTTGTAATATGTCTTTAAGGGTATCAGCATGACATCACTAGAAGGGAAATGTGTTAAATGATCCAGTCTTAGTTTCACTTTTGCTTTGGGTAGAGTACACACACACATACACACACAGCTCAAACTTTATATATATGTATAACTGTTCTCATGAGCCTAGTCTTAATAAATGAACCCATGTGTTTACCCAATGCCTTATGAGTGAGAGGTGCCTTGTGTCTTGTACGGTAAATAAGCTCAAGGCATTATATCATTATGAATACACATAAACTCCTCGAAGTCTTCCACAAATTCAATATCGCATTTTTCTGGATTGTCTATTTTAATGCATGATAATGCATCTGCTGTGCTCTGTGGTTTCCCTTGAACACTTTTTAAAATTCATTCACGGGATATGGGCTTTGTTGGCTGGGCCAGCATTTATTGCCCATTCCTAGTTGCCCTTGAGAAGGTGATGGGGAGCTGCCTTCTTGAACCGCTGTAGTCCATGTGGTGTAGGTACGCTCACAGTGCTGTTAGGGAGTTCCAAGATTTTGACCCAGCGACAATGAAGGAACAGTAATATACCATATTGAGTATCAAACCTCATCAATCTTAATTCAAACCTTGAAACTCTTGATGGCATTGCTTCAAGCTCTTTCAAATTCAATAGTATGACTACAGATTTATGGCCTGTTTCTAGTGTAATGTGAAGAGCTAAGACATAGTCAGCAAATTTCTTACATGCCCACCTAGCTGCTTATGCTTCCTTTACAACTACTGTGTATCTCTTCTCTGTATCTGTTAATAACTGTGATGTGTGATAGACTGGTCTGCGCTTTCCATCTCTTTGTATTGGAAAAAGTATTGCAGCCAATTCTGTAGAGGATGGGTCCACTACTATTATTGTAGGTAATTCCAGAATGTACTCATATCTCTGATGATATCAACCTCTCCTTGATTTTTTAGAATCATTTCTGATGTGCTTCTTCTCAACACCATTCACTGTCTTAACACAACAACTGACATAACAGAGCTGAACAAGCACTAAGTTTTTAGAAATGTTACCCCATGATTCACCATTCCCAGGAAGCTTTGTAACTCTGTGATGTTCCTTGGAGCTGGTAATTATTTTAGAACTCTGGTCTTCAGCAGATCAGCCTTTATTCCTGATGCACTCAGTATGTGACTAAGAAAACTGATTGTTGGCTGTGAAAACTCACACTTACTGTTGAATGTCAGTCTGCCTCTTGTAGTCTTCTCAGCATTGCTCTCACTCTTAGGTCATGCTCAGCCTATTTGCATTCCTGAGATGAACTGTATTCCTAAATAAGTGCTTGAATCAAATTTGAGTGATATGATAAATAAGCAGCTTTTTTGTACTATAGCAATGTATATATATTTTTGATAATCAGTTATCAGGATCTCCTGGTCTGGTATAGCATTGTCAAAGTATAGCACAGCTCTCAAAGCTTAGCCGAAGCAATACATCAACCTCAATGCTGAAGAGCACATCCACCACAACAGTGTGAATCTTTCCATTTCTCTCTTTAGACCTCATCATTGCTTTTAATCCTAATTTCCAGAAAATTACATGTAGTTTTATGGTGTTGATTTCTCCTTACAAGAAACCAGGGGCAGAAATTTTCATCCCGTGGGTGGGCGCGCACCTGGCCCAATCGGGGGTAAAATAGTGCGCTAGGACATCGGTCAAGCATCCCGATGTCATTGCGCTCTCGCGCGATATTTTGTTTAGCGGGCATGTATGGGTGCCGGAGCGGCGCCTGCCATTAATTAACCAGCCACATAAGGCCCTCAACAGTCCAATTGACTGTGATTTTTCCTTGCCCATGAGATTTTATGCTCCTTGCACAGGCAAAATGGGCAGGCAGCCAGCCAACATTTACACAAACCTCATCCAAAGGTGAGATAAAAAGGGTCAGCAGCATTGCCAGCATGAGTAATGAAGAGTTTTGGAGATAGTTTGCAGCTGGTTTCTTATTGGTACTTGGCAGCTTCATCTCTATTCGGGACATCATTCTTAGCATTTCCAGGCTTCATTTCAGAACTTATTGTTGTCTGCCAGGCCCTGAAAGATTGAAACCGTGTGGACCCTTCCAGGTATCGGACAACCTTCCCTTACCCTGGTAATGGGGATTGCGGTCTCCGCTGGAGGCACCTCCTCTAAAGAGGAAGAGAGTGGTAGAAGGGAGAGGAGGCCATGTGCCCCAATACAGCTTCCAGGGGAGGGATCTGTGGGAGGAGAAGCTCAGGCACAAGGGGCGCAGAGCCAGCAGGTAGTCCAAGACGGAAGGAGCCGCAGAAGACACCACTACCTTGCTTTCAGAATTTACAAGTGGCGTTGCAGCTACCTCAATATGTCTGAGGCGCAATGCCTCAAGAGAGAGCGTGACCTCCATTTGCTAGGTGATTAGGCCTGAGTTCACCTGCAACTGTGTGGGTGGACATCTCATGCCAGTGGCTCTAAAGGTCACAGTGGCCCTCAACTTCTATGCCTCCGGCTCTTTCTAGGGGTCAGTGGGGGATCTTTGTGGAGTCTCCCAATCAGCTGTCCACAGTTGCATCAAACTGGTGACAGAAGCTCTGTTCAGGCGGGTACTGACCTTTATTAAGGATATAAGAACATAAGAAATAGGAACAGGAGTAGACCATTCGGCCCCTTGAACCTGCTCTGCCATTCAATAACATCATGGCTGATCTTCTTGTGTTTTGATTTCCACATTTCCATCTAACCCCACTAACCTTTGATTCCTTTGCCTGACAAGAATCTATCTCCCTCTGCCTTAAAAATATTCAATGACCCCGCTTCCATCACCTTCTGAGACAGAGAGTTCCAAAGTCGCACAACCCTCTGAGAGAAAAAAATTCTCCTCATCTTTGTCCTAAAAGGGCGACCCCTAATTTTAAAAAAGTGCCTCCTAGTTCTGATCTCACCCACTAGAGGAAACATCCTTTCAACATCCACCTTGTCAAGGCCATTCAGGATCTTGTATACTTCAAACAAGTCACCCCTCACTCTTCTAAACTCCAGTGGATACAAGCCCAGTCTGTCCAACCTTTCCTCATAAGACAATCCATTCACTCCAGGTATCCTCCTCTGAACCGTCTCCAATGCATTTACATCCTTCCTTAAATAAGGAGACCAAAACCACACACAGTATTTGAGGTGCAGTCTCACCAATGCCCTGTATAACTGAAGCATAACATCCTTACTTTTATGTTCAATCCCTCTCGTAATAAAGGATAGCATTCCATTAGCCTTCTTAATTACTTGCTGTACCTGCATACTAACTTTTTGTAACTCATGTACTCAAACACCTAGATCCCTCTGCACCTCAGAATTAGGCAGCTGTTCTCAATTTAAGTAATAATCTGCTTTTTTGTTTTTCCTGCCAAAGTGAACAACTTCACATTTTCCCACATTAAACTCCATTTGCTAGGTCTTTGCCCACTTACTCAACTTATCTATATCCATCTGCAACCTCCTCATGTCCTCTTCACAACGTATTTTCCTACCTATCTTTGTGTCATCTGCAAATTTAGCTACCATGTTTTCACTTGCCTCATCTAAGTCATTGATATAAATCATAAAAAGCTGAGGCCCCAGCACAGACCCCTGTGAGACTCCACTCATCACATCCTGACAATCTGAAAAAGACCCATTTATGCATACACTCTGCTTTCTGCCAGCCAGCCATGGTCCCCTTATGTAAGGAAAGATATACTGACATTGGAGGCAGTCCAGAGAAGGTTCACTAGGGATTTTCTTATGAGGAGAGATTGAGTAGGTTGGGCCTGTACTTATTGCAGTTTAGAAGTATGAGAGGCAACCTTATTGAAACATACAAGATTCTTAGGGGGCTTGACAGGGTAGATGCTGAGGGGTTGTTTCCCCTTGTGGGAGAGTCTAGGACCAGAGGGCATAATCTCAGAGTAAGGGAGCGCCCATTTAAAACAGAGATGAGGAGGAATTTTTTCTTTCAGAGGGTAGTCAATCTGTGGAATTCTTTACCACAGAGGGTTGTAGATGCTGGATCATTAAGTATATTCAAGGCTGAAATGGACAGATTTTTAATCAGTAAGGGAATCGAGGGTTATGGGGAAAAGGCAGGAAAGTGGAGTTGAGGATTATCAGATCAGCCATGATCTCATTGAATGGCGGAGCAGACTCGAAGGACCGAATGGCCTACTTCTGCTCCTACGTCTTATGGTCTTATCCATACTAATATGTTACCCCCTACACCATGTGCTTTTATTTTCCACAGTAGCCTTTGATGTGGCACCTTATCAAATACCTTCTAGAAATCCAAGTACAGTACGTCTATGGGCTCCCCTTTATCCACTGCGCATGTTACTCCTTCAAAAAACTCCAATAAATTGGTTAAACATAATTTTCCTTTCACAAAACCATGCTGACTCTTTCCGATTGTCTTGAGCTCTTCTAAGTGCCCAGCTATAACCTCCTTAATGATCGATTCTAACGACTTCCCCACGACAGACATCAAGCTAACTGGCCTATAGTTTCCTGTTTTCTGCTTCCCTCCCTTCCTGAATAGAGGGGTTATATTTGATACCTTCCAGTCTGATGGAACCTTTCCAGAATCTAGCGAATTTTGGAAAATTAAAACCAGCGCCTGTTCCGGAAAGCGAACGCTTGCTGGCAAATCTAAAAGGGAGAAGAAGGATATGTCATTAATTAAAGTCATCACACAGTCACTGTGCATGCCAGAAACCCCGGTGAGACAATGGAGATCTGCTTCACAGTTCCCTCGTCTTCCAACGATCAATGGGGACTACAGGATTGAAGCTCACATCAATGAAAAGACTCCATTAGAATGGTTGCACAAGACCTCTGTGCACTGCACTCTTACCTATGTCTGCCACCCATGCCTCTCCACGCCCATTTGCACGTGGAGCATGCCAGCTCTCGAGCTCTAGGGTGTCTTGCTCATACCTTGAGAGGATTAGGAGGCAGTCGGGGCCTCCCTGGTCTGTTACCTTTCTGTATTGCTGTGGGCCGTCTTCTCCTGAAACAACAAAGGAGCATTGATTAGTCTGCTCTCTACCTGCAGCGCCATTGCAGCCTGGCCAACACCAACTGAGGAGCACCTCGCAGGGCACATCCAAGTTGTGGGCCTCGAGCCACAAGGCATTCTGTCCAAGCAGCCAGGGCTCACCCCCTTGGCCAGTTCCAGCATGATTGACAATTGGCACTCAGACTCCAACACCCCTGAGCTCCACGGGGGGACAGACAGACCTTAACACATCTGCACACTGGCCCATGCCAACATGGTGCTCATCCTTCCTGAGTGCAGCAGGTCATTGAAGTGCTTCCGGCAATGCAGTCAGGAGTGCTGCACCACATCATAGCTGCTGACCAGTGCTGCCACCTCCTCCCATGCCCTCTTGGGTGAGGTGTGGTGACCTCCTCCTCCCATCCTTGGGGATAAAGGTGTCCCTCCAGGCAGCCACCTCCCCCAGGAGAACGGTGAAGCACTCATCAGAGAAGTAGGGGGCTGAGTACCCGCCCGACCTGCCCTCCCACCTGCTGTGTCTAGCTGCACTAGGGTTCATAGTGTCGGCTCAGTGAACATCCTCCACGGCAGCCTTCCAGGGCTGCCTGGGTCACTTTTAAACTGGCCACCGGGTCACCATTGGACCCGGTGGCCGACAAGCCCCCGCCCCCTCCCGGCCCTTCCAGGCCAGTGTGGAGCCGCGTTTCACACTGGGCGGGGCTTAGTAGGCCCGCCAGCGTGAAATTGTAGTCGGGGCCCAATCACGGGCGGAGGTCTGTTTCGCAGCCGCTCCCGGGCCTGCCTGCTCGCCCGCCCGACGAAGGGAAGATCCGGCCCCCGGGTAAACATACTTATTTAAGTGTTTGAAATCCATGGAAACTGACAGAGGTGGGACGCTTTCATTTTATATGACTAGTTTCTCATTAAACTCAATGCCACAGGAAAAATGTGCTCTTTGTCAGTTTGGATTAGTACTTGTGCCTGTGAGTCAGAAGGCTGTGGGTTCAAGCCCCATTCCAGAGAATCAAGCACATAATCTAGGCTGCCAGTGTGGTAACATCATAGAACCATGGAAATTTACAGCACAGAAGGAGGCCATTTGACTCATCATGCCCTGCTGGCCAACGAGTAGCCACCCAGAGTAATCCCACGTTCCAGTTCTTTTTCTGTAGCCTTGTAGGTTATGGAGTTCAAGTGCATATCCAAGTACTTTTTAAATGTTATGAGGACTTCTGCCCCTACTACCCTTCAAGGCAGTGAGCTCCAGATCATGTCCATAAGTTTTATTGAAACCTTTCTTAAAAATTTAAATATTCTCATGAAACCTCATCCCGCCCGTGGATGAGGTTTTATGCTTTTTCTGAGGCCCGCCTGGGCTCCCGGCCTGCCCGCCAAACTTAAGGTTGGACGGGCAGGTCCATCAATGAGGTTAATTAGTTTTTTAATGGCCTTAACAGGCCGTTGACAGTTCAGTGGGTGCACAGCCGAATTGGCTGCGTGCCCGCCGAACTGAAAATCTAAATGACACGGGGTGACGTCAGGACACACGCCTGATGTACCCCCACGTCATTTTATGTGTCGGCGAGCGGGCCCTGCCCCCGCTCGCCAACCAGAAAAACCTGCCCCTGGTTTTAGAACCCTCAACCAAGGGGCATAGGGCCTTCCTGTTCACTGTCTAGACTCCTCCTAATTTTATACACTTCAATTAGGTCTCCCCTCAGCCTTCTCTGTTTCAAATTAAACAACCTCAGCCTATCCAATTCTTCCCCATAATTAAAATTCTTTAGTCCAGGCAACATCTCTATAAATCTCCTCTGTACAATCAATTTCCTGTAGTATGCTGACCAGAACTGCCCACAGTATTCCAGATGTGGCCTAACTAGTATTATACAGTTCAAGCGTATCCTCCCAGCTGTTATGTTATAGGCCTCGACTAATAAAGACATGTATCCTGTATGCCTTCTTGGCCACCTTATCTACCTGTCCAGTCGCCTTCAGGGATCTGTGAAAATCCACTTGAAGGTCTCTTTGTTCCCCTGTACTTCTTAGTTTTCTACAATTTATTGTTTATTCCCTTGTTTTGCTAGCCTTCCCCAAATGCATTACCTCATACTTCTCTGGATTGAATTCCATTTGCCAATGTTCCACTCACATGACTGGTCTATTGATGTCTTCCTGCAGTCTTCAACTTTCTTCTTTACCACAAGATCATTTTTTGTATTGTGTGCAACTTCTTAATCATACCTCTAACATTCAAGTCCAGACCATTTATACCAGTAAAAGCAAGTGACCGAGTACTGAGCCTTATGCAATCACACTGAAAAAAGCCTTCCAGTCATAAAAACACCCATCGACCATTAACCTTTCCTTCCTGCCTCTGAGGCATTGGGAAATCCAGTGGTAATGTTATTTGTAAGAATGCGAGTAGAATTTGGTATAGGGTAAGAGAGGGGAAGCAGATTTTTGATTGAGCTGAAAAAGTTTACAGAGGGTGCAGCAGTGGCATAAGAATATAAGAACATGAGAAATAGGAGCAGGAGAAAGTCATTAGCCCCTCAAGCCTCTCCCACCATTCAATCAGATCATGGCTGATCAGCCCCAGGCGTCAACTCCTCTTTCATACCAGGTCCTCATAGCCCTCAACTCCCAGAAATTTTAAAAATCTATCTACCTCCTCTTTAAAGACTTTCAGTGATCTGGCCTCCACAACTCTCTGGGGTAGAGAATTGTAGACATTCACTGCTCTCTGAGACAAGAAATTCCTTTGCATCTCAGTTTTAAATGAGTATCCCCTTATTCTGTAACTATGCCCCCTGGTTCAAGATTCCCCCACTATTGGAAACATCTTTTCAACATCTACCCTGTCAAGCCCCCTCAGAGTCTTGTACATTTCAATAAGATCACACTTCATTCTTCTAAACTCTAACGAATAAAGACCTAACCAGTTTAGCTGTTCTTGATAAGTCAACTCCTTCATCCCAGGAATCAGTCTAGTGAATCTCTTTTGAACTGCCTCCAATGCCAGTATATTCTTTCTTAAATACAGGGACCAAAACTGTACACAGTACTCCAGGTGTGGCCTCACCAACACCTGTACAATTGTAACAAGACTTCCCTATTTTTAAACTTCAACCTCCTAGCAATACAGGCCAAAGTTCCATTTGCCTTCTTAATTACTTGCTGCACCTACATGCTAACTTTTTGTGTTTCATGCACAAGAACACCTAGATCCCTCTGTGCTGCACATTTTTAGAATCTCTCTCCATTTAAATAATAGCTGCTTTTTGATTTTTCCTACCAAAGTGCATGACCTCACACTCCCCTACATTAAACTCCATCTGCCAAGGTTTTGCCCACTCATTCAACTTGTCTATATCCCCTTGCAGATTCCTTATGTCCTCATCACATGCCCTCCCAATCATTAGCAAACATCCTCACTTCTGTCTTTATGGTGGAAGGAAGGTCATTGATGAAGCAGCTGAAGATGGTTGGGCCTAAGACACTACCCCAAGGAACTCCTGCAGTGACGCCCCGGAACTGAGATGACTGACCTCCAACAACCACAACTATATTCCTTTGTGCTAGGCATGACTCCACCCAGCAGAGAGTTGTCCATATGATTCACATTGACTCCAGTTTTGCTAGGCCTCTTTGATGGCACACTCGGTCAAATGTGGCCTTGATGTCAAGGGCAGTCACTCTCACCTCACCTCTGGAGTTTAGCTCTTTTGTCCATGTTTAAATCAATGCTGTAATGAGGTCAGGAGCTGAGTGATCCTGGTGGAACCCAAACTGAGCGTCAACGAGCAGGCTGTTGCTCAGCAAGTGCCACTTGATAGTATTGTTGATCACCCCTTCCATCACTTTACTGATGATTGATGGGGTGCTAATTGGCCAGGTTGGTTTTGTCTGATTTTTGTGTACAGGATATAACTGGGCAATTTTCCACATAGCCGGGTAGACGTCAGTGTTGTAGCTGTACTAGAACAGCTTCAGTAGGGGTGCGGCAAGTTTTGGAGCACAAGTATTCAGTGCTATTGCCGGAATGTTGTCAGGGCCCATAGCCTTTACAGTATCCTTCAGCTGTTCCTTGATATCATGTGGAGTGAATTGAATTGGCTGAAGACTGGTATCTGTGATGCTGGGGACCTCCAGAGGAGGCCGAGATGGATCAACCACCCGGCACTTCTGGCTAAAGATTGTTGCAAGTGCTTCAGCCTTACCCTTTGCTTTGCTTAGCCTTTCTAGGGATTCTGCCAACTACTAGTAGAGGCAATTCCTGTCACTCAGCGAAAACAACTTCCAGATTATTCGAATAATGAGAAAGCAGTTCACTTAGAATGCATTTGCAAGGAAGTATTACTGTGTTTCAGAAATTGATGGATAGCTTCTATAACAAAGATTTATTCTGTGCTTTTCCTCACACAGAATTGAATAAGGCAAATTTGATAAGATCATAAATCAACATGATTTCCAGTTGCAAAAATAAACTCGCTGGAATATGTTTAACCCAGGAACAGTACATTTTTTAAACAGGAAACAATAATATAAAGAGAAAGCACTTTCAATGTAAACTATTGTCATTGTGATGTTTCCAAACTGCAGTAGTGAAACAAACATATATCCATGATCATAATCATGGCTTCTGGATCCCTGCCATATCTTTAAGGAGGATGCTGTTCTACAGCAAGGTATAGGGCCTGGTACACACACATCTGATCACCAGTTTAGTCAGTGAGGAAAGTGAGGGTCTCCCAAAGCATTCAATACATAAAAGGGTTGAATTTAACGGTGACGCCTTCCACCAGCCAAAAAACTGTCGGTTACCCTGCCGCAGCTATTTCTGGGAGGCCCGTGGATTAAATCTCAATCAGATACTTACCCCTGCCTGCTGTCAGGGTTCCTGAGCTTTTGGAGGTGAAAATCCTGCCTCCAAGAGCTGCCAGCCAATCAGAGTATCGCCACCCGGTGCGGTGGGCACTACTGGGACAGCAATAGGCCTAGAAGTAGGAGCTGTGCTGGAGGCCCAGAAGAAAGGCAAGTGGGTGGCCTTGCCAGGGACAGCCAGGCAAGCCCCAGCGAAGTGGGTTTGAGGGTGGGGCGGGTGGGGTATGCGGATCTGTGCAGAGATCAGGGAGGGCCTTCTTGCAAGAACAGTCCTTACCCCCGGCGGGAGGCATAGGGTGCCTGAACTGGAGGGCCCCTTCTCCCCTCCGAGTCCACAGGAAGACCACCTATAGGTGACCTTCCATAACTAGCCATTAATTGGGCACCAAAGGGCCTCAATTGATCTAGGGGCAGGAAGGCTGACTTTGAGCTTTCCTACTCCTTACTCAATCTGGGGTCAGGGGGATGGGGGGTGGCGGTCAGGAAGACGACAGTTTTTTCATGCTTTCTCACCTGATTAAAGGGCCTTCGCCAGCTCCAAGACTGCTCCTAAGAGGAGGCATTAAGTTCCACACAAAAAGTGCGAATTATTGAAGTGTATGTGGATATAGATATTGCAGAGTTCTCCTCAGAGTTTTTGGGAAAGAGAACGAGTTTACAGAAATTTCCCTTTGGGTGGTTAGATAAATTATATCAGTTGATTGGGTATGTGGCTGACCATATTGTCCACTGCCCTATAGCAGGTACAATGTCATGTCTTGTACTCTCATAAAACACTCGAATGATTGACTTACAAAAGGTGTAGGAGCTCAGCATTGCTTTGCAGGAACTGGCCTACGTTTCCCAGTCCTCTCCTGCCTGGTTTCTGGCAAAGCTGGGTCAGCTGGATCAGAAAGGCATAGCGGAATGCCGTCTACCAAACATTCCCACATCCACCCACTAGCAATCACCATTTTCCATGTAGCAGGCGTGGAAGCATAAAATGTCCCAACCCATAAGTGTTTAGCCACATGGAAAATATATTAAAATGGGAGAAACAATAGGGGGATGTTTCCCAGAGACTCAGAGGAGATGGGGAGAGAGTTGCGGGAAAAATCCCGGAGAAATTGTAAAATTTCTTGGTTCATTGTAAAATTACTCTGAGAATCATACTACTGCTGCAAACAGGGTCAGGATCTGAAAATGGTCCCACTACAGAAAATATTTAAAATTTGGAAGATTCAGCTCAGTCTTCCTCTCCATTGACACTAGCATCTAAATTTCAATGATTGGTGCAGCGGCAGTGACGTTCATTTTCAGGTTGACCTTTGGGATGATTCTCAAAGTGTGACCTTGCCCAGGCTCCAGGAGCAGCAGCGATTTCCTTTTAAAAATGTCCCAATTTTTCATGCAGTTCAGGCTGAGGCTGTCAGCTGTCGTGGTGAGTTTCCAGGCCTACTCTACCTACTCTGCAGAGCGCAGGGACTCCTCCCCTCCAGAATGCAAAGAATCCCAGTGCCAGGAGAAACTCTTTGTCGAGGGTGTGTTGATGTGAAGGCAGGGGGGAGGTTGGGTGCAGTGGGTAGTTGGGTGAAAATTGTCATGTCAAAGGGCTGGCCAAACTAGAAAGGTTAGGCCACTCCACTGTACGTACAATGGAGAAAGATACTTTCACACTGTTATTGTACAGCGAATGGTAAATGCTGAACTGCGCAAATCCCAGAGGGAAACTTGAAAGAGCTGCCACAACTGTTTGCAATTTGTACTTTATTTCGAGATGTGTGCCTTGAGTTCAGTAGTAATGAGCCCGCCAAGGCATGGAGATTTTTTACAAAACTAAATTAAACATGTATTAATATAAGGAAAGATTTTAAGCACATTATAGTAGTAATTTGTAGACCTATGTATAACTCCTAAATCTCCAATTAATCTAGCTCCCAGTTACACCTCAGTTAAGGCAACAGTAAAACTATATAGATTTCAACAGACCAGGCAAAGCACACAATACCCTGGATAGTGATATTCAAAATTAATTCGCTTAGCTTCAGTTCCTGTACTCAGCAGCTTGATACATAGAGACTGGTAGCTTTTCACACTTGTTAGATCTTAGAACACTGTCTTCCTTACACATAACCTCATTTCCTTTATACATGTTGCTCCCTTCTTAGTGTAAATCCCATTGTTCCAATATGTCTTTGCAACTTTACTTTTTTCCACAATATAGATCTTTCATGGTACTCATATTATCAGTAACCTTTAGAAAAAATAAACACACTTTTTGACTTAGCTCCATATGGCTAGGTGTAACACCGCCATGATCTCTTTGAAATTCAAACCACTATGGTTTATCTAAAATTGCAAATGTTCCTCACACCTCACATTCTAAAACTTCAGCCAAGTTTACATATTTAGCATTTCAAACCTAGCTTCCCTTTTTGCAGCATCAAAAGCTCCAGACTAGTTGTCTGCAATTCAGTGAAAACCCCCACACAGACACAGAAACTAATCCAAACCCCACTATTAACCTATCTTTACAATAAATCACAATAATATTATGAAAATTATTACATTTTACATAGTTAGTTCCCTATTTTGTATGTGAGAGAAGATAGAATTGCTGATTCAAGAAATTAACTTCTGAATGTTTAATACCGATATGAATTTATTTTAAATGGCTTAGCTAAAATATAAAATGCATAGCAGCATAGGATTAATAAATAAGTGTTCAACTAAGAAGTTCATCGATCAGATGTTTTACTTGGTCGTGAGGGATTGCTCATAGGGAAGGAGGTCACCTTTGTACCACCTATGTTACCAAAACAAGGCTAACTGATTAACCAGCTTGATATGATTGGAGGATGCTGTCCACAAAATGATTGTCACATTTGCCCACCTAGCAACACCTACTGCACTCCAAAGTCATTGAAGTACTTTGGAACATTTGGGAGATGTGAAAATGCATGAAATAATTGGCAGTCTCCCCCACCACTTTCTACTCCAGCCTATTGCCTCATATTATAAGCAGCCTGTAATGAAAGGGAATTATGAATTACCATTATGGAATTGTGTGCTGGAAGACAAACCTAAAAGAAGCAAAATATCATTCAAATTGCATGGGCATTATTTAGAGAAGAGTCTTCCCATGCTTTAAAGCTTTTAACTTCAAACAAGGCAACTCATTTATTAGAGAAAACTGATGGATATAATTTGATTTTCTCCAAAAGCATCTTTCTCATTTAGTTTAAAATACATATCACTGTTTTATTGAATTGAGATTTCAATGTAATGCAAATCAAGTGTATATATACACGCACACATATGTACTAAATTATATTATATCTATATACATATTAATATATTATAATTTAGTACATCAAACATAATTGTTCATGCACCTTTGAAGGCAAGTAAAATTAGTTTAAATAATACAATAATTTGGAACAGAATTGAGGAAGTGCAGTTGTCTTTCATGATCATCTTCAAATATATCTTGTATTTAAAATTAAAAAGATTTTTGCTTCAGGTAATTTAAATGACCTACACTCTGACATATTTTCAATAGTGTATTTTATTATCCCATAACACAGTGCAGCTATTATTTTTCTTGTTCAGGCTCCTGATGCTCAATTCAAATGCAGATATATTATTGATGATTTTTCCTAGTTGCTATTGATGAGTTTACTAGTTGTTATTGAAAATATAGGTCAGCTCTTGGAATTAAATACAATGGAGTCTGACCAGATATAAGATCCTGGGTTGCAGAAAGAAACATTGACTATTTTATTAAAATAATGAATCACATAATGAACCCAGTATCTTTGAGCGAGCTAAACCTGGAGAGCTTCTATATTTCCAATTTATAATGAACATCGGAGGAGCTAAAGCAGGTAAACAAATTTTCCTGATGCTTTTAATAAGTTTTTTTTCCAGGCTGCTGTTATGTCTCTCACACTCTGCAGACTCTGCTCCCCCTAAACACAGGCTGGTCCCCCCTCCCCCAAACCAGTCTGCAAGGCCCGAGGATCTTTGCAAGGCTGAGGAGTGGCCCACAATCAATAATTTCAACTTTGAATGCTTCCCTGGAGGCTGGGGCATAAGAACATAAGGAAAAGGAGCATTAGTAGGCCATTTGGCCCCTCAAGCCTACACTGGCAGTCAATAAGATCATGATCTGATGTGGCCTTAACTCTACTTTCCTGCCTGCCCCCCAATAACCCTTGACTCCCTTGCCAATTAATAATCTGTCAAGCTCAACCTTGAATATATTCAATGACCCAGCCTCCACTTCTTACCGCGGGAGAGAATTCCACAGTTCGAATGACCCTCCCCGAGAAGAAATTCCTCCTCATTTCTGTCTTGAATAGGAGACCCCTTATTTTGAAACTGTATCCCCTGGATTCTCCCATGAGATGAAACATCTTTTCAGCATCTACTCTGTCAAGTCCCTTCAGAATCTTATAGGTTTCAATAAGATCACCTCTTATTCTTCTAAACTCCACTGAGTATAGGTCCAATCTGCTCAAGCTTTCCTCATAAGCCAACCCCTCCATCTCAGGAATCAGCCTAATGTATATTCTCTGAACTGCTTCCAATACAAGCATGGGGAGGCAGTGGCATAGTGGTATTGTCACTAGACTAGTATTTTAGAGACCTAAGGTAATGGCCTGGGGACCTGGGTTCAAATTCCAAAATATCAGATGGTGAAATTTGAATTCAATAAAAATTTGGAATTATAAATCTGATGATAACAATTGTCATGTTTATGACTCCAGGAATGGGCAGTAAATGCTGGCCTAGCCAGTGATGCCCACATCCCATGAATAAATAAAAAAGATGACCAAAATTGTGTGCAGTGCTTGAGGTATAGTTTCACCAAATCCTGTACAATTATAGCAAGCTATTTTTGTCCTCCATCCCCCTTGCAATAAAGGCCAACATTCCATTTGCCTTCCTAATTACTTGCTGTACCTACATGCTGACTTTTTGTGATTCATCCTTCACAAGTACACCCACATCCCTCATCTATACCACAGCATTCAGCAGTCTCTTTCTCCATTTAATTAATACTCTGCTATTCTATTCTTCCTGCCAAAGGAC
This sequence comes from Cetorhinus maximus, assembly GCF_964194155.1. Classification (NCBI taxonomy): domain Eukaryota; kingdom Metazoa; phylum Chordata; class Chondrichthyes; order Lamniformes; family Cetorhinidae; genus Cetorhinus; species Cetorhinus maximus. The sequence continues at coordinate 74,852,209 of NC_135888.1, forward strand.
AATCTCACATTTTCCCACATTATACTCCTTTTTGCCTGCTCACTTGAACTATCTATATCCCTTTGCAGATTATTTGTATCCTACTCACAACATACCTTTTTATCATCAGCAAATTTGGTTACAATACAGTCAGTCCCTTCGTCCAAGTCCCTTTCAGTTGGTCCCTTCATTCATTGCCAAGTGGCGATAAGTGCTATAAAAATACCAGACAATAAGGCACCCAGTTACCAGACAGAGGGACAGTCCAACAGAAAACCGGACAGCCTGGTACAAAACTGGATGACTAACCACCCTGGCCTAGCACAGAAATAGGTCATTAACACTAGCATCACTATAATTTTAGCACATGCAGATCTAGTCTAGTAAAGAGAAATACAAGAATCTAATTTTACATAGGAAACCAAGTAATTATTTGAGGTTTGACAATTTAGAAACTTAAATAGAAGAAATACAGAAGTTCTAGTACTGAAAAAATACAATTAATTTACTGTAAACCATCCAGATTGCAGTCACATTAAAGCGTATATTGGATAAAAATTTCAGAGACATTACTCATGAGACCAGTTGACATGTAACTAACTTAATTAGGGCTACATTTCCATATCTTTCTTGTAAAAGGAAACATAGCAACCACTTTAATTGTAATTTATGACTTAACAAATTCATAGATATGTGCGTTTTTGAACTTGTGATTTGTGCAAATATTTCATTAGCAATGATGAAAAACTAGCAGCCAATCAGGACACATACCTCCAACGTTGATTCTTTAGTGCTTCTCAAGCAGTTAACAAACCTCAGTATCAGTGGCAAAACAGTTATTAATTCAGCTCTGAAGCCAGCAATATTCCTATAAAATATCTTGACAAAGATTGAGAAATCGTCCTTTCGTAACCTGACCTTGGGTTTGCCAATAACCGCTCTAACAGAGATATGTGAGCAAAGTTCTTTATGGGAAGGTGGCCTTCAAATGTACTAAGGATGCATTATGTACAGCAGTATATCACTGAAGGAGTAAAGCCAGTGCATTGACCTTGCAAGAGATCCAGAGGTTGCTTCGCCAAAAAAAAAATGAATACTACTGTAAACCAATTCAATGATCCCAGCATAAAAAAGGAGAGGGTATCACTGCATGCACATGATCCACCATGCATCCTGGATAGGGGATCAAGCCGATCCAGACTTAGCAAGGTCTGCTATTATAATTATTTGAACACGCTTCCAAAATGTAATGAGTAGAAGCTATGGTTAATCCAGAAGACTGAATGAAGAAGAAATTCTGAGGTTTGAGGAATTATGACAAAGTAAGACCGCCAAGAATTTAATGATTCATGATAAGTTTTTACCCATCGCGCCACTATCAGTATGTCCTGAAAGTGATGCAGCATCAGAAACAGAGCTCTTGCATCTTTTTCTCATACCCTTCCATTAGCGGTTGGTTCTTAATAAGCATGATACATATCTGTTGTGCAAAACTTAATAAGCATGAGAAGGTAGCCCATCAAATTATGGGACTTATAACGATAATACAGGATACGGGCTAGAGAAAACTTAGCAGCTTGGTAGAGACCCAAAAAGGCAAAAGGTTTGAGATATATTTGCACTTGACTTTCTTTCTATTGCATTAACTCCTCCAAATCCAGTTCAGACAGTGTCCAATGGAAATCCCATGCTGCACAATATGGTTTCTGCTAATGAAACAGCCACAGCTAGCAACAGTGTGTGGGACAGTGTATCAATAAAAGTCATCTTGAATTGTAAAATTCAGCCCCAAACTTCAGCAGCTAGTAATGCTCCAAAGATAATACAGATACAGTTACATGAACAGAGTGGATTGCTATTGTCCGCCTCCTATGCATTCTGTACTCCCACACTTCTACAGTATCATACCCAAGCATAACGAATTTAAAAATGGATTTGAACAGACTATTACTATTGACTTTTAAAATCCTGTCAGTTCAGTGCTGATACTTTCAAAACCATTTTGGTTGCTTATATTGGAACTAGAGTTGGGAAGACCAACACCACAATCAGAAAGGCGGCCTCTCACAATCCTGTCATATACCTTAAGTTTCTGATGATTTGAAATGTACATATCTGTTGTGCAAAACTTTAAAAGCGAAGATATTTAAGACCCATCTATTCTTACAGCAACATGCCAGAATGCAGAAAGCAAAAAATTGATCTTCTGTTGAAATTATTCAGACTCGATTTATGTCATTCTCATCTGAAGCATTGCAGGCTTTGTCCTTGAGGAAAAAAAAAATCGATTTCCTTGTGATAGGCTTCTACTCATTTTGCTGTTAAAAATGGAGCAGTTGCCCAATTATAATGACTCCCGAATTGGAGAGAAATCTTCTCTCTCTTATTAAAGTCTGCCAGTTATTTGGTGACTTAAGATTCTTACACTTTTATCAATTTAACATGTTATCAATGTGATTAAATTTATGGTTTCAATTTCATCACTCGGTGATAAGCAAGAATTGTTAAACAGACCATTGCATTGCTATGTGGGCAATGTACTTTATTCTGTGAGGCTGATTGGAGTGTGATTCCTCAACCATGTCCAAATGAACACTTAACAGTGAGGAATAATGCAATGGCACAGAATATGGCGCATAGCTCCAACTGTATCAATGAATTACAGGCTCTACATCTGATGGTCCACCTGCTAATGCTGCTGAATTTATTTGCAGTAAAGGCTTAAGCATTGTGAGGCCACGGGTGTCAGTTCAAAAATACAAATAAATTTACTCAAAAATGTGGAAAAAATCATTCCATCAAAAACAACTCCTCTGAAAAGGAAATTTCACCATTTGCACTCTTTTTCAAAAAATTAATAAGGCTGGCATTTTCCTATAACGCAAAAAGGAAGAATTGTTGAAGCTGACAGTTGAAGGACATGAAACAGTTTAACCTCGATGTACAGAAAGAATGAGTTAACTGAAACCCTAACTCATGATCGGCTTGGAGAACATTTGCAACTGCACAGCGCCAAAAGTTAACTGTGATTATGAATCACCATCAGTTCTTGACAACAATGGAAGAAGCATTAACATCGGAACAATGCTATGAGCTAAGCACCCATCGCTGTGAGGGAAATCACCTTATCTTCTGATGTGTAAACAGCAGGGGAGGAGATAAGGAATTGCCTTTGCCCTTGCAGTTTTGCATAGCTCGGGAGATTGAAAGATCAAGATAAAGAGTTATGATAGAACAAGTGATCCAGCTGGCTGTTTAACTGAATTTACACCTGAGGGCCAGGTGTGTGATAGCATGACTGGGATACTGTAACCAAAAGGACAACATCGAAACATGGGCACTGCAGTCAGGTGAAGAAGGATGGGGACTGGTCATCTCCAGATCCAGGCTACAGTCAACACAGGTAATGACCAGCCACATGGGTTATTGTAAGTTTTAGTCAAATTGTACCTGAGGTTTTGTTGGTTTAATAAACTGATGAGTTTGAGGTTGAGCCAAAACCTGTTTGTTGCGTGTACTTCATTCTTGTAATTCTGGGGTCCAAGAATAACTGTAAGAAGGAAGGGGACAGGACCCCTTACACAATGTAATTGACAGAGCTGGGATGGTGGTGGTGGGAGGGGGGCAGGGTTAGTAGAATGGGGGTGGAGAATATCTCTTTATGTAATTGACCGAAAGTTAATTTGTTCTCACCCTCAATCAATAACAATCCAATATCAAAGTGTGGGATATATGCATGCTTGTATCATGAGATTTTTGAGAATGTCATTTCATGTCTGTTAATCCTGAAAGGGTATTCTTCTCATTTTTATTAAAAGGAGCACCAGACTCACATATGAGGGAATGCCACTTAGATGAAGTAATAAGCCACAACCAGGATGGTAAATCTATCCCTCAGCATAGGAGGGTGAAAAAGGGAGGTAAGTTGAAAAATAACTAAAGTTTATTCATTCCCTTAAAGCAAAAATAAAATGCCAGTAATATTGAATGAATCAGATTTACTATGTGCAGGGTTAAATAAAGTGCTGAACTGTACAAGATTCAAGGCTGGCTGCAACTCAGCATTCAAAATGACGAAGGTTTTTCACAGAGTTTTCAGAGTGCGAAATGCTTCATGACAAATGGTGACAGAAACAACATTAATTAGAACATCCAAAAAGGTGCTGGACAACTATTTAAACGAAGAATATAAAAATGGATGGTGAGAAAGCAGGAACTGAGACTGAAATTAGCTCCAGGAAATTCAGGGCTGAAAGGCAACCACCAGAACAAAGATTTATATAGGTCAGAACTTTTCCGTTGGCGAGTGGGGGGCGGGGCCCGCTCGCCAATGCGAAAATGATGCGGGTTGATGTTGAGAAGAACCCCCGACATCATCCCTCCCTATTTAAATATTCAGGAAGGTGAGCAGACAGTGCAATCAGCTGTCCGCCCGCCGACCTGTCAATGGCCAATTGAGGCCATTGACAGGATAATTAAGCCACTTAAAGGACCTGCCCGTCCAACCTTAAGGCTGGCGGGCAGGCCAGGAGCCCCAACGGGCTTCTGAAAAAACATGAAACCTCATCCACTGGCAGGGTGAGGTTTCGTGTCTGTTTAAAAAATCTTTAATAATATTGTCATATTTATTAACATGACCCATCTCGTGTGTCATGATAATTATTTTATTATTCTATTTTTGAGGTTTGTGAAACTTTCAGCACTCTCCCTGAGACAGCACTTAGTCTCAGGGAGCAGTGCACTCTTTCGCGTGCCTGCGTGAAAAAGCACACTCTGACAGTTGGGGAATCCCTCCCCCGCCGCACAGGAAGCACATAATGCTTCCCGTCGGGCAGCCCGCTGGGTGAGCCTTAACTGGCCCGCCCACTCAAAATGGCGGCCGGGCCCATTTCAGCGGCGGCGGAGATCGGCTGCCCGCCCGCCGTGAAGCCGGTCGGGCCCGCCCGCCCATCAAGGGCAAAATTCTGCCCATAGTTTTTTTCAGTTTGCTGCTCTGAAGCTCGTGTGTTTTTATAAAGTGAGCTGCTGAATATCCCCAGAAAAGAATCATGCATCAAATACTGCAGAGAATTGAGTATGCACCATTTAAGAACTCAACTGATTTAATGAAAAAAGTTTTGTCTGAAATTTTTTTACTGCATTTTGCAGAAAAGCATTTCCAGAAAATGTCTTAGTTGTGTTGGATCGATTACATCAGCTTAACTTGTTATGACGTGGCAGGTGATGTGTGCCAGGTGGACCAAATCCACAAGGGAAACTTGGCCATGCTATCGCAACAATTTTGCAATTTACATTTATTATGAGAAGGTTTGGGCACTGAATTCAGAAGTAGTGAGCCACTAACACCTTTAGAGATTTTTTAAAAACTAAATTAAAATGTTTATTAATATAAGATTTCAAACACGTAGATACGATTACAGTTACTTAATACTATAACAAACTCCAAAATTCCTAATTAACCTGACTCCCAACTACACACCCCCTTTAAGGCAACATTCCAAACTAGATTTTAATTTAAATAGCAAGCCAGCATGTTTACCATAGTACCTACTCAACAGTGGAACTCCAAAGGCATTTTTTCAACTTTAGTTACTGAATACAGCAGACTTTTGCAAAATTGACTGGTGGCTTCCCCAAGGCTGTTTTACACAGTCCTTTTAGTTCTCATATGATCCCCCCAACATGGCCTTTTATTCCTCTTTATGCATGGTTCACTTGCTTTAATCTGTAAATTCTATTGTTCTATGTGTCTTTGAAAATGTACTTTTCCCATGATATAAAAATCTTTCATATTTCCAATATGGTCAGTACCTTTTGGGAAAAATAAACATAATAACTTTGCCCTATTTATCTTGTTTGTTGTAAACATCCTACCATCTCTTTGAAATCCAAACAACTCTTTCACTTATCTAAAAATGCAAATTCCCTTCACGCCCTAAATGCTAAGACCTCATCCGTGTTTATTCATTAGCATTTCAAGTGCCTTCTACCCCTACCTTCTTGATAATTTCAAGCTTGCAACCACTGACTCTAATTTGATTAAATTACACAGACAGAACCATCTACACTCACACCCATAAGCCTACTTTACAATAAGCCATAATAATATTGTGAAAATTATTACAATTTTGTGACGAACTAATGTTCTGATGAATGGTCACCAACCTGAAATGTTCACTCTGTTCCCCTCTTCACAGATGCTGCCTGACCTGCTGAGCATTTCCAGCATTCTCTGTTTTCCAGTATCCATTGTATTTTGCTATCAGATCACTTTAGCAATCTTGCTTAGAAATGAAATGAGGTGCTTGTGCTATAAGTTCTGGTACTCCCTGTGGAATATCTCATGAATTATTTGGGAACATCAGCAAGATAGTCTTCTTAAAAAGTAACAACTTGAATTTATATAGCACTTTTAATGACTTCAGGACATTCCAAAGTACTTTACATCCAATTTAGTACTTCTGAATTGTAATCAGTTGTAAAGTAGGAAACTGAATTACAGAAATCACTGCAATTCATGTCACTATATTTTGATCTTTTTTTAACATAAATAAAAGCTTAGGTTTCATTCCCTGGAGTAATTTGTCATTTGAGATGTTATGGTGAATTTCTGCAAAAGTTTATTCTTACAATCTATGTTTATGAGCTTTAGGGCTGAATCTTTAGAAACATTTAAACTTCAAGGGGTTAATTTTCTGAGCTTGGCTTTCAACAAGTGCATCAACAGTGCATGCTGGGAGGCTCCAGGCACAGCGCCCGTGATTTTCTGTCCATCATGGAAAGCGTGCCACAGTTTCCAAATATAGAACGCATATTTTCTAATATAGGCGAAATTTTCTGTGACTGCTGGTGTCGGACATGTTTGGTGGCGTGAGCGGACAATATGGTGAGAAGGCCAAAAAATCAGCTTCACAACAATAGTTTGAGGGTCTGGTGGCAGCAGATGATAGCCGAGGAGGTGGACAGGGAGGTCCAGTTGTGTTTGGGAGAGGAAGATATACTGGAGGCTGGGAGAGTGACGTTTAGGTTAGACGGGGAGACAGAGATGTGTCGGGAGATGGGAGGGGGAGTGAGGTTGGGAGGTGGGGAACAACGGTGTCAGGGTGGGTAAAGTTGGGAAAGGGGGGAAGGAGGGGACAATTGAGGGTGAAGACGGCAACTAGGAAAGTAGGTGTAAGGGAGGAGGAAGCTGTAAGGGAAGGAGTTTGGAGGGGGGGGGGGGGGGGGGGGTAGGGGGGGGGGGGGGGGCAGGGGTTCGGAGGGGGAAGGAGTCCAGGGGGTGGGGGAAGGTTTTCCAAGGGGAAAAGGAGTTCCGGGAGGTATAAGGGGAGGATTTACAAGTGGGAGGGGGGAGTTTCAAGTGGGGGAGAGAGCGTTCCAAGGGGAATGGGGAAAAGTTCCAAGTGATGGGGGGGAGAGTTCCAAGGGGGCGTCCGGAGGGAGTTCCAAAGGAGGGGAGGGAAGGAATTCCAAGGCGATGGGAGGGAAGGAGTTCCTAGCTGTGGAGTGCGGGGAAGTATTTCTAAGGGGGAGAAGGAGTTCCAAGAGGGGAAGACACCAGGAGGTGGGAATATCCAACTGAACGTGTGAGAGAAGGCTCTGATGAGTCCATGACTGCCTCCTGGGGAGAGAACTGAGGGTGGACATGGTAGGAGGGGATGGTGAGAATGACCAAGGGAAGAGTGAGGCAGTAGGGTGGAAGGGTGAGACAGCAGCAGTAGAAGGGATGGTGAGGATGGTTGGTGGGGACTTCGAGGCAGACACAGACCCTGAGGGTGGGAAGGAGGAGGTCAGGGAGGTTAATGGGGATGGGATTCTTGGGAAGGTAGGGAGCATGCACGTTCACCTGGACATCCTGGAAAGAAAAGATCTGTGATGGTGGGGAGGTGGAAGATGATGTCGGGGTGGGGGAGGTCAACAGTGATGGCGGAAAGAAAGTAGGTAACTGGGGGAGGGGAAAGGACAAGGGAGCGCATGGAAAATGTTAGACACACCATGCTAGCTAAATCAAAAGTGAAACGAGAGCCGTGGTGGGAGGGAACAGGTGCTACAGGTGTTATCAGTGGGTGGGCGGAGATGCAGGTCAGCTCAAATGGACAACTGAAAGTGAACCCCAGCAGGCAGCATTGAACATGCTCGGGCTATTGAGATGAGTGTGATGCCAGAAGGATCCGTGTGCATGGGAGAGTGCTTGCACAAGGCTCCGAAAGGCCCTGCCGCACACACACTTCTGCCTCAAGGATCATTCGTCAGCCGGCTCTGTGCAGCTGAACTGCTAGCAGGTTTGACGGGGGTGAGGGCACAAACGCAGGGGAGGAGTCTCAAAGCCTGTCAATGAAGCAGAAATACACCATTACACATTATTCAGTGCAAGTGAATATATTTTCAGATTATAAAATGACAAAATGTGTTTACCCGTGCAACCAACTGTGATTGCAAGTTCTTAACTTTTGAACGCCTGAGACTTCGAGCTGCTGCCCTGACATCCACAGCAGGAGTGGATTCAGCCTGGTCAATGGTTGTCCTGTTGCCTCTGAAGACTTCAGCATGTCTCCTCTGGACAAGAGAGGCCTTGGGGGCCTCAGTTTCCTTTGTCTGCCCTCCTGTGTGCCAGCTGCTCCCCCTGTAGTGGCAGAGCACAAGGTTGAGGTGTCGCAGGCAAAGGGGACTCGGAGGGAGTGGACAGCCTCTGAGATGCCAGAGTTGATGACCCAGGGGTGTCCAGCGGCCGCTCCTCCTCCCTTCGGGTGCCCGAGGGCCTGGCCTGATTCCTTGAGGGGAAGGAGCACCTGGAGGGAGGTCAAGATGCCCCGTTTCCCACTCGCGTTGCCACTGCAGGAACTCACCCATGGCTCCCACGATGGAGTGCAGGTCTGCACACATCTCCGCGTTCTGCTGGACCAGGGTCTGCATGGCATCTGCAATGCTCCCCATGGAGACCTCCAGACACACACATGTGGGTACCACTTCATCAGAGAGCAGGCGGATGCACTCCTCCGACTTGCATGCCACTCTGTTGAGGGCTTCCAAGAGCTCTGCTTGATATTCCCGTGCCTTCTGCTGACACTCCACGATCAGTTGGAAGGCCAAATCCGGATGCTCGTCATCTGGCTTGGCCCTCACAGACGCCTCTTCCCCAGCAATCTTCTGAGAGCCAGGGAGCTCGGGTGAACCTGCCTCCTCCTGCTGCGGAGACGTGTCTGTGCGGTGATCAGGAGGTTGTGGACCCGAGCCTGCCCTAGATCTAGGTCCCACTGAGCTGTGTCTCTCTGCACTGATGCAGGGTAAGCGCTGTGACGGGTCTTCCAGGCAGCTTATTTCCAGCTCTTCGATGGAGAAGTTGTCCTCTTGGCTGGAGGTGAGGATGTGGATGGAGCTGAGGGATTGGCTGGCTGAGGGTGTCGGTCGCTTGGCAGAGCTCCCTGTGAACCAAAGTAGAGATAATTAGTGCATGGCAGCAGAGTCAAAAGCAGGAGAGAGAGAGAGAGCACTCAAATTTGCACTGAAAGATGGATGATGTGGCGCTGGATCCTCAAGTGGCTGTTCGCCGCCGACCTCACTGTTGCTGCAGACATGGTCGATATCCTCACCAGTCAGCGTGATGGCTCGCTCCTCAAAGTAAGTGAGGGGCCTAATGTCGGCCACTCCATCCCTAGTCTGGGACCTCACACGGCTGTTGTGAGCCAGCTTCTCCTGCATGAAAACAGATGGAGAGATGACACATGGCACTACATGGAATGTTTGTGTGGTGAGTGAAGCCATGGACAGATGAGGACGTGAGCTGCAGAGGATATGAGCCTGATGGAGATGTAAGGGTTTGTGAGAGAGTTAGTGGTGCTGTCCCTTGAGGTGTGAGATCCCTGTGCATTATGATGGGTTTGAGAGTGTGTGAGTTGACAGCGATGAGAAGAGTGACTCACTCCGGCAGAAGGAGATCATTTATCCGTTATCGGCACTGGGTGGCTGTCCTCTTGTGGGGCATTGGCACTGACCTCCCAAGCTGGATAGGTGATGTTGCTACCCATCCTGTGGCCAGAGGACATCATGGCGGGCTTCCACTGTGTCCAAGAGGTGCTCGAGGGACATGTCATTAAACCTGGGAGCTGCAGTTTTCTTTCCTTTCGGGGCCATGTCTTCCGTGCAGCAGACCTGGGCTGGAAGCACTGAGGTGTGCGCATGGCTGCACTTTAAATATGGCGCCCGGCATGAGGGATCGGCGAGGTGATGGCGTGGCAGGCGAATGAGAGCTCGTCCACTATGGAAACAATGTGTTTCCCAGGAATGCATAATTAATGTGCTGGGATTAGGACGATACGCCACCATTGTGACTGGTGGGTAAAACGTTGTTTTTCCCTCCCGCCGCCGCACTTAGTGCAAATCTGGGATGATTCTGCCCCATGGAGCCGGAGAAGTGCATGTTTGAAAAATATTAATTCCAAAGTCATAACTGTGAAAGTAAACTTTAAGCATCATGAACAGACAAACAATTTTCTATTAGTGGTTGGTGTTTTGGGCCAACAGTATTCCAACAGGGACACAGCGGAGCAGACACATATTCCCGATAGTGACTGCTCTTATTTAATTGAAAATGTCAGTCTTATTCATGGTTTGCTGTTTGAAGAGAGTGTACATGGTTAGATACCATTTTCTAGAAGAGTTCTATGTGGTTTGAGGAGGTCTTCACCATTTTCCTATGTGAATTACTTAATACTTTTGATCTAACCATGGCTCCACAATGCTTAAGCCTTTATTGTAAATAAACTCTGCACCATTACAGGAGGCTAAACTTCATTGGACCATCAGATATAGAGACTGCAGTTCATTGATATTTGTTGGAGTTACACTCCATTGACAAATTGTTTTCAACATGTGAGGTTTGGAATGCAGGGACAGGAGGAGACCATTCAGCCCCTTTTAAGATGATGCCCCCTTGATCTGGACTCTCCTGTCAAAATAAATAGTTTCTCTCTATCTCCCCATGACATCCTTTCATTATCTTAAACACTTAAATTAGATCATCCCTTAACCTTCTACTCAAGGGAATTCATGCCTAGTCTATGTAACGTGTCCTCAGAATTTAACCCTTTGTCCTCTGGTATCAATCTGATTAATCAGCACTGCGTCCCCTCTAAAGCAATATATCCTTCTCGAGGTGTGGTCTCAGGCCTGATTGCAGTACTCCAGATGGATTTGAACCAGAGCTCTGTATAGCTGTTACATAGGCTAAAATTCTCCCATGCCCCCGTCAGCAGGGTCAATGGGGGGGTGAAGGGGGATGATGGGGTGGGAGGTCCAAAAATCAGTTTCACGCCGATGTGAAATAACAGCGGAATCTTCCAATATTGCCCACCATGGCGGATCGTGATTCCCACTGGAGGCCGGCGTAAACCAATTTGCATTCCACTAATGGGTGGCAAATGAGGGCCCAACCAGAATCTTCCCCACCCACACACAATTCTCCACGTTGCCAGCAGGAAATCACACCAGTCCAGAACACATATGGACCAAAGTGGCATGTAAAAGTCAGGGCTTACCTCAAGAACCTCGGGCAGCTTGTGGATATCTGAGAAGAGGATGGGAGGCTTCCAGTTACTGGACCTTGGAGCACCATGTGCAGCAGAGGGCGGGTGGAGCTTCATCTACGCGGCTCCTCTGTGCAGCTGCTTACAGAAGGTGGGAGTTCTCCATTGGCCAGCAACTTCACTTAGGGCACGGACCTTCTCCCAGGGGCTTTGCCGTGGGCACGGACCTTCTCCCAGAGGCTTCACCGTGGGCAGGGACCTTCTCCCAGAAGCTTCACTGTGGGCTCGGACCTTCTCCCAGAGGCTTCACCGTGGGCTCGGAACTTCTTCAAGAGGCTTCACCGAGGGCTCGGACCTTCTCTCAGAGGCTTCACCGAAGGCTCGGACCTTCTCTCAGAGGCTTCACCGTGGGCACGGACCTTCTCTCAGAGGCTTCACCGTGGGCACTGACCTTCTCCCAGAAGCTTCGCCGTGGGCTTGGACCTTCTCCCAGCGGCTTTGCCGTGGGCTCGGATCTTCTCCCAGAAGCTTCGCTGTGGGCTCGGACCTTCTCCCAGAAGCTTCGGCGTGGGCACGGACCTTTTCCCAAAGGCTTCGCTGTGGGCTCGGACCTTCTCCCGGCGGCTTTGCCGTGGGCTCGGACCTTCTCCCAGAAGCTTCACCGAGGGCTCGGACCTTCTCCCAGAAGCTTCACCGAGGGCTCGGACCTTCTCCCAGAAGCTTCGCCATGGGCACGGACCTTCTCCCAGCGGCTTTGCCGTGGGCTCGGATCTTCTCCCAGAGGCTTCGCAGTGGGCATGGACCTTCTCCCAGAAGTTTCACCGTGGGCTCGGATCTTCTCCCAGAGTCTTCGCAATGGGCACGGACCTTCTCCCAGAAGCTTCACCGAGGGCTCGGACCTTCTCCCAGCTGCTTTGCCGTGGGCTTGGACCTTCTCCCAGAAACTTCACCGTGGTCTCAGACCTTCTCCCAGAAACTTTGGCGTGGGTTCAGACCTTCTCCCAGAAGCTTCGCCATGGGCTCGAACCTTCTCCCAGAGGCTTCACCGTGGGCATGGATCTTCTCCCAGAAGCTTCGCCGTGGGCACGGACCTTCTCCAAGAGGCTTCACTGTGGGCACGGACCTTCTCCCAGAAGCTTCGCCATGGGCACGGACCTTCTCCCAGAGGCTTCACCGTGGGCACAGACCTTCTCCCAGAGGCTTCACCATGGGCACAGACCTTCTCCCAGAAGCTTCACCATGGCACGGACCTTCTCCCAGAGGCTTCACCGAGAGCTCAGGCCTTCTCCCAGAGGCTTCGCCGTGGGCTCGGACCTTCTCCCAGAGGCTTCGCCATGGGTACGGACCTTCTCCCAGAAGCTACACCGTGGGCACAGACCTTCTCCCAGAAGCTTCACCGTGGGTACGGACCTTCTCCCAGAAGCTACACCGTGGGCACAGACCTTCTCCCAGAAGCTTCACCGTGGGCATGGACCTTCTCCCAGGGGCTTCGCAGTGGGCTCGGATGTTCTCCAAGAGGCTTCACCAAGGGCTCGAACCTTCTCCCAGGGGATTCGCCATGGGCTTGGATTTAGGAGCTGCAGGATGGACGGCAGCAGCAGGTACTGTTGGGCGGCAATGGAGAGTTGGGGGCAAGAGTTGTTAACTAATGTCTAGGAGAACTGCCGATGTGGTCGGGTGTGGGGGCCTGGAGGGGCGTATTGGTGGATGTGGGTGCAGGAAAGAGTTTTACAGGGGTGTAGTGAGGCAATACAGGGAATAGATGGGATGTTGGGTAAGGGTCGTGTTGGCTCCTGGGCAGTAGTGGTGATGTCCAAGAGCATAAATGGTGGGGGGAGTGGGGGTAATGTCCAGGTATGTGTAGTGGGTGGTGATGTCCAGGAAGGGACTCAGTGGGGGTGAGGTTGGTTGAGTCAACCGCTGACTTCTTGGGGGAGAACTCAGGGTGGGTGTGGAAGGAGGGAATGCTCAAAGCTACAGGGTGTAGTGGGAGCCGGTAGAGCGGGAGAGTGAGGGTGCAATGGCATCATGTGATTGGTGGGGGTGGTGCGATGGTAGTTTGTGGAGACTCGAGGGTAGACATGGACTTGAATGGTGGGCAGATGGTGATGCAGGTCAATGTGCACAGGTGTTAAATTTTCGGGTAGGAAGGAAACAAAAATATTCAGTTGGACATTATCAAAGGAAGGGAGGTCGAAGGTACTGCCAGGGGTGTCAGTAGTGATGGGCCACAGGGGATGGGTGACTGGGGAAGGAGAAACAGTGCTGGAGTGAAGGAAAATAGCTTACAACCACCATGCTGGTCAAATCAGAAGTATGCAGAGCCTTGTGTTGGATGGGCTGAAATGTTGCATGGGAGTTTGGTCAGTGGGTGGGTGAAAATGCAAGTCACCTCAATTGGACAACTGAAATGGAAACCCAGCAGGCAGCATTGACTATGCTACAGGCCTGGGATTTCAGTTTGACAGATGAAGGCTCAGCATGTGTGGGTGAGTGCTTGCATTTGGCTCGCAAAGGCCCTGCCGCACACACTTCTCCCTGCAGACTCACTTTGGAGGGTTGGGTGTGAGCAGGAGATGTGCCTTGTGGGAGGTGGAGGGCATTTGCTAAGCCTCAAGAACCACATTGGAAAAAGACATTGACATTAAAGCAGTTAAAGTGATTATATTTACAGTGTTACAATCATATCTCTCAAGACTGAAGTTTTTCTTTTACAAAATGGAAGGACAGGATCTGGACATGTGGAAGCAAACCTGAAATTTTTTTTTAAAAGGTCATATGATCGCCTGGGAACTGTAAACAAGCAGACCTACATATGAACTTACAAATTAGGAGCAGAAGTAGACAACTCGGCCCCTCAAGCCTTCTCCGCCGTTCAATAAGATCATGGCTGATCTGAATGTAACCTCAACTCCACATTCCTGCCTACACCCCATAACCTTTTAACCCCTTTTTAATCAAGAATCTATCTAGCTCTGCCTTAAAAATATTCAAAGACTCTGCTTCCACCGCCTTTTGAGGATGGGAGTTCCAAAGACTCACTACCTTCAGAGAAAGAATTTCTCCTCATTTCTATCTTAAATGAACGATCCCTTATTTTAAAAGTGACCCCCAGTTCTATATTCTCCCACAAGAGGAAATATCCTCTCCAGATCCACCCTGTCAAGACCCCTCAGGATCTTAAAGGTTTCAATTAAGTTGCCTCTCAGTCTTCTAAATTCCCATGGAAACAAGCCTAACCTGTCCAACCTTTCCTCATAGGACAACCTGCCCATTCCTAGTATTAGTCTAATAAACCTTCACTGAACTGCTTCTAATGCATTTACATCTTTCTTTAATTAAGGAGACTAGTATTGTACACAATACTCCAGATGTGGTCTCACCAATGCCCTGTACAAATGAAGCATAACCTCCCTATTTTTGTAATCAATTCCCCTCACAATAAATGATAATGTTTTATTCGCTTTCCTACTTACCTGCTGTCCCTGCATACTAACCTTTTGTGATTCATGCACTAGGACACCCAGATTCCTCTGAATCTCAGAGCTCTGCAATCTCTCACCATTTAGATAATAAGCTTCTTTTTTATCCTTTCTGTCAAAATGAACAATTTCACATTTGCCAAATCTTTGCCCACTTACTTAGCCTATCTATATCACTTTGTAACCTCCTTACAGCCTCTTCACAACTTAGTTTCCTAACTATCAGTAAATTTAGCAGCCATTCCTTCGGTCACTTCATCCAAGTCATTTGTATAAATTGTAAAAAGTTGAGGCCCCAGCACTGATCCTGTGGCACACCACTCATCACATCCTGCCAGCCAGAAAAAGACCCATTTATGCCAACTCTCTACTTCCAGTTAGCTAACCAACCTCCCTATCCATGCCAATATGTTATCCCTTATACTAGGAGCTTCTATTCTCTGCAATGACCTTTGATGTGGTATTTTATCAAATGCCTTCTGGAAATCTAAGTACAGTACACCCACCGGTTCCCCTTTATTCTCATGTGACTCCTTCAAAGAACTCCAATAAATTGGTTAAGTATGATTTCCCTTTTACAAAACCGTGTTGACTCTGCCTGATTGCCTTGAATTTTTATAAGTGCCTTGCTATAACATCTTTAATAATAGCTTCTAATATTTCCCCTATGACAGATGTTAGGCTAACTGACCTTTAGGCCAGAATCTTTGGGTTGGCGAGTGGCGGTGGGCCCTGCTCGCCAACGTGCGGTGACGTCGGGCGTGTATCCTGACATCACCCCGCGCCATTCAGATCTTCAGTTCAGCGGGTGTGCACCGGAGTCAGCTGCGCAGCCACCGATGGCCTATTAAGGCCATTTAAACACCAATTAAAATAATGAACAGAGCTGCCCGTTGGCGGGCAGGCGAAGAGCCCAGGCGGCCTTCACATTTATCATGAAACCTCATCCACGGGCGGGATGAGGTTTCATGGAGGGTTTTAAACTTTAATTAAAATTTTAAATAAAATTCATAGTCCCAGCTCATGTGACACTGTCGCATGAAGGGACATGTCTTAGAACTTTTTTTTTATTAAAATTTTTACAAATCAAGCTAACCTCCCTGAGGCAGCTCTGTGCCTCAGGGAGATTTCTGCAGTCGTTTGTGCGCATGCGCGAAAGAGCACAAGTCCCGGCTCAGCCTCCTCCCCCTGCCCACTCAGTGCTTCTGGGTGCGCCTAAAATGGCGGCACACAGCTCATCGTGGGCGGCAATCAGCTGCGCACCCGCCCGCTCCCACACAGCACCCCTGACGGGGAAAAAATTCTCCCCAAAGTTTCCTGCTTCCTGTCTCCCTCCCTTTTTGAATAAAGGAGTTACATTTGCTATTTTCCAATCTAATGGGACTTTCCTTGAACCTAGGGAATTTTGAAAAATTAAAACCATTGCATCAACTAACTCACTAGCCACTTCTATCAAGTTCTTCAGGTGAAGTCCATCTGGACCTGGGGATTAGTCAGCCGGCAGCCCCAACAATTTGTTTAATACCACTTCCCTGGCGATTGTAATTTTCCAGGGTTCCTCCCTTCCTTCCATTTCCTGATCTACAACTATTTCTGGGATGTTACTTGTATCCTCTATAGTGAAGACTAAAGCAAAATACCTGTTTAATTCATTCGCCATCGCCCTACTTTCCATTATCAATTCGCCAGATGCATTTTCTATAGGACTAACATCCACTTTATTAACTCTTTTCTTATTTAAATAGCTATAGAAACTCATTATCTGTATTTATATTGCTAGACAGCTTTTTTAATGCTCTAATTTTTCTCTCCTGGTTAATCCTTTTGTCACTCTTTGCTGTTTTTCATATTGTTTCCAACCTTCTGACCTACCACTTGTCTTTGCGTAATTATATGCTTTTTCATTAAGTTTGATACTGTCTTTAACTTTTTTAGTTAACCACGGGTGGTGGGCCCTCTCCTTACAATTTTTCTTTCTCATTGGAATGCATTTATTCTGTGTATTCTGACATCTCCCTTTAGATGTCTGCCACAGAACTTTTATTGACCTATCCCTTAACCTCATTTGCTTGTTTACTTTAGCTAGCTCCGCTTTCATGCCCTCATAATTGCCCTTATTTAAGTTTAAAATGCTAGTATTGTATGCACTCATTTCTCCCTCAAAATAAATGTAAAATTCAATCATGTTATGATCACTGACACCTAGGGGTGCCCATGACTACAAGGTTATCAATTAATCCTATCTTGTTCCTCTCTTCCAAGAAATCACCTGACCTGTATGGCACTTGAGAGGGAGTTGTTTGTTTGTGTTGAACTGCAAAGCTCTTTAATTAATGATGCTGGGAGACAAAAAGGCAATCGCATGGGAGAGAGGAAAAAAAATTAAGTTGTGAACCTGCTTGTTTTGAAGGCAGTCTGGTTGAAGAACAAGCTGAGGGAAGAAGGCTACCTTGACTGGCTCCCTCTCTCTACCTTGCCTAAAATTGTGTGTGGTTACCAACCTCTAGCCAGAAAACCCACATCTGAGTGTAACCAGTCAGCATTTGGACCTGCAAAGCTGAGACCAGTGGTAAAAACCTCCAGGCATCCACTGGGACCAGCGACCCATCTGTACACAAGAGAACTCCAGGTCCACAGCGTCAAGACCCTGTGGACTTTATCCGGTATTAATATAATGCCCATTCTCCAAAACCCATCTCTGCAGAGACTCGATCTGTTTGTCCTTTGTTTGTCTGTGTGTGTGTCTGTGTGTATGCTGGGGGAATTCTTTAGGAAGAGATAGATAGTTATACTTCCCAATTACAATTGCGTGTTAACCAATACTTAACAACTTGTTAAAAGAAGTTTTGTTTTAAATTAAATTAATCATTCTGAGTTTTTGAAAGAAGTCAGGTCAGAGTCTCTTTTCTTCTGGGTGCTAGAGGTACAGGTACACAATTGGCCATTTCAGTGAGAAATTTAAATATTTAAATTAATGGTATGGCCTGCGGAGTAGTGAGGCTTGATAATTCGTGCATTCCCTCCCATCCCGGTCATAACAACAGATGTTAGAATTGTGACAATGATTTGTTCACCCGTGCAACCAGTTGTGACTACAATTTATTTATTTTTCATGGCCCACTACTTCTCGTAGATGCTCCCCTGACATCTGCAGCAGAGGTGGAGGCAGCCTTTTGACTAGATGGCCCTGTTGCCTTTGATGACTTTGGTGATCGTCCTCTGGAGAGCCGAGGCCTAGAGGACCCCAGCTTCCTTTGCCTGTCCTCCTGTGGGCCAGCTGCTCCCTCTGTAGTCACAGAGGATGAGGTTGAAGGGGTCATAGACAAAGGTGACTCAGAAGGTTCGGGCAACCTCTGAAATCCCCGAATAGATCACCCAGGGGTGTGTCCATCTGCCGCTTCTCCTCCCTTAGATTGCCCGAAGGCACCGGCCTGACTCCTTGAGGGGCAGGGACACCTGCAGGGTGATTGAGGTGCCCATTCCCCTCTCGCGTGCCAAGTGTAACAGCTCCCCCATGGCTGCCACAGTGGAGCGCAGGTCCGCATGCATCACCAGCAGGATCTGCTGCATCTCTATGGAGTCCACCAATCTCCTCGTGGAGACCTCAATGCGTGCACCTGTCGGGACCACTTCATCAGCCAGCAGACGGATGGACTCCTCTGACTCGCGTGCCACTCTGTGGAGGGCCTTTGACACCTCTGCCTGATGTTCCCTCGCGTCTTGCTGACTCTCCACCATTAGTTAGAAGGCCAATTCCAGAGGCCCGTCATCGGACTCAGGCTTCGCAGATGCCTCTTCCGTAGGAATCCCCCGAATGCCAATGAGCTCGGCTGACCCTGCCTCCTCCTGCTGCGGACATGTGCCTGTGCAGTGACCACCAGATTGTGAGAACCTTCCTAAGCTAGAACTAATACCGACTGAGGTGTGTGTCCCTGGGCTGGTGGAAGGTGCAGATGTCTACTGTGATGCCTCGAGAAGTGCACATCTCTTCTCTTCTTCTCTCTCCTGGCTCCTCTCTGGTTTAGGGCTTCTGCTGAGGCCTGAAAGGGATCCTCATCCTCAGGCCTTGGCCTCCCCCTAGTGGCACATGTAAGTGAGAGAGGAGAGGGCAGGACAGCATGAGCTGCCTCCAAAAAGGAGGCACATTTAGCCCTCAGGTTCCTAGGCCATCGATGGAGCCTTACTGGGTGGACACACAAGTCCAAGCTCTACATCACCAACTACTCGATCCCGCTCCACACCTGCCAGCTGAGCTGTCCTCTCCTCAAACTCCATGAGATGCCTCAGATATGGGCACTCCCCCATCACCACTCCTTCCATTCCCTATGATTGTGCCTTATCTTCTTCTCAAAAACAACAGAAAATATGTTTGAGAGGATCTGTATGTTGCATCCACTTGTACATTGCAATTTGACATTAATTCTCATTCTTCCACTCTTAAGATAGCTGACTGTTGTGTGGCATGGCATTACTGTGCTGCAAGTTGTCCAGAAGGCTTATGGGCCAGCCCTCTCTAGAGGACTGAGCCCATCCACATGCAAGGAGAAGGCGCCAACAGGCATCTGATTTGCAGAGGTTGGTGATGCCCTTTGAGCCTATCTCCATACCCCCTCAACCCCCACCCCTTCCATGCAGTGATCTCTGTATGTGGAAGGGTAAAGGAGGCACAGTGGTCACCCTGACAGCAGAGTGGGTGCACTGCAGGGGTGCTGTGAGGAATGACTATTCCGTTGCCACTGAGACCGACATACCCTGACATACTGGTTGGAGTGAGCAGCTGAAGCTTCTCTTACCCTAGTGGAGCAAATGAGGTCATTCATCCTTTTGTGGCATTGTATTGCTGACCTTTTAAAAATGGCACTGGGATATGATGGAGGGGCGCGTGCCATCCAGCCCACCTCGCTGTGCCAGACGTCGGGAAACCCTCAACTACATAATTAATGACTCCGGGGATGGAATTTACCGCAGGATTTCCCACTGGCCTCCACAGCGGGGACCACTCCCCATCCCCGCCCCCAGCCCGCCATGGGATCCCGCCCATTATTTCTGCCGCTCTATATATTCCAACTCAAGGTAAAGGTCAACAATCCATTCACCATTTAAATTAATTTTTGTACCTGTTCACTCGTGATTCCCGCACTTGGGCCCCTAAATTTCTCTGCTTAACCACAGTTCCTAGCTTCTCACCGTTTAGAAAATACTCTGATTTATCTTTCTTAGGCCCAAAGTGGATGGCATTACACGTCCCCGCATTAAATCCAGCTGCACAGTTCTGTCCATTCACCTAATCTATAAATGTCCCTTTGAAACTGTTCCCAACCACATTATTTACTATGCTTCCTAACTTAGGCTATCAGCAAACTTAGATGTACAGCTCCCCATTCCTTCACTTATCAAGTCATTTATCAATATAGTGAAAAGCTGAGGCCCCAGTACAGATTCCTAGGGGACATTAGAGGTCGCATCCTGCCAATTTGATTGCTTACCCATTTTCCCTTTTCTCAGTCTCCCACCTCCCAACCGATTCCCTGTTCAAGTCAATAGGGTTTATTCACTGAGCTGTGCTTTAATAGAATTTGACTGGAGGAGGCAAATAGTAGAAGGTTTGTTGTCCATTCCCTTTACCCCCCCTGAAATTATGCACATTGTTTCAATAAATGCCTTTGATAACCAAACAGGGCCGAAGGGGAGGTTTTCTGCTGTGCTATGTCACAAGATCAGAAATCTGTTCAACATAAAAAGGTTTACAATTTCATTTCACATAATACAGTAAGGAAGTATTTCCTTCATTGTTGAGTCTGCCATTCGTTTAAACTGTCTATTAGGTTGGAGTAGCACCAAGATAGTTCATCTTCCAACATTCAGCTGGAAGCGTCGTTGGTTCTCTGGTGAGAATCACATTAAAAGCTACATAAACTTTTGACTTATGCTTAATTTTATTGATCTCACCCAATGTACATCCCAGACACAAACTGCCAGCCATTCTTTGAGGGAGTGGTGGAAATATGACATGTGAATGAAGGAAACAGAAAACACAATGGCCCAAATCTCCAGATCATTGGGGATGGGATGTATGGCATTAGGTGTGCACTAGGACCCTGCAGGAGTGTTAACGCTTGGACACACCTGGTAATTGCCTGGGAAGTTTAAATTTCCAATGGCTGAAGCCCTGCTGGCCAAGACCATTTGTGAATGGCTTGGACCAGATACATGGGACTTACCTGCATACATACCCAGTGCCATGAAGGTATAATAATTTTCATAATATTTTTCTGGTTTACTGTAAAGTTGGTTTATGAGGGGTTGTGTTATTCTGTGTGTGTGATTTAATCACAATTTGTAGCCAACTAGACTGCTAGATAAGTTATCAAAAGAAGGAAGGTGTAGAAGTGTCTTTAATATGCTCATGAGTAAACATGGTTGGGGTCTTAGCATGTAGGGTATTAAGAGAATTTGCATTTTTAGATAGATGGAGGGGGATTTGAATTTCAAAGAGGTTAATGATAGTAGTGGCACCATGAAAATATTTATATTATAAGAAAGGTAAAATTTCCAAAGACATAGGGAAACAATGGAATTTACGTATTAAAAAGGGAGAAACATATATAAAGGAGAATGAGGCTGTGTGTCAGGGGAGGCATTGTAAGATCTAACAGAAGTGTGTGAAGCCTCCAGTATTTGTGCATAAGCCTGCTGTCTATAGAAACCAAAGCTGGAGAGAGCCATTTTGAATTCCACTGTCCAGGGCATCGTGTTAATTTTCTGGATCTGTTTAAAATCTAAAACTTATTTTTGGACCATTGCCTTAAAGGGGTTGTAACTGGAAGTCAGGTTCATTAGGGATTTTAAGAGTTCTTATAGTAGCAATTTGTAGACCTATGTATATGCTTGAAATCTTTTCTTTTGTTAATAAATATTTTAATTTTAGTTTTTTTTAAAAACTCTAAAGTCTTGGTGGACGTATTACTACTGAATTCAGTGCACGCATCTCAAAATAAATACAAATTGCAAAACCGTTGTGATAGCAGGATTGGGTTTTCCTTGTGGATTCAATCTACTTGTTACACATCATCTGCTGCATCATAACACCTAGGAAACATTAGGCAGTTTAAAACCTGGTCTAATAGCTGGGTAACTCTTCAACTGACACCCCCAGTCAGCCCCCCCCCCCCCACCATTACCTGACACAACTATCCTACGTGACTATACCCCTGAGCCAAAGACCCCCACCAACCACCCGACTACCTCACCCTAGCCACCCAACCTGACCTCTACACCACCTGACTAGCCCTTCTGAAGCCAACTACCCCCACTGATGATCCGAGTACCCTCATGACCACCTGACAACTCCCTTCTGACCACCTGATTACTCCCTCGACCACATGGCTACCCCACCTAACCTGACTAGCTCTCCAACCACCCAACTACCCCATACCCGACTTGACTACCCCCTCAAACCACCCAGCTAAACCCCTGACCACACAGCTACCCCAAATCTGATCCAACTACCCTTATTTCACTTGACAACCCACTCATCCACTTGCCCACTCATACACCTACCCACTCATCCACCCACCTTACCCACCTATCCATGCACCCAGTCAGCTATTCACCCATTCATCCATTCACATTCATTCATTAAAAGACTGGACCTTGTCATGAAGCTATTGGAAAATAGTTTTATTTTAAAATAGAGATTTAGTCTGTGGCTATGTCTTAATTGGATTGAAGCCAACTAGTCTGGGTGCCTTGATATGTACTAGTTTGATATGTAAGAAAGATAGAGTGCATTTGCACTTTTTGAATAGAGCATTCAAGAAGTGGGGTGAATTCTGGCACCTAGCAAACAGAGACCAAGCAATATGTTTTATTGCTAATAAAATTTGTACTACGAAAGGGGTTTTATCGTTAGAAGATGCTGGTGATACAGTGAGAATTTACATTCAATAGACTCTGCTAGGTATAACAAGATGACCGTTTTGTGTGTGTAGAGCAGAGGCAATGTGAAATCAAAAGCAGCTATAAGCCTCCAACTGTCTCCACAGGAACCAAAGTGAAAAGAACCTAATTTTGAATTTGTAAGGTGAAAATGCTTTGCCTGGTGTCTGGTTAAGTTTATGGGTTGCTGTTGCCTTAATGGAGATTAGTTTGGGAATTTGTTAAAAGTAATGGCCATAGTAATTTGTAGCCATGTGTATATATTTAACTTGTGTAAATTAATAATATGTCTCATTTAGCTCAATATAAAACCTCTCAAGAACTGGTGTAAGATTCCTGAACTTAGAAGTGCATCTCAAACGTAACACTTTAAATTATAGGTTATGACAGTTGTTTAAAGCTTCCCTCTGGGATTTTAAAAAAAGAACTCAGCTTTACCAACTGCTCAGTCATAACAACCTTCAAAAACCTACTTGAAATATGGCATCTAGTGCCATAAGAAGGGTCATGTCCTCTCCTTCCCCCAATTCTACTTATTCAACTTAATGGGAGATACTCCATTACCTATTTCTGTGTTGGCCAGGATCAGAAGATCCTGAAAGAAATGAGCAGCATCGTTGGGTCAGTGAAATCTTCGCAGTCGGCAGCAAGATCTAAGCTGATGAGATAGAATTAGTCCAAATATATAAGGAAATGCCAGTGCTTGCTCGAGTAAAATGTTCAGATAACTAATCATATATTAATTTCAGTGCTTCCCTGTGTTAAATATTAGTTTATAATGGATAATAACATATAATATTAATACAGTTATGATGTTTGGATAACCAATAAACTTTGATGAGTGGGGCTTGGAAAACTGTCTTTGGATTGTGTTGTCTATGCCACATTGATTTTCCAAAGAACGAACATTGCTTGAAGCCTAACTTCTTGTTTCAGTACAATAGGAACAATTAGAATAGGAAATGAAATGATTCATTCACTTCCCTAGCTGCTTATCAAAATATATTTTTAGGCAGTTCACAATAGCATTCAGATAACCTATTTCATTGTCGTGCGATGCTTTTGGATCTCCTGATTTATAAAACAAACGCTCTTGTAACCATGAGTTTACTTTACTATGATAATAAATTTTGGAGAAAATTAAGTATTTGACTCAAATCCATATAGAAATGGCTTATACATCAAAACATATTGGCCCAAATTTAGCAGTAGGAATGGCAACAAAACTGTCAGTATTCACCCTCTATCCCTCTGAAAATGACAGCAATACCTGAAGGCTACACAAGTGCAGTTAAGTGCAGGAATGCAGAAGTTACTGTCGGTGATTCTATACTTCTTAATAGGGTGCGCTGTTGGAAGTCGCCACACTTAGAAATCATTTAGAAACAAGGGATGAGGGGCACTCAGCAGAGCATATAACTCTACCACGTTACATTAACTCAACACCATTGCAAATATGAGCTCTTCCAGGAGGCTTTTCCCTGTCTGGTTGATGCTCTGTAACTACAAAACTGAAAAAAAAAATTTTATTAAGACCTTCCATCTCACTGAGGAGACATCAGACCAATCCACACTCAACAACCTGCACTGAAAACTCTGCTCACGTTTAGACAGCTGTGACAAATTCCACCAGGGCAGCTGAGACACTCCATATCATTCTAAAACATTGGCATCCAATGTTTCTAAAAAAGTGGGGGAGGGGTTTACACTTGATTGCATGAGGCAATTGGAGGAATTTTACATATATCTGTACATGGTGACACTATTATTCCTGCCCAGAATGGAGATAATTGCATTATTTCCCCATCAATCACATCTGGAGACTGCACTGCTCCAACTGACTTGGATTGGTTTTATGCAAATAATTTGTATGTAATTATCCTCTACTCACTGCATTTTGCTTGAAAAATCACCATTTTTATAAAAATATGTTGTTGTAGTTTTGGACATGAGTTCTGTTTGCTGTAGTTCATAGGGATTATTTTTTAAATAGACTCTGTAGACTATGCTGTAGTTCCCTGTTTAAGCAGACTCTGTAAGTACTGTTTACTATAAAATACTCCCAGCATAAATCCCATTTCACCTTCAACTCATTGGTTTACCTTCTGTTGAAACATAACCAAGAGGCCTCTAAGGGATTCTTTTGCCCTGCACATGTAAAAATGGTTTCCACCCAACCTGTATCATATTTATAGTGGCAGATTAGGACAGCCTGCTAAAGAAATTCTCAATGTGTTGTTTTTATTCCCTACGTTGCTGTTGGTTATGTACAATTATTTTCTTCCCCACCTCAAAGTCAAATTCAACGTATAAACTGGGACAATGAGGCTGGCAGGAGAAGAGTAAGTTGGGAAAGTTGGGGGGGTGGTGTGGGAGATAGAAAAACATTGGAGATATAAATATGTTGGGAAATAGAGATGATTTAAGTAAATTATATTGGTATTTGTGGGTGTTAGGAATGAGTTTTAGCTTTAAAGTTTAAGTTTGATCTGTATTTCTGTATTTCCTCCTTAAGAAAAGGTCAAGTTGATTTTTAGTTTCACTTTAAAAGGTGAAGCCTGGGATCTAGTTTCATTTTTGAGGGAGGCAGCTGGTCTAAAGCTCTGTTTGTATACCTGCATTTCTAATGAGTTTTACAACTCTTGGGGAAAAGTTAAAGCAAATGCAAGAGTAGAAAAAACTGTGCTGTTACCTAGCAAACAGGGGTCCAGAGGGGGAGACCCACCCACACACACACACACAGAGAAAAACTAAAGGGAAAGCAGTTTGAGTTCAGTTGGTTGAAGGTAGCTGCCAGAAAGAGACTGGAGCAAAGGGACAGATAGCTAAAGGAGAAAGTCCTCAAAATCCAGGGGAGTAAAACAGGAAAAACCCCCAAGAGGACCGTCTTGTCAAAGGAAGGACAGGAACCTCGAAAAGATCCTGTTAAGTGAAGGTAAGGGTGAGGAGTGGACGAAGGCTCCAATCTTCAAGCTTAAAGGAAGAAATGCTGCAGGAAGCAGATTTAAAGTGAGAGGCCAGAAGGTCCAAAGAAATGGCTGAAGGTCTGTAACACTTTGCTATGGGCATGTGAAACAATGGTGTACAGTTGACAGCTAAGTTGGTGAGAGAGAGTGCATGGATGAAAGCTTGAATGTATGTGGCGATCCAGGGGAGAGGAAAATTGGAAGGAGAGTTCAAAACTCTGGAGGTGGACCCTTGTAGAAAGCATCTGAGAGAAAGCGTTCATTTGGGAGAAGATTCCAAAGCGAGTTCTTGGAGAGTGGAGATTGGAAAGCCTCGTGTGAAAGATGGAGTTCAGTGAGACTGGTTGGCTCACGGTGTAACAGGCGCCTGGGGGGAGTTGAGGAGAGATCCATAGCATTGCTTACTTGGTTTTAGAGAGTGGTGTGTCTGTCCACAGGTTGCCTATAGGTTTGCATGGGTTATGAACTCATTGTGAACATTAAAGTATAAGACAGCTTTTGTAACTTGTGCTATCATTACAAGTCTGTATATATCTGTAAAGATATAGTTTTGGGTGAAGGAGTACTGTAATATAGTTCATCTTTTTTGTTTAATAAGCATTTTATACTTTTGTTAAAAGTTCATCAGCTGACTCCTGTGACTCTGTTCAGTAGCCACTCTCCATGTATCTAAACAAAAAAATAAAAGTTAGGACCTATCAAGTCAGGTTCCACCCTGGGATCAGGCTTGTCAGTAGTAACATCTTTTATTTGGACAAGCAGGAAAATATTACAGGTGAATAACATATGATTAGATAGAAGTATACACTACTTGCTGTGTTGCACACCAGTTGCTCCTAAATGGAAAAATCAACAAGAAACAACCAAGAGCACAACTAGATAGGAAGAAGTACAGCGATGACCCTGGCTTCACTGGACCATGCACCATGGAAGAGCTGGAAACTGGTATATCGAGTCTAAAACACAGGAAAACAATTGGTCTTGACAACATAGCAACGGAGCAGATAAAGCATTTTGGACAGCAAACAAAGAAGTGGCTCCTACAATTGTTCAACCACTGTCTGGCAACACACAAGCTACCTAACATTTGGCAGAAGGCACATGTAATAGCATTATTAAAGCCCGGAAAAGATCCCTCAGATCCCATGAGTTTTCAGCCAATTTCACTGCTTTGCCACACCAATAAGCTGTTTGAACGCCTGATACTCAATAGGATAGCACCAACTGTAGATGAGAAGATCATTCTAGAGCAAGCAGGTTTCCGCCCCAGCAAATCAACAACAAGCCAACTGCTCAACCTCACACAGCATATCGAAGATGGTTTTGAGCAAGGAATGATAACAGGTGCTGTTTTTGTAGACCTGTCAGCAGCATACGATACAGTGAACCATAGACGTCTCCTCTGCAAGATCCTAGAGATGACAAAAGATATTCACTTAACAGAGCTGTTAGAAAGCATGCTTCAGAATCCCCGGTTCTATGTTGAACTAGGTGGGAAGCACAGCAGATGGCGTATTCAGAAGAATGGCCTTCCTCAGGGAAGTGTGCTTGCACCGCTGCTGTACAACATCTACACGAATGACCAACCTATAGACTGTGTCACACGTCGTTTTATATATGCTGATGACTTATGTGTCACTGCCCAAGGCACTGATTTTAACACCGTGGAGAAAACGCTTTCTGAAGCCTTGGAGGGACTAACATCCTACAATGAAGAAAACCACCTCCGCGCAAACCCATCAAAGATGCAAGTTTGTGCATTCCACCTCAGAAACCGTGAAGCTAAACGCCAGCTTAAAGTAACCTGGTATGGAGCAACACTGAGGCATTGCGAGCATCGTATTTACTTAGGAGTCACCCTTGACAGATGCCTCACCTTCAAGAACCACACCGAAAAGACAAAGGAAAAAGTGAGCGCATGAAACAACATCCTGAATAAGCTCACTAACACAAAATAGGGAGCAAGCTCGAAAACATTGTGAACCAGTGCACTTGCTCTTTGCTATTCCACTGCCGAATATGCCTGTCCTGCATGGGAAAGATCTACTCATGCTAAGAAGATGGATGCCATTCCGAATGCAAGCTGCCGACTTATCACAGGTTGTTTAAAACCAACAAACCCCAACAGCCTATATATCCTGGTGGATATCGCTCCCCCTGATATAAGAAAGGTAGCCAGCAAGAAAGAGCGACTCCGTCAAACATCAGATGAGAGGCATCCTCTACATGGTCATACACCTACACCCAACCGCCTAAAGTCGAGGAAGAGCTTCATGAACAGTGTTGTTCCATTACAATCAACCCCATCTGAAGCCTGCATCGCCTTGTGGAAAGACCAGCTCGCCAGTCTCGAACAACCCCCAGTGATGGAAGTTCTACCGGATGAAAGCCTTCCCCCAGAAGCTAATTGCAACTGGGTAACCTGGAAGTGCCTTAACAGACTTAGGACTGGTGTAGGTCATTCAAAGGTGTCACTAAGCAAATGGGGATATACAACCTGCCCGACAACTTGTGAACATGGAACCGAGCCAGACTATGCAACATCTCCTGCAATGTCTATCGCTAGAGGAACCCTGCACTGTTGCAGATCTTGCTGAATTCAACAACAGTGCACAAAAACGTGTCCAGTTCTGGCTGGGCCATGTACAGACTGTGCGTGGACACGATAAGAATGTAAAATGTGGATTTTTGCATATCCCGCATTCATGCATTTGCCACAGCCAAAAATGCAGAATGAGAGAAACTCCTAAGAAGGTGGTCTCTGAAGGCTGATCCTATTTACCTGTGATACATGCTGGCTGTGTTGGTCAGTGGTGAGTTGGCAAATGTTGAGGTGCAGGAGCTCTAAGAAAAATATGTTGGCCATATCATTTCTAAATTTACTATTACATTGTCTCCCCAAAAGTCAGTTTAAAGTGAAAAATATTAGCGCTGATAGGCATTTTATTTTGAACCATGTGGTATTTAGAATCATTAGTCTTTAGCATAGCTAGAATTTAATTATACAACTGTTTAATTATTTAATTCAAGCCTATTAAAAACATGAATTAAAGAAAAGTTTACTTACTTCTGATGGGGAATGGTATATAGAGGGACCGCTGCTTTTCTTGATTAATACTAATAGCCTAGACCTGGGTGTACAGGGCACAATTTCAAAATTTGGAGAAGATGCATGATTTGGAGTTATTGTGAACTGTGAGGAGGATAGTGATAGACTTCAAGAGGATATAGACAGGCTGGTGGAATGGGCAGAAATGTGGCAGATGAAATTTAATGCAGAGAAGTGTGAAGTGATACTTTTTGGTTAGGAGAATGAGGAGAGGTGACATAAAAGAAAGGGTACTGTTCTAAAGGAAATGCAGGGGCAGAGGGACCTAGGTGTATATGCATAAATCATTGAAGATGACAGGGCAGTTTGGGAAAGCAGTTAATAAATTATATTGAATCCTGGGTTTTATAAATAGGAGCATAGAGTGCAAAAGCAAATAAGTTATGAGCCTTCGTAAAACACTGGTTCGGCCTCAACAGGAAAGATGTGGAGGTTTTAGAAAGGGTGCAGAAAAAATTCACGAGAATGGTTCCAAGGATTACTTCCGTTATGCAGATAGAGTGGTGAAGCTGGGGCTGATCTCCTTGGAGGAGAGAAGGTTGAGAGGAGATTTGTTAGACGTGTTCAAAATCATGAGGGACCTGGATAGCACAAATGGGGAGAAATTGTTCATACCGACAGAAGGTCGAGAACCCTAAGGTGATTAACAAAAGAACCAGAACTACATGAGGAAAACTTCCTTTAATAACCAGAGGTTTGGATCTAGAATACACTGCCTGAGAGTGTGGAGGAGACGGATTTAATTGCTAGTTTCAAAAGGGAACTGTGTAAATATCTGAAGAGAAGATTTTACAAGTCTATAGGGAAAAGGTTGATGAGTGGGACTAGCTGAGTTGCTGTTGCAAAGAGCCAATACAGAGACAATGTGCTGAATATCCTCCTTCTGTGCCGTAACCATTCTATGATTCTAGTATAGATACATTCAAAGAACTTGATAAACACATGAAGAAGAAAGAAGCTGAGAGCTACCCCGAAAGCGTGACCATGAAAGGTGGAGGGAGACTTGTGTGGAAAATAAACACCAAAACAGATGAGGCGGGCCAAATGGCCAGTTTTTGTGCTGTAAATTCCATGCAAAGCTGCCAGCAGGGAATACAAACATGATACTGCATTTCACATCCTCAGGCCATCACAGCCAAGGAATTAAAGAAAAAAGTAATGAAAAAATGAATTAAAACCCCACCTTCTCAAACACACTCTCCCCAACCTCCTCAAACTCTCTCCCACCCCCCACCTCCACACACTCTCTCTCTGTCTCTCTCCGCATCACCTCACACCCTCTCTCTCTCTCCCCACACCTCCTCACACACTCTCCCTCTTTCTCCCCACCTCCTCACACTCTTTCTTACCCCCACAACTCCTCACACACTCTTTCTCTCCCTCCCCCACCTCCTCACACACTCTCTTTCTCTCCCCCCACACCTCCTCACAATCCCTCTCTATCACTCTCACCCCTGCCCTCTCACTCTTGCTCTTTCACCCCACCTCCTCACTCTCTCACACCCTCTCTTTCCCCCAACTCCTCATTCTCGCTCTCTCCCCTCCCACCTCCTCACACTCTCTCTCACCCCCCATCTCCACACTCTCTCTCTCTCTCCCCACCTCCTCACACTCTCTTTCTCCCCACTCCTCGTCACACTCTCTCTTTCTCTCCCTCCCCCACCTCCTCACACTCTCTGTCTCTCTCTCCGCATCTACTCACTCTCACACTCCCTCCCCCACCTCCTCACACGCACTCTCTCTCTCCCCCACCACCTCACACACACATTCTCTCTCTCTCCCCCACTTCCTCACACACTCTCTCTCCCCATCTCCTCACACACTCTCTCTCTCTCCCCCCACTCCTCACTCTCTCTCTCTCTCCCCCACTTCCTCACACTCTCTCTCTCCCCCACTTCCTCACTCTCTCTCTCTCTCCCCCACTTCCTCACACTCTCTCTCTCCCCCACTTCCTCACACTCTCTCTCTCCCCCACTTCCTCACACACTCTCTCTCCCCCACTTCCTCACACACTCTCTCTCCCCCACTTCCTCACACTCTCTCTCTCCCCCACTTCCTCACACTCTCTCTCTCCCCCACTTCCTCACTCTCTCTCTCCCCCACTTCCTCACACACTCTCTCTCTCCCCCACTTCCTCACACTCTCTCTCTCCCCCACTTCCTCACACTCTGTCTCCCCCACTTCCTCACACACTCTCCTCCCACACTTCCTCACACTCTCTCTCTCCCCCACTTCCTCACACTCTCTCTCACCCCACTTCCTCGCTCTCTCTCCCCCACTTCCTCACACATACTCTCTCTCCCCCACTTCCTCACACTCTCTCTCTCCCCCACTTCCTCACACTCTCTCTCACCCCACTTCCTCGCTCTCTCTCCCCCACTTCCTCACACACTCTCTCTCCCCCACTTCCTCACACTCTCTCTTTCCCCCACTTCCTCACTCTCTCTCTCTCTCCCCCACTTCCTCACACTCTCTCTCTCCACTTCCTCACACTCTCTCTCTCCCCCACTTCCTCACACTCTCTCTCTCCCCCACTTCCTCACACTCTCTCTCTCCCACACTTCCTCACACTCTCTCCCTCCCCCACTTCCTCACACTCTCTCTCTCCCCCACTTCCTCACACTCTCTCTCTCCCCCACTTCCTCACACTCTCTCTCTCCCCCACTTCCTCACACTCTCTCTCTCCCCCACTTCCTCACACTCTCTCCCTCCCCCACTTCCTCACACTCTCTCACTCCCCCACTTCCTCA
Source organism: Cetorhinus maximus (assembly GCF_964194155.1). NCBI lineage: Eukaryota > Metazoa > Chordata > Chondrichthyes > Lamniformes > Cetorhinidae > Cetorhinus > Cetorhinus maximus. The sequence goes on from NC_135888.1 coordinate 74,883,955, forward strand.
CACTCTCTCTCTCTCCCACTTCCTCACATGCCCTCTCTCTCCCCACACCTCCTCACACATTCTCCCTCTTTCTCCCCACCTCCTCACACTCTTTCATACTCCCACAACTCCTCACACACTCTCTTTCTCTCCCTCCCCCACCTCCTCACACATTCTCTTTCTCTCCCCCCACAACTCCTCACACACTCTCTTTCTCTCCCCCCACACCTCCTCACACACTCTCTTTCTCTCCCCCCACAACTCCTCACAATCACTCTCTATCACTCTCACCCCTGCCCTCTCGCTCTTGCTCTTTCACCCCACCTCCTCACTCTCTCACACCCTCTCTGTCCCCCAACTCCTCATTCTCACTCTCTCTCCTCCCACCTCCTCACACTCTCTCCCACCCCCCATCTCCACACTCTCTCTCTCTCCCCACCTCCTCACACACTCTCTCTCCCCACACCTCCTCACACACTCTCTTTCTCTCCCTCCCCCACCTCCTCACACTCTCTGTCTCTCTCTCTGCATCTACTCACTCTCACACTCTCTCCCCCACCTCCTCACACACTCACTCTCTCCCCCACCTCCTCACACACTCTCTCTCTCCCCCACCTCCTCACACACTCTCTCTCTCCCCCACCTCCTCACACACTCTCTCTCTCTCTCCCCCACCTCCTCACACACTCTCTCTCTCTCTCTCCCACCTCCTCACACACTCTCTCTCCCCACACCTCCTCACACACTCTCTTTCTCTCCCTCCCCCACCTCCTCACACTCTCTGTCTCTCTCTCTGCATCTACTCACTCTCACACTCTCTCCCCCACCTCCTCACACTCTCTTTCTCCCCCACTTCCTCAGACTCTCTCTCTCCCCACACCTCCTCACACACTCTCCCTCTTTCTCCCCACCTCTTCACACTCTTTCTTACCCCCCACAACTTCTCACACACTCTCTTTATTTCCCTCCTTCCCCACCTCCTCACACTCTCTCTCTCTCTCTCCCCACATCTACTCACTCTCCCACTCTCTCCCCACCTCCTCACACACACACTCTCTCTCTCCCACACCTCCTCACACACACTCTCTTTCTCTCCCCCCCACATCTCCTCGCAATCCCTCTCTATCACTCTCACACCTGTCCTCTCACACTTGCTCCTTCACCCCACCTCCTCACTCTCTCACACCCTTTCTCCCCCCCACCTCCTTCTCTCACACTCTCTCCCTCTCCCACCCCCACCCCTCCAGCAAACCTTCACACTCTCTGTCTCTCTCTCTCCTCACCTTTCACACTCTCCCCCTCTCTCTCTCTCCACTGCAGCTCCTCACAATCTCACCCCAAACTCCGCACACTCCCTCTCCCTCTCACCCCCTCACACTCTCTTCCTCTCTCTCTGCCCCACCTCTCACAACCGCTCCCTGTCTCTCTTCCCCCAACTCCTCACAATTTCTCCCTCACCACACCTCCTCACACACTCTCTCCCACACCTCCTCACACTCTCTCCCTCTCTCCCTCTCTCTCTCTCTCTCTCTCCCTCGCCTCTCTCAACTCTCCCAATCTCTCTTCCCCACCTCCTCACTCTCTCTCCCCCCAACTTCCTCATTCTCACACTCTATCCTTCCCCACCTCCTCACCCTCTCTCCCTCTCCCCTCATAGTCTCTCTTCCACACCTCCCCACTCTCACACTCGGTCTCTTGCCCCACCTCATTAGACCCCCTCTCTCCCCGACCTCCTCACTCCCTCTCCCACTCCCTGCACTACTCACAGTCTTCCCCCCAACTCCGCACACTCTCTCTCTCTCTCCCCTCCAACCTCCTCACTCTCTCTACCCTCCAACCTCCTCTCTCTCTGTCTCTCTCCCCCCCAACTTCCTCACTCTCTCTCTGTCTCTCTCCCTCCCCCTTAACCTCCTCACTCTCTCTCTCCCCTTAACCTCCTCACTCTCTCCCCCCAACCTCATCACTCTCTCTCCCCCCAACCTCCTCACTCTCTCTCTACCCTCCAAACTCCTCTCTCTCTGTCTCTCTCCCCCCCAACTTCCTCACTCTCTCTCTGTCTCTCTCTCTCCCCCTTAACCTCCTCACTCTCTCTCTCCCCTTAACCTCCTCACTCTCTCTCTCCCCCCCAACCACCTCACTCTCTCTCTCTCTCTCTCCTCCCCAACCCCCTCACTCTCTCTCTCTCTCTCCCTCTGTCTCCCCCCCAACCTCCTCACTCCCTCTCTCTCCTCCCCAACCTCCTCATACTCTCTCTCTCTCTCTCCTCCCCAACTTCCTCACTTTCTCTCTCTCTCTCTCCCCCCCTCCTCACTCTCTCTCTCTCTCTGTCTCCCTCCAACCTCCTCACTCTCTCTCCCCCCAACTTCCTCACTCACTCTCTCTCCCTCTCTTTCTCTCCTCCCCAACTTTCTCTCTCCCCCCCAACCTCCTCACTCTCTCTTGCTCTTTCTCCCCCCCCCCCCAACTTCCACTCTCTCTTTCTCCTCCCCAACCTCCTCATTCTCTCTCCAGCCCAACCCCCTCACTCTCTCTCTCTCTCTCTCTCGCTACCCCCCAACCTCCTCTCTCTCTGTCTCTCTCCCCCGCCAACTTCCTCACTCTCTCTTTCTCTCCCCCTCTTAACCTCCTCACTCTCTCTCCCCCAACCTCCTCACTCCCTCTCTCCCCCTAACCTCCTCACTCTCTCTCTCCCCCTAACCTCCTCACTCTCTCTCTCCCCCAACCTCATCACTCTCTCTCTCTCCTCCCCAACCCCCTCACTCACTCTCTCTCTCCCCTTAACCTCCTCACTCTCTCTCTCTCCCCCCAACCACCTCACTCTCTATCTCTCTCTCCTCCCCAACCCCCTCACTCTCTCTCTCTCTCTCCCTCTGTCTCCCCCCCAACCTCCTCACTCCCTCTCTCTCCTCCCCAACCTCCTCATACTCTCTCTCTCTCTCCTCCCCAACTTCCTCACTTTCTCTCTCTCTCTCTCCCCCCCCCAATTTCCTCACTCACTCTCTCTCTGCCCCCCAACCTCCTCACTCTCTCTCTCTCTCTCTGTCTCCCTCCAACCTCCTCACTCTCTCTCCCCCCAACTTCCTCACTCACTCTCTCTCCCTCTCTTTCTCTCCTCCCCAACTTTCTCTCTCCCCCCCAACCTCCTCACTCTCTCTTGCTCTTTCTCCCCCCCCCAACTTCCACTCTCTCTTTCTCCTCCCCAACCTCCTCATTCTCTCTCCAGCCCAACCCCCTCACTCTCTCTCTCTCTCTCTCTCTCTCTATCGCTACCCCCCAACCTCCTCTCTCTCTGTGTCTCTCCCCGCCAACTTCCTCACTCTCTCTTTCTCTCCCCCTCTTAACCTCCTCACTCTCTCTCTCCCCCAACCTCCTCACTCCCTCTCTCCCCCTAACCTCCTCACTCTCTCTCTCCCCCCTAACCTCCTCACTCTCTCTCTCCCCCAACCTCATCACTCTCTCTCTCTCCTCCCCAACCCCCTCACTCTCTCTCTGTCTCCCCCCCAACCTCCTCACTCTCTCTCTCCCCCTTAACCTCCTCACTCTCTCTCTCCCCCTTAACCTCCTCGCTCTCTCTCTCCCCCCCTAACCTCGTCACTCAATCTCTCCTCCCCAACTTCCTCACTCCCTCTCTCTTCCCCACAACCTCCTCGCTCTCTCTCTCTCTCTCTCCCCCCCAACTTCCACTGTCTCTTTCTCCCCCAACCTACTCATTCTCTCTCTCTCCTCCCCAACCTCCTTACTCTCTCTCTCCCCCCCAACTTCCTCTCTCTCTCTCTCTCTCTCCCCCCACCTCCTCACTCTCCCCCCCAACCTCCTCACTCTCTCTCTCTGTCTCCCCCCCAACC